>NW_022589706.1:54995852-55595852 GCF_004348235.1 Phoca vitulina
AAAGAAAGAAAGAAAGAAAGAAAGAAAGAAAGAAAGAAAGAAAGAAAGAAAAGAAATCAAGTAGGATGGAGAAAGCACCATTGAAATGGCTTGCCATGGGTTCCAGCTAGATAGGAAGACAAATTTTTACAGAATTTAGCTAATAAACTGAAAATGCAGAGGCACTGAAGGAGTGGAGTTCACATAGGCATGAAGTTTAATGGGAGTGAAATAGGAGAAAAAGTGACTGTTAAAGCAATTTGTGAATTTAAGACCTTGGAATTGGCACAAGATGATGACAATGATGGGTTCTAAAGGGTGGAATGTTTGGCTGTTCCTTTGGGTAGCTGAAGATTACTGAAGAATGTCATTGGAATTGAGTTCAATTCCATGAGGTCACAGTATGAAAAGTGATGAACTTTTTATGAAAAATCATAACATGAACTACTCAAGTGGGAAAATACAGGGAGAGGTTGAGAGGGACATTTTAATCACTAAAAAAAGTGAAAATATTGTAAAAATCTAAAGAAAACAATGTGGGTGTGCATGAGATTGGCAACAAGAGAGGAGAAATGGAGATATGGCAAAGAAACAAAAGATAAAAGAGACTAAGGACCATATGACCCAGCAATTCCATTCCTAGGTATATACCCAAGAAAAATGGAAATATATGTTCACATAAAACTTTAAACAAATGTTTATAGCAGCAATAATATTCATAATAGCCAAAAAGTGAAACTCAAATGTCCATCAACTGATGAATGGATAAACTATGGTATATCCATACAATGGAATATAAAAAGAATGAAGTATTGATACATGCTACAACATGGATGAATCTTGAAAACATTATGCTAAGTGAAAGAAGTCTGACACAAAAAGCCATGTGTTGATTCCATTTATGTAGTGTCCAGCATAGGCAAATCCATAGAAACAGAAAGATTAGTAGTTACCAGGGACTGAGGGAGAGATGGGAATGGATTTGGATTTGGATGGGTATGGATTTCCTTCTAGGGTGGCGAAAATGTTCTGGAATTAGATAGTGGTCATGGTTATACAATCTTGTGAATATACTAAAAACCACTGATCTGTATTAAAAGTGTGGGTTTTATGTATGTAAATTATCTCAATACAAAAATAGACTACAGGACAAGAAATATATGGCCTTCCCAGAAATCTTTTTCAATAAATTTACATATTTTAGCTTAGAGTAGCCCAATTGTCTTCCTCACTTTAGTGATCATCCCTATTAAATGACTCTTGGCAATGATCATTCTCTACACATCTTGACATCCAAAAACTATGTGCTTGGGTCAGTTTCTTGCCAAACAAACAAACAAAAAATACCTCTCACTTAGGTCCCATGAGATACTGAATTATCATAGGTTTTTGGCATCACTTCAAAAGAGTCACCAAGTGAACAGAAGGGTCATAAAACTTCAGACTACAAAAAGTAGTCTTTATTTTCAGTATATTATAGAGCATGGAGCTATGTATGAATACATCTCATTCTATGAAGAAAATGGACTGACTTATTTTGAAATCCTGGTTCTTTGATGGAAGGACACTTGCCATAGAAGAGGGAATTCTGTTCTCAACCTAGTAGTTGATTCAATGACCTCATTACTACATATAAAAGTGATTAAGATGACAATTAGGTTTGAACACCTAAAGTACAATATACCACTTACTTTGCCAAATTCAACATATATCTATACTATATCATAACAGTGTGAACCTGGAAATCCATTCCTCAAATGTTAAAAACACACATTGTTTGCTCTGGTAACATGCCTCTTACAAAAACTCCCCCTTGACATTCCATCTCCCTCTAACCTCTACCCCATTCCTCTAATCTTTATAACAAAACTTGGGAAAAACTATTTCAGTGATATGATAAGGATGAAAGCCTAAGAGAGAATCAGAAATAAGAAACGAATAGACTTTTTCTGTAAAGTCACTATGGCCTATATCTTGCCAAGGCCATCTGTAGCAGAGATAGTACTAACTACTCACAATAAGCTGGTTCCTTTTTCCTGTATGTATGGCTTGTTTATTTTCTGCAATCTCCGTTGAGATTGGGGTCATGTGACTTAAGTCAAGCCAATGGAACATGAGGTATCTACCATTCCCAGTCCTGGCCCATAAAAATCTCCACACAAGATCCTCCATATTCCTTTTCTCTTTCACCTGGCTATGACAAAGATGACTACAGCATGATCTTGGAGCCACACATTAAAGCTGGTAGAGCCTTCATTCATCTGTGTTCCTAAATGACCAAGTGGGGGAGGGCCAGACCACTGGCCTCTTCACTACCACTCTATTTTTTTTTTTTTCCCAAGATTTTATTTATTTATTTGACACAGCGAGAGAGGGAACACAAGCAGGCGGAGTGGGAGAGGGAGAAGCAGGCTTCCCACCCAGCGGGGAGCCCGATGCGGGGCTTGAACCCAGGACCCTGGGATCATGACCTGAGCCAAAGGCAGACGCTTAATGACTGAGCCACCCAGGCGCCCCAACTCTCCTATTTTTTATAGGTAAAAAACAATTGTTGGTGCCATTAGACACTTTGGGGTCTATTTACTATAGCAGATAGCCCAGCTTAATTAATTCACTACCTTATTTGACCTCAGCAGCATTTGACACAACTGTCTATTCTTTCCTTTTGAGATAAACTCTTGAAACTTAGCTTTCCATGACACCAGTACTTGCTATATTTTGTCTCCCTCAGTTTCCTTTGCAGGATTCTCCTGTACTAGAACCCTGAATTTTTTTTTTTTAAGATTTTATTTATTTGACAGAGAGAGCACAAGCAGGGGGAGTGGCAGAGGGAGAGGGAGAAGCAGCCTCCCCGGGGAAGAGGGAGCCTGACGTGGGGCTCGATCCCAGGACCCCGGGATCATGACCCAAGCTGAAGGCAGATACCCAACTGACTGAGCCACCCAGGTGCCCCTAAAACCCTGAATTTTAAGAGTACTTGAGGGCTCAGTCCTCACTCAGCCTCTTCTCTTCTGTACACTTACTTCCTAGGTGATCTCATCTCATCCACCAGCTGCAAAGACCTATACTGGCCACTCATAGTACTGAGCTCTCCTCAGAGAACTCCAAAATCAAACCACCTGACATTTCTTCCTGGCTATTCAATTGGCATATGAAACTTAACATTGCTAAAAGAGAACTGTTGATTTTTCCCTCCACAATCTACTCCTGCTCCTTCAATATCTCAATAGAGTACAGCTTTCCACCCAAGTTCCATAAAAATCCCAGGGATCATCCTTAAACATTCTTTCCCTCACATTCAGAATCTAATCCATAATTAAGTCTTACAGGTTCTATCTCCACAATATATCTTACTAGCTGACCATTTATCACCATCTTCACAACTGCAACCCTAATCTAAGCCACCATCTCCATCACCTGATATCCCTTCCTAACAGTCTCCACACTAATTCAGATCACATCACCTCCCTGTTCAGATCCTTACAATCCCCGTACAAGGGTAAAATCCAAACTACAAGGCCACCCACAATTTAGCTCTTATCTCTTGATATCTGCTGTTATGGCCCCACTGGCCTTATTGCCCATGTACACACCAAGCTTCCAAACACAGAGCCTATGCATTTGCTCTTCATTCTATTTGGAATGTCGCCTACCAGATCTTATCAAGACTGCCTTCTCTTTATTTTGGACCTCAAATGTACCTCTTCAGAGAGGCCTTTCATCACCACCCTCGGTAACGATTACGGAACAGCCCATTTCCTGTCACTATTACATTCTTCACTACTTCTGCCCTCTGTTAGCCATGTGATCTTGGAAAAGTAGCTAACCCCTGTGCCTGAATTAACTCTTTTGTAAAATAAACAGTACTCTTCCTCACAGGATTACTGTTCGGACTAAATGAGTTGTACTGTGCCCAGAACTTATCAGGACTGAAAGTACTTCTTTCCTTGTTGCCACCCTCCCTCAAAAGATACAAGTTTCCAGAGGGTAGGCTATATACCTGCTGTATTGCTAACCAGCACCTAGGATGATTTCTGGCACATACGAAGATTCTAATAAATATTCACGGACTGCTGTGTAAATCCTTCTCACTTCTGTCACACATTTGTTACTTGAGTGCCTGCTTTAAAACATCACTCTAAGTCACTTCTGGTAAGTCATCATGCTACGGCTCTCATGTCTATTTTCTAAGTCGCTATCCTTATCACCAATATGCAAGAATTTTTTACGTCTACAACCTTTAGTTCACCTTCTTTCCTTTAAAGATTTTATTTGAGAGAGAGAGAGTGAGCAAGCAAGAGAGAGAGAAAGCACCAGCCAGGGGAGGGGCAGAGAAGCAGACTCCCCGCTGAGCAGGGAGCCCAATGTGGGACTGGATCCCAGGACACTGGGATCATGACCTGAGCCGAAGGCAGACCGATGCTTAACCAACTGAGCCACCCAGGAGCCCAGTTCACCTCTTTAAAAACAAAAACAGAGCGCCTGGGTGGCTCAGTTGGTTAAGCGACTGCCTTCGGCTCAGGTCATGATCCTGGAGTCCCGGGATCGAGTCCCACATCGGGCTCCCTGCTCAGCAGGGAGCCCGCTTCTCCCTCTGACCCTCCTCCCTTTCACGCTCTCTCTCACTCTCTCTCTTGCAAATAAATAAAATCTTAAAAAATAAAACAAAAACAAAAAAAATTAAACTTAATAAGGGTATTCGGTTTTAAAAATATATGTAAAATGATGGGCCCTCAGAAATTATTCCTTTTTATCAGCTCAGAGATGTGGAGTACTTGACAGCTATTTGATTTCTCAATGACTTTTTTCAGTCTACCCCTAACGTGGGGCTTGAACTCAAGATCCAGAGTTCAAGAGTCACGTGCTCTCCCGACTAAGCCAGTCAGGCACCCCTGCAGCGATGGGACTTCTGTCCAATTCTCTACTCTGCCTCATTACTTAATGCTGTGCTTCCTGAATGTAGTTCCTGATTAAGGGAGCCTTAATTTTAGGATCCAACTAAAGCTGGAGGTTGTGATTTTACAATTTGCTAAAATAACCCCAGGATAAAAAAGTACTGCATTCAAAGTTTAAATTTCTGGTATTTCAAACTTTTTTTTTTAAAGATTTTATTTATTTGACACAGAGAGAGAGAATAAAAGCAGGCGGAGCAGCAGGCAGAGGGAGAGGCAGAAGCGGGTCCCCCATGGAGCGGGGAGCCTGATGTGGGGCTCGATCCCAGGACCCTGGGATCATGACCTGAGCTGAAGGCAGACGCTTAACCGACTGAGCCACCCAAGCGCCCCTCAAACTCATTTTCTAAAATAAATCATCCTTTAAAGCAGATTGACCCTTTTGGCTAATGCAGTATTTCAAATTATGTCATACTAGTATGACTGCAATATCCTTTCTGAGCTTCAGTCTCCTTGGCTGTAAAATAATGACTTAGCTTGCCTAAATATTAAACCAGATGTAAAGCTACCAGAAGTGTGACTCAATTTACCTTTAAATATTATAGAAAACTCATTTTAGAAATAAAAATGGGGGGGCGCCTGGGTGGCTCAGTCATTAAGCATCTGCCTTCGGCTCAGGTCATGATCCCAGGGTCCTGGGATCGAGCCCTGTGTCGGGCTCCCTGCTCTGCGGGAAGCCTGCTTCTCCCTCTCCCACTTCCCCTGCTTGTGTTCACTCTCTCGCTGTGTCTGTCAAATAAATAAATAAAATCTTTAGAAATAAATAAAAATAAAAATGGGTGTAAAGATATTTTACTGGTTGCACTATTATAAAGTGGAAGCGTCTGCTTTTCATTGATAGCTGTATGCTATCCAGAACTTGTCATTGTCAATTCCTTTTATCAAAACACCTCCTAAATTCAGGTGCCAAAGAATGAGCTAAATCTATTTCCTTCCCTCTGATGTTAAGTCTTGAATTACAATACCTTTTTAGTTTTCCTGCTTCCATTCTTGTCCTCCTACCGTATTTTTTTTTTTTTAAGATTTTAATTATTTGAGAGACAGAGTGACAGCACAGGTGGGGAGGAGAGGGAGAAGCAGGCTCCCCGCTGAGCAGGGAGCCCCACGCGTGACTCAATCCCAGGACCCTGAGCTCATGACCAGAGCCAAAGGCAGAGACACTCAACCAACTGAGCCACCCAGGCGCCCCTCATACCATGTATTCTTGACATGGCATTATTCTATCATTCCCGTGCTTAATTTTTTTTAACGGCTTCCTGCAGGAATTAGAAAAATAATCAAATAAATTCCTTACCCTGGTTGAGGTGATCTAATCCCCTTATGTCTCCTACACTACCTCTTAACCATTCTGACAACTCTTGACCCCACTTCACCAATCCCAGTGTCTTCCTACCTTCCCTGCTTTTCCAATTTTACAGGCTTTAAATTAGCTGGTCCCTCTGGCTGGAGTGCCAGAATGGGTGATCAGGGAACACCATCCTAAAGTTGCCACACAGTGGCTACGTTATCTTAATGCTTTGCATAGCATTTACAACTACACTTCATCATTATTAATAAGCTCAGGGAGATCAATGGACTTCTCTTATTCACTCACATAACTTCAAAATCAAGAACAGTGTCTTGGCACGCAGAGGTGGCTCAATCTACACTTTATCAAGTGTTAAATGATTTGTTATTAACAGTGTTAACAGTATATAGGAAAACACATACACCCATGCTAAAGTATTTACAGGGACCATCTACAGATTAGACTATGGGAGTTCTTTCTTTTGGATTATCTGTATTTTCTATAATGTGCACAGCATGTTTTTAATTGCAGTTAAGTATACATAAAATTGACCATTTCATATACTGAAATAAGGCACAAGCCAAAATTTTACACAATCCTAGACAGCCTGATCTTTTCAGGTCCAGTTTAACATCAAAATCCAAGAGGGTTTCACTGGCACTCCTGCCTCCTCACCCAGAAAGCCTGTTTTCCCTTGTGTTCCACAAAGCATTTTATTTCTCCAATTACGCAAGTGAGAAACTTAGAATTCTTCTGATACCATCCTTTCCCTCACCAAGCCCTGGCCATTTTACCCAAGTCTTTCAAATTCTTTAGATTTCTAACACCAATACTCTAGCAGCACACTTCAGTACAACCTAGTACCACCACTCGAGTATCACAGCTCTTGACTGAGATACTGGCAGTATCCATTTACCTGATTTACTCATCACAGAACTCCTTCAATTTGTTTACTATGTAGCTAGAGACATTTCAAAATAGAATTACGTGGGGGCGGGGGGCGCCTGGGTGGCTCAGTCGTTAAGCATCCACCTTCGGCTCAGGTCATGATCCCAGGGTCCTGGGATCGAGCCCTGCATCGGGCTCCCTGCTCCGCGGGAAGTCTGCTCCCTCTCCTACTCCCCCTGCTTCTGTTCCCTCTCTCGCTGTGTCGTCATATAAATAAAATCTTTAAAAAAAAAAAAAAAAGAATTACGTGCCCCCACTTATTAAAATTTTCAACTTCCCATTGCTCTTGAGATTAAGACCAACCTCAAGGCCAGCAAGGCCATTTATGGTCTGCCCCCTAGCCACCTTCTTAAATATGCACCCACATACTTCTTACAGCCTGAAAAATGGATAGGAGGGAGACAGAGAAAATTGAGAACAGATGAGACTTCAGATATTTCTAGGTTAAATAGGTCAGAAAAGTGGGATGTTCATTATTAGAGAGCCAGGTATGCATAAATCACTTAAGAGAAAATACATTGTTTTGGACTTCTGAACTTTGAATTAGAATTTCTAGGACTTCAAAGAGGTCCATGGCAGAAAGGATTTAAAAAAAAAGTGTTTGGGGGGGCACCCGGATGGCTCAGTTGGTTAAGCGTCTGACTCTTGATTTCGGGTCAGGTCATGATCTCGGGGTCGTGGAATCAGGCTCCGAGCTCTGCAGGCAATCTGCTTCCTCCTCCCCCTCTGTCCCTCCCTCCACTACTGCTACTACTGCTCTCTCCCAAATAAATAATCTTAAAAAACAAACAAAAACAAAACAAAAACGTATTTGGAACACAGGATAGGACGACAGCAAAAATGCAATGGAGTCAAAAATAGTAACAGGTTAACACTTGCAGAGGACCCACTACATTGTTTGAGGTGCTTTATAAGATTAAATCACTGAGAATCCTCACAATCACCCACCTTACAAATGAGTAAACAGAAGCACCAAACAAGATCAACCACTGAATGGCAGAGCTGCCACCACTGAAGCCCAGGCTGTCTCCAAAGGCCTCCTCTTGACCATTTTACTATATGGAAGCTACTGAATGGACAGTATGTTGAAGCTAAAGTTGTGCCTGGACTAAATGACACCACCCAGACAAAGTTTACCAGGAAAGAGACTGAGGACAGAAGGGAATTGGGGGTGGGGGTGGTTGTCGTGCCTGGAGTTTTGAGGTGGTAAGATCAAGTACAGAAAACAAGAGCAGTTAAAATAATACTAAGTCACAAAAGTGAAAGAAGGATTTGAATAGGCAGCCAGCTTTATCAAACTCTTAGAAGGAAAAAAAAAAAAGAATCTCCGAGATCAAGGCCAAAGAGATCAATTAATTTGGCAACAGAAGCATAGTAATCTGTCTGTGAATGTTTAATTCTGAATCTGCATTTAGAGCATTTTCCCCAGTATTTGGTAATGCTAAAAACATTTTCCTATTCTGAAGCATGTTAAGCATAAAATGTGCATATATACATAAACAGATTCAAAGATTTGAGTCTCTATTTGTCAAAAGAAAAAAAAAACAACAACCCAGAAACTTCATTACTTAGGAATTATTTGGCTTAATAACATAAATTATTTTAAACAATTACTCTGTATGAACCTACTGAAACCGATCACAAAGGAAAATTTTGTTCAAGATGTAATATTGTTCATTTATCCAGTCATTTTAAATAATTTAGAACTCTGGCATCAAACTAACCAAAATAGTCTACTACTAAATAATTAGAAAATCTTACGGAACACAGAATAAAAAGGGAAAAAAAGGGTCTCTGTTCTTCTGTAGTTTTCAAAATAGAAATTATGATGAGCAAGTTGTCCTAATTTAAAGGAAAAATATGAACATCTACCCACTAAATTTTCTTTCACTTGCCACAGACTACATCATATCATAACTGAAATGGAGCATCTTGTGTGGCTGAAATCATCAAATATTTTGTTTCACGTAAGTTTCCTAGACCAAATGATAATTTGCTGCTTCAAATTTGGTTGTTTTCAATATAGTGTAGCATATATATTTTATCCCTTCTAAAAAAATGTTTTTACCTAGTCATAAAGTTAGATCAAAGTTATTACATAATTAAAATTGAAACTGAATTTACTATACATTTACAAAAATCTTAAGTCTTACTTCCTTGAGAGTATGGAAATAATGATTATTCTGGTTTCTCTCCAGTACAAACTTGTGAAGACTGATTCAAGTAATCTTCATAAACAGTGTTATGAATACATCATCAGGAAAAAATGATTTATAACCATCCCCTTTAATAAAAGTCCCAAGTTCTAAAATTATATATGCATTAGGACCTCATTTTTCATTTGAAATACATACTTGCAAATGTGACTAATTATTTTTCCTTTAATATTCTATTAGAGCTTGACAAATTTGTTCCAATTTCTGAATTTGGTCATGCCTATAACTTCAGAAAAACTCAATCTTCCCATCCTCTTTTCCTTTCCTTTTGAGATAGGAGGTAGCAATCCCCTGGAAAACTCAAGTTTTGGTTTTTCATTAAATAAACATTTAGTATAAGTAGTTTAATTTCGATCATTCTCACCTTCCTTAAACTTATTCCCTTATGCGATTCTTTAACTTGTATTCAAGTTAGCTAAGTGAACTGGGATACATCTATAACCATGTTCAAGTTGTACTTAAATGTTTTTACTTTTTTAGACATCAAATTTCACAAACAAGCAGCAGTTGGTTTTAGAACAATTCCTTATTTTTACTTAGGTTGTATGAAATGCAATTAGGAGAAAATACTTTGGAACACAAACCTACAGATTAAATTAGGGACATAGATAAACGCTGCAGACATCAGTAGTTTATTGTTTGTTTAGTCCAAACACATTCAAAATGGAAACTCAAAGAATACTTTTCCACCTGAAACAATTAAACTAGGTTCTACTAGCATATAATGCTTAACACATTACAGCAATAAAGATGGTAATCCATTGTCTTCTATACCTACTAAAGCCAAGATGGTAAAGCCAATTTGGTTGCAATAGTGTCATAAGGATAGAATATTACCATCAAAAAAAAAAAAAAAATCAGCAAATAACAGTAATGGTCAATGAATATTTTTACTCTGGTTCACTGAAAAGGGGACAAAATGTTAAAAGTCCACAGTACTGCAGGTGAACAATCACCATGTAAACTTCTCCATGTGATGTTTTAATGTTTTATTCATGGTATGTAAAGACTGAAGCTGAATGGCTCTTTAATTTTCTATTACACTTAACATTTGTCATTACTTTTGGTGCCAGAACACAGTTTTCATGGGTGGCAGGGCAATATCCTAGATTGGAAATTATATATATATTTAAAATGGGAAGGAAAGAAATAAAAGAGTAGAGGAAAAATATGCTATAAAAAACAACAAAACAAAACACTGACAATAAACCACTTATTTAAAAGTAGTTTGAATAAAGGCTTCAAAACTCAAAAGTAATTTTCTGGTAAGAACTTCAAGTACTATACATCAGAAAGTGTAAAAGTGTTCAAACAGGAAAAAATCTTTAAGCCCCCCAAAATGGAAACTATGAGAAATCTGTGTCCCCAAAATATATGCAATAGTGCAAGACTTTTCCCCAAACATGGAAGACCTCATTCAAGGGGGAAAAAGGACAAATTTAATTTCACTTATATTGCCCAGTACATGAAAAACAAAGTATGTGCATCATTTGCTAGTTTACTAAATAGCAAACAGTTTCATAATTCAGATCCAGTTTGCTACTATGTCAAGTGCATTTTTTTGTTTTTACTAAGAATGGAGAAGTCTTCCATGCTAACAAGCAGCTTTAAGTGGTCACACTTAATTTACCTCACTCCTAGCCTGAAACATCAGAAACTGTTATGTACCGAATGCTCCAAGCATAAAATTGGATATCCTTTGCCATACTTGCGGTTTACTGGAACTTGCTATAAAGACAGACAATAATCCAGCAGCTACAAACTTTGCTCACAGAATTGTTTACAGATTTATGTAAAAATAAAAGATGTCGTCCCAGACTTAAATTCAGAGCCACTCGGGTGCTGACATCAGTTCAAGAATTGTGCAAAATGAATGACAGTTCCCTGCCCCCCAAATAGAAAATGCAAACACTTAGGAGCTGCTGTTCTTCTCTCTGAAAATTGCAGTATCCTCACTTCAGGTTTACTTGCCGTTTATGGAATCTGACTGCTTTAAAAAGGTCATAAAAAATGTACATCAAGTTGACTGACTTTTCCAAGCACCTCTCAAGTGATACGCTTCAACGTTCACATTCATGCTAAGAGAAAAGTCAACAAGAGACTTACTCAAATAACTGACTTCCTCCTCCTTCCCTCTCCCTCCCGAACACACAAGACTCCCTCCCACAGAGAACACAAAGTTGTTAACTGAAGAACAAAGTAAATAATATGCTAGTCAATTTTACTGATTTTAAAGATACTGCAATTTTTATACACTTCAATGATTTTTCAACATTTTGCAGCTGTTTGGCTTTGCAGCACAGCAATTCATACACTATACTGTACAAAATTACCAGCAAGACTGGAATGATGTATTAATAGAAGGCACCATCATGCTTATTACATTACCAGAGAACAAAAATACAGTAAAGACAATTTTCACTGTACACAGCTTAAAGAAAGGAAAAAGGGAGGAGGAGTGTGTTGAGCAGCCAGCCATCCCTGTACTGAAGAGGGGCAGGTAGAAAAATCTTAGATATGGAGCTACTAAATCTGGTCTAATATTCAAGACCATAGCATTTGAAGTTCTGATTTTTGTTATTTAGTTCATAACTAAATGATTCCCTTCTGGAATATACTTGTAGTCTTGTTAAGGTTTATGTGTACACACGCTGGTCACAGCAAGCAGATAAAATGCCCTCATCATTTCACAAACTATTCTCTACTGGAAAAAAAGATGAAAGATTTTTTTTCCCCTGTTGCCTCCTGTTGCAGATGTCAATGTTAATGAGTTCAGAGTACCCATTAGTGCATTCTGATGAGTGCATAACAAGTTTCTGTTGGGTTGTATTTTGGGGGGGAGCCAAGAAAAAAGGCAAGATTCTCCAATTGCACAAATTGCACTATTTGTGTTTCCAACATTAATAGGCAGAAACAGTAACACTTAAACAAAATGTGCAGCAGAGGATTTTTTTTTTTTTGACTCAAAGGACCTGAATTCAGTTGGGCATGTCCTTTTAAGTTCATTTTGTTGTAGATAGTTTAAGATATGGTCATTTCTCAGTCCTTAATTCTCCAAGTCTAGATTTATAAATTAACAATGTGAATCCTGTTGTGAAATTGGGGAAATAATGTCCACCTCAATTTAACTGATAACCAAAAGATGCTTTTCACATCAAAGAAATGATCAAAAAGGCTGTGTCACATTCCAAAGCCAAAAAAAATTAACAAGAATGCAAACACGATGAATAATGTACCACTGCCAAGACTTTGCCAACAGTGGAGCTTCAGCGACGCTGTCCTGTGAAGCGGCCTTCCATCTGCCCGGTTCCTCTTCCAGAGCCCAGTTTCTGTGCCATGCCACCTCTCGGAGGAGGTCCTCTTCCATCCCGGTCACGCATCATTCCACCACCCACAATGCCACGTGGACCACCAGGACCTCGATCATTGCGCCTAATATCCCTGCGATCATCGCCACCACCTCTGGTTTCTCGCTCTCTTGCAGCTCTTGTTTTTTTCTCTTCCACATTTAAACGTACTTCACCTCGGAACATAATTGGCTTTAAAAGGAGAGAAAAAGATTTACACAGGCAGGTTAGAGAGTAACTGTCATGTATTCCTTTACTTACCTAAGTAAGAAAATCCTAACAAAAAACTTCCAGGAAATTTTTAATATACAATCTGTTCCAACCTTCTTCACCAGAGCAAATAATGCAATTTAAAATAATCCACACCTCAAACTGGACTGTCATAAGTAATTAATTGTGTGGTAAAAAAATAATAATAAAAAATAATCCACACCTCAAACTTTAAACTACTAACAAATCTTTATTCTTTGCATAAATACCATTTCTGATAAACTATTTTAGCTTCACCATTAAGAAAAGATCTTCCATGGCTTTAAAATGCACCTAATCAGTATTACATACGGAATAATAAAATCTTGAACTATGTATACCCTTTCAGTCACTTACTTTTGCAATTAAGATTCTCTGAACTGGTTCAGAGTCATCAAAAACCACAAAACCAAAGTTTGGAAGCTTTCCCCCAACACCCTTGGTATTGATGCGAAGTTCCACAACGTTTCCAAAACCTGTAAAAATATATATTATTACACACCAAGGGTTAAGTATTTTTTTTCACATTTTTAAATTTTTATTATGTTATGTTAATCACCATACATCATTAGTTTTTGATGTAGCGTTCCATGATTCATTGTTTGCATGTAACACCCAGTGCTCCATTCAATACGTGCCCTCTTTAATACCCATCACCAGGCTAACCCATCCCCCTACCCCCCTTCCCTCTAGAACCCTGTTTGTTTCTCAGAGTCCATAGTCTCTCATGCATGGTTTGTCTCCCCCTCCGATTTCCCCCCCTTCATTTTTCCCTTCCTGCTATCTTCTTCTTTTTTAACATATAATGTATTGTTTGTTTCAGAGGTACAGGTCTGTGATTCAACAGCCTTACACAATTCATAGCGCTCACCATAGCACATACCCTCCTCCCCAATGTCTATCACCCAGCCACCCCATACCTCCCACCACCCACCACTCCAGCAACCCTCAGTTTGTTTCCAGCAATTAAGATTTCCTCATATCAGTGAGATCATATGATACATCTTTTAATAGAATACTTTGTAGCTTTAACTGTTGAGGAGAAATAACCTTAATCTACTTGAACCAATTCAAAACAAATGTTACAAGCTGCTACATCCAGTGACAACCAAGGTACATTCACTCATACAAGTCATTCATGCAAAGATGCCAACAACTAGCCTGGCCACTTGGTTTGTTACCCTTCTGAATCAGTCCTCTCCAAAGGAAAGTTGTATGCAAGGTTTTACAAAAACAATGGTATTTTCTATTTCTGACTTATATTTTCCAAAAGAATCCCATCCCCAAATTTAAGGTTGAATCAGCTCTTTCTTTTACCCTCTCCAACTAGGCCAGTCAACACTAAGTACAGTCATGGGGAAACATCTAATAGAACCTTCTACTCCCTTCTGATCAATTAAAGTGATTGGCACCTGGAGACCTACAGTTTATAGAGAAAAGTTTTTCTAAAAAGTTCTAATTCCATTATGAGAAAAGCTCTATTCCCCCCTGCTTAATTTTCCAATAAAGCAAAATAAACTACTCACTCATGAAGAACTCTTTCAGTTCATTTTCATCAATATCATGTGGCAAGTTACCAACAAAAAGTTGATGACTGTCTGGATAGCGAATTATTCTACGGTTGTCAGATTCGTTCTGTTCAATATCTCCTCGGCCTGAGAAAAGGAACAGGACAGATATTAAAGTTTATAATGTCACATAATAACTAAGCTCAAAGCAATGAATGTACAATAGATATTCTTGTTTTAGTTTAATAAGAGAGTGAACTCCTTGAACAGAGGTGGAAGTGCCTATTATTAGTAGGTTAGTTAAAAAACAACATGACACAAAGTGTAAAGTGAGGGTATTGACTAGACCGCTAAAGTACCTTCTTCTAGATCTACTGGTCTGATTATATGAAAGTCCAACATTAGTACAAATGTTCCTCCTTAACCAAACTCTTGCCATCACCCAGGAACCAAACAAATTTCAGATATTGTTTAGTATTTTGAAGTTTGCAAATTAATCTTTGGATGCATGAAATTATAGCCAAATCAGTAAATTTAATAGTAATAATATCTTATTTAGATAGCCTGTACTGATCCTCCCAATAACACAAAGAACACAGTGAGGCATATTAAGAAAGGCATCACATAAGAAAAGTTTGTGTAATAACTAAATGGCATAAGAGAAGCTCATATTTTAAGGGTCTCACTGAAGACCATAAACTCAAGCAGTAGCAAAGCTAGGACAAACCCCAGTTCCCATGACTTCGGTTTAGTAACACATCACTTTATTTTACTTTTGTGGGAAAAATTACGTATGCTATTAATAGATACTATCTCCCATCTCCTCCCAAAAGCAATCTAAACATACTTATAGAATTCAAATAGAGGTGCTACATATATTAGCTAACAATGGAAACAAGTCAAAAATCATGGCAACTTACTTAATACCTAAGACAATCAAAATAAGAAGAATCAGGGTGTGCTTATTGTTTATCTGTGAAGAGATAAGAGTGCTAAGTAAGAGAGTAGGTTATTGGCAGCTCGGTTTTGAATTCTTAGAACCAGTGACAATAACCAAATAAAATCTGTCTCAAAATTTTTACACCTTCAAAATACATGTCTCCATCGCATGGCATCTAATCCTCCCCTACAAGTCAGTTGTTCTGCCCCAGACTGTACTTTAGCAAGTTACTTAAACCTTTAAGAAATTTTGTATTGAAAGGAACTATATATAAAGCACATTATAGTATTTTAAGTTCAGTCTTTTCCAACTTTCCAAGTACTAAATGCGAAAGGCCACAGAGGCGGCTGACTCACCTGGTCTTGGTCCTCTAGGAGGGAAACCAGGTCGTTCTCTAGGTCGTTGTTCACGCACACGAGGTGGCTGAGACTGAACTTCTGGTTTAGCTTCAACTCTTGGCTAAAATACAAGGGAAAAAACACATTATAAAGAAACTCATTCCAGAGGAGACAAAACAACTAAAGCAACTACCAGCAAGTCACCAGCACACAAAATGGTAATTTTAAGTTTAGAATATTTTTAACATAGTGTCCTATGTATGTGAAGAATAAATTTTTATAAAGATATTCTGTACCAATCTAGGACTGTAGGGTAGGTTTGTTTTCCCATTCAAGGATATATAACTCAAAATAAGCTGCTTTTTACAACCACATTTTTTCAATAAATTTCCACACTGAGACAGCATTAAAGGTACTGCTACAAAAGTCACAAAAATGCAAGATGAGCCACTCCATGTAAATGCATATGCAAAATAGCCATCTTTATTTTACACAAAATTATGACACATACTTTCTAATTATCTAGCTGCCCTTCAAATGTAAGTGCTTAGCCAGTATCTTCTAAACCCCACCACATAAATAAATCTTAGAACAATGGATAGTTCAAAATACACAATTCAGCTTACTCTAGCAACTAAAAAATCCTACCTTTAAGTTAAAATTAAATAAACAAGACAGAAACATGTATAAAACACCTCAGAATCAAGGAGTCCTTTAGCTCCCTATTGTTCTTCCTTATGGAAAAGGTAGGCAACTATTTAAGGACTGACCCCAACAATTTTCTTTAACTGCACCTTGGGGCAGGGGCAGGCAAGGAGTAATAGGACATTTTAAGAGGACTTCCAAAAATTTCTGCCAACTGCTGAATTACACATATATAATTAACTATTTTACAACAAAGTAACATCTGCATCTTCTTTTACCTTTTCCTCAATACAGTGGCATTTTCAGTATTCCCATACTCTTCGGCCATCTACTGCCCAAATATTTATGGTCCAAGGAAGAGACAAAATATACCTTCAAAGAATGCTGAAAACACTCAGCAGGATATGAAGAAAACGTTCTCAAAGTCAGAAAACTAGTGATTTCAGCCTTTCTTCATGTCTGATCATCTCTGAGGACCTCAGTCCAGCCAGTGTCTCAAACTTTTTCATCATTTATATGACTGGAATATCATAACTTACAAGGACAAATTTTGATATGAAGAGTTATGTTTCTTCCAAAAATGACAATTTACTTTAAAGGATTTCACCCACTGTAATCAAAAAGCATATTAATTCCTATCCTAGCAGTTTTTAACAGATGTCTCTTTCCAAGTTGTTTTTCCATGAAGATTTCCCATTTCCCTCAAGATCAAGTTGCTTCCCATGTTCTAAAACTTTGCTAGTTAAAAAAATAATTTTTTTAACTCTCTCCAATTTTCTCAATTACTTATATGTATTTATTCCTCTAAGGACTGTATCTTATCTTAATTCATTTCTGTAACACCCAAAAACCAAGCACAGTGATGTTAGGCATAGATGTTCAGTAACTCTTGGTTCATTTAAAATTAAATTACATTTTTAGTTCTTTAACATGTTCTGTGCCTGACAAGGGATCCTATGTTATAACTCTGGGAACATTGCTATTTGTATTTGGAGTTTAACACTATATGGTAATTTGACCCGAAATGTGATGCCTAAAAAGGGCAGTTATTTACGAATTTCACTACACTAAGGGGGCCTAAAAGCACCAACTTACTTCAGTATGAACATAAAACAGAATTAAAGAATAGATGTACCCTAACAAAGTTTGATGAAGCTAGTGTGTTTAGGAAATTAATAAAAATAGCAAATGTATGTAGCTTTTAATCTAAAAATTTCAGAAAAACCTTAGACACACTGAATCCAAAGGATATCAAAGAAATTAAGAGGTGTCCTCACTGACCTAATTTAAATTTTTTTCAAAACTGATTACCAAAACAAAAATAACGGCAAGTAGCAAAACAGAAAAATTCATTATCCTTTAAGGATTTAAAATTAAAAACAAACAAGTAATTTCCAATATCTTTCAAATAATTCATACAGTGATTTAGCAACCTGACTTTCAGAAGGTATTTGAGGATGCTAATGCAAAAAAAAAAGAGAACAAGATCTAACAATATTCCTTTCAATAACTGATTAATTTATGTCAACTAAGCCAGCTGTGCATTTATAGTTCTTCAGGCTCAATTTCATGATTAGAACTATTTACTCCAACAAGATAAAATGTCTTAACATCTCATATACTACACTTTAGAGCCCTACAAATTAATCCCATGCAACCACAAAGTGTGCTCAGATGACAAATTCCACAAAAGAAGGTCAAACAGAATATGAAATAAAAATGGAACCATCAAATCAAACCAATGACAGCAGGTAAAACCACAGTAAGTTCTTTAACTGAACATAAGCTACTTAGATAATCTAGTCAATTTCCAGACAAAACCTTTTCACCAAGAAATTAACTTACCTACTTCTAAGTTAATTCCTACCAATACACTAAATTAAATTTAATTCTCCTTTTATTAAACTACACTAAAAGTGTTAAGGCAATGGATATACTACACCAAAGTAATTAAATTGAAGGATTAAATCAAATGGAAAAATCATGAATCCATTCTAAATATAGCCTAAAAAGATCAGAAAGGTTTTTTGTTTTGTTTTTTTTTAAGTTTTATTTATTTAAGTGAGCTCTATACCCAATGTTGGGCTGGAACTCACAACCCCAAGATCAAGAGTTGGATGCTCTACTGACTGAGCCAGTCAGGCGCCCCAGAAAGTTAAGGCTTAAACTGTACATGTTTAAATATGTCTTAATAAGGGTATGGGTTAGAAAATACAATCTAATCTCCTACAATTAAAAAAGAAAAATAACCTCACAACTAAAAAAAAAATTTTCCCCTGCGCAAAAGGATAGGATTTAATGTAATTCAGACATGCCTTAAATATAGTACTCTTCTTTGATGTAAATGGAGATACATTCCCCTCCAGAGGAATAAAGAAACCTATAGGTTTAAATGAGTCACAAAGGGACTCTGGTGTCTAACTGCATGAATTCAAAGCCAAGCCATATGCTATTTATACAGCTGTCTGATCTTAGGTTGAGGTACTCTAGGCCTCAATTTACTCATCTGTGAAACAGGAACAGTAACAGTAACCACCCTTACAGGGTGACTGTGAGGATTAGATGAGAATGAATATAAAGTACTTTGCACAACGCCTGGCACATACTAAAGGCATAATAAGCATTAGCTATTTTAACTTTTAACTAGCAGTAAGAATAAAATATAGCCAACACTCAGAAGATGAAGTAACAATCCAAAGGATTCCAAATGCAAATCTGATAAATCAAGCATTTCAAAAGAAAATTCAGACGTCACTCATCAGGTCTTCAGAAGGGTTGAAAAGCACAACCAATACTTGACAAATTAATTTTCTTCACTAAAACAGAATTCTGGTTTGGATCTGACATTATTCAACATTTCCTGAACGTTAGCTGAAAAAACAGGTATCTTGAGGCTATGTATTCTGCTATTATGTAGCTGACTACATGTACCAAACACCATAAAGACTGTCTAATGATTACTACTTTTTTGAAACCTCAAAGTTTCACTGTTTAGAGCATATAAGAGGCATATACAAAAATAATTGTATATGCACTAACCATTTTAAATGTAAATTTTTTAGCGGAATAGTTTGACTCAAAATGTAGAAAAAAGAATTGAATACCTTTTAACTGCACTATAAATTTAATTATATTTTTAGTTAATTCTAAACTATATCTAATAAACATCAGGTAGCCAGTGTCTTATTTTCAATGTTTTTGAAAGCTCTGAAATGGGTAAGATGACAAACAGATGAAAAGCAGAATACTGGAATGATCAGTTAAGTGAACACTACAGTCATAAGTTGGTACAGGCTTCAATTAAACAGAGTGAACCACTTACAGACTGAGAGCTTAGGCAGTGTATTTTTAGAAGCTGTTTTTTTTTTTAAAAAAACAGTGATTTTTATAATGCCATACTACTTTGTGCCTTTCCTTAAAATATTTTTGCTAAATAAATTTTAAAACTTTAAAAGGAACATTTTTTTGTTATTTTAAGAAGCCTTTTAAATGACTCTATCTATCCATCTATCTATCAATCAAACCAACTTAATGTGTATTTCACACCCAAACCCCAAATACCACCTATGCAGATGATAGAGATTTGGCATTTAAAGTGGGTGCACTGACATTTAATACAATTTTTTTGTATATTTAATCCATAATTTCTGATTGACTCATTTAAAGAAGTATAAAAAAGATAAGCAATTGGCAATGTAACAAGGATACAATCCAATGTGTTCACAGATTGGTTACCTGTGAGACTGGTGCTTTAACATGGGGTGGAATTCCAGAGGAAGAAACAGTACCACTAGGAGGCAGGTTTTTACTGGTCACTGAAGCCCAGGAGAAAGCCTGCAGGAAATGCAACAAACCTAGACTACTAATCATGGAAAACCACCAACATTCCTATAGGGAAACTTCCAAATATATATTTTCTTTTCATTTCTAAACTATTGTTCTATATTGGAGGACTCCTCAAAAGAAAGGCACACACACACATGCCAGTCTATGTGCCAGCTTTCAAAATCTCATTATGCAAGATTATTTGTTTCGTCTGAACTACTAAATAAATCCACAAGCAAGTTCCTATTTGCTCTAAGGAGATGAGCAATGGCAAACAAAACCGCTAACTACACATGCTAGAAAAAAAAGAACCTAATAGAACCAATTTCTTTCCCCTTTTGGGGGAAGATAAGGTGTGTGATGGTGTTGAGGGGAAGGATAGGAAAGAAGAGAGTACTCACTGGAAACTTTAACAGACATTCACAAATTGAACAAGGAATCTCCTCTCACTACTCATATATACTTCAACCTTCTACTTTACAGAAAGATAAAAGATGTTTTAGGTAGGCTTAAATGATACACTATGGGTGTCACTTATCTTTCCAAGATAGTTTAATTGGTGTATAAGGAAATTGCTCCCATTTTAACCAGAAATAACGGTATCTCTTCTTTTAATAGGCCAACTTGTTTAAGTTGGGAAATTTCATGACTCCAGTTGCATCCGTGCATAGAGGACTTATACAGAATGGAAGAGCAACTCTCCTCAGCTTTATACATGGACTCAAATAATTTCATGTAAGAGACTAAACACTGCATACAGACAAGGATCAATTCTAAGTTTCACTCTTAGGGGTATTTGGGGAGGAGGGGGAGTGTGAATACAAAGAAATTTCCTCAGGATTGCAAAAACCCCACAGCTTTCATTTCCATAAAAAAGCATAGTTCACTATATTAAACCATTTAACATAATAGAACAAAGGTCATGCTTCATCAATGGCACCAAATGTGAAAGTGTGCTGTTACAGGCCTAAAGAGTTCCTCTGATCTAACCTTTGGTGGTTCCTGTGGCAGAGAAACAGGTTCAGCGGGAGGAGGAGAAGTAGACTTCTCCTCTAACTCTTCTAAGTTCTTCTCCTCCACTTGCGGCTTTAGTTCTTCAGTCTTTGTTTCAGATTCTGGCTCAGGTTCAGGTTCATGAGAGGATTCTTCCAAAGGCTCCTCTATGCCATTACTATAATAAAATATTTTGTTCATTTTTCAGTATGAGTGAAATGATCAGTTCTAATAAAACAAAATGTAATATTTCTCTAACCTAATGGGCATAACTAGTAATAAGTTGTTTTGAAGCAGAAGTCCAATAAGAACTAGAAGGCAGAAGGAGTAACAGTCTTAAGCAGCATTTCTTTAACCCCACCATTTTTAAATGGAATTACTAAATTACTAAAAATGTTTACTTCAATACTACCTATAAACAAACCACATATTTATAAAAATAAAATAAAATGCTCTCTGTGTTGTCCCAACTATTCTGCATTATCAGTAAGTAAACACTGTTTTGGGCAAAACCATGTTCAATTTTTTATGTAAATAAAACAACTCTTTCCAAATTTCTTGCATATATATATATAATATATAAAAATATATATTTTTTATATATATATTTGAGCACTATATATAGTGCTCCAATACTGGCCTGACAGGTAGCTTTATCAAAAATTTACTTCTAACAGTAATCCTAGGAACAAAAACCACCTAGCAACTACATTATAGCTTAGACCAAATCTGGCCTTGCAAACACTATTCTTACGCCACAGGGTGAGCTTCATAGTAACCACTATCAGCATTTTCTTGCACAGGTTCTGGAGATGGTTGCCTTTCTTCTTGTTCCTCTTCTACCTCATCTTCTGATTCTGACAATACAGAACACACATTTCTTTTTTAAGAGACTCAACAAACAATTTCATATGCATATTTTAAATGTTTAAGGAAGTGATAGGATAGTTTTAAAAATTGACCTTTATTGGGCGCCTGGGTGGCTCAGTTGGTTGAGGGACTGCCTTCGGCTCAGGTCATGATCCTGGAGTCCCGGGATGGAGTCCCACATTGGGCTCCCTGCTCAGCAGGGAGTCTGCTTCTCCCTCTGACCCTCCCCCCTCTCATGTGCTGTCTCTCTCTCTCTCTCATTCTCTCTCAAATAAATAAATAAAATATTTTTTAAAAATAAATAAATAAATAAATAAATAAAAATTGACCTTTATCTTACAAAGGCATTCAAATGCAGTATTCCCTGTTCTCTTAACAACTGAAAAGCAAGCAAGATGAAGTTTGGTATTTATTTTTATTTTTTTAAGATTTTACTTATTTGGGGGCACCTGGGTGGCTCAGTTGGTTAAGCGACTGCCTTCGGCTCAGGTCATGATCCTGGAGTCCCAGGATCGAGTCCCGCATCAGGCTCCCTGCTCGGCGGGGAGTCTGCTTCTCCCTCTGACCCTCCCCCCTCTCATGCTGTCACTCATTCTCTCTCAAATAAATAAAATCTTAAAAAAAAAAAAAGATTTTACATATTTGTCAGAGAAAGAGAACATGCAAGAGAGTAAACACAAGCAGCGGGAGTGGCAGGCAGAGGCAGGCTCCCCGCTGAGCAAGGAGCCCGATGCAGAACTCGAACCCAGGACCCCAGGATCATGACCTGAGCTGAAGGCCGACGCTTAAACAACTGAGCCACCCAGGAGTCCCTTTATTTATTTATTTAAGTAGGCTCTACACCCAGTGTGGAGCCCAATGCGAAGCCCAACGCAGGGCTCAAACTCATGACCATGAGATCAAGACCTAAGCCAAGATCAAGAGTCTGACACTTAACTGACTGAGCCATGCAGGTGTCCCTATTTTAAAAAATGATCTAGTAGTAAGAAAAGGAAAGGATAGGAAATAAATTATTTTAAGCTGTAACTCAGTTTCCTATGTCACATCTATTCAATAGTACGATAATGAAAAGAAAACTAATAAATGAAAGATCAATAATTATGATACAGCCAAAAAATTGACAGCCAACAGAGATAATATTAAATAGAAAAGAGCAAGCTTTGAACCAGCATAATTCCATTTTTATAAAAATATCTAAGGATGGGATACAACAAAATTCTATAATAGGCACCAAACTCTTGGTTATATATAGAGGATGAGACTGAAATTTGTTTTACTTTCTATGTCTGATTTTTATATAATATCATACAAACACACCTATTTCTTTTTAACAAAAAGGAGAAAAAGGGGTTTGACTCAATTACAATAGAGGCAAATTTCTTTAAGTTTCGTACTTTTCATGTCCTTAAAGAATACTGATAGAAGCCTTCTATCTTAACCTCACCTTCATCAAGCTCTGGTTCAGAATCACCAAATACTTCATCTTCATAACGAAACATATCATTGTGAACATAAAACTTATTTGGAACAGATCCCTACAGGAAAACAAAATCCAAATATTCCATTAAATACTCATAAATGTGGCACTGCATAAAAAGAACAAATTACATGGCATATGCAATATCTATTTTAACACTACAGAAATATGTAGACTCAGTATAATTTTCTAAAATTAAACATGCTATATTAATATAAAGTATACTATAGAAGGTCATTCAAATATTGGAACTCAAGAAATGGGTACTCAACAGAAGAGAACCAAGACTAATTAACAAATGAAACTTTGCCATTTTAACATATAACTTACTAAATAAGATACTTTTTATATTACTTTTGTAATCTTAGTAAACCTATTGATACATTCGTATCAGTAGACTTTAACTTCTAAATAGGCAGTGAAAAAAATAAAACAAAAAAGACAGGCAAAGTGCGTACACACACAAAGCTCAAATTACAGTTGACCCTTGAACAACACAAGTTTGAACTGCACGAGTCCACTTACACATGACTTTTCTCAACACGTTACAGTACTGTAAATGTGTTCTCTTATGTAATACCATTTTCCTTTCTCTAGCTTACTTTATTGTATGAATACAATGTAGAATTACAGAATACATATAAGCTATAAAATATGTGTTAATCGACTATTTATACTATCAGTATGGCTTTTGGTCAACGATAGGCTATTAGTAGAGTTAAGTTTTTGAAAAGTCAAAAGCTGTATGTGGATTTTCAACTGCCCTGGAGGTCAGTGCTCCAAATCCCTATGTTGCTCAAGAGTCAAATGTTTATCAACGGGTTCAATACCAAGTTCTCAAGTTTAGCTACATGCATATATAAACCTGTAAGAAGAAACTCTGGACACTTCACGCAACAAATAACAATCAAATAAAATCATACAAATGAAAACTTACTTCAGGAGCCAGAACAAAGGTTTGCATAAACTTCCTCTCTGGCTGTCCACTATTAGATAGCAAACCCATAACCTGGACAACTACTCCATCACTCAAGGTTGCATGAGCATCCACATGACGAATTTTAGTATGACATTCACTGAAGTTCAGAGATAATACTTTGTGGTGTATATCCTTTAATAGAAGAAAGGAAGAAAAAATACAAACTGTTGTGATACTTCATTACTTCATACTATAGAGCTTCACTGATTTCCTCCTAACTCTAAAATATTAACTACATAATCTTTCTGCCTCATTTGAATCCCTTCCACCATGATATGCATTACTGCCATGTTGATGTTCCTAAACCACCATTTTCAACATGTCACAGCTCAATACAAGAGATCACTACGGCTATCTCATATTAAGCAATAATACGGGCTTTATATAGCTTTCTCCCAGTATTCTGTATTAAGTTTTTAATCATTCATACAAAGTGTGTTGACTACTCCTTGACCTCACAGCTGATTTTACTTTACTGGGTTTGTTGGTGCCCTTTCTTCTGCTTTTAATTTCCTCTTGTACACTAAGGCCAAATTCTGTAATTCAGCATCTAAAGTCCCATATCCTATATAATGTCATAAAGTACATATACTTCTGTGCACGCCTATAACATAAGGTTTAGCCCATGTTTGTATAAACTTAAATATATTGTTCTCAACTGTTTCATGTATAAAATACATCAAGGATAGATAATTTCCTATCTTCTTTGTATCCAATCCAGTGTAGCACCCTTATAAATGGATATTTGTAAGAACTGAAAGCTCATTTAACAACTATTGTAACATAAATTTCTAGTTACAAGTAATGATCACATTCAGGAAGAAATCCATTCGCACAAAAAGGCTATTTTCAACTATCTTAACACAAAAAAAGGGGAAAAAAATCTAAAATGTGTATGAAATTGATACTTACATTTTGGCCATAAACAGCTTCCTGGGGCTTTCCACTAGCATCTACTCCACCATGAACATAGGAAGAATTCCTGCCATAAAACCTATAAAGTCAAGGATATTTGATTAACATTCAATTGTCAAGAAAAGCCTAAGAGGCAGGAGAGTTCTGGTATAAAACAGACCTAGCTTGCATGTCTGGCTTTGTCACTCAATAGTTGTATAATTCTGATAGTTACTTACGGTCCTTAAGTTCAGTTTCCTTGGTTATCAAACACAATAACAGTAACTACTACTCCACAGGGCTGTTGTAAGGATTAAATGAGTAACAACAGGATTCAGGCCTGGCACACTGAAAATACACTCAATTACTTGCAATTCTCATCTAATTCCTATCATATCTATTTTTTGAAGTGGAAGAATGAGATATTCAAAATACATTCTAAATACTGATGCTGTGGTAACTGACCCAGTTTTTCCCTTTAGATACAAAACTCAGTTATCTAGATTTGTTTGGGAATCAGTTGCTGTTTAACATTCTACTCAAAGTTCCAAATGATTACTAATTCCAAAAGCTTAAAGCAGTTTAGTTAGATTTACAATCATTGAAATAATTCAGAGACCAAATAAGAAAATCTACATTACTTCAGTATCTGATATCTCCTTAATATTTTATACTGCTCTTAAGTACATGATTAATTAGTATTTCTCTGGCATTACCTAAAGCAATTAGAATATCCTTCTAAATTAAGGTTATCAAACATGCAAAATTAATATTTTCATAAAGAGAACTCAGCTCCTATTGTTAACGAAACATTTAAGACTTCATCTATGCCAAGTAATGCTCTCAGTGCATTACATATATTAATTTATTTACGCCTCCTCTAACAACCTCATGAAATAAGCACTATTATATAAATGAGCAAACTGAGGTTCAGAAGAAATTAACTCTCCTAAGGCCACACACTAATCAAGTGGGGTAGCTAAGACATAAACCCAGACAGTCTAGTTCCATGGTCCATGTTTTTAACTACTACCTGTATTTTTAAGTTTACACTATTTTCTCGCATGTACCACTGGCAAACATGTAAACTTCTACCATTTTTCTGGAGGACAACTTGGCTGTTAAGTGTAGGAAAAGCCTTAGAAAAAATTATACCTTTAACAATTCTGCTTCTAGGAACTTAAGAAAATAACTAGAAAAGTGCACAAAGATGCATGTATAAGGATACTGATCACAGTTTGTTAACAAGTGAAAAATTACAAAATGATTTTCATTAATAGGTAAATTGGTTATATAAGCTAAGTATAAAACAGAAGTTTATGGGGGTTTTTTTTGAAATGATGGTGGAGAGCCTTATTGTCACTATAAAAAAAAACAAACAAACACAAAAACATGCTAATACCTACATTAAAAAAGACTAAATTTCAGACAAGGAAAGGCCCTATTAATTCCATTCTCCCCTCCCCACCCCAAACTCCTTTACATACACTGTCAGCAAGAATATCTTTTATTTCTCTAATTAGAAAAATGTACAGGTATTCACTTTTTTTTTTTTGAGGAGGGGTATTTGTTATAGAAAAATGTCTTACGGAATAATACAAGACATATTGCAAAATCTAACTTTAGAATGCCCCGCATACTTATAAAGAGGACCTAGCTAAAAAAAGAAAAGTCCTTTTAACAGCTTTTCCCATATGAAGTGGCAATGATTTATCCCTTAACTCACGTGGCTGGTGTGTTCTACAACAAAAACTTGCAAAACCTAATCCTTATAAAAGGATCATTTATCTTTCACCTGCTAAAATACACAGGAAGAACAAAAATTATAAATACTACTCACAATATAAATCAATTTCATTTCAACCTCTGGAAAAAATAAGCTAACAGATGTCCAACTCCTGCCAAAATAGTAAACAAGGCTACTACTGCTGTTTTACCAAGAAATACTATTTTGCAGATCAATCAGAAGAAATTTTCACAAGTATAATCACTTAAATGATTCATTTTCTAACACTGCTATAAGGAACTTAAAAAAAAAAAAAGTCAACTAATGACTACGATTTCAAAGTGCAGACTAGAACCCATTAGTTGGTCAAGCCCAAGGTTTATTTAAATGAAATACAAAATACTGAAGGATACAATTGTGTACACAGATATGAATGTGTTATATAATGGGATATAATTGTGTACACAGATATGAATATGTTATATAATGGGATATAATGTGAAGACTTTTTTTGTTTTTTTGTTTTTTTTACCGTGGATTTCTTTTTTTCCTTTTTTTTTCTTTTAAGTAAAACAGGGCTTGAACTCACAGCCCTGTGATCAAGGCCTGAGCTGAGATCAAGAGCCAGACACTTAACTGACTGAGCCACCCAGGCACCCCTGTGGGTCTCATTTTTTTAAAAACTTGAAAAAATGATTTTAGCCATTAGACAATTAAAATATTGGTTATGGTTTGCAAAGAAACAACCAGAACATGAAGCAAGAAAGACAAAATACTATGTAGTCCTATTCAAGAAAACAAAACTAAATAAAAATACTAAATAATCCATTTAGAATTTACCTGTGTAAATATTCTGGAGCTTTATTCAGCAAAGTATAATATTGCCTCACAAACTCCCGCCCTACAAGCAGCGGACTGGGCTTCTCCATAACCATTTCTTTGCTGCACAATGTCAAATGCTAAGGGAGCAAACACAAGAACAATTAACTATTAAAAAGTCATCTTTGTAAACTTCCAGGAAGTAAATTTTCTTAGCCATACAAAAAGGAATAAAGAAAATTAATACATTTATTGAAAACCAATTAACAACAAAATAATAAATTCTCAACAACTACTGGTAACTTCCAACATCTGCAGTTCCTCTTTGTCTCTATTCCTCAGTGCCTCCCCACCCACCCCCACACAGTTCTTTTTCTTTTTCCCCAGAAAGTACCGTGCTGCCTCACAGTATGAACACCATAACCAAGTCTTTTCCATCCACAGTACCTCTTTCCTCTGGGGACTATAATCTAGGTCCGTGGATTCCAATGGTTGATTTTTTAAAAACTAGGCAGAAGGCACAAGTCAGGACCGGAAGATTAGACTTATTATGGGAAAATACTGACTAGTATCTTCTTTGTATTCGCTCTCCTTAGAATTACTTCACTGCTTCAAAATGATAATTACCATTAAAAATCAGCAATTACCTGAGTACTCAGAGATTAGTATTTTTTTACATTTGGTATATGTAAAAAAATTCTTTCCATTAATTAAGTAATAAGCATCTAACTACATTGCTAGGTGCTCTTTAATAAAGGGGACAGCCCAGTGGGTGAACAAGATTAAGACTTTACCCTCAAGAAGCTTATAATCTGGTGCAATTTAAGAAACAAAACAAACAAGCAAAAGGAAAAAAAAATAAGAGACAAATCAAGAAACAGACCCTTAACTCCAGAGAACAAACTGATCGTTACCAGGGGGGAAGTGGGTGGGGGGGGGTGGTGGCTTAAATAGGTGATCAATATGATGTATGGAAGTGCTGAATCAGTATGCTGTACACCTGAAACTAATATAATACTGTATATTTTAATTCCAATTAATATTTAAATATATTTAACTGGAATTAAAATAAAAACTTAAAAGTTTATAATCTGTCATGGATTATAAACAAGCACATAGGAAACAGAATGGGTTAGGCACTATAATAAAGTACTGCTAAACTGAAATCTCAAAGATAAATCAAGAAAAACAAATACACAGGGCAGGGGGAGGGGTCTATGCCGACAGGGAGGGGGATTAAAAATAAGAAAAACAAATACAAAATACAAATAGACACACAATCATTTAAAGTAAATGACTTATATATGGTTATAGCCCCCATCAGTCAAAATTATAACATTAGGAATTGGAGAACAGGGAGAAAAAAAAGAGGAAGTTAAATATTACTTGTTTAAATATATATTTATAATCAAATACCCTTTCCTATTACACTTTAAAGTACTGAAAAAAGGGCACCTGGGTGGCTCAGTCATTAAGCATCTGCCTTCGGCTCAGGTCATGATCCCAGGGTCCTGGGATCCAGCCCCACATCGGGCTCCCTGCTCTGCGGGAAGCCTGCTTCTCCCTCTCCCACTCCCCCTGCTTGTGTTCCCTCTCTCACTGTGTCTCTGTCAAATAAATAAAATCTTTTAATTAAATAAATAAATAAAGTACTAAAAAAAAAAAAAACCCACAGCATCTGTATTTACTGGGCAAACTGGGATACAGTTTAAATTCCTGCTTAACAAATGAATCTCAATGTAGGTTTCTTTCCTTTTTGGCGGGGGGGGGGGGGGGAGTGGCAGGGGGGAGAAGAGAGAGAATCCTAAACAGGCTCCACGCCCAGTGCAGAGGACAAAGGGCTCAATCTCACAACTCTGAGATCATAACCTGGGCCAAAACCTAGAGTCACGCTTAACCAACTGAGTCACCCAGGTGCCCCTAGGTTTCCTTTAAACAAAAAATTTTAGGGCGCCTGGGTGGCTCAGTTGGTTAAGCGACTGCTTTCGGCTCAGGTCATGATCCTGGAGTCCCAGGATTGAGTCCTGCATCGGTCTCCCTGCTCAGCAGGGAGTCTGCTTCTCCCTCTGACCCTCCCCCCTCTCATGTGCTCTCTCTCTCTCTCATTCTCTCTCTCAAATAAATAAAATCTTTAAAAAAATTTTTATAGCGAAAGATAACCTGCCATAATCATTACAATTGTGATAGTATTTTTAAATAAAAATCAGGAGGGGCACCTGGGTGGCTCAGCTGATTGTCTGACTTCAGCTGAGGTTATGATCTCAGGGTCCTGGAATCGAGTGGGGCTCCACACTCAGCGGGGAGTCCGCTTGTCCCTCTCCCTCTGCCCCCACCCCCACTCGTGCTCTTTCTCGCTCTCTCCCTCTCTCATATAAATAAATAAAATCTTTATAAATAAATAAACCATGGCAGAGCCTACAGTCAAGACTAGCTCTATACAACCCGAGTGACTCCCAATTCAACTTTTACATAAGGCTCTATTAGGTTTTCTCTCCTTTTACAACTGTCCTGAAACAGTATACAAAACAGTAAACAAAACACAAATCTGTTTAAAATTTTCAATAACACCTCACCTGCTTTCAAAAATGGTTAATTCACTGCTTCCAGTGGCAGGGTCTGGGGATGAGGCAGTGGAAAGAAGCCTTTGAAGCAGTTCAAGGAGATGGAAGAGGAAGATAAAGCTTTCCAACAGAAACAAAAAGACAAGAAGCTGGAGAAGCTAAAGTGAAGTATAATAGTTATAGGGAAGGGTCCCCGGGCCACAGGTAGAATTGAGAAATCTGGCAAAAAGTAAGCAGTTACTTGTGTCTCCATTAGGAGATGGTAACCCTTACTTCCACTGCTGTTTAAAACACCTGGATTCTCTGCCATTAACATCTGCTGCTACCTATAGCTAGAATGAGTGTGTCTAGGAGCCTGTTGTACATTCAAGAATAAACTTCGGAAAAGAAAAAAAACCCAAACAGTGGGACTCATCTTCTCTTTACTCCCTCTTACTCAGCCGTTGCTACCTTAGCTGTAAGGTCAGAGTAAACCCAGCCTAGAATCCTGCCAGTCTGCTCTTCAGTCTTTGTTCTACCTTGAATTCTATACCACCTACAATTATACCAACTCTTTAAAAAAAAAAAAAAAGAAAAATTTAATTCACAAAGTAGAGTCAGTGTCATTTCAGGTGTCATTAGTTTCCCCCCAAACTTAAAAACTTCCAATAAGGACTAACAAATTCTAATGCATAAACGAATTCTCATTTGCTACATTTATTTTTTATTTTTTTAAGATGTTACTTATTTATTTGACAGAGAGAGACAGTGAGAGAGGGAACACAAGCAGGGGGAGTGAGAAAGGGAGAAGCAGGCTTCCCACTGAGCAGGGAGCCCAACGTGGCTCGATCCCAGGACCCCGGGATCATGACCTGAGCCGAAGGCAGACACTTAAGGACTGAGCCACCCAGGCGCCCCCCATTTGCTACATTTAAAGTAACAAAGCGGGCGCCTGGGTGGCTCAGTCGTTGGGCGTCTGCCTTCGGCTCGGGTCATGATCTCAGGGTCCTGGGATCAAGCCCCACATCGGGCTCCCTGCTCCGCGGGAAGCCTGCTTCTCCCTCTCCCCTCCCCCTGCTTGTGTCTCTCTCTGTCAAATAAATAAAATCTTTAAATAAATAAATAAAATAAAGTAACAAAGCTAAGACAGTTTTTTTATTTTGAATGATGAGGAAGTGTGAAGAACAGTAGACTTATCTAGTAAAATTTTATAAAATAACTAAAATGTGAAAATTAATACATACTTAAATACTGTAACTGATGCTAAAATAATACTAAGATGTGGGAAGATGCTCACTTATCCTCTAAATAAAATAGCTATGTACAAAATAGTTTTGTTCAAATGATGAATAATAGAAATGCTATTAGGGGGCGCCTGGGTGGCTCAGTTGGTTAAGCGACTGCCTTCGGCTCAGGTCATGATCCTGGAGTCCCGGGATCGAGTCCCGCATCGGGCTCCCTGCTCGGCGGGGAGTCTGCTCCTCCCTCTGACCCTCCCCCCTCTCATGTGCTCTCTCTCTCATTCTCTCTCTCTCAAATAAATAAATAAAATCTTTAAAAAAAAAAAAAAAAAAAGAAATGCTATTAGGGACTGTTTATGGATTTGGAGATTCCCATGTTTTTCTTCTTTCTCTTCCATATTTCCAGATTTTTCTACAGTGACACTCTGTCATTTATCCCAAATCTTCCATCACATTTATAAAGGATATATTTACCTACCATTTTTGTCACATACATATAACAGTAAAGTTAAAAAAAAAAAAAAAAGTACTGAATACATATATCAATATCAAAGAAAGGTCAAAATACACTAAAGAGTTATTGTAACAAAGTTTGAGAGGCTTTCAAATGCCCACCATCTACATACACAATCACGAAAGTATGGTGGTCACATCATCAATACAGATCAGAGAGACAGGCAAGGTAAATACACAGTGAAGGCAACTTTCAAGAGATTATTATTCAATAAATTGAATTATTCAGAGGCAGTAACTTGAAAAGTGAACCTCAAATGGTGGATGAGGTAAAACAATGCTAATCTGTTAAAAGCCTAAACAAAGAGCTATACAGAAGCTAGGCAGAGTCCATCTTTAGCTGTAGGGAGGCTTCCTTCCACAGGGAATAATAAAACAAAAAGAAGTTACCTGTAGAATGGTGCTACAATTTATACTTAAATATAACTTACAAAGCAGTTACTTCTTCACTATTAACTCTGATTTAAAGTGAGTCAGAATTTAGTGGGCTAGGGGCACCTGGGTGCGCAGATAGTTAAGCGTCTGCCTTGGGCTCAGGTCATAATCTGTGTCCTGGGATTAGCCCCCAGAGTTGGTCCTGCCTTAGTGGGTAATCTGCTTCTCCCCTCCCTTTGCCCCACCCTCTGCTCATGTTCTGCCTGTCTCGAATGAATAAATAAAAAAATCTTAAAAAAAAAAAAAAAAAAGAATTTAGTGGGCTAAAATATAATTGGTGGAAATTAACCATATCAACCAGAAGATAAAGATATTACGGACAAAAGGGAAAAAAGCAACCTCACTGACTTACCTATTTTTTAATGACACACTAATTTATTTGTTCTACACAAACAACTGCCATCTTGCCCATCTTCCCATTTTCTCCCCTAGAGTAGGAAAATTAACAGTGCAATACATAAGGAATGCATCAAAGAAGCATTAGAACTTAATTATAAATGAACCACCAACGGGTAGTTTGGGTAGCTGTAGGAAGTTAAGACTTGGAAAATTGAGTAATATACAGTTTGCATTTATAATTCATGCACAGCCAATGTATACAAAAATCTGGTCAAGAGGAAAAACAAAAGAGCCAAATTACACCTTCAGAATAAATGTGATTACAAGAACAATTGTGCTGTTTTTATTATTCACAGCGAAGTACCCAACTCTTAGGTAAGCAATTTCTGGGATTTGGGTCCTTCCATTTCTTTTTTTAATTCCTTTTTTTCTTTTTTTAAGATTTTATTTATTTGAGAGAAAGAGCACGAGGAGAGGGAGAGGCAGAGGGAAAAGCAGGCTCCCTGCTCAGCAGGGAGCCAGACACCGGCTCCATTCCTGGGACTCCAATCCCAGGACTCTGGGATCACGACCTAAGCAGAAAGGCAGACGCCTAACTGAGCCACCCAGGCACCCCTAAATTTTTTTTTTTTTTATTTATTTGAGAGAGCGAGAGAGAGCACAAGAGGGGGGAGGGGCAGAGGGAGAAGAAGCAGGCTCCCAGCTGAGCAAGGAGTCCAAAGCCCGATGTGGGGCTCGATCCCAGGATTCTGGGATCATGACCTGAGCTGAGGGCAGACGCGTAACCGACTGCCTTCGGCTCAGGTCATGATCCTGGAGTCCCAGGATCGAGTCCCGCATCAGGCTCCCTGCTCAGCGGGGAGTCTGCTTCTCCCTCTGATCCTCTTCCCTCTCATGCTCTCTGTCTCTCATTCTTTCTCTCTCAAATAAATAAATAAAATCTTTAAAAAAAAAAAAATTATTTTAAAAAACCACACTGAACATGGGACAAAGATTTTAACTAAGACCATGAAAAAGTTATGACCTTTTTGGATCTTAATTTTCTAATTTACAAATTGAGATGTGATCTCTGGTCAAACCTACAAGACTATAGATTCAACAAAGACAGCCAAGATTAAAGGATACTTATGTACAAAAAGAATCTTCAGTTGGTTGTTAGCTCTAGCACCTTCAGAGATACGAACAATCATCTAACGTCTTCTTAATTAAAGTAAAATTACATGTATTAAACCCCACTTTTCCCATGAACACTTGAAAATGTGGAGATTTCTATCACACTGGGATGCATACTGTAAAATTTATTTTCCTTGTTAATTAAAAACAATCGGTCCTTTTAATTCATCCAGATACCAACATGATTATATCTAGTTTCCTTCACTATTTAGAGCCTCAACTACTTCAGAAATCTTATCCCACTTAAAATCCCCATATATTGTATATCTTCATCAAAAAATATCCTTTTATTCATTCTTGTTTCTTAAAATGATTCCTCTCCATTTGCCTAGACTAATTCCTGAAATATAGCTACTCCAGCTCTCATGGGATATTGCTATCAACTGCCACTATCTTTTCTGAATTCCTTAATATCATTGAGAGGGAAGTGGAGGAGAAAAAGAAAAGTAACACACATACACAAGAAAGAAAAGAAAGTCACACTGGGCTTCATCCTACCATATACTTCGATTTCTTCAATTTCAAAATACTTAAAAAAAAAAAAAAAAAAAAAACCGTTATCAACCAAAGGAATTTTTGGTTCCTTCCTTGACTAAAACTTCAGGTTTTAGTTAAGTACTTAGGTTTTTTGCTTACTTTCTGGTTAAAAGTAAGTTTGGTGAATCACTAGTACAATGGAGCTGCCCACAAAGCATACAATCTCAGGCTACAACATAAATGTAATGTCTAAAATGAGCTGACAATTCTACTCTGTAAAAGTTAAATACTGATTGAACAGTAAATGGAAATTACAGGAAGGTAGATTTAGGTTCAACATAATACAAGAATAACCAGAACAGAGCTACTTCATAAATAGCCAGTCACTGTAAGTATTTATTTCAGAGACTAACAACAATTCAGCAGGAATATAGTAAAATAATCTAGGTCTAACAACATTAGATTAGGTTGTCCCAACATTAGGATTCTAAAAGTCTATTAAACAAGAACTAAGACCTTTGATTCCTACTCCAATACTCATTCCATACCTTCCTATCTGTAATGACTGAAATCCTATGCATTTTTTGGGAACAGATACTGTACCCCTGAAAATCTTTCCTGATTCTTCTATAAACTATTGTCTTTCCTCTGAATTCTCGAAGTACTTTGAGTTTTTATCATGGCACTTTATTAATCATATTGTTCCCTAAATTACTAACTGTGCATTAGTCTTCCTCAACTCTCCTCTCAAATATCATCTGAGCTCTCCCTTAAATATAATTCTCTGGAAAGTCACAATTTTTTTTTTAATTGATGGCACTACTTTATTTCCATCTTAAAAGACCAACTGCAGGGCGCCTGGGTGGCTCAGCTGGTTAAGCAACTGCCTTGGCTCAGGTCATGTTCCCAGGGTCCTGGGCCCTGGGATCGAGCCCCACCATCTGGCTCCTTGCTCAGCGGGGAGCCTGCTTCTCCGCCTGCTTGTGCTCTCTGTCAAATAAATAAAAAAATAAAATTCTTAAAAAAAAAAAAAAGCCAACTGCAACCAAATGAAGTGAACATAACCTCTAGATTTTATTGTCTTCCTAATATAACAAAGTACGAAGCTTAGAACTGGATCATTTGGCCCTTTCTCTTATCTCCTCCCCGTTCAAAATGCTTGCATCTCTTAATAGCCATCATTCTCTTATATCTGCAATCGGGCTCAACACATTCAAGCCCTCAGCACACTCTTCTTTGTAGTTTTAGCCTTTTTCCGGAAAATCTTAGTCTGCCCACCACAGCCACGCTGCTTCCTGTCATAATGCTGCTTTCCCTGGGCATAAAGAGAATCTTTGCCTTTCTTGTACTGTGTAACTTTGTGGGGTTAGTGCTTGCCACACTTCTTGCAGAAAGTCCGGCGGGTTTTAGGAATGTTCACGTTTGTGAGAGCACTATCGGCACAGAAAGCTGCAGAGTCACAATTCTTAAAAATCCAATAACCTCTGCTCAGTCTTCCACTTGTCTGCACTAGCATTGTTGATAACCTCCTCCTAATACTAGATTTCTACGGATAAGGCAACTTTCCTTCTCATCAAAATGCAGAAGTTCTCAAAGTTCTGTCTTCTAACCTGGCAATTTCAGAGTCTAATGGCTTTAGCTCTCGTATCTACCTAAATGTAAATCTAGTCTCTACCATGAACTCAATGTTAAAATGTTAAAATGTAAAAAACATTTTAACCCCATGCTGAATAACCACACATGCCCTCATAGGTTACAAATATATGCATCCCTCAAAATGTTTTCCTTATTTCTGTTAATGATGCCACCATCCTCTTGGCTAGAATGCTCAGTCCTAAGTGACTTTCCTTCTTTAAGCTTCAAACTGTGAAATCCTGCCGACTCAAAAGTCTCTCGAAATTTGTCCCATTCTTTCCACTCCCACTGAATTTACACTCTACATCTTCCTCAAATCTTCCAAGCTTCTTTATCATGTGCAGCATACATTAAATACAGTAAAATCCAAACACCTGAATTTAATTTGAAGTATAAGGCACTCCATAGAAATCCAGTCTGACATTCATGGTCCTGACAAACTTTGCAAATTTATCTCCCATTATACTTTTCACCTCTAACAAATCCTGTGTTCGAAGAACACTATGCCACTCACCATCATTCCCTGAACCTGCAATTTTCATTCTTTAGGCGACTGTCTTATTTCATTCAACCTAAGATGGGTGAATAGGTGGGAAAACACAAATTCTTCCAACATTTAATGAATGTCTACTATATATGTATCAAAAACTATGCAAGGAAAAACAATGGTGAACATGAAGGACTTGATCTGCTGCTCCACTGACTAAAGTCCAGTGGGAGACAAAATTCCTAAACACAATTATGTTAGAAATCCTACAGCCCTATCACAAAGAATATACCATTTGAAAACTGGAACAGGCATAGAAATTAGACATGCAGAAAATGAGAAGTTAGTATCTCAAGCTAAAGCTAAAAGAGAAAATTTTTAGGGGATGACCATCTCCTCAAAACCTCATGCCACCAAATTCTTCCCCTATTCACTCTTCAAAAACCTGCTCAAGATCTCATTCCAGGGGCACCTGGGTGGCTCAGTCGTTAAGCGTCTGTCTTCAGCTCAGGTCATGATTCCAGGGTCCTGGGATCCAGCCCCGCATCAGGCTCCCTGCTTGGCAGGAGGCCTGCTTCTCCCTCTCCCACTCCCCCTGCTTGTGTTCCCTCTCTCACTGTCTCTCTGTCAAATAAATAAAATCTTAAAAAAAAAAAAAAAAAGATCTCATTCCAATTCTACCTCTGGCTTTCCTATCTAGGGTCCATCAGGCAGGATTAACCATTTCTTCCTCTTAGTATCACAGATCTCTTTATTAATGCACTTAATCCTAATAATATATGTACATGAGCACAGGCACATCCCTCTCCTATTCGGAAGACCTCTACACTAATGCTAAGCATAAGCCTGGCAGCGTTATGCTTCCCGGAGGTGCTCAAGAGACATAATCTTTGCAGCATCCATCACTGCTGTGCACATAACAGGATTAAAAAATCTGTTGAATGATTCTGATACTAAAGCCCTAAGAGAAGCAACAACTAAAATACAAAGATATTTCAACAGTTAATAAATAAAACTATGGAAGAATGTTAATGAATAGCTTAAACACATTAAGCACACAATTTCAAGATACTTTAAAGCCAATCACTGGGGCACCTGGGTGGCTCGGATGGTTAGGCGTCTGCCTTCGTCTCAGGTCATGATCTCCGGGTCCTGGGATCGAGCCCCATATTGGGCTCCCAGCTCAGCTGGGAGTCTGCTTCTCCCTCTCCCCCTGCTTGTGCTCTGGCTCTCTCTCAAATGAATAAATAAAATCTTAAAAAGTCAATCATCTACACTCCTGTGCTTATTTATATGTAAATGTATATTAGTACACAGTCATCTACAAGAATACGTACTACTCCTGTAATATGAAGTTAGAGAGTTTTGAGGTTAAAGGTCCAAACAAATCAAATATAGCAGTTTTGGCACAAATAATTTTAAGAACTTTTAGAACTTTAAAATCAGAACTTAAAGCTCTAATTTTAGAACTTTAAGAAATTTTAGAAATTCCACCCCCAAAATTAGCATTACAACAGACCCACACAATATAGTCAATTTCTTTTCAAAGGTACCAAGGTAATTTTATCTTTCCAACAAAATGATTTGGGGACAACCTGACATCCACACATTAAAAACAAAAGGAAGTCTGACTCATACTTGGGACCCATGTACAAAAATTACGTTGAAATGGACCACAGACATAAATGTAAAACCTAAAACTCTAGGCTTCTAGAAGAAAACTTCCGTAAACTTATGTTAAGATTTTAATAAGACACAAAAATTAAAAAAAAAAAAAAACCTACAAATTGGACCTCCATCAAAATGTAAAACCCTTCACTTAAAGTCACCATCTAGAAAATGAAAAGACAAGCCACAGTCTGAAAAAAGGATCTGTAGAATAATATATGATAAAGGACTTGTATTCAGGGAAAAAAAAAAACAAACCAGATCTCTAATAACTTAAAAAAAAAAAAAGCATTACTGAAAGCTAAAGAAGTTGGTTTTACATGATTCTACTGATAGGGCATTCTGTAAAATGCAAAACTATAGGGTTAAACCAGATCAGAGGCTGGAGGCAGAAATGAATAAAAAGGAATAGGAGAGAACTTGATCGTGGTGGTGGTTTCACAACTGTATGTCTGTCTAAAGTCATTAAACTGCGCATAAAGAGTGGCCTCTACTGTTGGTAAATTATTCCTCAAATTTTAAATTTAGCAATACAATTATGCTTCATTATGTCAATCATTTCATGAACATTTATGGAGAATCCCTTAACGCAACATAAGGGTAACCATGGTACCCTGAAATTGAGAATATCCAGTTCAAAAAAAGGCAATTTATTCAAAGTCAACACCTTTCACCTATAAAATTAACAAAAATGAAAATTATTGGTAATATCCAGTATTGCTGAATGTGGGGAAATGGGCTCTTCCACAGTGATGGTGAAAATATAACTGTTACAACCTTTTGAAGATGTAATTTGGCAGTTTTAATAAAATTAATTAAAATTGAATGCATATAACCAGTAATTCCACTTCTAAGATACATTACAAAGAAATACACATACAACTGCACAGAGATGAATATTCAAAGTTGTTCATTGCCACAAAAGAAAATCAAACAGTCTAAATGTCCATCAACAGGAAAATGGAAAGCTATAAAATACCAAATTACTCACTCATTTAAAATAGGGGGAAATAAGATTAAAGTTATAAATGTGGACAAGAACTACTGTCCACAAAAGTAATAATCAAATTGTAAAATAATTTACAAAGCCCATCTTTGGAAAAAGCATGATTAAAACACACACACACACACACACACACACACACACACTCATGGGTGGGGGGGTGCGGGGGGGGAATACAAGCTATATACCAATTCTTAACACCACCGGTAAGACATTAAATCCTATTTTAAAATTTTCATTTAATTTCTGATAACCTTCTAACAGATACATGTTACTGGTTAGAAAACACAGCTCTAGGGGTACCTGGCTGGTTCAGTCGGTAGAGCAAGCAACTCTTAATCTGGGAGTTGTGAGTGTGAGCCCACACAGGTGTAGGGATTACTAAAAGAAATAATTAAACTTAAAAAAGAAAAGAAAACATGTCTCTAGAATAAAGGCCAAGAGTGTGAGAATTCATTCACCACTACTACTAAAACAAGCAATCCCTGACATTATGCCTACATTAATGACAATTCATGGTTAAAGTTTAAGTGTGCTTAAATATTACCAACTAATTGAAGATAGGATTGAGGAGGCTGAGATGGGGAAATCAGACTAATACCATGCTGGAATTAAAATTGAGCAGTTACATACAGAATGAGTAATAAAGAAAAACTTACTGAAAAAAAAGAAAAAAAAACTTATTGCCTAGGATCCTAAGGTGCACTCTCCAAGGTTTCCAAAAGCTGATTTAAAAAACATTTGATACGCTCACTTGATATAATACTATTTTTTGGTAACCTGATATTAACGGTCTTAGAAACAAAAATATAATAAATCGAACGCTGACTATAATATAAAGCACCAATTCATATAGTCATTAAAATACTGTCAAAGACAGTAAAACCATCGAAGAAAATACTGAACACTGTATAAAATTTACAAATAAGGTATGATTTCAATAATGTAAAGGCTATGCATGCACTTGGGCAAGAAAATGAAATTAATTTTTTAGATCTACTCTAGCAAAATAGTTTTCAGAGCAGATTACAATAGAAAAGACATGGTAGGGGCGCCTGGGTGGCTCAGATGGTTAAGTGTCTGCCTTGGGCTCAGGTCATACCTCAGGGTCCTGGGATCAAGCCCCGCGACAGGCTCCCTGCTCAGCGGGAAGCCTGCTTCTCTCTCTCCCTCTACTACTCCTCCCTGCTTGTACTCTCTCTGTCGAATAAATAAATAAAATCTTAAAAAAAAAAAAAAAAGAAAAGACATGGTAATACAAGCAAAAAAATGTATTTCATCAGTTCTCTTTAATCTCCGGGATCTCTGAAATGGCATCTCCATTCTCATTAAAGGAACTTCTCCATACAGTGATAAAATGGCTAGATCTACATAAATCATAAAATCTATTACTGTTAACTTCAAACACCTGGCTGCAACCACAATATATAAGCCTCGAAATGCACAGTCAAAAATTCACTCTGAGGAGCCTGGAGTGTCCTGACCACCATTTATAAAGAGGGATAACTGCAGCATCTTTGGTCAAGTATGGGGGAGGGGGGGCGCAGGAAACGGGACTAGACTTTTACTCACTGCAAACTACTGACATGAAATTTCATGTCACATTTTGATGGCCATTTCAATGCTTGGAAAAAACAGCCAAAATGAAAATTGCTAAGAAGCTTAGACACTATGTCATCTTATTAAAAAAAAAAAATCAGGGCGCCTGGGTGGCTCAGTTGGTTAAGCGACTGCCTTCGGCTCAGGTCATGATCCTGGAGTCCCTGGATCGAGTCCCACATCGGGCTCCCTGCTCGGCAGGGAGCCTGCTTCTCCCTATGACCCTCACCCCTCTCATGTGCTCTCTCTCTCTCTCTCTCATTCTCTCTGTCTCAAATAAATAAAATCTTTAAAAAAAAAAAAAAATCAGGAAACCAAAAGAATATTACAGAAATTTCTCAATCTACAAAAATATTGTTTCAGCACTTAAAGTTACATGTACTGTATCTTGATTTCTATAAAAAGAGTAAGATCTCTAGTAACAGGATGCAGTTCTTTACAAGAAAGAAACTATGTTACCAAAGGCTACGTCTATGCTAGGACACAGCTTATCTCTCGCATTGTATACTTAACTCCTTTTCCTCTCTAGAGCCCCTTACTCAGAGCTGGGGTCACACTAGTCAGGCCCAGGCCCTTTCTCACTGAGCCATGGACTATTCCCAATCTCAACACCTAACCACATATTAAAACTGGAACTTCCTGAAACTCCAGACGTCTTTACCAATCCAAACAGCAATGAAGCTTTTTAAGATTTTTTTAAGTAATCCCTACACCCAACATGGGGCTGGAATTCGCAACTGTGAGATCAGGAGTCCCATGTTCTACCGACTGAGCCAGCCAGTCGCCCCCAACAATGAATAGCTCATTTAAGTACCAGTGGTAGAAATCAATAAAAGGTAGTTGTGGATTAAGTAAGCCTTTTCTTTTCTCAGACCCCAAAGTGAAGGAGGCAAATTTTGAAGTTCAGAAACTCTTAAAATTGACCAAGCATTAGGAAAAGGACAGCTGTGTCATGAAAATAAAAGCATATATTTATGTTAACCTTTAAAGTTTAATAAGTAACCTACAGGTTCCTTTATCTCCTTGAAATAGACAGGATATTTAACTTCATTTAGAGAAAAGGAAACTGATAGTTAGAGAGCCTAAGGAAAGCAGTTTACAAGGTCCCTCAGTTAGGAGAGAGAGGATTTGAAATCAGGTCTCCTGTCTCTAGTGATATTTTCATTACACCTGGTTAAGAACAACTACTTTAGAAGAACAGGTATGGACGCAAGAACATAAAAATCCTTTGAAGTCCAACTGCTAGCTTATTTGATACTGTTGGGAGGAGCGAAAAAAGAGATGGCAGTAACATAATACAAAAAAAAAAAAATCCAAGAGTCATTCCAAAATATCTACAATGCTGTACCAAAATAAGGTAAACTATCTAGAATTTAAAAGATATGAATAAACAGGATATGAATAGCCGTCAAGAAACTGATTCTATTGCTTCTGAAGCCAGTCCAGAGTTCTGGGTTAAGAACCAATTTGTCCTAGCAGCTCTTAAACAAGCATCTATCAATGTAGAGTAACTAAGTCATGTTTGTCAAATTCTACTGAAATTAAATTCAGAAGCAACCCTTAAGTTTGTACCTATCAAACCCAGCCTTGAAAAGGGGTCATTCTCCACTTCTGTATCAATTCAGCGTAAAATGTGGAAGTCTTAAAGAGAGAATTAATGTTCAATCCTGATAATGAGTAATCAATAGCAATAATTTTGCAGGATAAGAAAGCTGGTAAGAATCTAAACACACCATTAGTATTTACAGATTTTCAGCAACTGATATAGAAATTTTTATTTTTGATCTCTCATAAGTAAAATATGGATAGAGTATTTCCTGCTACCAACAGTACCAATATTACTGAAACTCAAGAATCAAACTACTAGGAACACTGCATCAAAAACTAATGATGTAATGTATGGTGATTAACATAACATAAAAAAAAGAAACTACTAATAAACACTAAATTAGAATATCAAATTATTTAAAGACTTTTTTCCGGTGGGGGGGGAATAAAAAAAAATAAAGACTTTTTTCCTTCTCCTTTCTTTTACTTCTGATCCCCACAACTATTTTGGTTCTCTCTACTCAGACTTGTTCACCACTAATATTTCAACCCCAAATATTTAAAAAACCTGAACCATAACTCTTAATAAGCAATCCATTGGAGGTCCTTATCCTCCCAATTCCTTGATAGCCTTTCAGAATTAAACAGCCTCTAGACACTAAATCATAACACAGCAATACACAGGACTAATTCCCCAAATTTAAGAAAACAGGAAGGTAGTATCACCAAGAAACTACACATAATCCAGTTCTAAGAAGTTCAAACTAATCATACCGTGTATCTTTTAAAACCAGGAATTTTGGACATCAAAAGGACCACTGGATACTAACAAGGCCAAGTGTTTACTTAGAAACTTTGTTCACATGCCTAAGGCTATATTAACTGCCAAATATGGAGCTAGACAAGGAATTCCCATCTTCTTTCCCTCTAACATACGGGGCTGCCTAACTGCAGTTGATGGTTCAGGGATCCAGGTACCGGCAATCCTAACATTTAGAGGACTAGCACGGTGTGTGGAGCCTTGAACCTAAAAACAGTATTTTAACCCAAGTTGAAATCTTAACTTGGGGGGAGCGGGGTCAACTCTGCTATCATTGCAGCTTTGGTGCACGAGTTTTGTTGTTGTTTTTTAAAGCAAAGGCACCTACCCTCAAAAAAAAAAAATGTTAAGAAATTAGGTGTGCCTTGGGGGGAAAAATTCATCTATGCGGAAAACTGTAAATGCAAATCTATATTCACTCCTAATCGGCACAGAGCCATCTTAAGAAATCTGCTTTTAAAGACGCAGATAAAATTCGATCAGATTCGGCTAACAAAAATCAACACAATCTAGGGAAGCTTATATTCTTCCCGTTGACTATTCTTCCCGCACCCCCCCCCCAAAAGTGGGGGAATAGGAAGAAACCCATTTCCCAAAGCACTGAAACATCTTTTCTATTCCTGGGTCAATATAGGATTGCGTAAAAAGAGCAAGAAAAGGTGTACGTTATATACAACCCGGATTTCTGAACACGTTAGGGATAAACCCGAAGGGGGGTCAAAGACCGAGGAACACTAGGTGCTGGGTAAGCAAAGCGGCGGCTGCCTTCAAACCCGGATTCTGTTTCGATGCACAGAAATGGTGCCCGGAGGCCGCTACTTTCGCATCTGCGTCGCTTCTGCCTCCGCCGACACAGCCTCTTTTCCCCTCCCCCCACGGGCGGGGCGGCGACGGCCTCCCGGCTCCCTTAGAACCGGGAATAAGAGACGCAAACCCCTCGGAGACAAGGCTGGTGGGCTCCCCACCCTAAAACATCCTCTCCAGAAAGCCGACTCCTCCACGTCTCGTATTGGCCTCCACCAGCGCGCCTCTGGGAGCTGCTGCGTCCCTGTTCCCAGCTCGCCACCCCATCTCCAACAAATCCGGGCCCCACCTGTGCCCTCCGGGCCCTCCGTCCGCACAACGCGCGCCGGTCACCTCCCTTCCCACGCGGCCTCCCACCCCTCACCTGAGAGGAAAGGTTTGGCTTCTTTCACGCACACACGGCAGCGTAGGCAGCCGGCAAGAACAATGTCTTTCTCTGCCGCGACACCTCCGACACTACGGCTCACGCACAGGACGGTTGCCTCGAGCCGCGGCGCGCGAAGGGAATGTCCCCTTCCGACCACCACACCGACCTCCCTTCTCGGCCCCCGTACACACCTCCAACCAACAGCGGCGGCGGGTACGTCGCGCGGAGGTCAACAGGAGAGTCGCCGAGGACCGGCTGCGGCGGATTCTTCTCGCTCGCCGCCCCCTCCCTCCGACAAACCTCAAGCCTCGGAAGCCGGAGAGCCGCGAGCTCGTTTCCCTTACAACCACCTCTTCCCGGGCGCCAGGCGCTGCGGCGAGCGACAAGGAACACGGACGTCCCGCCCCCTTTGCCGCCGCCCCCTCTTATTGTTTTACCCCTGCCGAAAGGGCTGGGGAACCCCCCAGCACGGCTTCAGCCAATCACGCATCTCCTTCGCGAGCTGGACACAACCATCTCGCGTTTCTCTGCGGAGCACGCGCAGAACGCCGCCGCGCTCACGTACTCTCGCGCCCAGAAAGCCGGGGAACCGGAACCGGCCTCAAGCCGCGGCGAGAGTCCGCTGATTTGACGTCACAAGGAGGCTGCCTTTTTACTGCTCTACGGCTGTGGCCTCGCCGCCCTTCGAGATTGCGCCCGAACAGGAACCGGTTGGCTGCAGCGCTCTTTTGCGGCGTCTTTTGGAGAGCGATATTTCTGGTCCCTTTTGATTATTAATGTTAAAAGGGAAGGAATTTTCTCTTTGAACTAGGTGTCTGCAGGTTGCTGCTCTAGACCATAAAATGCAGCCAGTGGTTTCAGCTGTTTGCACCCCAAACTCAACCTATATTGTTTATTAACCCATCCTAGGAAACGGAGGTATTAAACTCCACCGAGAAGGTCAAATTCACCCTAACCGTTCAAAGCAATATATGTTACGGAACCTACTAGGTGCTAGGCCCTGGGATGTAGAAAAATACGATGCGGCCTGCAAAGAGGGGGGAAAGAATCTCTTTCTTTGTGTGCCTGCTGTGTATTTAGGTGTTGCTAAATACACACTAAGCGTTTTACATACTAAGGCCGCTAAAAGGCTGAAATCCCAGGAGATATCAGGATTACAGCCCTGTCCTAGATCTAGGCCCAGACTTGGCCCCAGGGCATAGCTGGGAAAACACTAGACACTGACTCTCGTGACCTTGATTCATGGAAAAAGCCAAATCTCCTTACAGTCAAGGAAGCCACTTTGCACCTTAGTTCTGGCAATGTTTCTCAAAAGGATATCAAGACAGCAGAGGCATTTTTGGAAGGAAGGGCTGAGAAAATGATGAAAGAAATGAAAGGGCAATTAGAAAAGGAAAGAACACATTTATTATATGCCCATGTACCAAACATAACGTGGGAATAGACATTTCATCAGTTTTAAGAGCAATTTTAAGGTATTTTCCACATGTGAAACCCGAGGTTTACAGAGGCACTGGCAAAAACTACACTGTTTTTACCTTAGTTTGCTTAATCATTTTGTTACATGAAAAATATTTGAGAAGACCATAACTTTTATGAAATGAACTTTGACGTGTTTTTTTTTTTCCTTTGAAGCATAACATATTACATGAAGATTGCCCTTTAAATCTAATACTTCCGTACCAGGCACTCTTCAAATTACTTTATGTAATTGTTTAAGCATAACAATAACCCTATAGAGTAGTTACTATTTTATGCCCATTTTACAAATGAGGAAGCTGAAGTTTAGAGAGATCAAATAACTTGCCAAGGTCAGACAGCTACTGTTGGGTGAAGCTAGGAATTAAACACTAGCAGTCTGCGATCCCACTCCATGCCCTTAGAACCACAAGTTGTAGAATACTCTCACTGTATTAATTGTCAGGATTTACCTCCTCTACTACTGATTGATATTTTGATTGTTTCCAGTTTGGGGTTCTTATTCACAACTACTGTTATTCTTCCCGAAATGGATCCTAGTGCATAGGTACAAAAGTTTCTCTAGAGCAATGGTTCTCAGAAATTAACCTACATCAGAATCACCTGGAGTGCTTGTTAAAACACAGATTGCCAAGCCCCACTCCCAGGGTTTCTGATTCATCAAGTCTGTGTTGAGGCCTGAGAATTTACGTTTCTAACAAGTTCCCAGGTGATGAATCTATTGCTCCTCTCCTAACCACACTTTAAAAACCACTGACTGGGGCGCCTGGCTGGCTCAGTCAGTGAAGCATACAACTCTTGATGTCGGGGTTGTCAGTTCAAGCCCCACGTTGGGTGTAGAGATTACTTAAAAATCTTAAAAAAAAAAAACAAAAACGGGCGCCTGGGTGGCTCAGTCGTTAAGCGTCTGCCTTCGGCTCAGGTCATGGTCCCAGGGTCCTGGGATCGAGCCCCGCATCGGGCTCCCTGCTCCGCGGGAAGCCTGCTTCTCCCTCTCCCACTGCCCCTGCTTGTGTTTCCTCTCTGGCTTTCTCTCTGTCAAATAAATAAAATCTTTAAAAAAAAAAGAGTCGGACACTTAACCAACTGAGCCAACCAGGTACCTCTATCCATACTCTTATATAAAATAATATACTAGTTACTTCATTTAATACTTTCTGACTGAACTGAATGCCACCATAGGTCTTCTCTGAGCACTGAATCAAGAGGAAACCCTTCACTCTCCATCTCTCACCCTGTTCTATTTCTGTTCCTAGCACTTCTCACTGCCTGACATGTATCATTTGGTGGGTTTTTAAAAATTGTTGGCCTCCCCAATAAACTCTAGTTTCATAAGGGCTCAAATTTAGTCTGTTTTGTTCAAAGATGTATCTCTGCCACAAAGGAGACATTCAAAAATAATTAATGAATAAACGTGTGTGTATGTGTGAGATATATATATATATAAAGATGGAGAGAAATGGGGTCATAATTAAACAGTGTTTTGCAGGATACTACTTTTTTCTTTTTCTTTTTTTTTTTTTTAAAGATTTTATTTATTTATTTGACAGAGAGAGACACAGTGAGGGCAGGATCACAAGCAGGGGGAGAGGGAGAGGGAGAAACAGGCGTCCCGCGGAGCAGGGAGCCCGATGTGGGGCTCGATCCCAGGACCCTGGGATCATGACCTGAGCCGAAGGCAGACGCTTAACGACTGAGCCACCCAGGCGCCCCTACTTTTTTCTTAACAATATAATTTGGGCATCCTTTTATGTTAGTACATAGGTCTGCTTAATGTTTTTTTTCCCAATGGTTACATAGATGAGGAATAACTTTTTAAGCTTAGAGGCAGGAGAATCAATTATAAAGAAAATTATGAGGATATAACCAAAATAAATATAAGCTATGTACTTGTACACTGCTGTCATAAATTTGAGTCAAAGGACTAATAAAATTTGATAAGAAATCAATATGAAAACCTAATCAAGGGGCACCTGGGTGGCTCAGTTGGTTAAACATCTGCCTTTGGCTCAAGTCATGATCCGGGAGTCCGTGGATTGAGCCCTGCATCAGGCTCCTTGCTCAGCAAGGCGTCTGCTTCTCCCTCTCCCTCTGCTCCTCCCCAGCTCGTGCTCTCTCACTTGCTCACTCTCTCAAATAAATAAATAAAATCTTTAAAAAAAAAAAAACCTAATCAGAAAACATGCAAAGGAAGTCCAATTCATAGAAAAAAGTGCATAGCATTAAACACATATGAAGAGCTGTCAAAATGAAACAAGGGCAAACCATAAATAAATGTAAATATTTGTAAATGAAAACATCCAATATGCAAAACCAAGCCCCTTTGTACATTTCTGTTGGAAGTAAATGTTAACTCATCCTTTAAAAAAAGTAATTTGGCAAGATATATCAAAAACTTTAAAATGTTTGCACTTTTTAAGCCAATAACTCCACTTCTAGGTATATAGCCCTCTTAGGATATGCACCAATAAGTTCGCTATGGGGATGCCTACCTGGCTCAGTTGGTGGAGCATGTGACTCTTCATCTCAGGGTTGTGAGTTCAAGCCCCACATTGGGTATAGAGATTAGTTAAAAATAAAATCTTAAAAAAAAAAATAAGTTCATTGTGATGTTATTTATTTATCACCATTTAAAAACTGGAGGCATATTAAAAATAAAAAAATAAATTAAAAAAATTAAAACTGGAGGCATCTTAAATATCCAAAAATCATAGTCTGTAGTCTAGAAAACAAGAATGGAAGTGACTAATGAGTAGAAATTTCTAGTCTCTATCACAGTTTAACGTGTCTGGCAAGAGTAAACTACTCTAAATGTTTGATTTTATTTTTTTTATATTAAAGATTTTATTTATTTATTTGTCAGAGAGAGGGATAGAGAACAAGCAGGGGCTGCAGCAGGCAGAGAGAGAGAGGGAGAAGCAGATTCCCTGCTGAGTAGGGAACCCAACATGGGACTGGATCCCAGGACCCAGAGATCATGACCTGAGCTGAAAGCAGGTTCTTAACCGACTGAGCCACCCAGGCACCCCAACCTAACCGGATCTTAAAACGCATTATCACCATTTTGCTGAGGAAGTAGGTATGTAAGAGATGACTTTTCATGCATGTTTCAAGGCCCCCATAGGACTCCAAAATATGAAGACTAGGCACTGGGGGTCAAATCCAAATCCTGAAAGGATACTTGTTTTTCTTGCAAAGTATCTTTACTCATCACAATTTTAGCATTCCAACACTTACATGACATTTAACCTTTTGAGACAGGCATAACAAATGTCTTGGGCTAGCAACCAATTCAGTTAGTAAGGATTAGGATGCCAGCAGCATAGTCTGGGCTTTGGGGCCAGGCTGCCTGGATTTCCATCCTAGCTTCACTTCAACACTTGTTAGGTATATTACCTAGGTATTTTACTTCAGGTGGGATGCTTAACTTTTCTATGCTTCAGAGTTTCTCATCTGTAAAATGGGAAAAATAATATTTATCTTATTAGAGTACTGTGAAGATTAGATGTAAAACATCTACAACCATGTCTGGCCCATGGGTAAATGCTCAATAAACATAAGCACTGAATGTTTGGTGCTTTAAAAAGCATAGGCACCAATTGCTTTCAACTGATTCCTTCTTCCATGAATGCTCATTGATTTGCTTGGAAGTAAAACTTACATTTGTATAGCATTTCACAGTTTTCAAAACACTTTCAAACACAATTCATTTCAGTTTCACAAGCAATTCACAAAGTAGGCAAGCTGCGCAACGCTAAAAGTGGCCAATTTAGAAAGAGACCCCAGAATCTCCCGGGGTTCCTGCCACTATACCACATTCCACTCTTAAATGATGAACCTCCGCAGCCTTGGAGCAAGGCTTCCTGATGGAAAACAAGTTACTTGGGAATTTCAGGGCTCTCTTGGTGCAGCTGGCTCCTTTGCAAAGCTTTCTGATGCAAAGAGAAACCCGCTCCCAGGAGTAGGATGAATCCATTCCTTTTAGAACAGAATAGAAGAAAGGCTATTATAGCCTGAAGAAAGAATCAAACGTTAATTTCCCCTGAAATCTTTCCATCCATTATCCTTGTAAGCCTGGGACAGGTTGGGGTCTAAAGAAATGTTCTTCTTCTCCATTTGATCATTGTGTCAAAATACGTCACCCATCCAGAAAGGTGCGTAAAACATTTGGGTGACCTACCCATTTGCTAAGTATACAATGTAACAATACGACTGCCTGCAGTAGGTGGTAGGTGTTAGCTACCTAACTGGTTTTGATCATACTATTAAAGTCTTCAAGCAGGGGAGATTCTAAATGCTACCAGCTTGGGAGAAAAAAGGCTGCAGACTTGAAGGAGGTCACTTCGTCAGAATTTAGAGATGAAGATCTCATCAAAAATCACCCCAAAGTTGATTTCAGTCGGAAGAGCGTGTGACTCTTGATCTCTAGGTGGTGAGTTCGAGCCTCACGTTGGGTGTAGAGATTCCAAAATAAATAAATAAATAAACTTAAAAAAAAAAATCAACCCAAAGAATTAGGTTACGGGATTACAAAAGTAACCCATCTGATTAATGGTTTGTAAATTCTAACAGATTCTATCCAATGCTCATGAAGCTATGATGACAGCTAAAATCACCTCGGGCTGAGTGATCTAAAAGATACAGTAATCCTGGGAAGTACAACTAAATATAATGTAAATAAAGGAAGAGTCATCTGCCCTGAGTTGCCTGAAGTCCAAAAAGTGATGACTTTGGAAGGAGGCAAAATTTCACCAGTATTTATCTTGCACTGTCCAGGGTAGATTATATTTGGCAGACACGAATATTCTAGTCATTACTGGGTTACACGGTGTGTTTACTTTTTCAAGCCTTATAGTCTGGATATGAGATGCCTTGAGGTCATCCAGTTCTCCCCTCTTAATGCTCACCAAGCACTCTGACCCAGAGGAGGGGCCCTGCTCAGCAGATAATCTATTTATTGAAAAGGCATATCCCCCTTTGTGAAATAGTATTCTGGTGGGTTATTAATCAGTCTCTAATGGATTAACTCAGTGTCAACCAGTGTACCTGAGCCAGATTTCCTTGTTGTGGGAGAGGAGGGAGGCTGAGGGGCAATCCTCCACTTAAATGTAGGAGTGGGGAAAAAAGGGATGAAATTCCATTTTCTTCACTAACTAGTTTTTGTTGTTTGTTTGTTTGTTTAAGTAATCTCTCCATCCAATGTGGGGCTCGAACTTACCACCTGGAGATCAAGAGTTACATGCTCTTCGATCAAGCCACAGAAGCACCCCTTCACTAATCGGTGTTTTGATACTGGTCAGGTTAGTTCACTTTTTTGACCTTTAGTTTCTTCAGGGATAAACAGCCAGCGTTAGGGTTGTTGGCAGGATTAATCATGGTGTTTAGCACAGTTTCTAACATAGACGGTATATAGGTCTGATTCCTATTATAAAACTGAGGCAGACCTTCAATATTGGGGGACCTCAGCACGGCGGGGTCATAAAATCATAAACAGACATTAGCCTAGGTCTACTCTCCATCCCTCCACTCTCCATTCTCCTCTTGGGTCAAATATGTGATTTGGTAGTACAGAGAAACCATGCCATGAGTCTTTGTCTTAAAAAGACAGTCAAATTCAGGAGCAGGAAAAGCATACAGTACCTTTAAAAGCAAATTTGTTTTCACCAAGTCTCTTCTAGCAACCAGGCTATAAAACTGTTCCAGATAGTGGGGCACCTGGCTGGCTCACTCGGTGGAGCATGTGACTCTTGATCTCAGGGTTATTAAATTCAAGCCCACACATTGGGTGTAGAGATTATTTTTAAAAAAATAAAATCAGAAAGAATGAAAGAAAGAAAGGAAGGAAGGAAGGAAGGAAGGAAGGAAGGAAGGAAGGAAGAAAAAAAACAAAACTATTCCAGGTAGTAAAAAACCCAACTGTATGCAAACTACAAGGCGTTCATCATACAGACCAAAAACTTAAAAGACAGGAAAGAAGTTGTGAAATTTCTTCTGATTGGAAAAAGATCATCATAAAAAATTATACCCTTGATACTCACTGAAAGCATTTTGGCTTTCTTCTACATTGCCCAGTTGAGAGCAAAACACTGAGTGTCAGCAACAGGCCTTATTTTCCACCCATGGGTTTCCAGGTGTAACCATTTCCTTGCAGGTTCTAGTCTAGCTAACCTCTGGATTCTGGCCCCATGGCAGCAGAATACTTCTCTAGGCTTTACCTCAGCAGGCGGCATATATGAGGTTTATGACGAAGGCAAGAATCCTCCTCAGAATCAAGATTTGTCCTATCCTTCTGGTCAGACCAGATGCCTGGCTTTTAAAAATATCTCTACCTCTCTTATTCCGGATTGCCACTCTGACCTATGCCTTGTTGACTCACACTCTCTGGGTGAGCCGGGCCGTGGAAGAACATTCCTGGCTCCTACAAGCTGGCTCAAAACAGCAGCTCCCAGTTACATTCCCACATCTAGCTGGGCTTCAAGGATCCCAGGCCTGATCTCTAACACCAGAGCCATGGCCCCAAATTACCCAAGTTCTTGTGGTGACCTGAAAAGGGAAAGACAACTGAAAGTTAGTGACCAAAGACCTTTTGCACACAAGAAAGTAGTCCCAGATAAAGTGTGTTCACAGGGGCAATAATGTTGGAAGCAGAGGTTTTTTCTCTAAGCAACCAAGAGCTGTAGAAAACCCAAGGAACTTTCAGCCCATTAAGTAAAAGAATTATAAAAGAGTTTGGGGCTTTTCTATAAGCAGAGTTAGGAAAAGATTTAAAAAAAAAAAAAGCAAAAAAAAAAAAGCGCTCCTAAGAATTGTTAGAGTTTCAGATCTATTTATTTCCTTTATGATTTTCCTTAATGTATTTCCTTATATGTTGTTCTAAACCAGTTTTTAACCTGAGGTCTATGCACATTTTCAGGGGATGGAGATAGAGGATGTTCGTGAAACCATGCACATTTTGTACCTATGTGTGTATAGTTGACCCTTGAACAACATGGGGATTGGGGTGCTTACTTGCGTGCAGTCAAAAATCTGCATATAACGTTTGACTCCCTGAAAACTTAACTACTAATAGCCTACTGTTGACTGGAAGCCTCACTAGTAACATCAACAGTAGATTAATACATATGTTGTATGTTATATGAATTCTATACTATATTCTTACAATAAAGTAAGCCAGAGAAAAGAAAATGTTATTTAAAAATCATTAAGGAAGGGGCGCCTGGGTGGCTCAGTTGGTTGAGCGACTGCCTTCGGCTCAGGTCATGATCCTGGAGTCCCTGGATCGAGTCCCACATCGGGCTCCCTGCTCGGCAGGGAGTCTGCTTCTCCCTCTGACCCTCCCCCCTCTCATGTGCTCTCTCTCTCATTCTCTCTCTCTCAAATAAATAAATAAAATCTTTAAAAAAAAAAATCATTAAGGAAGAAGAAATACCTTTATAGTACTGTACTGTATTTATTGAAAAAAATCTGAATATAAGTGGATCTGTGCAGTTTAAACCGTGTTGTTCAAGGGTCAATTGTATATGTCTTTTTTTTTTTTCTGAAAAAGTCTGTATTTCATTGTCTTCTAAATGCATCTATGTCCTAAAGGGTTAAAAACCCACGATCTGGGGGTGCCTGGGTGGCTCAGTCGGTTAGGCTCTGCCTTCGGCTCAGGTCATGATCCCAGGATCCTGGGATCAGCCCCGCGTCGGGCTCCCTGCTCAGCGGAGAACCTGCTTCTCCTTCTCCCTTTGCCTGCCACTCTGCCTACTTGTGCTCTCTCTCTATCTCTCTGTCAAATGAATAAATAAAAATCTTAAAAAAAAAAAAAAAACACCCGTGATCTGAACCACATTCTTCTTCAATGTATATCAAGGTAAGTTGGTTTATTAAGATGAAGGCTTTAGGGGCACCTGGCTGGTTCAGTTAGAGCACGCAACTCTTGATCTTGAGGTTGTGAATTTAAGCCTCACATTGGGGGTAGAGTTTACTTAAAAAAAAAAAAATGAAGGCTTTATAGTATAAAGAATGCTATGTTCTTCTCTTTTTTTTAAAGGTTTTATTTATTTATTTATTTATTGAAAGCACTCACACATGTGCTTGAGCACGGGGAGGGGCAGAGGGAGAGTGGGAGCATCTCAGGCAGACTCTGCTTGAGATGCTCTCTCTCTCCCTCTCTCTTCTTGCCCCTCTCCCTCTCTCTAATTAATTAATATCTTTTTAAAATAATTTTTTTTTTTTAGATTTTATTTATTTATTTGACAGACACACAGCGAGAGAGGGAACACAAGCAGGGTCAGAGGGAGAGCGAGAAGCAGGCTTCCCGCTGAAGCAGGGAGCCCAATGCAGGACTCGATCCCAGGACCCTGGGATCATGACCTGAGCGAAAGGCAGACGGTTAATGACTGAGCCACCCAGGTGCCCCAAAATAAAAATTTTTTTTTATTTAAATGCTTTCTATTTAATAGTAGACAAAATAAGGATAATGTGCATTTCACAAAGCTGCATGTTTTCCATGAAGGATTATTTAACTAAACCTAAAGTTTAGAAATGAGGTAATATTATGATTTCTGAAAGAAAACTAAAAGAAGGGTCACATAATTAATCATTTTTATTAATAACTTGCTTTCAAGGAGTGTGTATGCTGATGGGAGGGATGCATACCAAGAAGAATTTTAATGTCACTGTAACAGAGTAAGGTTTAAGACAGAGATCGGCTCCGGGTGCTGTGAGAACAGAGAAGGGGCAGTTAAGTCAAACCAGAGGTTCGAATTCACGCAGGAGGTGACACCTAAGCGGGGTCTGGAAGGTGAAGCGAGAAGGAGCCACGGACGAAAGTGCAAGGGCTTACAACCACTGTCCCAGGCAGAAGAACAGCAAGAGCAAAGGTGATGGGACCTGTGTCGGGAAGTACAACTGTGTGCTCTAACTACAACATCGAGTTCAAGGTGGGGCATGACGTCTCAGAAGGCAGGCGTGGGGAGTAAATGGCATTTCACAAAAAATTTTCTTCAAGTTTTCCCACTGTATATAAATCCTAGAAAAAGTAATTTGTGCAAACACTTCCATCACAGAACACTTATTTCTGTGAGGAGCAAAGACAAGACATACATCTTGGAAAAGCTGGGCTTAATTTCCGTGAACTAACTCCACATTTCCTCTCTATTTTTCTCTGCGAACTGAGAAAATGTACAGTTTTTAAGCATTTAAAAGCAGTACTTTTTTCTCGCCTTGGAACTGTCAGGGGTCTGATGACCTTTCTTGTACAATGTGGGATCTTAAGGGAATCACAGAGGAAGCTGGAGCAACGCTTAAGTCATAGAAACCTGCAGAAGTAATTGGTTTCTGCCTGACTGTTTGCTTGGGGATACGTTTTTCAAACAAATCATTTTTAGGGATTTCTGACTAAACATCAGGACTAAAAACATCATTGCTAATTTTATGGGCACAAGGGAGTAGTTATCTAGTGAAAGAAGCACATTTATTGGTTATTATGTTTGTTGGGTGTATTTTAAATGTCAGAGCCTCTGTTATCGATGCTTCTGATCTGGCTGGCCTCAAACCAAGATACCGACCTCATACCCTAGTTACTCTGTGAGGCTTATTTTGGGGAAGAGACCACAGCAGGAGACCTGCACCCTTCCCCCCACTTTCAGAGCTGCCATAAGATACCTGAACATTCAAATACATTAGGGAAGGCTTAATCCACAAAGACCTTCCTCCTGCTTTATCGTGGAGGGCAAATCTTGTTCGTCCATAAAAAGAAATTCCAGAGGACAAATTTCTGTGCAAAGTACTTTGCCATGTTTAGCAAGCATTCCACTAGTCTGTTTGAGGGTGCAGGGAGAGAAGAAATTGCCAAGGAAACTAGGCACTTCCTAACACTTGTAGGTATAAAACCACTACTTCATCCCTAGCTCTATGTTTGGTCTTATACTTAGACATTCTTGGGTGAAGAAAGGGGCTGGTCTACCGTACTGGATATTAGACATGAAAGAGGAAAAAAAAAGTTTAAATAAGAGGAAAAATCATAAGCAGTTCCCAAAATAAAGATCCCAGGAAAAAAATCCCAGAAAGAAAGACCTAGATAAGGAATTCAAACTCTTATGTTTGTTAAATGTTATAAACATTTAAATTTATTCAGTTCAGGGGGTGCCTGACTGGATCAGTCAGTAGATCAAGAGCCTTTTGATCTTGGGATTGTGAGTTTAAGCCTCACGTAGGATATAGAGATTACTTACAAATAAAATCTCTAAAAAATAAAATCTCTAAATCTCTAAAAAACCATATATTTATTTAGCTCAAATTTAATGACTTGGCCAACTAGCTCTGCAAGACCAAAACTGTATCATTTGCCTTCAACAATGTCAGTCTTCTGAATTAAAATTCCCAAACAAATCCTTCAGGTATGGATTATTTTCATACTGAGCAAGGGAGGTAGCTTATTTAATAAATCATGTGAAGAATGTTTTGGAGTCTCAATGAACCTTTCCAAGTAACTTGTTCTGAAGAAAACTAGGTGAATTTAACATCAAAAGATCATCATGGCTATGGGCAATAATATGGGTGAAACTCACAAACATAATGTTGAGTAAAAAGGCAGACACAAAAAGGGACATATTCTATAACTCTATTGGTACAAAGTTTTAAAAAAGGCAAAACGAACCTATGTTTGTAGAAGTCAGAAGAGTGATTACCCCTGAAGGAGGGAGGCATACAGGAAGCTTGAAAGATGCTGAGGAGGTTTGGTTTCTTGAACCCAGGTGCTGGCTACGTGTGACTTGAGTTTGCACAGTTTTACTGAGCTGTATACTTATGGTTTATGCTTTTTTCCTGCACATAAGTAAGAAATAAATTAAAAACAACAACAGGGGCGCCTGGGTGGCTCAGTCATTAAGTGTCTGCCTTCGGCTCAGGTCATGATCCCAGGGTCCTGGGATCCAGCCCCGCATCGGGCTCCCTGCTCTGCGGGACGCCTATTTCTCCCTCTCCCACTCCCCCTGCTTGTGTTCCCTCTCTCACTGTCTCTCTGTCAAATAAATAAATAAAATCTTTAAAAATAAATAAATAAATAAAAACAACAACAACAAAGATCATCATGGGTCCTGCATCAATGAAGCACCTGGGTTAAAAACCAACATTTGAATCCAGAACAGGGAAATCTATAGAGAAGGAAAGTACATTAGTGGTTGGTTAGGACTGGCAGTTGATGGCTGAGGGGGACAGAGTTTCTTCTTGAGGTGATGAAAACATTCTAAAAATGACTGTGGTGATGGTAGCACAACTCTGTGTATATGGTAAAAAAAAAACAACAACCACTGAATTGTACACTTTAAAAAAACAAAAACAAAACCTATATTTGAAGAACTATTGTTATTTTTTTAAGATTTTATTTTTATTTTTTTTAAAATATTTTATTTATTTATTTATTTGACAGAGAGAGACACAGCGAGAGAGGGAACACAAGCAGGGGGAGTGGGAGAGGGAGAAGCAGGCTTCCCACCGAGCAGGGAGCCCGATGTGGGGCTTGATCCCAGGAACCTGGGATCATGACCTGAGCCGAAGGCAGACGCCTAACGACTGAGCCACCCAGGCGCCCCAAAGATTTTATTTATTTATTTGACACAGAGAGAGACAGCTAGAGAGGGAACACAAGCACGGGGACTGGGAGAGGGAGAAGCAGGCTCCTGGCTGAGCAGGGAGCCCGATGCGGGCTCGTTCCCAGGACCCTGGGATCATGACCTGAGCCGAAGGCAGATGCTTAACGACTGAGCCACCCAGGCACACCTTTAAGATTTTATTTTTAAGTAATCTCTATACCCAATGTGGGACTTGAACTCACAACCTTGAGATCAAGAGTCGCATGCTCCAGCAAGTGAGCCAGCCAGGAGCCCCGAAGAACTATTACTTATACTCTTCATTGCTTAGTTCCACTGGCTGGTCTCTATGTATTCCGTAGACTCCCAGACTGGGTTATCTGGTTGTGGAATGAGTACAGATATATATTTCCACTTGAAAAAAGAGCTAATTAAAATAACACTACTTGAGTTCCACTGGCCTCCGTGACATCTACCTGTTTATTATTCACTGCTTCCCTTCTCTCTGTGAGCAAAGCTCAGCAGCAGTCAATTTGTGGGAAGGATTCCATGGTTCTCTACCTTGCCTGCACACGGATATCACCTGGGGAACTTTGAAAACCACTGATGCCCGAGTCCCGTCCCTAGAGATTCTATTTAAATGCTGCCATCTAGGCATCTGAATTTTTTTAAAGCTCCCCAGGGACCAAAATCTGGACACACTGATACATTGCCTAAACATACACCCATGTGTGCATGTGCACACACACGACACGCACACGCTATCTCTCCTCAGGTGCTTCTAATACACAACTGACGCTGAGAACCACTGGTATAGTGGTTTCCACAAAGAATTGAAAATCTAAATTCTCACTCTGCCATTTATTAGTTATATGACATGAATAAACTATTTGATTACTCTGAACTTCAGGTATGACTTTGAGACAGATCTACATAGCACACAGTAGGCTTTTAAAAAATGTTAGTTGAAGGGGGCCTGGCTGGCTCAGTTGGCGGAGCACGGGACTCTTGATCTTGGGGTCAGTGAGTTTGAGCCCCACGCTGGACGTTGGGCATAGAGTTTAATAAAAAAAAAAAGGGAGAATGGGAACTAACATTTTCTTTTAAGTAAGCTCTATGCACAACATGGGGCTCAAATTCAAGCATCCCGTGCTCCACCCACTGAGCCAGCCAGGTGCCCCTGCCCTTCCTTTTTTCTTTCCCTTTAAAAACTAGGGAATTCTAGTAAAAAACAAAATTTTTTTAAAAGGGGGGAAAAAAGAAAAAAACTAGAGAATTCTATTCTTTTTTAAAAAGCTGTTGTCTGGATGCCTGGGTGGCTCAGTCAGTTAAGCATCTGCCTTCGGCTCAGGTCATGATCCCAGGGTCCTGGGATTGAGCCCCGCATCGGGCTCTCTGCTCAGTGGGGAGTCTGCTTCTCCCTCTGCCTGCCACTCGCCCTGCTTGTGCGCTCTCTCTCTCTCTCTCTCTTTCTCTCTCTGACAAATAAATAAAAATCTTTTACAAAAAATAAAATTTAAAAATTTAAAAATTTAAAAAGTCTTGTGACTATTATCAAGTTCTATTCTGATGTTCTTCGTCCTATGCCTAGTACTTGCTCAGGCTTCTTAACCCGACTTACTGAACCTCTGATGTCCTCTGGCTCTCTGTTCGCTGGACTTGTAGATTGGGAACCTGATCCTTGCCTTGGCTGACCTCACAGGATTTGGCATCTAGACTACCTGTCAACCCATTTCTGATTTTGGCTTCCCCTACTTGCTCTGTCTTTATTGCTGCTGAAAAGCCTAGCATGCCAGATAGCAATCTTTGAGTTTGATCTTAAAAATCAGGTAACAGTTGGGGCGCCTGGGTGGCCAAGTTGGTTAAGCGCCTGACTCTTGGCTTTGCCTCAGGGTCGTGAGCTCGAGCCCCATGCCGGGCTCTATGCTGAGCATGGAGTCCGCTTCAGATCTTCTCTCTCCCCCTCCCTCTACTCCTCCTGCTCATGCTCTCTCTTTCAAATAAAAATAAATCTTTTTTTTTAAGATTTTATTTATTTGTTTGACAGAGAGAGGGACAGCGAGAGAGGGAACACAAGCAGGGGGAGTGGGAGAGGAGAAGCAGGCTTCCCGCTGAGCAGGGAGCCCGATGTGGGGCTCGATCCTAAGACCCGGGGATCATGACCTGAGCTGAAGGCAGACGCTTAACGACTGAGCCACCCAGGTGCCCCCAAATAAATAAATAAATCTTAAAAAAAAAAAAAAAAGATCAGGTAAGTATTAGGATTTGGATCAATGGAGAGAATGGCGTTGGGCAGTCCAGATAATGGAACATGAAAAACAAAAAGAAGAGCCATAAAGGCACAAAGTATCAGGGAAAATGGAGGGACTTTGAGAAGTTTCTGGAGAGCAGAGATTGCAACCTGGGAGCCTATAGGCCAGATCCAGCTCACAATTGTTCTGGTTAGCCCTCACAGTGTTTAAAAGGTTTCTGAATTGATGCTTCATATTTAAAATTGGGAGATTTCATATCAAAATCCAGATGGCCAGCTTTTCTTGAAAAAGATGATGATTTGACAGCACTGGACACACACTCCACATGTGAACAGTGGGAAGATCAGTAGCTACTGCTCCCTCAGCATGGGGCACCCTCTCTCCAGTTTTGGGCAGCCTTTACCACCACCTGCTTCATCTCTTCATTTACTGGCCTGCTTCTCCAGGTGTTCAATAATTATCTAGTTAATGAATCAATTAGAATGGGAGGGAGAGATGGGGCGCCTGGGTGGCTCAGTCAGTTAAGCGTCTGACTTCAGCTCAGGTCATGATCCCGAGGTCCTGGGATCGAGTCCCACATGGGACCCCCTGCTCACAGGGGAGCCTGCTTCTCCCTCTGCCTGCTGTTCCCCTCTGCTTGTGCTCTCTCTCTCTCTCTGACAAATAAATAGATAAAATCTTAAAAAAAAAAAGAATGGGAGGGAGAGAGAAAGAAGAGGAAGAGAAGGAAAGAGAGTCCCCCTATTAATACCAAAGAGTTATATCAAATGCTCACACTGTATACCTTAAACTTACAGAATATTATGTATCACTTATATATCAATAAAACTGGGGGGAGAAAAAGAATAAAATAATACTACTAAAGAGAGTAACTGTAGAAGACCTCACCAAATAGCACACCAATTTAAGTGTGGACTATGGCATGGGGTGAAAGTCACCTGAAGGCATTTTCCTACGCAGCAATATGATCAAGGTGAGTGCTTGAAAATATTTTACGTGCAACTTTAGCTAGCACATATGTCAAAGGAGTGCTTGCCTGACTTTATGGAACACTGGTAAAATTAGGCCCTCTGACTTTACATATGATACACAGTTGAAAATAAATAATGAAAAGAATCCTAATAAAATTAATGATTGAAAAAAAATCTACTTCTGAGGTAAGTATACGTTTATACCTCACCAAGTTCCAGGATTTAAGATGAGAGGAAGAGCTGAAGTGTGAGGTGCCACATCCAGAAACAACAGTTGGGGGGATTTTCAGTAATTTTGAGGATGAAGTAAAAAAAGGCATGAAGGAAATTGTGGCAGGAGGACACAGAAGAAGGGATAACAATCAAGACCTAATGAATGTCCAGGAGAATGGCCCTATGGCTCAAGGCCCAGTTCCCAGAAGACTCTGTCAGTGAAGGTGGGGGACATCGACTGGTGGGACTGGGAAAAAAATAAAACAAAACAGGATATGATTGTCTGGGAAGGGACCTGTTAAAACTAATCAACTCTTCAGGGACTCAGCAAAACAGGCCTCATACCTACAGGAAGCACGGCATTCTTGGGAAGGCAAGACAAGCATCGCTGAGGTCCTCAGGACGGAAGGCTGTGTGACTGCAGGCCCTAGCAGGCCCGCCAATCAGACTCAATTCTAAGTTTGCCACATTGTGATCCTTCAGTTCCTGCTGATGTTTCCTGAACTGGGCAGGTCTGAGCGTGGGGCGGACGGGTACAGGTGTGCAGCCCCTAGAGTTCAAGATGGGGGCGGGGCTCAGAAGTCCCGGGCCTCCCCAGAAATTAGCCAGAAACATGCATCAGGAGCTCAGGAAAGAAGGCTGGAAATTGAGATTTGGGGGGAATGCTGAGAAATCAGTGCTGAGGGAGAAGCACATCACCCTCAAAGCATTCACATTTAAGGGATGTAGGGATGGGAAGGAACCACCATAAGAGTCAAAGATTCACACAGAAAAACCTGAATAGAACCGAATCATTTAACATCACAAGCTAAGAGAGCAAGGAGTTTAAAAGAAGGGCCTGTTAAGGGCGCCTGGGTGGCTCAGTTGGTTAAGCGACTGCCTTCGGCTCAGGTCATGATCCTGGAGTCCCCGGATCGAGTCCCGCATCGGGCTCCCTGCTCGGCAGGGAGTCTGCTTCTCCCTCTGACCCTCCTCCCTCTCATGCTCTCTGTCTCTCATTCTCTCTCTCTCAAATAAATAAATAAAATCTTTTAAAAAAAAAAAAAAAAAAAAAGAAGGGCCTGTTAAGAGACTCTTAATCATAGGAAACAAGCTGAGGGTTGCTGGAGGGGAGGAGGTGGGGGAATGGGGTAACTGGGTGATGGGCATTAAGGAGGGCACGTGATGTAATGAGCACTGGGTGTTGTATAAGACTGATGAATCACTGACCTCCACCTCTGAAACTAAATACATTATATGTTAATTAATTGAATTTAAATAAATTTTTAAAACTTTTTAAAAAAATAAAAGGGGGGCTGGTAACAGGCATTTACTGAAGAAAGGGCACACAGGACAGAGACTGAAATAATGTCCAGGATCTGGTTGGTAACCTTCAGAAGAAGAGTTTTCACGGAAAGGGGTGGAACCCGGCTTGCAAGAGGTTAAGAATAGGAAATTAGTGGGTGCGAACCAATCCGTTGGTATTTATGGCAGTAAAGTTGGAGGTGTGTTTGTCTTGGCTGTGGATCTGCTAGGCTATGACAAGCGCACACTGAACTCCTGCCAGGCCACCCCCTTTCATGTCTGGAAAGAAATAAGAAATCACCTAGATCATCTATGCTTACTTAGTCCTGTACTTGTTATATTTCTTCTTTTTCAAAATGGAAGCCAACAGCTCTCCAATTCCATCCGTGGTTGCCAACAGTCCCTCACGGTCTGGGCCGTGTTGAAAGAAGGACCACGGGGCTCATTCCTCTGGGAACACGGAGGGGTCAAGGAGCAGCAGACTGACTACGCAGGAGGGGATACGTTCTTTCCTTTGCTGCGCATTTGTGTTTTTACTTCCGCACAAGTGCCCAGTGGCCTTGGCAAAACAAAAACAAAAACATTTCAACCTGTAAATGATGCAGGTGCAACAGGCAATTGCCAACCTTCTAGCAGTTGTTCCCGGTCATTGGTGTCGTCACGGAAAAAAGACTAAATCAAGAGTGCAGACACCAGTGGGCAGCCTGCTAATTTTATAATTATAATCCTTTTATACAGTTCCCTGTTCACATGCACACAAGGTCAACAAAATTAAATTCACAGCATTTTCCGCAGGGTAGGTGTTCAAATATACTCGTTTTTAAGCAGCCAGAAAATGGTCATTGCTAATAAAAACGATTTAAAGGAAACAGAACTTCCTTGAAAAGTACAAACCCTTATATTCGGACTGTATTTCACATCCTCTTTAAAAAGACAAGTGATTTGGGCTTTCTTATACATGGCACCGAAAACAGAAGCCTTAGAGAAAATAATATAAGAAAATTTAAATCATGAAATAAATGTATTTTGCTGAAATATTTATGGATGAAATATGATGCCTGGGATTTGCTTCAAAATGATAAATAATTTAGGGGATGTGGGTAAGGATATATATATATATATAATATATAATATATAAGATTAGCCTTAAATCGATAATTATTTAAACTTGGCAATGAATATGTAGAGATTTAATACAGCATTCTCTCCACTTTCATTTGTTTGACATTTTCCACAATATAATGTTTTTAAAAAGTACTGTACTTTTGTAAATTAGATAATATCTTGCAAACACAATTGAAAGGCAAGCAATAAACTAGGGGGAAATATGCAAAATGCCACCCTGTAAGGGTTTATATCCTCAAGTGAGAAACAGTTCTTACAAATGAATTAGAAAGACTAATAACAAATAGAAAAAAATGCCAGGAATGGGTAGTTCACAAAAGAAGAAATACAAAAAGCTAATAATCATATGAAAACATATCCAACTCACTAATTATGGGAGAGAGAATAATGGTCCCCCCAAGGATGTCCATGTCCTAATCCGCAGACCTGTGAATGTTACTTTACATAGCAAAAAGGGACTTTGCAGATGTTGATCATGGATTCTGGGATGGGGAGATGATCCTGGATTATCCTGAGAGGCCCAAAGTAATCACATGGGTCCTCCTGAGAGGGAGGCAAGAGGACCAACGTTAGAGAGAAGGCGACCTGAGGAAAGAAGCAGAATCTGTGAAGGAGATTCAATGAGGCCAAGCTGCCGGCTTTGAAGATGTAAGAGGGACCATGAGCCAGGAAGTGCAGGTGGCCTCTGGAAGCTGGCAAAGGCAAGGAAACCGATTCTCCCCGAGAGCCTCCAGAAAGAAGCAGCCCTGCTGACACCTTGTCTTTAGCCCAGTCACTGTGCCTGGAGGAAAACACACAACACTGCCTTCTGATATCACTTCAAATTCCTGCCTACTGACTCCCAGGGGCCCTACCTCCACCACCACTGCAATTCTGCACAATTTCTTGTCAATTTCCCCTCCTAGGTAACTACGTCACAGCTTTTCTGCTCTCCTCAAGTTTGTAGACAACTTCTCCCCACTTGGCCTCCCAATGCATTCCTGTTGTCTCTGCAGTTGCTGGAGGGAGGGACTTCATCACGTGCCCACAACCCAGTTGAGCAATCAGGGCTCTTTCCTGTTCTCCTGCCCTACACCCTGCACTCCTCTGTCCCTCCTGTTGCTTTCCATATACCATGCTCCTTCCAAAGGCCAAGCATCCCTCCCACCTACCCAAGAATATCACTCCGGCAATTGTCCATCATCACGTTTTTCCCTCTATACTGGATCGTTCCCATCGACAGAGAAACACGCTTTAAAGTAGCCCCGCTGAAAAGCAGTAACAAACTTCCCCTACCATGTTCCCTTCTAGCCACATCCCCATTTCTCTGCTTTTCCTCAGAGTAAAAACTCTGCTATCTCTAATTCCTCTTCTATCCTTTTTGAACCCACTCCAATTGGTTGTTAATTCATCCTGGGCAAAGAGCTGCACAGTGGGAATCATTATATCCATTTACAGAAGAGGAAATGGAGTCTCAGAGACGTGGGGCAGATTGTTCAAAACCACACACCCGCACCCAGCTGATTATGATGGCGGGGCCCTTCCTAGTCACCGCTTCGGTCTGGCTCGACAACTTTCTTATTTTCTCCTGTACATTGGACCATGCAGCCAGCCTCCTATAACACTGGCTTATAAATGCCGATAAAGCATTTATAAGATGTAATTCCAATTACTTTATGGACTGTAACATAATATATAATATTTCAGATTTTATGTCTGTGTCATGGCTTACATGGAGATGTTTTCTCTTGTAGTTACTGCTTTTAGGAGAGATTGCATGAATATTTCCTTAAGCTATGAGGCTACATTACTATGATTTATACTGTATCATTTTATTCGTAAGTTTATTATTTTAACTAATACATGCTCCATATGGAAATGTAGGAAATGGGAAGCAAAAATAGATGAGCCACAATCACATGACCAAATACAAATACTGTTAGCACTTTTCTTTCTTTTTTTCTAATTAACATATAATGTATTATTTGTTTCAGCACATTTCTTTCTTTCCAAGTTTTCATGTGTTTTTTTTCTAGTTATACTCATAACAAATATAGAAAAGCAATCTTGCATTATCTACTAAACTATGCAAAGAAATCAACGTAAATAAAAACACGTATACTTAAGGATGGGGACTGTTTAATTCAGCATAGACAAAAACAGGAAATAAATGTTCAATAAAAGAATAGTTACATAATTTGTTTCCTCCTCCCCAGAGTCAAAATAATACTAGAACTTCATTGCATTGTTGTAAGAATTAAATTAGATAATGTGTGGAAAGCATAGAGTATATAAATAACAGAGAACTGCTCAGAGAGCATGTTACTTTTACCTTGGCTTATCTCCTCAACCCTGTGTTCTCTAATTTAGCCATTCCAGCTCAGGTCAAAGTGCTCTAACCTGGCCCCACAATTCCAGAATTTCCATTCTAAGGCTCCAATGAGATGAGGTTATTCTGTCAGCCAAAGAGATACCAAGGAAACTTAGTCCTCTGTGTCCTATTTCTCACAAAGATGAGTTCTGCTGCATTGTTTTGTAGGTGTTCAATATGTCTCTCTGATGGACCTAAATCCATCTCTTAGCCACAAATTACCAACTGTAAGAAATTATCTTTGAGTTTGGCCTATACCCCTGGTTTGTCCCTTGGCCTACACCCCTGGTTTGTCCCTTTCTCTTTTGATGACTACTTTGTCAGAGTTTTCATTCACTTCTCCCTTGGGACAGCAAGCACTCGGTCTTTTTAATCCTGTATTTAGTTTTCTTGTCCACTTTTAGCATCTCACAAATCAGGCGTAAAATAAAACCCCCAGCAAATTAAATAGTGTTGGTACAGTAAGTATTTTTGGAATGAGATTGTCTTTCCCTTTTTTTTTTTTTTTAAGGTAATCTCTACACCCAATGTGAAGCTCAAACTCATGACCCTACAATCAAGAGTCCAGTACTCTACTGTCAGCCAGGAGCCCCAAGATTATTTCTTTTTATTGTCCAAAAAAAATGTGCCTAAAATATACTATTAGAGGGGCACCTGGGTGGCTCAGTTGTTAAGCATCTGCCTTCGGCTCAAGTCGTGATCCCAGGGGCCTGGGACCTAGCCCCACATCTGTTTCCCTTCTCGGCGGGGAGCCTGCTTCTCCCTCTCTAGCTACTCCTGCTTGTGTTCTCTCTCACTGTCTCTCTCTGTCAAATAAATAAATAAAATCTTTTAAAAATAGATATATACTACTAAAGTTTATTAATGGTACACTTAAAAAAGGGGAAAAGATTAAATAAAATTGGACAATAATTTTAAACCATTTGGTTTAAATAAAATATTTTTCTTATGTGCCTTAATTTGCTAAAAGGAATCTTGTTGAGTAAGCAATATTCTAAATGTGGAATGACAGTGTCATCTGGATCCAGTAAATAATATCCTAGTCCTCATGTTTGTTTATATTTGTTGTACATTCCAGCCACTTGTCAGAAAGTTTCTGGGCTCAAATACAAATACTGATATAATTTTGGAGAACAATTTTATCCAATTATATTCTACCCACTAGCATACTCTAGAGGAAAAAAATAGACCATGAAAAGGGGTCCAGAATATGCCACTGTGGCATATAAATTATTTTGAGCAGAAGGCATTTGACTTTTTGAAATCTTTTATCTTCCTAAAAGCAGAGCCTCCCAAAAGAACTCAGAACCCAAATTGTCACAGAACAATGAGGTTAGATTGATTCTTATCACCAGAGACATTGAGAAGTCTCCACACCTAAACAGACATTGTCACAAAACTACCATCTCTCCCATCTATACTGGTAGGAGCTGATGAATCTTTCCAAAAACTCATCTGTTTTCCCATAAATGTCCCTTTCCCCCCTCCCCTTCCCTTACTAAGAAGTCTTTTGTTTTCCAGTTAAGTGCCCTTCCTCCCATTCTCTTACCCCATTAAGATGGTACAGTACAAGCCCCAAACTGTAACTGCCCCTTTAATGCACATTTTCTATAAAGTCCCATATATATATATTAATAAAAACACGTGATTAATTTTTGTCTTTTTTCTTGCCAATCTGTCTTCATTCGGTTTAACTCAAAAGCTCCCAACAACTGAACCTAAGAGAGTAGAAGAAAAGTTTTTTTTCCTCCCTGACAACCTTATGATCTAGCATTTCCAATATTTCTTTGCAAATGCTGAATTTTAAATCTTCCTACATGCCCTACCATAAGAAAAGCATCATGTATGGATTCATTAGTAGGACGATATATGGAAGCTACAGCAAAGGTAACTAATGTCCTGGATGTCCCTGCGCACCCACCCACCCTGGAATTTGGGAATAAGATTGGCATCAGACAGAGCAGAGATAAATCAAGTCATCCCGAAGAGACTTCCAAATGATTCCATGAGGTAAAGCTGGACCATAACCAGACTGAATACATAAATCTATCTACAGATGAAGAAGTGAGTGAAAAGGGTGGTTGGTCAACCCTGAAAGGATTAAAAGAAAGGAGCCCAGGGAACAACCTTGGGGCAATGCCTGCATTATCCAGACATATGGCCATTTGGCCACTACACAGGAACAGTAGGGTCTCCAGAGCAGGGAAAAAGAGTCTCCTATACTTCCTCAGTTGAAGGACAGTCCTGAAAGTCACTCACTTTCTTTTGTTTCAACCGAGTAGGCACTTAATAAGTGGAAGGAAGGAAGGAAGGAAGGAAGGACAGAAGGAAGGGGCGAGCGAGCAGGGGGTTCCCACATGCAACCTTTGGACTGTAATATGGATTCCCTATAACTTCCTATAGGGTGAGAAAGTGCTGGCAAGAAATCTCTTCCTCCTGACAGTTGATATTTCTTCTTACATATTAACAAAGGAGCAAACTTGAGGGTGGTGCAAGGTTACGTTGGCAGAAGCCGGTTTCTCAGCATTTCAAGCAATTTGCGGACCAGTTATGAAGACCAGGTTCTGACGACAGGTAGGTGTGAGGAAGCAGCCAGCAGCCTACAAGACAACACCTCTCAGCCCTCCGTCCACAGCACTTGCCGCTTAAGCAATTTCCATTGGTTTCCTCAGCCCTCAATCCTTTCATTCAACAACTATTAACTAAATGTCTAGAAGGGCCAAACACTAAACTGTGTGTAGGCCCACGAAACAGACAAAACAGGGTTCTGGGCCTCCTGACGTCTGCTTAACTGGGTGTACAGATTAGCAAACAGGCCAGTGTAACACGGTGGGGATAAGCATAGGGGAGCACCAGATTCATGGGTGGGGGTGGTGTCTTCTAAATTGAAAACCAAAGGGCGAGCAGGAGCCAATTTTGTGGATGGGAAGTGGTCCAGGTGGAGTTTGGTAAGCAGAGGCAGACTTCTGGAGGTAAGAACAACTAAAGCTGTTTAGTCTAGAAGCTGGAGTTTAGGAGAGGCATTGGGGAAGAGCAGAGGACTGGGGGGTGGGGAGGGACAAGGCCAATTTTGAAGTCTGAGGGGCTGTAATAAATCAAACATTTTGAATTTTATCCTGAGCACAGTTGGGGGTGGGGCGTAGGTACTGAGGTGTGTTAGCCCAGAGAGAAACCAGATGAAGTCTTCTTAAAAATATCACAGGCCACAGCAAGAAGAAAGGAGGGGCAGGAGGAAGATGGAAGGCAGGGAGTCCTTTTAACAACTTAGGCAACTGGCGTAATAACGTACCTTTAATTCATCATTTCTTTCCTTCTTTTGCTATTTGTTTAATTCATAAGATGTTTTCAAGGTCATTTCATTTTCTTCTGAGTTTTAAAGATAATTTTAACCTAAATATAATTTCATTTGTTGGCAACATCTTTTGTCCATCTCGGAGTAAATGCTTCTCTTGATAAATAAATTTTGGATCTTAGGCAAAATGCACACCCCTCTGTAATTTTTTTTTAAGTTTTTTGTTGTTGTTGTTGTTAATCTCTACACCCAACGTGGGATTCGAACTCACAACCCCAAGATCAAGAGTCCCATGCTCTACCGAGTGAGCCAGCCAAGCATCCTTCCCTCTAATTCCTTAATGATTTTTAGATTTAATTTTATTTTTTATCTCTAGCTTTACATTGAGATCTCCTGAACAAAACTGAGGAGGAAGCGCCCGAGAGGATAATCCCCCGGGAGGGGAGGGTCTTGGGTAGTACATTTAAATGCCTGATGTCCCCACCTGGAGTTCTTCAGAGATGCAAACTGCCCACTGGAGGAAACAACACCCACAAAATCCTGGGCTGCACCTTCAGGCTACCTGGGAGGTAAAGGCCCACCCAGAGAAACCTGGAGACGGAAGTCTGATGTAAATCTTTATATTCTCAAAGTGAAAGCACAAAGGCAGGGCCCCACAGGCATTCTGTTGACCATTTCAACCGAAATCAGGAACAAGTTAAGTCACCTTTGTACTTCCCTGTGAATTTTCCTGTGAATTGTGTCTAGTCTGTTTCCCTGTGCTGATTACCTGCAAAGCTCATTTAAAAAAAAAGAAAAGAAAGAAAGAAAAGAAAAATCCAGCCTGGGCTGGTCAGGATTGCCAGGTTGGGAGAGCATATTCTGCCTAGCACGAGGCCTGGGCAGGAAGGGTCCCCTGGGCAGAGTGGAGGGTGCGGAGAGCAGGCTGGGAAGAAAGGAGTCTGGGCACGGAGGACGCCCCGAGGCTCAGGAGTGGAAAGCCCCTAGAAAGTTGCTTCTACTGCCACTTAACAGGAGCTCCTGAATGAGCAGTGGCAGGGTCCTTAAAAAGGGAGTGGACAAGCCCTGTGGAAGAGGACCACGAGGAGGGGATGAGTATAAAGGCTTCCCCACATCTACAGATCATTAGGTATCAGGAAGTTCTGCTGTCCTTAGAACTCATGGATAATAGTACCAATAGTTATCATTCATTGAGCACAAGAATAGAGCTTAGAAAAATGAACACTCAATATATGCCAGGCATTGTGTAAGAACCTTACACAGTGCCTGGCATATTCACACGTGAATGTATACACACACACACACACACACACACACACACACACGCATACCTATACATAATACAAACACATCTCACTCAGTGAATCTTCAAAGTAGTCCGACCGGGTCAGTTGCATTATTTCCATTTTATAGTGGAGGAAATGGTCTCCAAGTGCTTATATATGCAGCAAAATATAATTCACAGTAAGTGAACTGGAACACAGGAAGTGCTCAATACAAGTTGGCCACTACTAAAGATCTACATTAGATCACAAGTAGCAAATTAACAGTGGGAGGACTATTATGCACAGCAATGGAAACTGAAAGCTAGTAACCTTAACAGCAAAAGGGAAATGTAAAAAACAAACACCCAAGTGCATAAGTGGAAATGTGTTTGATGGGAGAAGAGCATAATAACACAAATATGTAAAAAAAATATGATGCTCCTATACCCAGATAAAATTATACATTCATAACCAGGTTAGGGTGAAGCAATGGACCTGGCATAATGTCTATAACATTTTTTTTTAAATCTATAACATAGGACAATTATCAAATTGATGAATGAGGATGCCATTCACATTTCTTCAATAAAGCATCATCATAGGTTAGCTTAATTCTTTTTTTAAACAAAGATTTTATTTATTTATTTGAGAGAGAGAGAGCACAAGTGAGGAGGAGGGTCAGAGGGAGAGGGAGAAGCAGTCTCCCCACTGAGCAGGGAGCCCAACTTGGGACTAGATCCCAGGACCCCGGGATCATGACCTGAGCCAAGGTAGCCACTCAACCGGCTGAGCCACCCAGGCACCCCTAGGTTAGCTTAATTGTAATCCTATGGTTTAACAAATCAATTTAGAAAAAATGTTGGATTGGGCTTCTTTAGTCTTGTTAAATATAAATTTTATAAAATTAAAATAAATTTGTATTTTTCAAGCTTTATGGCATTGAGCGGAATAGGATTTAATGAAAGTAGACTATTATTTAATATTACATACTGAAGCGAGAATAAATCTTGAGAATAAAAATGTAGACATAATCCTAATTGAATGAATTAGCTAATTGGTTTTCTTAGCTACAGTTACCATTAATAGATGCTTTTTGGCCAACGTGTATCTAAACTAGAAATTATTATGAAATAATAAAGGCAAATGTATATGTAATACAAATGGACCCTCTATTATTGAATATGGGCATCAACAGAATTAAGTGAGGACTGTGCCGTGTGCTGAAATGCTACCCCTTGCTTGGCGGAGAAAGGTGCTGTCTGAAGGGAGGTATTCTTTTTTTTTTGAAGTAGGCTCCACCCAATGTGGAGCTTGAACTCACCACCCTGAGATTAAGAGTCACATGCTCTCCTGACTGAGCCAGCCAGGCGCCCCTGAAGGGAAGTATCCTTGATTTCAAACCAAAAAACTAGGCTGTGTGAGTGTGGGTCTCAGGAAGGTTGTCAGGACCTCTCCCTTGCCCTGACTCTTGGCCTGGTCTTGAGAAATCTAGGTTACTACCCCTCTCCCACTAGGCTTGGCTCTGAGAAGGGACCTAGCATTTCATTCTGCCCCAGCTCCGAGCACCAAGCCCGATAAATGATTGCTGCTTTTTGGGAGTAAGGAGGGCCCCATCTGCATCAATAGTCCAAGAGCTAGGAATTCAGGACCCCAGTGAGCTGCAAGCTGAGGATCAATCAACTCTCCTAATAACCAGTTTACCTAGACTGACATCACTCTCACTCTCTGTATGTTTCCCTGTGACATCTAGCAGATAGAACCCAGCTTTAGTGAGGCTCAGCTGTATACTTGATTCACAGCCACTGGTCCTCAACCTTGGAGGGGAAACAGTGCCTCTCAGAGGCCAACATGCGGTGGCAGCAGTAATGTGTTAGGGACCTGAGAAGATACATCTTGGGGAACAGATGATTATGGTCCAGGGGATCATCTCCACTGGGATCTTCTTTATGTTAAAGTCTGGAAGGCTTATTTTTATTTAAAAAGCGTCTTAAAAAAAATTTTTTTTAAAGATTTATTTGAGAGAGAGAGAGAGAATGCTTGAGCAGGGGGAGGTGCAGAAGGAGAGGGAGAAAAGCAGACTTCCCCCTGAGCGCCGAGCCCTACACAGGGCTTGATCTCTGGACTCAGAGATCATGACCAAGATCATGACCGGAGCCAAAGGCAGATGCTTAACTGACTGAGCCACCCAGGTGCCCTTCCATTAACTGTCTTAATATTGCTACTCCCGGGCGCCTGGGTGGCTCAGTCGTTAAGCGTCTGCCTTCGGCTCAGGTCATGATCCCAGGGTCCTGGGATCGAGCCCCACATCGGGCTCCCTGCTCCGTGGGAAGCCTGCTTCTCCCTCTCCCACTCCCCCTACTTGTGTTCCCTCTCTGGCTGTCTTTCTCTCTGTCAAATAAATAAAACAAACAAACAAACAAAAAAATATTGCTACTCCCATCCCCTTTCAAAATGTTTTTAACAGAATCATCTATTCCAAAGGTTGCTAGCCTGTTAATTAATTATGATTCCCTTCAACAGTAACTTGGTGCTAAAGTCTGAATATTTGTGGGCGCCTGAGTGGTTCAGTCTGTTAAGCATCTGCCTTCGGCTCAGGTCATGATCCCAGCATACTGAAATCGAGTCCCACATCGGGCTCCCTGCTCAGCGGGGAGTCAGCTTCTCCCTCTACCCTTACACCCTGCTCATGATCTCTTTCTCACTCTCAAATACATAAATAAATAAATAAAATCTTAAAAAAAAAGTCTGAATATTTTTGTCACCACCCTCCATCCCCCAAATCCATACGTTGAAATCCTAACCCCCAATGTGATACTATAGATGAGGCCTTTGGGAAGTTATTAAGACCATGAGGGCTCCAAATGGGATTAGTATCCTTACAAAGGCAACCCAAGAAAGCTCTTTTGTTCCTTCTGCCATGTGAGGACACAGCAAGAAGCCAGCCATCTATGAACCAGAAAGTGGGTCCAGACAGGAATCTGCCAGCACCTTGATCTTGGACTTCCCAGAAGCCTCCAGGACTGTAAGAAATAAATTTCTGTTGGTTTTAAGCCACCCAGTCTATGGTATTCTGTTATAGCCACTCATATGGAAAAAAACACTTGGGTAATAATAAACCAGTTCTGCTGACCCTTGGCTTCAATTTTATGAGAGGATATAAGCTAAAGTTGGCTAGTTCAGTTAAATGCCAGAGAGAAAGCTTATTGATCATCCCACCACATACCAGGTACTGTGCCAGGTGCTAAGCACCGAGCTATTATTGAACATTAACAATACCTTATATAAACGGCAAAGTGTAGTGTCCATTTGGACTGCTTCTGGAGTTGGTGGATGACTCCACATGAGAGACAGAGAGAGCAACCTCACCTTATCTCCATATGTTCTGGCAAGAACACTGCTTTGTCACAGACTGCAAACAACTGGGAAACAATGTTACTGGGTGGACCTTTGGAACCCACTGGTTAGTATTCCCCTTCCCGCAAATGATCTACTTCCCCAAAGTGAGACAGCTTAGTCTGGGGAAGTAAGTACCAGGGTTAATCTATGGCAGTTGTCAGGAACGGCCAATGAAATGATTAGAGATTGATGTGGGAAAGCAGGAGAGGGCAGAGGCTCTGCAGTCAGAAACCTCCGATCAAATCCCAGCCACTGAGCTCTGCAACCTTCAGCAAGTTACTTTACCTCCCTCCTTCGAGTTTCCTCTTGCAAAAAGGGGATGAGAATAGCGATATTAAGACAGTTAATGGAGGGGCGCCTGGGTGGCTCAGTTGGTTACGCATCTATCTGCCTTGGGCTCAGGTCATGATCCCAGGGTCCTGGGATGGAGCCCTGTATCAGGCTCCCTGCTCCGCGGGGGGGCCTGCTTCTCCCTCTGCCCCTCCCCCTGCTCATGTGCGTGCTTGCTTTCTCCCTCCCTCTCAAATAAATAAAATCTTTGTTTTTTTTTAAGATTTTATTTATTTGACACACAGAGAGAGAGAGAAAGAGAGAGAGAGCACAAACGAGGGCGGGAACGGGAGAGGGAGAAGCAGACTCCCAGCTTAGCAGGGAGCCCGATGCGGGGCTCGATCCCAGGACTCTGGGATCATGACCTGAGCTGAAGGCAGACACTTAACAGACTGAGCCATCCAGGCGCCCAATAAATAAAATATTAAAAAAAAAAAGACAGCTAATGGAGACAATATACACAGTGCTTAGCACAAGGACTTGTTGGTACTAATTGCTGGTGGTACTAATTGCTGGTGTTAGGAAATAATACCAACTACTACCACGTGCAGGTAAAACTGAAGCTCAATGAGTCTTCACAACAAGATACACCAAATCTTCTGTCCTCCCACCCCACGTACACTCTGTAAGCCCAGATAAAGGAGAACACAGGTATAATAACGAAACATTGATTAAGCACAGGTCCTACCTGGGCCACGATAAACACCTGATGCAAGCTGAGCCGATCAGATTTCCAGAGTCTTACGGAGTCAGTTACAAGGAGCTGGGCTGTGAGGTTCTGGTGAGTTTGGGCCAGGGTTGGGGCAGTGGCAAGCTAATGCCACTTGCAAGCTTAACGTAATGGCAGCAAAGGGGCCATGAGTCAGCAGAGAAAGCGAGGAGGAGGAAAGAAGCAAGACAGTGGAATAAACTCATGGAAAAAAGCATAGGAAAGAGAATATGAAGCTTGACAGACCTGAACTGCACACCACACACACACAACCTCCCCCACCCCCCCACATAGAGTATCCTTATGTTGACTCTCCAGTTCTCATGAGGCTGGGCTGTACTTCCTGCAGATTTCCTTTAAGATTCCCCTATATCCTTACAATAGACCCTTCTTTTACCTGAATTCTTTTTTTTTGTTGTTGTTGTTCCTTTAAACAGGAGCGGCTGTAGACTGTCCTAGAACTCAACCTTTACAACCTTCCATGGTGCAATTTCAGAATAATGGAAATAGAAGCATCACAGTGAATGAGGTGAAGGGTGAACCAGAGGGAGGATGTAGAGATGTAGCTATAAGTGACAGCAGAATATTGGCATCTATATATTTTAAATTTTATTAGTGAATTTTCACTTAAATATGTGAGCAAGAGGCAAATTACCGAATAAGCAGAGGTCTGGCCTTTGTACCTCAATGGGGCTGTTATTCTATTTCTTTCTTTTTTTTTTTAAGATCTATTTATTGGGGTGCCTGGGGTGGCTCAGTTGGTTAAGTGCCCAACACTGATTTTGGCTGAGGTCATGATCTCAGGGTCGTGAGATCGAGCCCCATGGCGGGCTCTGTGCTGGGCACAGAGTCTGCTTGGGATTCTCTCTCTCCCTCTGCCCCTCCCTTCCCCCTCCAACCCCCCAACCACGCTCTTGCTCTTTCTCTCTAAAATAAATAAATAGTAAGGTGCCTCTTACTATTTTTTTCTTTATTTATACCTTACTCATTTTGTGGAGGAGATGGTACACTCTAGTAGGAGTATTTGACAATGAGAAGGATTTGGGAAGGCTACCGATATATCCCTCTATATTCCAGAATCTGGAATATCCAGGCTATAAGGTACTCTCAAAAAGACTTGGCTGCAAAGATAAGGAAGAAAGAAAGGTAGTACCTAAACTTGGGAAGACTTTTGGATCTTTCCCCAAGACAAACTCATGTGTTAAGGGTAAAATTTGTTTCCAGAATCTTATCATTGTTCTTTTCTCAATGTGCCCTTCCTAAGTTACCTGTTGCCACAGGATACTCATACTGCCTACTCTGAAACCCACTCAAGTCTACCCTTCCTGAATATTATCTAATGGTCCTCTCTTCAATTAAAATGTTTATTCTTGCAAAGCATGGCTCTCATTTAGCATTTAAGATATATGATAGAAAAAAAGATACAACAGAATTAATTTATGCTAATACATAAAGGACCGTTTAGTCTAATGATGATGTACTTTTCCCACTGATATTTCCACTTTTTTTTTTCTAGAGAGAGAGGAGAATGAGTGGGAGGAGGGACAGAGGGAGAAGCAGACTCCCCACAGAGCAGAGAGCCCGATGCGGGATTCGATCCCAGGACGCTGGGATCATGACCCGAGCCGAAGACATATGCTTAACCGACTGAGCCACCCAGGTGCCCCTGACATTTGCACTTTAAAAGAAGATATTTGTTGATCCACCAAAGTCCTTCAAAGCATACTTTTATGCACTGTAATTATTGGGTTAGGCAGATACTTTTTGATCTAGGGGTCTTTTCAGGGCCTCTTAACCCACATGGTCTTCCCCTACTGGAATATATATTACATAAAGGCAGACATTGTTGTCTGTTTCTAATCATTGTTGAATCCTCAGTGCCAAAGACCGTGCATGGCATAGTAGTTGCTCAAATAATGTTTGTTGAATGAATAAATGGTGATGTCAGGATTCAAATCCAAGTCTGTCTGGCTTTAAAGTATAATGTTCATTGTACTATATAAAATGGTCTTTTTCTTATGTACAATGAATCATGGAACACTACATAAAAACTAATGATGTATTGTATGGTGACTAACATAATTTAAAAAAATGGTCTTTTTCTTACAATGAATCTTGTCACCTACCTTATATTAAGAGGAAAAGAGAAGATAAATAAAGGAAAGGAAGAAGAGAGATGGTATCAAAGTGGATGAAATGAAATTCAGGCTCAGGCATTAGCTGCAATATGGGGCCTGCTGGGCTTCTTCTCCCAAGCAAATCAATAGTTTTGTCAGGGCTCCAGATGTTTCTCTTCCAAAACTGTTTCTATTTAATATCTTTCCTAAGTTTCTTATTATTTGTGATTTTTTAAATTTTTTATTTTATTTTTTAAACTTTTATTTTTTATTTTTTTTTAAGATTTTATTTAATTATTTGACAGAGAGTGAGCACAAGCAGGGGGAGCAGGAGAGGGAAAAGCAGGCTCCCCACTGAGCAGGGAGCCTGATGTGGGGCTCGATCCCAGGACCCTGAAATCATGACCTGAGCTGAAGGCAGACGCTTAACAAACTGAGCCACCCAGGTGCCCCTATTTGTGATTTTTTTTAAAGCATGCTTGTTAAAAAAATAATTATCCAGTGGAAATGATGGAACAGTTGAAAGAGGAAAACATTACCTAGGATCTTCCTACCAAAATACAACCACTCTGAATTCACACCTTTGCTTCTTCCTATGCTTACATTTTATTTTTATTTACTTATTTTTAAAAGATTTTTATTTATCTTAGAGAGAGGGAGCATGTGCACGAGTAGGGAGAGGGGTAGAGGGAGAGGGAGAGAATCTCAAGCAAACTCTCCCCTGAGTGCAGAGCCCAATGCAGGGCTTGATCACACGACCCTGAGATCATGACCTGAGCCAAAATCAAGAATCAGATGCTTAACCCACTGAGCCACCCAGGCGCCTCCCTATGCTTATATTTTAAACTTAGCTATGATCATTCAGTATATATAATTTGAATCCTGATTTATTATTTTTCTACCATCACTTTTTGTCCTGTACTGATATTATTATTCCCTGATGTTCAGTGTAAAATCCTCAGTTAACTGAAGTGAGACTTTGCTGCCAATTGGTATTAAATTTTCATAATCTTACATACTGATTCTGTGACAAGGGAATTTTAAAATTCCAAGTATTATCACTGACAGAAGAGGAAAGGTTTTTACAGTTCCCTCTCTCTGTTAAATATTTTAAAAACTGCAAAGAATCAATAAAACATACAGTTGTGTTTATTTATAAGACTGAGCAAATGCCATTATTCTCTAACCACTTTCTCCTCCCAGATCTTTCCAAATGATTATCCCTGGGGGAATGAAGAGCCATTCCCCCAAAGAAGAACAAATGTCTTAGACTCTAAGGAGGTGAATATGCCCAAATATAAAGAAATTTGCATCGAGTTCTTATTTAATATACACATAATGCTGTCCTAGTAAATGGTCCTAGAACAACCACTCCTCAGTTGTGTAGATTAATGCAGCATAGAGGTAGTTTTAGTTGTATAGCTGAAGAGATGCCAAAGGATTCGAGAAAATATAGAATTTCCAAACCAGTAAAAGGTAACTAAGGTGTAGTGACTATTTATTACCTGTTCTATTTATAACCTGTGTGACTACAAGTGATTAAAAAAAAACCCAAATAAATAAAAACCTATCCCCGCTAGTTGGGGAGGGGTATTTTTAAGTATCAACCATGTTACTGGCTTCTTGGTAGATGTTTTACAAGCATTATTTAATCCTTACAGTGATGCTTCTAGGTTGGCAAGTTGCTTATTCTGTGTTTATTCTTCCTTCTTTACTATAAGAATCTTTATTTATTTATTTTTGGCCCTTCACCTTTGCTCTTCTTCCTTTCCAGAATAAGGATGCCATGCTGGAGATGAAGCAGCTAGCTTGTCACCACAGAGATAAAAGCCTCAAGCCGGGGATGGTTGAGCAGAAAGATTCCAGCTTAGACCGCAGATGACATCTTAGAGCTACTCCATGCCAGCCCTGTTCTTCCTCCCTCCTAATTCGTCTAAGACACTCTTGGGTTTCCTGTGACTTGTTGCAGCACACAGTCATCCCAACTGATACAGCAATGTTAAGTCACTTCCCCAAGGCGACACTGTCCAAAAGTGGCAAGATGAGAATGAAAACCCAGGTCTGTCTCGGTTTGCAAACAAAACTTGCCTTTCTGACCCATGCCATGCTGAAGCCCAGGCTTCTGTCTCTGGGAAATAGGAATAAGGATTTCTAGCCTTTCAGGAGGATAGGCACACAGGAGAGTACCTATAGCGGCACCTCTCCCAGAGGACAGACACCCAGTAGTTTGCTGAATCAGGAGTTCAAGAACCCAAGCACAACTGTTTTCAGTATTCTGCTTATACGGAGCTATTTTAAGTACTGAGAAAAAAAAAACACACACACACACAACTGTTTCTGTGGGTGTAATACTCTAGCTGCAGAGATTAGTCAGCAGTTCCATTGAGTTTCTCAGATCTCTCACCACTCTATCCCCTTCCTCTTCTCTGCCTCCTCTCTTCTTCATAGAAGCCCTTCTCATCTTATCAGTCAGCTCCTGCAAGCCCAGCTCCCCACCCCGTCCCACCCCCCAAAAAGGAGGAGGGGGCCTATGGATTCCAAGAGAAAAGCTCTATGAACAAAGTGGCTCATTCTGCTGGGGAAGACAGGAGTTAGCCCACAGGAGGGGCCATCCTTCCCAGATTGGCAGGGAAAAATCAAATACAGGGAGCTGAACAGCAATCCAGAGGAGCAGATTCTAAAAGCTCCAGGCAGGGGAGCTAAAGCTGCAGGAAGGCACTGAATCCTGCAAGGACACAGCGGAGCTTAGAATCGCTCATTTCTATTACAAGGAAATGTGTTAAATGTGTAGTTTTATTGATTTGTTTTGAAAGGTATGAATTATGAACTTTGTAAAAACAAAGATCTTGAAACTTACTATACCATGAAATAAGTACCAAAATACCAGGAGAGTCATTTTGCTCTGACCCAGATACTAGAACCAGACCTAGATAGCAGGGCCCTCACAGGAAGGAGACTGGCTGCGGCAGTGACCTATTGGGACCTTGGACTCTGATCTACTTAGGAGTCACTATTCACATACCTGGGAAAGAGGGAGCAGTTTTAGGACTTGGGTCTGGAGCACTTGGGTCCAACAGGCTATGGTCCTGCCCTGGAAAAGCCATGTGTATATGAGAATATTGGAGGTGGGGAGAGGGTAGTGGGGAGAGCAAGCTGCAGCTCTTCTAGCTCTTAATACTACCTACAACTAGGGTGGTGTTTATGAGATCCCAGCAAGACAGCATCAGGGAATGGTCAGGCTGAAGAGACTTCTCTTCTTTGCCTCTCTGCTCATGATCTTCTAATCTTCCATTTCTCTGCAATGGACACCTAAGCCCCTGGCAGAGAATTATGTCCTTAACCAACTCCCTCTTTTCTCAAACCATCTGCCTGTGTTAGTTCTGGACCCTTTAATATCTGCAAGTTACTGAGCCCACCCCCAATTATGTGTGATGTATTCAACAACCACAGGCCATTGGCACCTCATAGTCAACTTCATTAAAGGGCTGGAATTGGGGAGAGAATGGACTTTGGAGGTGTGGGCTGACTTTGAAAAGTTCTGGTCCGGGTCAGCTAACCATCCTGCTGGCCTGGCGGCCCCATCTACCTTCACAGACTGTATTCTGATCTCAGGAGACACCCTACAGAGTCCCCGGGCACCCCATCCCCTCACATGTACTCACTTGGGCCATAGACTCAGACAAATGAATTAGGTCAGCTGCAACTTGCTCTGGGATCATGGATTGCTGGTAGACGTGGCAGCGACTCCATAATAAACCATCTTAAGCTTCCATGGAATCTTGGCATCAGCCAGGATTGTGAACTTCAAAGGATTTTGTCTAGCAATGGACTGAGACAGTAAAAACCCCATCCTAGCTATTCAAGACCTGCCTGTTGGGCTAGCTGGAAGATCGTGGGTGTGGTGAGGAGGTGACCGCAAATTCTCCACAGTGGGCAAGAGTGCCGGGGCCTGGATCTGATAAATCCGTCCCTCAATAAATCATTTTATAAAAAGTCCTTTGGAACTGAAAATGGGATCTCCCAATTTAGATGCTTCCTAAGTAAACAATTCGGTTTATTGTATTTTCTCAAAAATGAAAACACACCTGGACCACATTTTTTTTTTAAAGGGTAAAGATACAGCTTTGCTTGTAGACAGAAATACAACGCAACGTGAAGTTACTTTTATTACATAATGCAATATGATCTTTTGAACCTTTTGCAGAGAAACAGAACTGAGGCTAGCAATATGTTAGTAGCACTGCTGAAAAAATATTTTTCAAAAAAAATTGGCAAGCAGTCAAGTCCATTAGGGCATAGTGAACATCTATTGTTTTTTCTATCCTGATAAACTTTCCCCTGGCACGGTATTCCAGATTTCCTTTGAAGAAAGTCTCTGTTCCCCTATTCTTATGCCTTATGCTTTGAGATGAACTGAGGACTCTCACTGCTGGCTTTGGAGGTGGGCACATGAATCAAGGCCAATCAAGGTATCTCATGCACTGGGCTATAGGAATTGACCCAACACGTGGGCACATGACTCAGCCAGATGCAACGAGTCACGAGGAGAGAGGTTAGGAGTCTTCAATGATGAACTTGGACCTGAGAGATTACAGGACTGACAGCTGTCTTGCCCCTGTATGGAGCCAGAGAAAGAAACCGATAAAAAGAGCAGAGCCCAGAAATAGAGGAAGCCCAGATCCTGGGGACATTGTCTTGATGCCCCAGATTAAACCATATCTAAAGTAACAGACTTTCCAGTGACATCAGTCAATATAGTTTCAGTTAAGTATAATTATAGAGAAATATCTTTATATGTTCAGTTTTTGAGAAAATGATAGCGCACAAAGATGATCTGGCTCGCCACTCCAACCTTTATTGAGTACTTACTATGTTTCAGATATTAAAGTAATTTTTCCTTTTTTTTTAAAGATTTTATTTATTTATTTGACAGACAGAGACACAGCGAAAGAGGAAACACAAGCAGAGGGAGTGGGAGAGGGAGAAGCAGGCTTCCCGGAGAGCAGGGAGCCGACGTGGGGCTCGATCCAGAGACTCCAGGACCATGACCTGAGCAGAAGGCAGTCGCTTAACCAATTGAGCCACCCAGGCGCCCCAATAAATAAAATCTTTAAAGAAATAAAATAATATTTTGAAAAGCACTTCATGGGACACAATAAGGATAAAGATATGTACACTCTCTACATACTGACCGGGAACAATCTCCAAGATATATTAAATGGGATAAAGATGTAGAACAGCATATATGATGTGCTACATTTATTTATGTTACTTTAAAGAAAGAGAAAGACAGAAGGATTAAATATACATATTTGACTATCTAGAAGGATAAACAAGAACGGTTTACATTGATTGCCTGTGTAGCCAAGGAATTCAGTAGGGGAACTTTTTACTATATACCCTTTTGTACTTTTTATTTTAACCATGTGAATGTATTACCTGTCTTAGAAAAGGAGGAAGAAGGAAGGAGGAGGATGAGGAGAAGAGGGAGAAGAAAACCATTTATTAGTGTGAATCTCCAAGCAAGGTAAGCTGACCATTGGGAGGTCGAGATGTTTCTCCCAGTGCACTGAGATCTAATCCTAAAAATACAAATTCTTTCTCCCACAGAACATTTACCTTTACATATGACTAAACATGAATTATTAAGTTAGTCATGAAAGGCCAACAAAATGGGGCGCCTGGGTGGCTCAGTCGTTAAGCGTCTGCCTTCAGCTCAGGTCATGATCCCAGAGTCCTGGGATCGAGCCCCGCATCGGGCTCCCTGCTTGGCGGGAAGCCTGCTTCTCCCTCTCCCACTCCCCCTGCTTGTGTTCCCTCTCTCACTGTGTCTTTCTCTGTGAAATGAATAAATAAAATTAAAAAAAAAAAAAGGCCAACAAAATATTCATCAGCTAAAATTAGCATGTTAATAAAATTTTCTGAGGACCCCGATGCAGACTCTATTGAGGAAGCTGGGCTGCCATGCAATGCTTAGCAACGCTGCAGAATTTCTGCTCCCATGCACACAGGCTGAAAGCAGGAATTTCCTCATCTGGGGAATTCATTCACCCATTAGAGTTACCAAGTGCTTACTATGTGTCAGATACTGTGCTAAGCATATAGGATAAAGCATTTCACAAAAGGACTAAAATCACTGCCCTATGGACTTACATTCCGCTGGCAAGGAAGATATAGACAATAAACAAGATGAAGATGTAAAATATATACTATACTCCATTAGTCCTACAATGAACGTTTTTTCACATTTTATGAGATCTGAAATTGGGATGCATCTTTTGGTAGATGCATCTGACAATTGGGAGGGCTTAATTTTTTTCTTTCTCAGAGGGACACTTAATGGTGTCTTAGGTCTGATGAAATATAGGAAAATAATACATATGGGAAAATATTTGGGAAATATTTCCCAAATAATACATATGGGAAAATACCGTATCACACTGACAAGTGCTACAGAGGAAAACAAGCAGAGCAGAGGGAGAAGAAGGAGTATGGGGAAACTGCAACTTACAACAGTCAGGAGAGACCTAGGTAACATCTGAGCAGACTTAATTAAACCAGTGAAGGAGCCAGCCATTCCTCTATATGATGGAATAGCAGCATCCCCAATACAGGAAAAGAACAAGGGGAGAGGGGAGAGTAAGTTTCAGAAACACAAGTTGCTAGTGCAGCTAGAGTGGAGGGAATGTAGCAGGAGATGAATTCAGGGGGATAACAGAGGGGCCAGATTATATAGAGACTCACAGGCCATATTTCTACTTAGTGCATGATCATTGCCTTGAGTGTACAAGAGGCTGGGTAGTATAGTACCTAAGAACACAGGCTTTGGAGCCAGATCTCGGATTTATGTCTTACCTCTGCCACTTCCTAGCTGTATGACATCAGGCAAATTATTCTCTGCTTGTTTCACCATCTGTAAAATGGAGCAACTCTCACTACCCACCTCCTAAGGTTGTTGTGAGGATTAAGTAAAGTATTTTATGTAAAACATTTTGGATAGACAGAGCCTGGTAAATAAGGCACACCACCTACGTGTTTAACATTGTTATTATTGATTATGAATTTCAATAGCTGCCTCATCGTTGGTAATTTATTTTTCTGTATGTTGTTTGGTTAATGGATAGTAATGCATAATAGTATCAACAATGTTTTTGGGGGCACCTGGTTGGCTCAGTTGGTAGAGTATGCGACTCTTGATCTCTGGGTCACGAGTTCGAGCCTCATGTTGTGCGGAGAGTTGACTTAAAAACAAAAAACAAAACAATGTTTTTGGACACTGACTTTGCAGTAATCAGTCTCTAAAGACCTGTGTCTGGTGTATTTCAGATACAAATTATCATCTCATCTTTCTAAGCAGGTATAGACAATACTCAACCACACCACCATCCCTCCAACCAAAAAACAATCTTGTGTAATTATATTTCATTGCTTTGTTGAGTTTGCCATGAGAAAGTAAGAAAGGATGGGGAAAGTGGGCCACTGAAGAGACACTGAAGTAGGGGATTGTAAGGAAGCAATTTAAAAAATGAATTTCAAACCAGTTAATTTTGTTAGTTGCTTTGTTATCAGGTTTGGTTTAAAGAAAAACCACTTTTATTCACCCAAGTTAAAATTTTTGATTATGTGTATTTTAATGATTTGTGGCATTCTTATCCTGAATGTTTAGATTTATGGAACTCTGAAGTATAAATGGCGTAAGTTAGGTAGTCACAACTTTTTCATGTTTTCTCTTCCTTTATTTAAGAAACTTGAACATCTATCATGTTAAAGGAATTATACTAAATGATTAAAGGGTACAAACAGGAACAAGACAAGATCCTTGACTTTTCTCTATAAAATTAGTGGAAGTACATTTATATGTAACTCCCTTTCTCTTAAATAAGGAGTCCATTTCATGGCTGTTCCACAGTCATGATGCCTCTGCTCCCCTTTCAGACCCCAAATGAGGGACAAATTAGTTACTGTACCCTCTCTACTTCCTCTTGAGACTGGAAGTAGTGAGCAGCTCCACCCCTTGCCAGACACCAAGACAGAGGCAAGACTCTGAGGTCAGGGGCAGAATGAGGGCTCGACCGTCACCTCTTCTGGACGCAATTGTCCATCCCTCCTGCCCACAGTCCTTTCCGCCCAGGGGATGCTGTCAGAGAAGAAAACAGGTCAACTGGAGGGAAAACTCACAGTATGCTGTTACTGACCTACAATACTCACCAGTTTAAAACGAAGCAGGGCACTTTGACAAGGTCGGTGCCTTAAAAGAATTTAGCTAAAATGTCAAGGCACTTTTTTTTTATTATGAAAGAATATATGCAGTAGATATCCATGAGCCCCACTCCAGATGATGGGGTAGATTGAGGCACAGGAAGGTGAGGAGAGGCTCAGGAAGGGGTGGGGCTTAGAGACTGAGTGAGGTTCTCGGCACACAATTACTTGGGAAGAGCAATGCTGAGCATTTATTGGTCACTTTTTTAGGCTGCAACAAAATGCCCCCAAGGAAAATGTCTGAAGCAAATGTCAAGCATCCAGTTTTAAAGCAGAAGACAATGCTTAGTGCAAGTATTTTGGGCAATATGATCCCAACCATTCTCCAAGTAACCCAAGCTTAAAACCTTGGCAGCAGGATGGGGCGCCTGGGTGGCTCAGATGGTTAAGCGTCTGCCTTCAGCTGTCATGATCCCAGTGTCCTGGGATCGAGCCCTGCATCGGGCTCCCTGCTCCGCGGGGAGCCTCCCTCTCCCTCTGCCTCTGCCTCTCTCTCTCTCTCTCTCTCTGACTCTCATGAATAAATAAATAAAAACATTAAAAAAAAACAAAAAACAAAACCTTGGCAGCAAGAAAGCAACCTGCACCATAGCCTCTGTGATATCTGTTATCTACAATTCCACCTCACAGATGACAAAAGGACCCTCCTCCTCGGCATAGTATTCATATATCCATAATGTCTTCTTCATTTATCCATCAACATCACCTTTTATGACAGTGCCAACCATACAGAGATACAAAAATGAAAAACATAGTCCTGCCCTTAACAGTTTGGCTTCACAAGCATTTATTGAGTGCTTTCCACATATTAACTGCAAAGGGCTATCACAGACATATGTATCTGAATTTCAGGGAAAGTTTTTCAGATGACGCTAGAGTTAAGTCTTAAGGAACCAGTAGGAGTTTCCTTGATGAGGAAGTGGGAGGGGAAGGGCATATCCAGGCATAATTGCAGAGTATGTGGGGGAGGCGGGAGCTGGAAAGATAGGAGCCAGAACATAACAGGCCTGTATGCCAAGCTACAGAGACTGGATTTTATTATGGAGCAGGTGGACAACCACCGGAGGATTTTAAGAAGAGTACCAACATGGACAGGTGTTTTGTTGTTGTTAGGCTCATCCAAGGGTGACTGGACTGGAGACTGGACTGGACAGAAGCCAGGGCTTGAATGCAGACAAACTAGTTAGGAAGCTACTGCTATAATCGTGGTGAAAAATGATGAGAACATAAACTATGTCTGAGGCAGAGAGGATGAAGAGCATGGGACCTGTTTGAGAAATATTCTATAAATAGAAATGAAAGGACTTGAATACTGGACATGTGGGGGTGAAATCCAGAACATAAGATTCCTCCCAGTGTCCTCCTCCTAGCTTAGGCAATTATTTGGCTAGTGGTACTGTTGAGGGTGGCAAGGCACAAAGAAGCATATTGATTTTTTTTTTCCTTTAATGGAGGCTGGGGAAGATGATGAGTTCAATTTTAAATGTTGAATTTGAGACCTGTAGCGGGTCTAAGCGGAGAGGTGTATGAATTAGTAAGCTAACTCGACTCTGTGCTTTTTAAGCTCAAGAAATTTACAAGGATACTCCAGGAGCATGTGTACCTACCTGGGCAATCTCATTTCGAAAGGGACAGGGCATTCCATTTTGGAAAAAAATGACATTTTTCATGTTTAAAAAAAACACTGAAAATGCAGGGGTTGAAAGTTAATAACAAAATATTATGCTACTAGCTGCCAAACTGACACTACAGATCAATGTATTTTCTCTAACAAACGAAATGCAGGCAGGGTTCGATCGGTTTCCACCTCACACCACTTGAAAAGAGCGGCGTACCTGGTGTTAGGATCTAGGAATTCCTTTTATAACAGGTTTGAAGAGCAAGAACTGAGAAATACGCCCTCCGGTGGCAGTGGAATGAGGGGGCTCTAGCACCCTTTTTACCACCAAACAAAGCCCTGTAAAGAAATGCAATTTACTAGGATCAGGAGGCCATAAGGCTCATTCTGCCAAACCGCAAAACAAAACGAACCCTCCCAGGGGCCGGGACCCCTTACCTGTCACGTCGGCCGAAGTAAAATTTCACTTTCGACTCAACAAAATACGACCCCAGATTCGATAGCTTGCAGTAAGTCCCTTTCGGCGACAATTAAACACCCCGCAAGCCAAAACACGTATACTACCGGGATTCTCTCCAGCCGGCAGGGCCGGGCTTCGACCACGTGGGTGGTTGGGGCCAGCAGTAGCTACCCGCGAAGGGCGGGAGCAGGAGGCGTGTCCCTGCCGAGGGAGGCGGGACCTGCGCAGTGGGCGGGGCTTGGGCGGATACGGGCTACCGGCCTCCTCTCGCCTACTTTTCCCCTTTGCCTTCGCCCTTCGAGCCGCCACGTAATGCCACGTCCCCGCGCATGCGCATCTTGACTAGTGGTGGCGGCTGTTTCCGGGCTTAGGGGGCTGGAGCGGCCGGCCGCGGAGTAGGAGGCGTTGGTGGTAGCGGCCGGGGAGTGCAGAGTGCGGGCTTGGGGGCCAGGCCCCGCTGAGGGCAGGGAAAGTTACCTTTTCTTTCCCGAAGGGGCCGGTAGAGCCGGTGGCTGAGCGACAAGATGAATTTCCTCCGCGGGGTAATGGGGGGTCAGAGTGCCGGACCCCAGCACACAGAAATCGAGACGGTGAGAGGAGCGCGATGGGTCCGGGACTTGGGAAGGGTTCGGGCAGGAACGGGACGAAGGATTCGGGGGCCTGGAGGTGACTTCCCGCGCCCCGCCGTGGGCTGGGGGTCCACATGCCGCCTCTCCCTTTGCCTCCCTTTCTCTGCTGAAACCCCCGAGTTATTCCCTTACGCCCCCAGCGCAGCCCCCACCGCGGCGTTTCGGCCAGGCTGACAGAAGCCGCGCCCCAAAGCTCCACAGGCCCGGCGTGGAGGGTGGTCCTCGGGTGGTGCCGCCCGGGAAGGGCTCGATCCTGGGCTCAGGTGGCTCGACCTGTCTCCTGTACTCCTCGGGGCCGCGGGCCCTTGCCTCCTTTCGCCTGTCTCCACTGGCCGAGAGGAACCTCAAGTCCTGCTCCCTCCGTCGCAGCCAGGAATGGGACATGGGGGAAGACTGCAAGGTTTAAAACCCAGCTGTTGACTCGAGCATGTGGCTAAGAATAAAACGATAGTTTGGGGTCACAAAGCCACCTGCTCCTGTCCCTTCAGCTGGAGGAAGGTCGTTCTGCCAGGTGTTACTAGTTTAGACCTCGTTTTTCGGGCTCCTCCAACTCTATGCCATTTGGGAAATACTCGCTTGGACTTACAGGGGTATTTCGCGCTCAAACCGCTTTCGGACACATCCCTGGCTTTCCCTTACACTCACCCCATTCAGAAGTCTGAACCCTTGGTAACACGATTTGCAGCGTCACTTTAAAAACTTGTTAACCACTGAAAACAGTATTTGATAGTTGGTTCAACGTTAGGTTTAGGATAAACTTACTTTGCAGTTTGGTTAGTTTCTATTAGAAATGAGTGTTTGTGACATTTTAAAAATAAACTATTTGAGAATAATTTTAGATCTACAGAAAAGTGAGAAAGTATGACATTTTAAAGGTAAACTTTGGGTAGTATTCATAGACGTAATTGGGATGTCTATGAACATAGGTCCTATGTTCTGTGTTATCAGGATCTTGAAGGATAATAATAGCTTTCATTTGTCAAGTTCTTACCGTGAGGTAGGTACTATGCTGAGCTCTTTATAGTCTATATTCTCCATTAATCTAACCACCCTGCAAGATGGATGATAGTACCTTCACTTGACAAATGAAGAAACGAGGTTTAGAGAGGTGAAGTAACTTGACCAGGGCCACACTGTTAGTAGTAGTAGAGCCAGGATTCAACCATGGTTTGCCTTACTTCTCAGCTTAGGTTTTCTTGCTGATGCTCATATTTTAATATTTATCTGGGAATTTTGGAAATGTATGTAATATTAAAATTAATCTCTCACATCTGGATTAGAACAGTTTAAAGCAGAAGTTGAAAGCTGGTGAATCTCTTTTCCTTCATTTGAAAATCAGGAGATTTCATGTGTGCGCACGTGCACACACACACACACACACACACACACACACACACACACACACAGATATTTGACTTCTTTTGTCTGCTCCCACATGGCTACAAGGCACCCAAACTGCCCTATTATAAGACAATGCTCTCTACAGATTACCAGAGTCACAGCCTACTTCTTCAGCTTGTGTTCATTTATTTTATTTCTGATATTTTTTGTTTGAGGCAGCAAGTATGGTTTATTAGAACTTGCTTCGGATTTAGACCTTGATTTGAATCCTTGTCTTTCACCTCTAATTTGACTGGACCAGGCAAGAGATGGATAACACCCTGTGAGTAAAGTAAGGAAACCACCTGCTTTTATGGGTGTAATGTAAATGAGGATTAAGTGAAATAAAAAATAGAGCCTGGCAGGGTGCCTGGGTGGGCTCAGTCGGTTAAGCATCTGCCTTTGGCTCAGGTCATGATCCCAGAGTCCTGGGATCGAGCCGTTGGGGGCTCCCTGCTCAGGAGGGAGTCTGCTTCTTCCTCTCCCATGCTTGTGCTCTCTAGCTGTGTCTCTCTCTCTCAAAGAAATAAATAAAATCTTAAAAAAAAAAAAAAGTAAATAGAGCCTGGCACTTAGCATGTGCTCAATAAAGGGTAGTTTTTATTACATGTTTTTAGAGACAGACTATTCTTTTTTTTTTAAACAGTTGGCCTTGTCACAATGACTTCTGTAGAAAAGATGGTGTACAGTTGAATATAGGATTTTAAAGTTAGAAGGTCTTTTGCAGATCATCCAGATTGAACGCCCTCATTTTACAAGTTAGGCACAGATCACTAAAGCAACTTGCACAGTATTACAGACCTGAGACTAGAACACTGATCTTGCCATAGTGAATGGAACAACATAATTTTTACACCATGATTTCAAAATGAAGCTTGAGTATCACTTGTGTATGTTGTTTATGTAAACTGAAAGGAAAGTGAGGGTCCTTGTTCTTGCCTAACTTTGAGCATGTATACTCAAAATTGGAAAAGTAATTTGTCTTATGGAGAGAATTAAAAGTTTACTCCCAAGTTATAGTGTGAATTAAGTTTGTTTCACCATCTCATTCCATTAGGAAACATAATGGGTAAAAAGGCTTATGGGTCACTAATTTGAAAGTATATTTGTAGAGCATCAGTAGAATGAGTGGTACAATTTTAGATGTTTTAATTGGTGATTTGATCTGGTCTGGGTATTCAAGTTGCCAGAATTGGGAACCTCCAACTTATACATTATTGTTTAATATTTTGTAATTTTTTCCATTTCTGTAAAATTATTTTCATTGTGGTTTTCCATCTTTTGTGCTTTTCTCCAGCAGAAAGCCTCTTTGTCTAAGGTCTACCCATCCTTTATTTTACTTTATTTTTTTATATCTTGTTTATTATTTTTTTTGTTAAAGATTTTTTAAAAAATTTTAAGTAATATATACACCCAGTGTGGGGCTCGAACTTACAACCCTGAGATGAAGAGTTGCATGCTGTAGCGACTGAGCCAGTCAGACACCCCTAAAGTCTAGCTGTCCTTTAAATTTTTTTTTTTTTTTTAAGAGAGAGAGAGAGTGCAATTCTGTGCCAGGTGGTGGGGGTAGGAGGTGGGCAGGGGCAGAGGGAGAGAGAGAGAGCGAATCCTAAGCAGGCTCCACGACTGGCGCAGAGCCTGACCTGACGTTGCCTCCATCTCAGGACCCTGAGGTCATGACCTGAACCAAAATCAAGAGTCGGATGCTTAACCAACTGAGCCACTCAGGTGCTTTAAACCCACCCTTATTTTCCCTCCCACCAAACTGCAGATAATCTCTTTCCCCTCTGAGCAGTCTTCACATTTTAACTACATTGTGCATTTCTTAAGCTTTCTACTATTTGTATGTTTCATCTTTTCTAGACTCTTAAATGTCTTTAGGGAAGAGTTCATAAGTATTTTAATCTTTGTTTTTCCATAGTAGTAGATATTCAGTAAGTATTTGTTGAATGAATTATAGGGGTGTCGGGGTGGCTCAGTCAGTTAGTCCGCCTCTTGATTTCAGCTCATATCATCATCTTAGGGTCATGAGATCGAGCCCCGTGTTGGGCTCCGAGCTCAGTGAGGAGTCTGCTTGAGATTCTCTCCCTCTGCCCCTCCCCCTGCTTGTACTTGCTCACTCTCTGTCTCTGTCTCTAAAATAAATAAATCTTCAATAAATGAATGAATGAATTACAGTGTTATATGAAAGAAATCCCAGATCTATGATCATAACAGCTTACAAATTACTAGGTGCTAAAACAATACCTTTTAAAGACTGTAGGTATCAAAGTTCTAGAATGATTGATGTCCATTTTGTCAAACTTTTTATTTAAGGGATTTTTCAAATTTACTGTGCTTTTACTGCTTTCCTGTTTTCTTTTTCTTTCTTTTTCTTTTTTTTTGGTGGGCAGCAAAGCAGTTTATTGAGTAATATTGAGTGATAATACAAAGCTCCCCAAGAGGGAGGGGACCCGAGAGGGTTGCCCCGTTTTCCTGTTTTCATTTAGTGAACTTAAGTATCTTCTAAATGTGTTAGAGTCACCTTATTGATTTTTTTTAAAGATTTCATTTTTAAGTAATCTTTACACCCAACATGGGGCTCAAGCTTACAACCCCGAGATCAAGAATTGCATGCTTTACTGACTGAGCCAGCCAGGTGCCCCTATTATTGATTTTATAGTACCTAACTTTTAAGAGTAACTTTGGATTGGTATTAAGATGTTCTCTAGAGACAAAGTAGTAAATACTTGTATCATATGATAATAAGTAATTCTATAAAATTTTAAATATTTTAAGTCTAGAATTTCATCCTCATTAAACTTTGCATATTTTAGAGTCAAATACGTGTTTTGTTTTATTTTTTTTTTTTTTAAAGATTTTATTTATTTATTTGACAGAGAGAGACATAGCGAGAGAGGGAACACAAGCAGGGGGAGTAGGAGAGGGAGAAGCAGGCTTCCCCGCGGTGCAGGGAGCCCAATGTGGGGCTCGATCCCAGGACCCTGGGATCATGACCTGAGCCGAAGGCAGACGCTTAACGACTGAGCCACCCAGGCGCCCCAAATACGTGTTTTAAAAAAGTTTTATTTGTTTAAGTAATGTCTACACCCATTGCGGGGCTTGAACTCATGACCCTGAGATTAAGAGTTCGCATGCTTTTCCAACTGAGCCAGCCAGGTGCCACTTAGAGTCAAATACTTTTAAATTTGATTTCTCTTTTCTGCCTTAGAGAAAGGCACTGATTTCTGGTGATTGAAGCCTCCTTAGGCTGGACATACTTTGCTGGGTGCAGGTAAACACTAATTATACTAAAACTCCTACTTATTTTTTTGTATGCATACATAGTTAATTTTCTGTCTACCTTTCAACTAATAACCTTTTTTTTAGATTTTATTTATTTGACAGAGAGAGAGAGTACAAGCAGGCAGAGTGGCAGGCAGAGGGAGAGGGAGAAGCAGACTCCCCGCTGAGCAGAGAGCCCAACATGGGACTCGATCCCAGGACCCCGGGATCATGACCTGAGCCGAAGGCAGCCGCTTAACTGACTGAGCCACCCAGGTGCCCCAACACACGGGATTTTCAAGAAACTAGCTTTTTATTTTTTTTTTTAAAGATTTTATTTATTTATTGACAGAGACACAGCGAGAGAGGGAACACAAGCAGGGGGAGTGGGAGAGGGAGAAGCAGGCTTCCCGTGGAGCAGGGAGCCCGACATGGGGCTCGATCCCAGGACCCCGGGATCATGACCTGAGCCGAAGGCACACGCTTAACGACTGAGCCACCCAGGCGCCCCAAGAAACTAGCTTTTCAAAAAACATTATTAGGGGTACCTGGGTGGCTCAGTCAGTTAAGCCGCTGCCTTTAGCTCAGGTCATGATCTCGGGGTCCTGGGATGGAGCCCCGCATCGGGTTCCCTGCTCAGTGGGGAGTCTGCTTCTCCCTCTGCTGCTCACCCCGCTTTCTCACTCTCTTTCACTCTCTCTCAAATAAATAAATAAAATCTTAAAAAAAAAAATCCCAAGTGTTAACATTTGATGGTAAATCATGGGGTGGGGGGGGGTTTCTTTTCTCAAGTTGTATTCCAAGGCATAAAAGTTGCTTACGTCCTGAAAAAGTGTGTGGAATTACCGTACTGAGAAGTTGTCTCTCTTTATTTTTTTTTATTTATTTTTTTTCTTTTTAAAGTAAGCTCCAGGCCCTTTGTGGGGCTTGAACTCATGACCCCAAGATCAGGAGTCACATGCTGTACTGACTGAACCAGCCAGGTGGCCCAAAGTCATCTCTTTTTAAATCAAACTTTGATCAGCTGGCTTAAAAAGCAAAAGAGCTAACAATATAGAGACAGCTATACTTTCTTATAATAAAAATTATTATTGAGGAATGTGTGCTTAAATTTAGAAATGGTTTTGGTTTGGTCAAGCATATTTTATACCACGTTACTATAAATGTATAGTCCGAAACTCTTATTTGGGTTCGAGTTTCATATTCTACATCAATAACCAGGTCAGTGTCATCACTGCAATGTGTTTTCTCTCTTGGCTCTCTTGCAATAACAGTGTCAGAGAAAACCATAATAATGATTTGTGTTTTGATCACTTCTGTATCCAACCAAAGATGTCTCATATTCTTTTTATGTAGTGTCTATTGAAAACTACATGGCTTTTTTGAAGGTTAATATATAGATTATTAAGGGCAATTTTAAAAAACTAGAATCATTTAAATATTAGACATGCTACCAGTACCAATGTATGTTCCAAAAAAAGTCAATGGATGTACCTAAATTTGTTACCAATGAATTGGTACCAATGCTGGGTGATGATCAAAAACAAAACAAAAAACCTAACATTTATACGAGGTTTATTTATTTACTTATTTTTTTAAGTTGTTTGGTTTTTTTTATAGATTTTTATTTTTTTTATTTATTTTTTGACAGAGAGAGAGAGGCAGCGAGAGAGGGAACACAAGCAGGGGGAGTGGGAGAGGGAGAAGCAGGCTCCCCGCTGAGCAAGGAGCCCGATGCGGGGCTCGATCCCAGGACTCTGGGATCGTGACCTGAGCTGAAGGCAGACGCTAAAGGGCTGAGCCACCTAGGCGCCCCATACAAGGTTTATTAAGCAGTTTACAAATATTTTCAAGATGGAGATATAAAGTAAGTTATGTTTGCCAATTTTATTTGACCAGATCCCTTTTTTTCCTCAGGAAACCTTGTGGATCTGAGTGTTCTGAAGAATATACTTTGGGAAAAATTGTCCTAGAGAATATATTTTTTATTTATTTATTTTTTAAAGATTTTATTTATTTATTTGACAGAGAGAGAAACAGCGAGAGAGAGAGAACACAAGCAGGGGGAGTGGGAGAGGGAGAAGCAGGCTTCCCGCCCAGCAGGGAGCCCTATGCCAGGCTGGATCCCAGGACCCTGAGATCATGACCTGAGCCAAAGGCAGACCCTTAAACTGAGCCACCCAGGCGCCCCGAGAATATATTTTTTAAAGGAATGCTACATTTAAGAAGTCTTTCATTAGCATCTGTTTTATGTAGTTTTTGAGGTGTTGCCCATTTAAATACCTAAAAGATAAAGCACTAGAAACCTAGTGCTTTATGGTTTGATAATTAATTATAATCTTGAATCTGATTATCTTTTAGGAGAGAATAAAATAATTTCTTATGTAAATTTGCTGATAGGAAGTACCATTTTTCTTTCTTTATTCATTTACCTTCAGTTGTTTATACTGCATCTTTTTTTTGTCTGTTGTGGAAATCCTAGAAAAGGCCTGCTTATATTTTTATACCTCAGGCAGAAATGCTATAAACGTTTTTGTACCAAAAGTTACCTTTAATTTGAAACCTTTTGTGGTGTTAAGACTTTGAGATGCTAGCATTTGTGTTAGGTTAGTTGGTAGACAAGTTTCATAATGATGCCTTGCTTGGGAAGAATGTATTTTCGGAAAGCATTGTTCATTTCTTAGAGAAAGCATGGAGAATAAATGAAGCAGCATATTACCTTGGCTGACTTATTGTTAACTGTAATGGAAATAGAGTGTGTTAGAGTCATTGGATTTATTTTGCGAAGAGACTGGTGTTTGACTTTGTAATGTTCTCACATTTTTTTTAGATCTTAATAATTTAGGTCATCTAAAGATAAGACTGATAAGACTTTTGCTTGTTTTATAAAATCTTCTGAACTGTAGAGTTCAATTTAAAATAAATTTCTGGTTCTTCTTGTGTTCTAGAACACTAATTTTTTTTGTTCCATTAAAACAATGTAAATGAATTGGTTATTGGTTAACATGAATTTTTTTTTTTTTAAGATTTTATTTATTTAGTTGACACAGAGAGAGAGGGAAAGAGTGAACGCAGGCAGAGGAAGAGGGAGAAGCAGACTGCCCGCTGAGCAGGGAGCCCGACATGGGGCTCGATCCCAGGACCCTGAGATCATGACCTGAGCCAAAGGCCGACACTCAACCGACTGAACCACCCAGGCGCCCCTATTTAAGTTCTACAGTAAATAGTCGTGGTTGGGGAAGTTCTCTCCAGGGAAGCTGTAACTATGTTTTAAGTTTCATGAAGGCAGTTATATGATCAAATATGTTGGTATTAGATGCTTGATAAACATTTATTGAATAAATATGATGGAATAATTGAGTTAGATTTTTTTAACTGGCATTCCTGTTCTTTATTTTTTGCATGTCAGTTAAGTAGTTACTGAATACTTTAAAAAAAATAAGGGTTTCTGTTAGGAATTGTGACGAAATACGGCAAACTACATTATGTCAGTGTCTTTAAATTGTAACCGTACCTTCAGCATGCTAGTTTTATGCCACCTTCCTTTTTTCCCTTTTTACTTTTCAGTGGTTTTTCATTTTCACATTCCTCATCTCACTTTTTTCTTTCCTAGTCACTCCTATTCCCATTGCTTCTTTTTTGGTCCCTTTGTGTATATCTGAATAAAAATAAATGGAACTATTGGTTAGCAAATAACAAACAGATACTAAATTCCAGTTATTAGGCTGTCATTCTGATTATGCTCAATTTACCAATTGTTAGTGGATTATTTGTCCTTTTCAAATTTTTCTTGGTAAAATTGTGAATGTCACATGGCGATTACTAAAAACAATGAATAGTTCTGATACGTAATCACCTCCATGAGTTGCATTATGTTATACATACTATTTTACTAATTAGCTTTTTAATTTTTTTATGACACAAAATGGCAAACAGTACTAGTCAACTTTAAGGCCCCTTTGACTACCATCTTTAATTTCAGTTCTCTTTGCAGAAATAACCATGAGTCTTTTTTTTTTTTTTAAGATTTATTTATTTAATTGAGAGAGAGAGAGCATGCGTGCAAGCAGGAGAATAGGGGGAGAGGGAGAGGGAATCCCAAGTTGACTCCATACTGAGCGCAGAGCCCTTCATCGGGCTTAGTCCCACAACCCTGAGTCACGACCTGAGCCGAAACCAAGAGTCTGAACACTTAACCAACTGTACCACCTAGGTGCCCCCAGAAATAACCATGATTCTTTTTTCTTTTTTCTGTTTTTTAAAGATTTTATACATCCATTTGAGAGAGAGAGCGAGAGAGGAAACAAGCAGGGGGAGTGGGAGAGGGAGAAGCAGGCTTCCCGCTGAGCAGGGAGCCAGAAGTGGGGCTCGATCCCAGGACCCTGGGATCATGACCTGAGCCGAAGGCAGACGCCCAACAACTGAGCCATCCAGACACCCCATAACCATGATTCTTAATGTGGTATAAATCCTTCCAGAGTTTTATGAATAATTATGCATTTGTACAATATAGAATTATGTATTTGTGTGAACATATTTATCTTTTTTTCATAAACGATATACTGTTTATAGTGTTTTGCAGCTTACCTTTTTCATTGATATGTCTTGGAGATCTTTGCATATTAAAACATAGAGCCACTTTATTAGAATTATTTAAAATATCAGATTTTCAGTTATTTTGTTAACCACACTATACTCAGATTATAAAAGCGTCTTTTTTTTTTTTTTTAAAGATTTTATTTATTTGACACAGAGAAACACAACGAGAGAGGGAACACAAGCAGGGGGAGTGGGAGAGGGAGAAGCAGGCTTCCTGTGGAGCAGGGAGCCCGATGCGGGGCTTGATCCCAGGACCCTGGGATCATGACCTGAGCCGAAGGCAGACGCTTAACGACTGAGCCACCCAGGCGCCCCTAAAAGCATCTTGATAACAGGATACATGCCCAGTGCATCATTGTATTTATCTCTCAGAACACCTAATACTTTGCATGATACAAACTAATTGAGGAACTACTGTCTTTGAGTTTTTCCTTATTACCCCTTTCTGATCCTTCTAAATTAAACTTAACTCTGAGTCAAATTTTATTCAAATATGTTTTTTCTTTTTAGAACTGTTTTTGTTAATAAATAGTATTCTGTTGTTTAATGCAAGAGTCCACAAACTCAAATCCCAACAGTGTCAGTTGTGTAACATCACTGTTCAATCCAGCAGGTCAGGTTAGAAGAGAGCAGAGCTCTGGATGAAACTGGAGCCTGCACATCCTGGCTTGACAGTGTAGATGGAGCTCAACTCCAGCCAGTTGTTGCCTCCAGAAATGTAGGCTCAGAGAGCCAATTTAATGTAATGGTTAAGCACTCAAACTGCTTGACTTTGAATTCCATGCAACCACTTACTAGTTTTGTGAACTTGGGCTTACCCACTGTGCCTCTGTTTCCTCACCTCTAAAATGTGGGATAATAATAGTGCCTATTGTATAGGGTTTTGTGTAGATTAAATGAATTTAAAAATATATAGATCTTTAGAAAAGACTGGCACATACTAAGTGGTATATATTGCCATATTTTAACAATTCTGAGATGCACATTAACATGTAAACAGCTTTGAAATCAGATTGCATCATGTAATTATAATTGGCAATATATCTTTTTTCTTGGTGTTACATTAAAAACTGGTGGATCTTGGGGCGCCTGGCTGGCTCAGTCAGTAGAGCATACAACTCTCAATGTGGCGTTTGTGAGTTCGAGCCCCACGTTGGCCATAGAGATTATTTAAAAAAGACGATGGATCTTATAATTGATGGCTTCTTAAATTGTGTGAAATACAGTATTAGTTGTCATTAGCTATCAGGCTAATTTTCTTCAAGAAGAGGTGGAAATCTGGATTTTTATATGAAATCTTTCAATTTTAAAATGTTGGCTTAAGGGGCACCTGGGTGGTTCAGTCGTTAAGCATCTGCCTTCGGCTCAGGTCATGATCCCAGGGTCCTGGGATCGAGCCCCACCTCCGGCTCCCTGCTCAGCACGAAGCCTGCTTCTCCCTCTCCCACTCCCCCTGCTTGTGTTCCCTCTCTCGCTGTGTCTCTCTCTGTCAAATAAATAAAATCTTTAAAAAAAAGAAAAAGAAATGTTGGCTTAAAAATTATATCAAACAGTGTCATAGGCCAAATAGATTTTTCAAATAGTATACCAAACAAATACATAATTACTTATTAGGTAAAATTGAGTATTTTTTTTTAAAGATTTTATTTATTTATTTATAGGACAGAGAGAGACACAGCGAGAGAGGGAACACAAGCAGGGGGAGTGGGAGAGGGAGAAGCAGGCTTCGTGCTGAGCAGGGAGCCGGAGGTGGGGCTCGATCCCAGGACCCTGGGATCATGACCTGAGCCGAAGGCAGACGCTTAACGACTGAGCCACCCAGGCGCCCCTAAAATTGAGTATTTTTAACTTATTCTAAGTTTTGAGTATTAAGCAGCCTTAAGAGTTTATCTAGTTTATTCTTCCATTTTGCAGATGATGATACAGACTTAGCAAGATATTTAAGGTTCAGTCAATCCTTGTTATTCATGGATTCCATATTTGTAAATTCACCTATCTGTTAAAATTTATTTGTAACTCCAAAATCAATATAAGTAGCACTTTCAGGTCATTGTGGACATGTGTAGGGTAGTGAAAGGTTTGAGTCACCTGATGTGTATGTCCCAATTTGAGGTCAAAGAAAGAGATGTTCTGCCTTCTTGTTTCAACTCTCATATTAAACCAGTGTCCTTTTCACAGTCTATTTAGTGTCGTTTTTGTGCTTTTTGTTTGTGATTTTGCTGTTAAAAATGACCCCTAAGCATAATGTGGAAGTGCTGTCTAGTGTTCCTAAGCATAAGAAGGCTGTGGTGTTTTCACAGAAAATATGTATGTTAGATAAGCTTCCTTCAGGCATGAGTAATAGTGCTGGTGCTGTGAGTTCAGTGTTAATGAATCAAGGACATGTATTGAAAAAGATGTCTTTAAAGAAATACACATAAAACAAGGTTATGTATTGGATTGATTGAGGAAAATGTGACCACAGACTCACAGGAACGTAGCTCTGCATTTTTCTTAAATGCAAGGGTTCAGTATCTGCTAATTCATTGTTTATAGTCACTCACAGAACATAGAACTACATGAATGACAAGAATCAACTGTATTCGGAAAGTAGATGAACAGTGAGTCATCAGGTGCTATGGTAGAGCACATAAGAGAATAAAAGCTAGATCTAATATATTCTGGAAATTTCTTTAAATTTTTGTTTAGTTATTGAAGCAATAGTGAAAACATGCTTATTATAAATAATTCATACCAGTATGTAGTCTAAAATTGCCCCTTTCTTCTTCTTTTCACTGTCTCATTTCCCATTACCAGGGGTAATTGCTGGTGAAGTTTGGCATACATCCTTCCAGAATATTTTCTTTGCATTTACCAATATGTTTATTATACAAATGAGTTTCTTTTTAAGAGTGGCATAATTATATTCACAGATATTTGTGTTTTTTTTTTTTAATTTAATAGGGGTGCCTGGGTGGCACAGTTGGTTAAGCATCTGACTCTTGGTTTTGGCTCAGGTTATGATCTCAGGGTTGTGAGATAGAGCCCTGCATCAGACTCTGCGCTCAGTTGGGAGTCTGCTTGAGATTCTGTCTCCCTGTGCCTTCCCCTGCCCAAATAAATAATCTTGAAAATTTTAACAGTAGGTATTAGGATATTTCTATTCACTAATCAGTAAACAGATTTTTCCCCCACAGAATTTATTTATTTTTAAAGATTTTGTTTATTTATTTGAGAGAGAGAAAGAGCATGTGAGCAAAAGAGCACAAGCAGAGGGAGCACAGAGGGAGAGGGAGAAGCAGACTCCCACTGAGCAGGGACCCCAATATGGGGCTCTCTCTCAGGACCCTGAGATCATGACCTGAGCCGGAGGGAGCCAGTTAACCGACTGAGCCACCCAGGTGTCCCTCCCCACAGTTTTAGATTTTATTTATTTGACAGAGCACAAGCAGGGGGAGCAGCAGGCTGAGGGACAGGGAGAAGCAGGCTCTCTGCTGAGCAGAAAGCCCAACCCCTGGAATCATGACCTGAGCCAAAGGCAAATGCTTAACCGACTGAGCCACCCAGGTGCCCCTGCCATCATGTCGATGAGAGTGTTGAGGACTCAAACAAGAATTTGTGACTTCAAATACCCAGTAAATTTTTGAATTTTGCTTTAAACTATGAGTTGGCTTCCTTGGTTGGTTTCTGAGATAGTGAGTTGCTAGTAACAAAGTCCCTCACCTCAGGATCCCATTTGGGACACTGAATAAATTAATCCTTTAACTTTGAAATACTGCCCTTTTCCCTTCTGATGGTATAACATAATCATTCCGTCTGCTTCCCTACTTTTCCACTTACTTTGTTCTTGTTACCCATTACCCACACTTCCGACTATATCCAAATCAGTGCTTAACTTGGGGCCATCTGACTAACTAGGTTATGTAAAGTAGTACTCTCCACCTAATCACTGTCTCATTTCCCTGATTATTTCCCTTGTCATGCTTATCACTTTATCTTTTTAAAATTTATTTTATAGTCTCCTTGCCATTATCTTTTCATTAGAATAGGTACCTTCTATAGTGGCTCACTGCTATTCCCCCAGAATAGAATTTTGCAAGGCCTTTCAAAATGTCAAGCACTATAATAATATTTCTCAAACTGTCTGTGGTGAAAGACCAGTTGCTTTAGTTGTTGGTTTTTGGTTTTATTTTGATTCTTTTTTTTTTTTTTTTTTTTACGCAATTCTCACAGACCAATACTTCTGTAAAATACAATAAAAATGAATGGCTGGGAAAATGGAATGACAGTATGCATACACATACTCATGTGCATAAAAACATTAAGCCCTGGTTTTTTATTAAATAGATACAAAATTAGTTGTTGTAGAAGTTTCTAAATGCTTAGTCCCAGTTTCTGAACTGCACTTGTCACAGACCACTGCTTTCTGGTTGCACTGATCATAGCTCCCGTGAGGGTAGAAGCACTCTAATATTTGTTGAATGAATGAACGAAATCACCCACTTAGGATGATGGTACTGAATTCTTCAGATACATTGCTCCTTTGACCTTTGTCCTTGCCAAAACCCAGAATATTTGCCAAGATACAGAAGAGTGATTGCGGATTCATGATATCACACTTCAGCTAGCTTAATCACTGCTGCCTTTTGATTTTCTAATTATATCTTTTAAAAAACAATATTTGACTACATGTTTGTTTAAGGAAAAGCTGTAGAAGTTGAATCCCAAACAGTGGCTGTTCCAGACATTTTATTCTTTACAAGCCCCAGCCTCTTAAATTCAATTAAGTTCTTTCAGTTATTCTTTTGCCTTATTTTATTCCTTCAGCTCTTTGCCTGTTACCACCACCCTAATACTTTTTTCTTAACCTTATTCCTTGTCTGTTATAATGAGCTGACATCTTTTTTCTCTCTCTAATCTCCAATTTGTCCTTATTTCTCCACTCCAGTTTGTCCTTATTATCTCAGCCGAGTTAATTCTAAAAAAGTGAGTATGTATTGGGGCGCCTGGCTGGCCCAGTTGGAGCCTGTAACTCTTGATCTCAGGTTTGTGGATTCGAGCCCCATGTTGGGTGTAGAGATTACTTAAAAATAAAATCTTTAAAAAAAAGTGCGAGTATATTATTTTTTGTTGTTTTTATGAAGTACTTTCAGAGTGCTGCTTTTTTTTTTTTTTAATACTTGGTGGGTTTTTTTTTTTTTTTTTTTTTTTTGGTAGCTTCTGATTATAGCTTTCCCAAAGTAAAGCTTCAACTACCTTAGAACAGGGGACTACCCTGGCTGAGCAGTTAAGTCAAAGGCTTATCAGGGTCCTTAGTGGGCTGTAGTGTAAGTAAAACCTATTCATAAAAACTGCATTTCAGTCTCTCCCTATTTATAAAAAAAAAATCTTGCTGTCCATGTAGTTTGCAACAGTAACTCAGATTCACATTTTTCTGTGTAGGAGGCAATATAGGCTATTAGAGTGTGGGCTTTGGAGTGAGACAGCTACAGCTTGGGTAGAAAGAATCTGAACTGTGCCACCAAACTGGCAGTGTATTTTGGGGTGTATTGCTTTGTTTCTGAGTCTTAGTTTCTTCTGTAAAATGAGTTTATTAGCTTAGGCATTGCATCAGCTGCCATAACAGAGGCCAGAAAATGGGTCTAACCAAGATAAAAGTTGATGTCTTTCTCCAGCTAAAGTCCAAATTAGAAAGCAATCCCTAGGATAGGGTAGTTCTGCTCCTCAGGGTGGTCCAGTGGCCCAGGTGCTGCTTTTTATCTTGTTCTGCCATCCCCCTAGGATGCTGCCCTTGTTCGAATTGTTGAAGTTGCCTCATTACTACCAGGTTCAAGTTCCGGGTTGAGGGAAAGAGAAAAAGGAATGAAGAATAAATAGCTTCCTTTTTTTTTTTCTTTTTAAGATTTTATTTATTTATTTGAGATAGAGAGTGAGTGAGACTGCGAGAGAGAGCACAAGTACAAGCTGGGGGTGGGGGTTGGGGGGGTTGGGTGTAGGGGGTGGGCAGAGGAGAGGGAGAAGTAGGCTTTCCGCAAGCAGGGAGCCCAACTCGGGACTTGATCCCAGGATCTGGGATCAGGACCTGAGCCAAAGGCAGATGCTTAACCAGTTGAGCCACCGAGGTGCCCCAAATAGCTTCCTTTTAAAGACAAGGACATGACCTGGAAGGTACTAACAACTCATTGGCCAGAATATAGTCACTGTCTATGCCTAGGTGCAAGGATGACTTGGAAAGTAGTCTAGGTAGATAGTCATGTGCCCAGCTAAAACACCGGGGGTCCTAATAACTGAAAGGAGAAAATGGAAAATGAGGGACAATTACATTGCTTTGAGTTGGTTTTTCAAGTAAGGAATAAATGGCATTGATGGTCTTTGAGATCTATAATTTCTGAATATAAGTTAAGCATTCTTGTGCTACAGAATTTTTGCTTGGTAACTATCAACTGAAAAATATAGACGGTGTTTGGCCTAAAACATGGCTAAATCTTTGTAAGGTTTGGAACGTATATAATATGTTTTCCTTTCATTTGGTTTCAGTTGTCTATAAAGAGTAGCAATGTAGCACTTCATTATAGAGAGATCACTTATTTGGAAACTTCAACAATCTGAAATTTTTTTTTTAATTTTTTTATTGTTATGTTAATCCCCATACATTACATCATTAGTTTTAGATATAGTGTTCCATGATTCATTGTTTGTGCATAACACCCAGTGCTCCATGCAGAACGTGCCCTCCCCAGTACCCATCACCAGGCTAACCCATCCTCCCACCCCCCTCCGCTCTAGAACCCTCAGTTTGTTTTTCAGAGTCCATCGTCTCTCATGGTTCTTCTCCCCCTCCGTACAATCTGAAATTTTAACAGGAGGTAGTAGGCTTTCCTATAGCAAAAGTAGAAGCTGCAAGGTTCATGTACTCAATCTTGATTTCAAGCCTGAGTGGTGTTTTGTTATAGAAAAATTATATTAGTATCTAGCTTAATTATCAAATTCTCGCTCAGTAACAAATTAAAATCTGCAAAATTTGAATGGTCTGTTAAAAACATACATGATAGAAGTGACCACCAAAAGCCTGATAGGATAGAAGAAGAATACAAAAAAGTCATAAGAAACTTGGTAATAATAGAGTGTGTTAATAATTATTGATCATTTATAGGTACCAGGTACTAGGCAAAGCCTTTTATAGTCATTACTTCATTTAACACCTAAGACATCCCCATATGTGATATTGGAGAGGACTTAAGTTTAAATGCTAAGAAAGCTTATAATTATGTTCAATTACAAGACAGAGAAGCTTGTAATTAATTTTGGGTTACTATCAGAAATTACTAAAATGAAAAGACCGGGGCGCCTGGGTGGCTCAGTCGTTGGGTGTCTGCCTTCGGCTCAGGTCATGATCCCAGGGTCTTGGGATCGAGCCCCGCATCGGGCTGTCTGCTCAGCGGGAAGCCTGCTTCTCCCTCTCCCACTCCCCCTGCTTGTGTTCCCTCTCTCGCTGTGTCTCTCTCTGTCAAATAAATAAATAAAATCTTTAAAAAAAAAATAAAATAAAATAAAATGAAAAGACCATTTCAGTGCCTGACAGAGGTATCTGAAATAGTTCAATCTAATGGTTCTAGATAAATAAGTTGTTCCTATAATTGCTTTGATTCTCATTGGCTTGCAGTATGGTTGACTGCTTTGAGTTTATCTTAAGTTGCAAAAAAGTTAGTTCTGATTAAAATCCCCAATTTGGAAGAATATGTACTTGGCATTAAAACCCAGGTTTAATAGATAAAAAGCATGTTTATATTCTTAAAAATAGTCTTTTTTTTTTTTTTTTTTTAAAGATTTTATTTATTTATTTGAGACAGAGAGAGAGCACATGAGATGGGGGAGGGTCAGAGGGAGAAGCAGGCTCCCTGCCGAGCAGGGAGCCCGATGCGGGACTCGATCCAGGGACTCCAGGATCATGACCTGAGCCGAAGGCAGTCGCTTAACCAACTGAGCCACCCAGGCGCCCTTAAAAATAGTCTTGATAGGTGTTTACCCAAACTCAAGAATGGATTTTATTTCTGTAAGTATAAATAGTACACTTCGAAATGGTAATTAATTTTAATATATATATTTTAAGATTTTATTTAACGAGAGAGATAGCATGAGCAGGGGGGAGAGGCAGAGGGAGAGGGAGAAGCAGAGTCCCTGCTGAGCAGAGAGCCCCATGTAGGGCTCCATCCCAGGACCCTGAGATCATGACCTGAGCCAAAGGCAGACGATTAACTGACTGAACCACCCAGGCGCCCCAATTCTAATATTTTTAAGTTACATTTTGCAACTACCTAAAAATAGTGATTTGCTCATTAATCAGAGCTTATTGAAACAGATACTTTGAACTCATTAGAAAAGAAATACATTTTTAACTAACACTGTAATCTTACATATTCTTATTTTTTCTCCACATTATTTTAGATCAGTTATCATTCCCAGAAATGGTAAATTACTGTAAAAGGGGAAGTTTTCGTATTTTAGAAAGTCTCTTTTGGTGTATTGTTTTGTTTGTTTTGTTTTTTTTAAGATTTTATTTATTTATTTGAGAGAGAGAATGAGAGACAGAGAGCATGAAAGGGAGGAGGGTCAGAGGGAGAAGCAGACTCTCCGCTGAGCCGGGACCCCGATGTGGGACTCGATCCCGGGACCCCAGGATCATGACCTGAGCCGAAGGCAGTTGCCTAACCAACTGAGCCACCCAGGCGCCCCTGGTGTATTGTTTTAATAGAACAAGTATATATGTTTGTGTGTGATATAAAAATTATTTTTTTTGGTTCATAGATATATAAAATTAAAAAACTCAAATTAGACCAATTTTGTTCTTGTGAATATGAAATGCTATTTTATACATTAAAATATGTGCAGTTATAAAGAAGTAGTTTTCTGGGCCTGAAATTCCTTCCCCGTTTTCTTTTCTTTTCTTTTTTTTTTAAAGATTTTATTTATTTATTTGACAGAGAGAGACACAGCGAGAGAGGGAACACAAGCAGGGGGAGTGGGAGAGGGAGAAGCAGGCTCCCCACTGAGCAGGGAGCCCGATGCGGGGCTCGATCCCAGGACCCTGGGATCATGACCTGAGCCTAAGGCAGACGCCCAACGACTGAGCCACCCAGGCTCCCCCCCATATTTTCTGATGAACTACTACTTATCCTTTAATTCTTGACTCAAGCATGGCATCCTTAATATACCTTTTTTTTTTTTTTTGGTTAAGATTTTATTTATTTGTCAGAGGAGAGAGAGAGCACAAGCAGGGGGAGCTGCAGGCAGAGGGAGAGGGAGAAGCAGACTCCCCACTGAGCAGGGAGCCCAATGCGGGGCTCAATCCCAGGACCCCAGGATTATGACCTGAGCTGAAGGCAGATGCTTAACCGACTGAGCCACCCAGGCGCCCCCTTAATAAACCATTCTTAAGCAGTATCTGTCTTAATCTGTTTGGGCTGCTATAACAAAAATATTAGTCTGGGTGGCTTAAACAAGCAACATTTATTTCTCAGAGTTCTGGAGTCTGGGAAGTCCAAGAACAAGGCATTGGTAGACTCTGTGCTGAGAGGCCGGCCTGCCTTCTGGTTCACACGCAGACATCTTACTGTGCCCTCACTTGGCAGAAGGGGGCACAGGAGCTCTCTGGGGTCTCTTGTATAAGGGCATTAATCCCATTCATGAGGGCTCCCCCCTCACAGCCTACTCACTTTCCCAAAGCCCTATCTCCTAATACCATCACATTAGGGGTTAGGATTTCTAAGTTTGCATTTTGGCGGAACATAAACATTCAGTCTCTAGCAGTTTCACTTTTAGGTAGAATTGACTACATTTTCTTTTGTGCCCCAGCTTTATACAGCACATACTTATATATCTTTAGCTTGTTATTATACTTTATTTAGGGGACTGTCTTCCTGGGCAAGCTTGTTGTGGCCAGAGACCATATCTTATTTTGGTTGGTGCAACAACAAATACATGTGTACTTAATGTGTGTGTATTGACTGATTGATGACTGTGCATTCTAGTTTAAAAAATTTGGACTTTATAAGCAACAGAGAACCAATTGATATTTTTTATTATGCTAGCTTATTTTTATCAATTAAGAGCTGGTTTCATAGTATTTTGATCAGAGTGAAGATAGCATCTTTAAAAGATGAGTTCAGTCAGTTATGAAAATATCCTAGAAATTCCAATAAAACATAAACCATTTCATTTTACTCCATTTTTCTTTTTTGTCTATAAAGGTGATACCTGTTTTATTCAAATGTAAACATGAGAAATAATGTAAAAAAAATGAACATTTCCGGCAATCTACGAAGAAACAATATGATACAGTCTTAATTTTTTCTATATATATTCACATTGTTTATTAATGGTATTATTTTAAACCAGAATGAACTAATGCTAAACATACTGCTTATAGGTTTTTTTTTTTCCCACTTAAAGTATCTTGGACATCTTTTCATATACGTAAAAATGGATCTGCTTCACTCATTTGATCACCCACATAGTCTGTGTGTACTATATGTTAATTAACTGTTCTCTGATTGATGGATGAACCTTTGTATCCCCCCCACCCCACACTTTTTTTTTTCTAGTAACTTGCAGGAATTTATTGCTCGCAGTTCTGGAGGCTGGAAGTCTGAGATCGGGGTGCCAGGCCTCAGACTTCTTATTATACTCCTCTGTGGCGGACGCTGGATTTCCTTTTTAGCTATTAAAAGTACTGCTGCAAAGAACATCCTAGTATAAAATATTGTGTAATTGTGGGGGTGTTTTTAAAGGCTAAATTCCTAGAAGTAGGAATGCCTGGCTAAAAAAAGGGTATGAACATTTTAAGTTGTAATAGTTTTTGCCAAATTGCCGCTTTTTTAGGTTACTTTCCCTATAATAGAATATAAGCAAGTTAATCTATATCCTTACCTATCGTGGATAGTTGTTCTATTTTTTTTTTTAATATTTTATTTATTTAGAGAGCATGCAAGCAGGGGGGTGGGCAGAGGAAGAGAGAGAATCTCAAGCAGACTCCACACTGAATGTGGGGCTTGATTTCAGGACCTGAGATCACAACCTGAGCCGAAATCAAGAGTCAGCACTTTTTTTTTTTATGATTTTATTTATTTATTTGACAGAGAGACAATGAGAGAGGGAATACAAGCAGGGGGAGTGGGAGAGGGAGAAGCAGGCTTCCCGCGGAGCAGGGAGCCCAATGCGGGGCCTGATCCCAGGAACCCGGGATCATGACCTGAGCCGAAGGCACATGCTTAATGACTGAGCCACCCAGGTGCCCCAAGAGTCAGCACTTAACCAACTGAGCCACCTAAATGACCCGGTTGTTCTGTTTAAAAAATCATTTTTGGGGGGTTCCTGGCTAGCTCAGTCCTTAGAGCATGTGAGTCTTCATCTCAGGGTTGTGAGTTTAAGCTCCACAGTGGGTGTAAAGATTGCTTCAAAATCAAATCTTAAAAAAATAAAAATCATTTTATTAAAGTATATAGAAAAGTATGCATGTCAAATAACCTCACAACCTGAACACACCCCTAACCAGCACCCAGATCAAGGAACAGAACATTACCAGAACCCAAAGTCACCTTTGTGCTCCTGTTCAGTCACTGCCTGTCTCCATGAGTAACTGCTATTCTGACTTCTAAAAGCACAGTTTAGGGGCACCCGAGTGGCTCAGTCGTTAAGTGTCTGCCTTCGGCTCAGGTCATGATCCCAGGGTCCTGTGATCAAGCCCTGCGTCGGGCTCCCTGTTCAGCGGGAAGCCTGCTTCTCCCTCTCCCTCTCCCCCTGCTTGTGTTCCCTCTCTCGCTGTGTCTCTCTCTGTCAAATAAATAAAATCTTTTAAAAAATAAAATAAAAAAAATAGAAGCACAGATTAGTTTTGCCTGTTTTTTTTTTATTTTATAAAAATGAAATCATATAGTATTTGTATTTGGTACTATTATTTTAATTTTAATCTTAGTGAGTCTTATAGGTAAAAATAACCTATTTTAACTTGTATTTATCTTAATAACAACTGAAGTTAGCTTTGTGTATATCTCGAAGCTTTTTAAAAAAATTAACAAGGCTCAAATATTAGCATATTTAAAGCACAGAAAGTTCACTGAAAATAAAAACAAAGCAAACCGCCAAACTCTAGGATTACGATCATCTTGCGGCAATATTCCTAAAGCTAAGTTTCTCCATCAGCATCAAGTAGATTTCAAGTGTCCACATTCAACAAATAATTGAAGAGTTTCTAGACATGGAAGATCATATTTTGACACAAATCTTTATATATGTTAACCAGAGATGAGACTGAGGCTAAAGTTCAAGCCCTGCATGGTACTGGGACTCAGTACTCCGTGGGAGATGTTCGGAATCTCTTATGTAGAACTAGTGCTTGGGTTTGGGGCTAGGAAAAAGCAGAAAATGCCTATAAATGATTTCCTATTCATACTAGCAGTTATAAACTACCTAGAAAAAATTAACGAAAGTTGTACAAGACCCAAGCAGAGGAAACTACAGTCATACTTAGGAAAACTATTTTTGGCCTAAGAAATTCCTTAAGATGAGAGCAACAGGCCTCATGTTTTCAAGAGATAATTATGTAGTTTTTCTAATGTAGAAAAAAACCCAGTTGTTTAACAAAGAGAAAGTTGTACTGTTAGCATTTTGGAAAGTCAGTGTAATTATTATGAAAGTAAATGCAACTTAAGGTAGAATAATTTCTAAATGTGAGCAGTTAGAATGAATAAAATCAAAAAGTAAGGCTAGGCTTGGTTATACTGTATCTGCAGTATGAAGAAATGCAAATCAGCATAGTAAAGACTTAGAAATCCTGCAGTGCAGAAACCTATTTAATTTTGTATAACCTTGTGTTTCCTGCTGCTTCTGTGATCATTAGAAATCTATTAATATCTTCTGGGACGCTAGAAGTCTGCAGAACATAATTTGGAACACACTATATGTATTTAAACACCACTAATTCAGATACGTAGGGTGCAAAAGTGTGACTGATATGCCAAAGTATTATTTTTAGACTCTTAGTAAGAACTGTCATTAAAGAGTAATAACTTAAAATAATAACTGTTAGAACTTAAAAGGACCCGAGTATCATGGTTTTAAAAACTGTTCTTTATCAGATGTTTTCAAATATTTTCATCCAGGGCGCCTGGGTGGCTCAGTCAGTTAAGCGTCTGCCTTTGGCTCGGGTCATGTTCTCAGGGTCCTGGGATTGAGCCCCGAATCGGGCTCCCTGCTCAGCAGGGAGTCTGCTTCTCCCTCTCCCTCTACCCCTCCCCCCATTCATGTGCGCGGTCTCTCTCTCGCACGCGCTTTCACTCTCTCTCAAATAAAATCTTTAAGAAAGCCAAATATTTTCATCCAGTCTGTGGTTTACCTTTTCATTCTTTTTTTTTTTAAATTTTAAGACATGCAGTTAATTCTTTTATCTGTTACAATTTTTTTTTTAATCTTTAATTTTTTTTTGAGAGAGAGCGGGGGGGCACGGGGTGTGGAGGTGGGAGGGCAGAGAGAATCTTTTTTTTTTAAAGATTTTATTTATTTATTTATTTATTTATTTATTTATTTGAGAGAGAAAGAGCGCACAAGCAGGGGGAGCAGCAGAGGGAGAGGGAGAAGCAGGCTCCCTGCTGAGCAGGGAGCCAGATGCGGAACTCAATCCCAGGACCCCAAGATCACGACCCAAGCCGAAGGCAAACGCTTAACTGACTGAGCCACCCCGGTGTCCCAAGAGAAACTCTTAAGCAGGCTCCATGGTCAGCATGGAGCCTGACACAGGGCTCCATCTCATGACCTGAGATCATGACCTGAGCCGAAATCAAGAGTTGGAGGTTTAATCAACTGAGCCACCCAGGTGCCCCTCCAGATTTTTTTTAAATGCAATTTTACATACATAGTTTGGTACTTTTGCTTCAGTGGGCTCATAATTTATATCAAGTTTTACAACTTGCTTTTCTTTTTTTCCCACTGTTTATTATCATGGTATTTACACATCAGTACAGTTAATTGTTTTGAATAGTTACATAGTATTCTATCAAAGAATGTATGATAATTTAGTTTTTTTTTTTTAAGATTTTATTTATTTGAGAGAGAGAGAGAGAGAGACACAGCATGAGAGAGGAGAGGGTCAGAGGGAGAAGCAGGCTCCCTGCTGAGCCAGGAGCCCGATGTGGGACTCGATCCCAGGACTCTGGGATCATGACCTGAGCTGAAGGCAGATGCTTAACCAACTGAGCCACCCAGGGGCCTTAGTTTTTCTTTTGACGCACAGTTGTTTCCAGTTTTTTTCTATTGTAAACACCCAAAGGTTTATTTTAAAATTCAGCTTGAACTTTAATTCCTGCAAATTCATTAAAAGCTTTTATAATAGAAGCATTTCATTTTTCTAGATCTTGAGGCACACTTAAAACTCAAAATTTTGATATATCAGTTCTTTTCTTGTTCACATACTTAGTAGAAACATTAGGGTGAAGTTTAAATGTAAACATGTACTTAAAAATTTTTTTATTATTTTTTAATTTTTTAATTTTTTTTTCCAAGATCTTATTTATTTACTTGACAGAGAGAGAGCGAGCACAAGCAGGGGGAGCAGCAGGCCGAGGAAAAGAGAGGAACAGGCTCCTTGTGAGCAGGGAGCCCGATATGGGGCTTGATCCCAGGACTCTGGGAACATGACCTGAGCCGAAGGCAGACCCTTAACTGACTGAGCCACCCAGGCGTCCCTAAAAATTTTTTTTTAATAACTTCCCATCTTCTACCATAACCCTGCTTCCCTCTTGGCTCAAACAGTTGTAAATGGCATGTTTCGAAAGCTCTGATTCTACTAATGATTTCTCCTAATTCCTCAATTTATATGACTTATTTAACTTCTCTTCCACCACTTTTCTTTTTCAGGAGTCTGTGAAAAATCTGTTTCTCTGAAATAAGATTATAAAACCACCTAAATAGTTATTTAGATTTGTGAGAGACTATTTCCATGACATCCCATTTGTTGATTTTTTTTTTTTTTCAAAATTAGATGGTATAAATTTAGGGGGGAACTTTATGTTTCTTTTTTGGTTTTTTGGATTCTGTTAATGCTATTTCATTTTTCCATGACAGATTCAAAAGCTTTGTGACAGAGTGGCTTCATCTACTTTACTAGATGATCGAAGAAATGCTGTGCGTGCTCTCAAATCATTATCTAAGGTCAGTAACGCTTTATCACTTACTAAGTTTATTAAGTTGGACATTAGTTACTTTATTTTTTTTAAAGAGTTTATTTATTTATTTGACAGAGAGAGAGATAGTGAGAGAGGGAACACAAGCAGGGGGAGTGGGAGAGGGAGAAGCAGGCCTCCCGCGGAGCAGGGAGCCCGATGTGGGACTCGATCCCAGGACCCTGGGATCATGACCTGAGCTGAAGGCAGACGCTTAACCACTGAGCCACCCAGGCACCCCCGGACATTAGTTACTTTAACAACATTTTTCTTTCATGCAGAAATACCGCTTGGAGGTGGGTATACAAGCTATGGAACATCTTATCCATGTATTACAAACAGATCGGTAAGTCTCTTTTTAATGATTTTTCTCCCTAATTTTTCTTGCAATTTTAATTAATTTGTTTTAGAATTACTATTCTAGAAATGATTAACTTATTAAGGTTATTAAGTTTTTATTGTCAGTTGTCGTTTCAATAAATATTGGACACAAGGAGCAAACCACTGTGCTAAGCATTGAGACAGACATAATCTCAGGGGTTGAAATCTTTCCATTATATAAAATGAAATGAAGTGACTTCTCATTAAAAGCTGAAGATTTGGGGTTTGAATTGGGCAATTGGATGTTCTGATACTCACTTAGATGTACTCAAATATACTATTCTATAATACAGTATACATATTATTGTATATCAGTTATCCAGACTTGCTTTTTTGGAGAAATAAACTGGACTAATAGAGTGAAGTGTTAAATCTGAGCATGTCCTAAGAGAAAGGTCACTCAGCCTATTTTTATCTCTTTTAATTTCTCTTTAAGAGATTTTATCTGCATTTTTTTTTTTTTAAGATGTATTTATTTTACAGAGAGAGTGAGTGCACATGCAGGAGGGAGGGGCAGAGGAAGAAGGAGAGAGATTTTTTTTTTTTTTTAAGATTTTATTTATTTATTTGTCAGAGAGAGAGAGAGAAAGAGCACAAGCAGGGTTAGTGGCAGGCAGAAGGAGAGGGAGAAGCAGGCTCCCCACTGAGCAGGGAGCCCGATGTGGGACTTGATCCCAGGACCCTGGGATCATGACCTGAGCTGAAGGCAGTTGCTTAACCGACTGAGCCACCCAGGAGCCCGAAGGAGAGAGATTCTTAAGCAGACTCCATGCTCAGCCCAGAGCCTGATGCAGGGCTCTATCTCACGATCCCGAGATCGCCACCTCAGCCAAAACTAAGAGTCAAGCACTTAACCGACTGGGCCATCCAGACACCCTGCATCTTTGGTTTTAATTAACAGCTGTGCATGGATAGCTTTCAAAAATCTTACCTCTAATTAAATATATATTATAACCTTTAACTGCTCAGTGGACATTTTTACCATATCAAGATATCTCACAGATATCTCAAATTCAGAATGTTCAAGAGTTCATTTATCTCTTGTTTTCCTGCTCCTAACTGCCTCCTCCCACCATCTCCTTCAACTGCCTTTTGACCCAAGTCCAACCTAGTTGGTATTGCCTTTCCATTCAGGCAAGAAACTATAGGATTCGTGCTGAACTTAGCCCTCTCCTTAACCCATTACACTCATCTAGACCAAAACCCAGCTGGAATCCATGAATTTCTCCCGATTTCCTTTTTTAATCTTTAGTTCTGGCTTAGTATCAATCACTGAAACCATTTTCAGAGCCACTATATTAGTTATCTTTATTATTATTATTGCTTTTGCTATATAACAAATTACCTCAAAACTTGGTGGCTCAAAATAATCAATATTTATTATCTCACACTTTTTGTGGATCAGAAATTCAGCAGTGACTTAGCTAGGTGGTTCTGGTTCAGGGTCTCTTAGGAAGTTGCAGTCAAGATTTCAGCCAGGACTGCAGTCATCTGAAGGCTCGGTTGGGAAGATCTGATTCCAAGATGGCTCACTTACTTTGCTGATGGCAGGAGGCTTCATTACCTCACCATGTTGCTCTCTTTATAAGGCTGCTTGAGCGTCCTTATGATATGGTAACTGGCTTCTCCCAGAACAGGCAATCCTAGAGACAGAGCAAAGAGAAAGCCACAAGGCCTTTTAGGACTTAGTCTCACAAGTCACATACCATCAATTCTACCACATTCTGTTTGTTAAAAGCAAGTTAATAAATACAGCGTACGCCTAAGAGGAGGAGAATTAGATTCCATCCCTTAAAGGATCTGTATCAAAGAGTTTTTGAACATAGTTTAAAACCACCACTACCTCCAAACTGTATTCTTTGTCTCCATTCAGTCTATGCATTATAAGTCTGATGTATAAACCTTTTTTTACTTAATGCATTTCAGCAGCTCAGTGCAATGTGAAGTCTAAGTTTGTTTTTTTTTTTAAGATTTTGTTTATTTATTTGAGAGAGACAGAGCACAGCAGGGGGAGGGGCAGAGGGAGAGGGAGAAGCAGACTCCCAGCTGAGCAGGGAGCCCAACTCGGGGCTTGATCCCAAGACCCTGGGATCAGACCCTGGGGATCATGACCTGAGCCCAAGACAGACGCCCAACCAAATGAGCCATCCAGGCACCCCTGAAGTCTAAGTTCTTAAACAAAGCAAAGCATATAAGCTTTTTAAAGGTCTTGGTATTACCTGTCTAACTTCAGAGCCTCTTTTTCAGTTATATTTCAGCAATGCCCAACTGCTTGTTCCTACCAGTTAGGACCTTTCCTCTTCTCAGACAGTACAACCCACATTGACTACCTTTTCAAAGCCAACTAATTCTAATGCATTTGAATAAATGCATTGGATATGTTAGGATTATCTGTTTTATTGACATCATAGTGAGTAACTGTGGTAGGCAAAATAATAGCCCCCCAAGGATGTTCACATCCTTATTACCACAACCTATGAATGTTACCTTAGAGGGCAAAAGGGACTTCGCAGATGTGATTAAGGACTTTGAGATGGAGAGATTATCCTGCGTTATCCCGGTGGGCCCAGTATAATCCCAAGGTTTCTTAAAAGTGGAACAGGAATGCAAAAGAGGTCAGAATGAGGTGATATGGAAATCTGCGCCTGTCATTGCTGGTTTCAAAGATGGAGGAAGGGGGTCTCTAGAGAACTGCAAAAGGCACAGAAACAGATTTTCCCCTAGAGCCTATAGAAAGGAAGGCAGCCCTGCTGAGACCTTGATTTTGGTGCAGGGAGACCCATTTCGGACTTCTGACTTCCAGAACTCTTAAGATAATATATTTGTATTGTTTAAGCCACTAAGTTTGTGGTAATTTGTTATAGCATCAATTGAAAACAAATACAGTAAACTAAAGTTAGTTATCTGCTTTAAATAATATTCCAGGTTAGAGAAAATGATCCTAGATCAAAAAAACTTCAGTGTGATGATTATACATACATATAATCTATAATTTTTCCTTTTTATTCTATGTACACCTTTTCTCACCGAGTCTTACAAAGTTAGTAATGAAATGACTAACATCTCAGTATGGAAAATAGAATGCTATCTGTTATGTAAAGTGATTGTCATTTTAAGTGCCCAGCTGAGAATGAATGTGTAGATATTAGATATTCTTTTTTTTTGTTTTTTTTTAGATTTTACTTATTTATTTGAGAGAGGGAGAAGCAGGCTCCCTGCTGAGCAGAGACCCCCCCCAATGCGGGACTCAATCCCAGGGATTCCTGGGATCATGACCTGAGCTGAAGGCAGACGCTTAACTGACTGAGCTACCCAGGTGCCCCGGTAGATTTTGAAAGCATGATGGATGATGATGGCATTTAGAGTAGAAAGCAAGAGTGAGACACAGGACACAAAGATTCAGTGAATATGAAGAAGTGATTAGGAGTGATAAATGAAAGCTAAGATGATGGACAAAGTGGATCACAACCAGATGTAAATCTCAAATGAAACAGGCTTTAAAAATTATTATTTCTAAAAAATATTATTATTTATCATTTTGTTTTTGAGAAATTTTGAGGAACATCTTTTTTTTTTAAGATTTTATGTATTTGAGAGAGAGAGAGAGAGTGAGAAACAGCATGAGAGGGGAGAGGGTCAGAGGGAGAAGCAGGCTCCCCGCTGAGCCAGGAGCCCGATGTGGGACTCGATCCCAGCACTCTGGGATCATGACCCAAGCGGAAGGCAGTCGCTTAACCAACTGAGCCACCCAGGCGCCTGAGGAACATCTTTTAAGAGAATATTAAGGAACTGGGAATAGAAAGAAATTTCCTCAAAATGATAAAGAGAATCTATGAAAATCCCAGAACATCAGATGCAATGGTGAAAAACTGAATGCTTTCCACCTAAGATCAGGAACAACATCACGATGTTCCCTCTAGCCACCTCTATCCACACTGAAATTGAAGTTCTAGCTAAAGCAATTGGGCAAGGAAAGGAAATAGAAGGCATACTGATTGGAAAGGAAGAAGTACACATAAGAAATTATGTAAGAAATTACACATATTCGGGGCGCCTGGGTGGCTCAGACAGTTAGGCATCTGCCTTTGGCTCAGGTCATGATCCCAGGGTCCTGGGATCGAGCCCCACATCAGGCTCCCTGCTTGGCGGGAAGCCTGCTTCTCCCTCTCCCACTCCCCCTGCTTGTATCCCTCTCTCGCTGTCTCTCTCTGTCAAATAAATAAATAAAATCTTTAAAAATAAATAAATAAATAAAAATAAATAAATAAAATCTTAAAAAAAAAATTACACATATTCACAGATGATATGATCGTATATATAGAAAATCCTTAGGAATCCACTAAAAAACCATCAGAACTAATAAATTCAGCAAAATTGAAGGATATAAGCTCAATATGAAAAATTATATTTCTATACACTAGCAATAAACAATCAGTAAATGGAATTAAGAGGACAATTCCACTTAAGTAACATAAAAAAGATTAAAATACTTTGACATAAATTTTACTAAAAAAGTACAAGAATTGTTCACTGGAAACCACAACACATTATTGATAGAAATTACCCGAGACGCAAATAAATGAAAAGACATTCTGTGTTCATGGACAGAAAGAAGGAATTATTATTAAGATAGTAATACACCCCAACTTGATTTATAGATTCAGACAATCACTATAAAAATCCTAGTTGCCATTTTTGCAGAAATTAACAAGCTGATCGTAATGCACAGGATCCAGAATAGATCCCAAACTACCTTGAAAAAGAACAAAGTTGAAGGGCTCATATTTCCTGATTTTAATACTTAACACAAAATGATAATAAACAAGACTTTGTGGCACTGGCATAAGGATAGACATAAAGCTCAACAAAATAAAAAGGCTAGAAATAAAACCTAACATTCATTTGAACTGATTTTTGGCAAGGATGAAAAGACCATTCAATGGAGAAAGAACAATTTCTTCAACAAATGGTCCTGAGACAACTAAGTATTCACTTCACACCATACACAAAAATTATCTCAAAAGGGATCAAAGAGGAGCGCCTGGGTGGCTTAGTTGGTAAGCGTCTGCCTTCAGCTCAGGTGATGATCGAGCCCCGCATCGGGCTGTCTGCTCAGCAGCGAGTCTGCTTCTCCCTCTGCCCTTTTCCCCCCTGCTTGTGTTCCCTCTCTCGCTGTGTCTCTTTCTGTCAAATAAATAAATAAAATCTTTAAAAAAAAAAAAAAGGGATCAAACACCTAAATGTAAGAGCTAAAGCTATAAAACCCTTAGAAGAAACATAGGCATAAATTGTCAAAACCTTGGCTTAGACAATGGTTACTTAAATATGACACTAAAAGCATAAGCAAGGAAAGACAAAACAAGATAAACTGGACTTTGTCAAAATTAAAAACTTTCATGCTTCAAAGGACCCTATCAAGGAAGTTAAAAGACAACCCATAGGATGGCAGAAAGTATATGCAAATCATATGTTTGATAAGGGACTTATATCTAAAATACATATATAATTCAACAACAAAAAGATAAGTAACCCAATTAGAAACCGGCAGATGGGGCGCCTGGGTGGCTCAGTTGGCTGAGCGTCTGCCTTTGGCTCGGGTCATGATCCTGGGGTCCTGGGATTGGGCTCCGCGTTGGGGAGCCTGCCTCTCCCTCTCCTCCCTGCTCGTGCTCTCTCTAGCTATCTCTCTGTCTCTCTCTTTCTCTCTCAAATAAATAAATAAAATCTTAAAAAAAAAAACAACGAAGGATTTGAATACAAATTTCAACAAAAAAAGTATACAAATGGTCAATAAACAGATGAAAAGATGCTCAAAATAATTAGCCACTAAGGAAACACTAATCAAAACCAAAATGAGACACCAAGCTGCACTCACTAGGATGGCTGTTAAGGAAAAGAAAAAGGGGACAATAACAAATATTGCTGAGGAGAAACTGGACCTTCAAACACTGCTGGTGGGAATATAAAATGGTGCAGCCTCTGTGGAACTTTGGCAATTCCTCAAAAAGTTAAACATGGAGTTACCACATGACCTGACAGTTGCATTCTTATGTATAAAACATGTTCACACAAAAACTAGTACGTGAAAATTCATAGCATCATTGTTCATAATAGCCAATACAATGAAAATAGCCCCAATGTCCATCAACTGACAAATGGGTAACAAAAGGAGGTATATCCCCTACAGTGGACTATTGAGCCATAAAAAGGGATGAAATACTAATATGTGTTACAACAGGGATGAACCTTGAAATATTGTTCTAAGTGAAAGAAGCTAGACACAAAAGCCACATATTACATGTTTCCATTTATATCAAATGTCCCAAATAGTCAAACCTATAGACACCAGGCGGCTCAGTGGCTGACTCTTGATTTCGGCTCAGGTCGTGATCTCAGAATTGTGAGATCAAGTCCCCCGAGTTGGGCTCGTGCTGGGCATAGAGCCTGCTTAAGATTCTCTTCCTTCTCTCTCTCCCTCCACCCGTCCCCCTCAAAAAAAAAAACCCCAAAAATCTATAGACACAGAAAGTAGATTAATGGTTGTCAGGCACTGGGGGGGAGGAGGGTATAGGGAATGATGGCTAATGGATACGGGGATTTCTTTTGATGTGATGAAAATGTTCTGGGTTTTGGGGCACCTGACTGGCTCATTCCGTGGAGCATGCAGCTCTTGATCTCGGGGTTGTGAGTTCAAGCCCCGTGTTGGGTGTAGAGATTGCTTAAAAATAAAAGCTTTAGGGATGCCTGGGTGGCTCAGTCAGTTAAGTGTCTGCCTTTGGCTCAGGTCATGATCCCAGGATCCTGGGATGGAGCCCCTCATCGGGCTCCCTGCTCAGTGGGGAGCCTGCTTCTCCCTCTGCCTGCAGCTCTCCCTGCTTATGCTCTCTCTATCTCTCTGACAAATAAATAAATAAAATCTTTAAAAAATAATAAAAAAATAAAAGCTTAAAAAAAAAAGCAAAAAGAAAATGTTCTGGATTTAGATAGTGCTGATGGTTGCACAACTCTGTGAATATACTAAATCCACTGAAATGTATACTTTAAAAGGGTGAACTTTATGGTATACAAATTATATCTCAATTTTTATTTATTTATTTTATTTTATTTTTTTAGATTTTATTTATTTATTTGACAGAGATAACAACAAGAGAGGGAACACAAACAGGGGGAGTGGGAGAGGGAGAAGCAGGCTTCCCGTGGAGCAGGGAGCCCGATACAGGGCTCGATCCCAGGACCCTGGGATCATGACCTTAGCCGAAGGCAGATGCTTGATGACTGAGCCACCCAGGCGCCCCTGTATCTCAATTTTTAAAATTACTATCTAGGTGTCATGGTTTGGAAACAGTGAGAAATTAGACAACTTTCAGGCTCTAAGTGTAGGACTTAAGAAAATGAGCAGTCTCTCCTCAATATGACTATAAAAGAAGCAGACCCACGGATGGACAGATGGAGAGTTTCAAGCCATGTCAAGAAAGGAAGCTTTCTGATGCAGCCAAGGATGAAGGAGACTCAGTGGAAGAATTCTGGGAGTGTTAGTTGGAAAGCCAGGAGAAGAAGCATAAAACAGTAATGAGGAAGGGCGCCTGGCTGGCTCATCCCATAGAGCATGTGACTCTTGATCTCCAGGGTCATGAGTACCCCAAGCTCAAGGTTGGGCATCGAGTTTACTTAAAACAACAACAACAAAGCAAACAAACAAAAAAACAGTAATGAAGATGAGACGTGGAAGGAGATGGCTGCAGAATACAGACCTTTCTTTGCACTCCATGAAGTTAAAAAAAGTAACTCCAAACACTTTGAAAACAGAAAGCAATAAATATCAGAGGCAAATGGAAAGGGAATTTAATTTAGCACAAGAAAGGGAATGAAACACAAGAGGGCTCATAGAAGCTTAGCTTTGTTGTCTAAGAGGCACAATAAAACACCAAGCAGCCCCTAACATGATACAATTATGATTTCACACATTCATTAGCTAATAGTACACCCTATTTCCAAGCATGGTGCTTGGCATACAGTAAATGTGCAGTAAATGTTTTTAAAAATCTATTTCTTAACCTTTATCTCAGGAATATCTAGGGATGCCTGGGAGGCTCAGTCGGTTAAGTGTCTGCCTTCAGCTCAGGTCATGATCCCAGGGTCCTGGGATCGAGTCATGCATTGGGCTCCCTGCTTGGCGGAGAGCCTGCTTCTCCCTCTGCCCCTACTCTCCGCTGTGCTCTCTCTCTCAAATAAATAAATCTTTAAAAAAAAAAAAAAAAAAATTTTTCTATGAACAACTACAATCTCATACTCCCTGATTTTATAAATAGTAGTATTTTTACCATAAGTTTTTTGTTTTGTTTGTGTGTTTGTTTGTTTTTAGAAAATAAAGTATAGATCAGGGAAACAAATTCTAGTAGTCCAACCAGGGATAACACTGTTAAATATGTATCTCACAAAACATGTATGTAAACATAAACACATACCCATAAAATTACCTGAGTTATACCAATTTTGCTGGTTTTATTTTTTTTTAAGATTTTATTTATTTGATAGAGAGAGAGAGACAGTGAGAGAGGGAACACAAGCAGGGGGAGTGGGAGAGGGAGAAGCAGGCTTCCCGCTGAGCAGGGAGCCCGATGCGGGGCTCGAACCCAGGACCCTGGGATCATGACCCGAGCCGAAGGCAGACACTTAACGACTGAGCCACCCAGGCGCCCCAATTTTGCTGGATTTAAAGTTGAATTTACTTCACAAATTTATTTATAAGTTGTTTTTAAAAAAAAAAAATGTATATATATATATACACACACACACATAGGAATGTATATGTATTTTTTTGCTAAATGGGGCCATTCTATACATTAATTTTTATATTTAATTTTTTCTGCTGGCATTATATCAAGGGTGTTTTAATTACCATGTCATTAAACATTCTTTAAAAATACTGTTTTTCATTGCTGCTATACTTTTTTTTAGTATTATACATTTAGGTTGCTTCTAATCTTCCACTATTATAAGTAACCTTTATACGTTCTTTAAGTTTGTACTCTGATATTTTCTTAGCGTAGATTTTAGATTGTTTTATACTGTCTTGCTAAATAACTGTCTAAAAATGGTCATAACAGTTTACACTTCAGCAGTGTGTAAGTGTAATAATTTCTTTTTTCCAGTTCGGATTCTGAAATAATAGGTTATGCTTTGGACACGCTATACAATATAATATCTAATGATGAAGAAGAAGAAGTAGGTAAGTTTCTTTTATTATGTTTTCTTTTTTTTCTTTTATTGTGTTTCTATACATAAAAAAGCATATGCTATATATCGTGGAGTTGTGCCAATTTTGCTGGTTTTAAAGTTGAATTTATTTTATGAATTTATTTATAAGGGTTTTTTTCTTTTTTAACCAGTAAGGAAAGACAGGCTTAGTCCCAGAAAAATATATTTAAAATGATTGCTTTGTATGTTATTTAGAGATGGAATTAGAGTCTTCTTTTTTATAAAATACTTTCTTTTTTTTTTTAAGAGTCGGATGCTTACAGAGCACCTAGGTGGCTCAGTCGGTTAAGCATTCAACTCTTGATCTCGGCTCAGGTCTTGATCTCAGGGTCATGAGTTCAAGCCCTGCATGAGGCTCCATGCTGGGCGTTGAGCCTACTTGGAAAAAAAAAAAAAGACACTTAGTCGACTGAACCACTGAAGCACCCCTTTTTTATTTAAAAAAATACATATATATAAATATAATTTACTTATTTATTTATTTTATGTGAGCGAGAGAGCAACAGAGAGAGCATGAGCAGGCAGAGGGGCAGAGGGAGAAGGGAGAAGCAGACTCCCTGCCAAGCTGGGAGCCCGATGCGGGACTCGATCCCAGGACTCTGGGATTATGACCTGAGCTGAAGGCAGACGCTTAACTGAGCCACCCAGGCACCCCTATAAAATCTTTTGTCCTCTTTTTGTATTTGGTTTTAGTTAGGCAGTATGAATATTAGTAATTTCAGATTAAATAAATCATTTTTGGCTATTAAAAAATGAACTTTTATTTATATGTTATTATCTGGTGACCAATATGAAATTAGAGGGGTTTTTCCTAATAAATACTTCAACTTTTAACATAGGACTTTTGTTAATTTATAAAGGCAACAACTTACTAAATTTAGAAAGTTTCTTTACGTTAGTCTGGTGTGAAATGATACAGATCAGTTCAAAACTCACACACTTCTTTGGTACATCTTTTTTTTCCTATTTTTGTTTCACATTACTTGCATATTTAAAATAAGGTAGTCTGTCATCTTACTTTATTTTATTGTTGGTATGTGAAATACTTAGCTAGAAGTCTATATACATTTCTTTCTGTATATTGTAAAAACGTATTCACTGAGTAACATTTGACAGTGCTGTTGAAGAATGCATTCTTCACATCAGGTTGGCTATTGAAGGACATAGTGGATGTTTCATTATTCTAGACAACCAGAAAGGTGGGCATTTTTGTGCATTTTAGAAGTTTAATTTAGATTATAAGCTCTTTTGAAATTGTAAGTAGACAAATTATAAAGAAATGTAGATAATTATAAGTGTGTATATATTTTATTATGATAAAAATAGAGGAGAAATATATATAGATATTAACTTCATAGAATACCAGTAATAGGAACATTTGAAATGGGTCAGGTCAAATGGTCACAATTTCTTGTACTTAAATATCCTTTTACTTAAATTTTTATTTCTCTGTGGTATCTAGCTAACAACTTAACTTTATTAATTTCTCAGGGTTGAGAAAAAAAATTTTTTTAAGATTTTATTTATTTGTTTGAGAGAGAGAGCACGAGTGGGGAAGAGGGGCAGAGAGAGGAGGAGAAGCAGACTCCCTGCTGAGCAGGAAGCCCGACGTGGAGCTTGATCCCAAGACCCTGGGATCATGACCTGAGCTGAAGGCAGATGCTTAACTGACTGAGCCACCCATGTGCCCTGAAAAAATCTTTAGTAAACATGATTTGGTACCCATGGAATAAGAGGCTGTCAGTCACTGGACAAACACTTAAATACAATGCACACAAGAACACACTCTGAAGAAAAAGACACTTACCTTCCTAGTTATTTCTCAGATGAGAAAATTAGGTGTAACACACTTGTTAGAACACATTACAATAAAAGACATTTTCTTTCCTTCTTTTTTTTTTTTTTTTAGTTTTAGATTAGAAATTTAGCTCTTTTTCTAGTCTGTAGCAGATAATTTTTGTGTTTTAAAAAATCGCCTGGTGATGGGTATTAAAGAGGGCACATCCTGCATGGAGCACTGGGTGTTATGCACAAACAATGAATCATGGAACACTACATCTAAAACTAATGATGTAATGTATGGTGATTAACATAACAATAAAAAATTTTTAAAAAATATAAAATAAAATGAACTGGTCAAAAGAAAAAAAAATCGTGTAGCAGCAATATTTTTAGTTAGGTGGTTTTACTTCATTATAAATTTATAATATCATGTTTAGAGTCCAATTTTTTGTCTCTATGTGTTTGGGCTCTGTATTTTTAATTCAGCATCCAAAAAGGATTCTTTGGATAAAATAAGTTAAACAGTTCTTTGGGGAAAGAGTGGTAGAATCACTTTTTCTAGGGAAGATTAAAATAGGAACTTAAACTTTGTTCTGAAAATTTACTTATCCTGAAGGACCAATTTAAAAAAATTTAGATATTGAGAAATATGCCCTTCAGTTCTATTATTGATACTTTTCCTCTATTGCTTCATCAAAAAGTAATTCTTAGCTGATATTATGAACTCCATCTTAGAGTTCTTTACCTTGGGGATATTTACAATCCTTTAATTTAATGATAAATCTGTCTCATAATCCTGAATATATTGTGTGTGCTTGCTGTATCTCTCTTAGGCTATCTCAGATTTTGAATAAAATGAATGAGTCTTTTCTTCCAAGAGATTATATTGCTTATTTGACATTTTTAAGCTCTTATTTATTTTATTGTGAATACTACTACATAGAAACTGTTTTCTTGGGGCGCCTGGGTGGCTCAGTCATTAAGCATCTGCCTTCAGCTCAGGTCATGATCCCAAGGTCCTGGGATCGAGCCCCGCGTCGGGCTCTCCGCTCAGCGGAAAGCCTGCTTCTCCCTCTCCCACTCCCCCTGCTTGTGTTCACTCTCTCGCTGTGTCTCTCTCTGTCAAATAAATAAATAAAATCTTTAAAAAAAAAAAAACTGTTTTCTTCATCACCTACTTTTTATTTATTTATTTTGTCTACCTTTTCAGATGATGTTGAAGGTAAAAGATTGCATTTATATATGCATGATGCTTTTAGACATAATTTCTGGTAATATAAAAGGACACTGTCAAGTGATGTTTCTTCTGGCTGGTAAAAAATGTTGAGATTTGTTTCACTATATAAGAATTCCCTAATTAAAGGGAAATATTTGATAATCTTATATTGCTATTTATTTTTTCTGTGGCTACTAAGTCTATTCATTGTCCAGGACACAGAAAATATTCTAGTACATCTTTTAACAACGTTAAAGCTTTGGAGCACCTGGGTGGCTCAGTCGTTAAGCGTCTGCCTTCAGCTCAGGTCATGATCCCAGAGTCCTGGGATCAAGCCCCACATCGGGCTCCCTGCTCCACGGGAAGCCTGCTTCTCCCTCTCCTACTCCCCCTGCTTGTGTTCCCTCTCTCGCTGTGTCTCTCTCTGTCAAATAAATAAAATCTTAAAAAAAAAAAAAAAGAAAGCTTTTTCTCTGGCAGGACAGTCTATTCAAATTACTTTTTGTGTACTTCTTGGAGAAAACTTTTGAGGCAGTTTATATAAAATAAAAATATTTGAATATGTATACATAAAATTTTACATGTACTCAGCAAGAACTGGACGGTGTTCCAGTTTAGAGAATACTTACATGTTGATATTGTCCCTTTAAAATAATGCATGCACAATAATGTCTAGTGACTTTTTTTAATTTTAATTCATAGAACTCACCAATTCATTGTCTTTCCTTTTTCTCGTGGTCTGTTTCAAGTTCCATTAATTTTTTTTTTTTTTTTTTTTAAAGATTTTATTTATTTACCTGAGAGAGAGAATGGGAGACAGAGAGCATGAGAGGGGGAGGATCAGAGGGAGAAGCAGACTCCCCGCCGAGCAGGGAGCCCGATGTGGGACTCGATCCAGGGACTCCAGGATCATGACCTGAGCCGAAGGCAGTCGCTCAACCAACTGAGCCACCCAGGCGCCCAAGTTCCATTAATTTTTAACATTAATATTTCTGTTCCTCATAATTAAAGTAACCAAGCTTTATTTTGTTTTGCCATTGTTCCTGAGATCCTTAACTTTTTAAAAATGAGGATGGGAGTCGTCTTATCTAAAGTAGGTTTAAAATGGTGCATAACAAAATTAACTATACTTAACAAAAAGCTAACTAACTTATTAAAGTGTATAGCCTTACAACTGTGATATTTGAACCCCTTGTTTGAAAGCAGAAAATACCAAAACATGGTGCCTTTACTCTGTGAAAATAAGCTGGTTTCCTTGCTGGGTAATAGAGATGAGTCATAGTTGTTTCTATTATTGTTTCTTCATTTTTGTGTAGAGCTTTAAAATTTACAGTGCTTTCATGTCCATTGTCTTATTTGAGCCTCATAGCATCCTGTGAGGTAGGTGGTATTTTTCTCTTTTCTAAAGATGAGAAAAATTAATTAATTAATGGTGAGAAATTAGAAGCCCAGAGATCATGTAACTTACATAATATCAGCTAGTAAGTAGGATAACAGTATTTAAAAAAAAAAAAAAGATTTATTTATTTATTTTAGAGAGAAAGAACATGAGCAGTAGGGGCAGAGGGAGAGGGAGAGAGAATCTCAAGCAGACTCTGTGCTGCGTGCAGAGCCTGATGCGGGGCTCGATCTCACAACCCTGAGATCATAACCTGAGCAGAAACCAAAAGTTGGATGCTTAACGGATGATGGCACCCAGGTGCCCCAATAGTATTTTTTAATATACTTTTTTCTAAATATCCCATAGATTTCTTTTTGTTTGTTTGGTTTGGTTTGGTTTGGTTTCAAGTTTTTATTTAAATTCTGGTTTTTTAAATAGATTTCTGATTTAATAAATTGTGGCTATTTTTCTGAGTAGATTATCTTTAGTAAATCTTGTGATTTACATAACTAGTTTATAGAAGATTTAGACAAACATTAAAAAACACAGGTGTGCTTGTTCAATTGAGCACAGTGTAAAAGATAACTTGATATTCATTCACTATGAGTTAGGACTACTTTTACTAGAATATCTGTTTCTGTAGAGCAGTTTTGTCCTCTGTAATACAGGTTATGACCTTGATATGGAATGGAATTCCGAAGAGAAGGTCCAGAAATTTTTTTTTTTTGGTGGGGTTTTTTTTTTCGGGTTTTTTTGAGAGAGAAAGAGAGCACGTGAGAGTGCATGTGTGAGTAGAGGAGTTGGGGGAGAGGCAAAAGGGGAGAGAGAATTTTAAGCAGCTCCAGGCCCAGCACAAAGCCCACCTTGGAGCCCAACACCAGGCTCAGTCTCAGAACCCTGAGATTATAACCTGAAGCAAAACCAAGAGTCAGTCTTGCCCGACTGAGCCACCCAGGTGCCCCCCAGAAATGTTTTTGAATATTGTTTATGCCTCTGGGGAAATTAAAACTGTAAATAAACATTTGAAGAATAAAAATATATATACATATTTTGTTAAAAGCCAGTCATATAAATAGGCCTAAAATGTTTCCAGAGGTATATAATAAGGACTTTAAAAAAGCAATCTTTAATTTGATATAACTGTCTTAGACTTATTTTCACTACAGTAACAAAGGACCATTTAATTCTTACATTTTCATTTATCTTCCACTAAAGAGTCATTTACTTTTACAGGCTATATAAGTATAACATATAGTATATAATATCTATACAATGTAAAAAAATAGACTTAGTTCTAGAAGTTTTAAAATAAGTATATTGGATAAGAGAGGATGGTTTACTTGTCTCATACCCTGGCTTACATATAAAATGTGATTTCTCATGAGTTTAATTTTGGTTTATAGCTTTTAGATATAATTAGTGTAGTAGTTGGCTTATGTAAACTACTTATATATAAACTACTATAAATAGCTTAATTTACTGCTATATGAAAATAGTTTGTATATTACTTTAATTGCATAGCTAATTTTTTGCAAGACTACAATAAAGTTGAGAAGTGCTGTGTTATGACTATAACTTAAAGGAAGTGGAGTTTATCTCACTAACACTGTTTTTAAAATCAATAATATTAAAACAGAAGGAACCATAGATCCTTGGAACAGGATCATATTTTACTAGTTCAATTCAAAACATAGATCTTAATTATATAGTGTTAAGCTACAGTATTTTATACAGTATAACTACGGAACAAATCATATGTATTAATTCTTATTCTTGCCAAGTTATTAGCTTGTGCTCAATGCAGACATTGAATTAAACTCTCTTGGGTTAAACCTGCATTCCTTTAAAGTGTAGCACAAAAGTCCCAGAGTCCTCTGTATTAAAAGGTCCCATAGTTAAATAAACATAACATACTATATTCCCCTCTGAAGCATCACAAAATTTACATTAGTACATTAAGTGCTGAGAATTCTGCAGTAAAGAAACCTATTCAACTTTGTTTAATCCGAATACATTTGGGCAAAGGTGCTTGCTTTCATCAGATACTTACTAACATGCCACACTGTCCTGCATTTTGAGAAATACTAACCAAGGCTTAAACCCATAGCTTAGTTATTTGCATTTATCCACATAAAAACTTTTCAGCATTTTAAAATAAATTTCATAGGAAGAATTCATTAAGTCTGTATATGTTTTTTTCCCTTCCTTTTTAGATTAGTTTTACTAATATTCTCCCAAATGTCAGTGACTTATTCTGAGCTTGTCTCCAGAGGTCACAATCTTTTGGCCCAAGGGCATTGTCTGTCTTATAAGCAAGGTTGTTTGACCCACTTACTATTTAAAATAATTTAAATAAGTTGCTGGTATTACAAATTGGGAACTTTCACATGAGATTTTGGATTTTAGATTTCTGTTTTTAAAAAATCTGCAGACTGACGATAGCTGGGCCTGCATTCACACTTGGCAGTCAGTTGCTGCTTCCCCTAGGCAGGGCATATACTCTCCAGCCTTCCTGTTGTCTCACACCTAGCCTGCTGCACTCACATATATTACTGTCTTGCCCCTACAGTTTTTATTCTCCAGCATATCCACACCGCTCAGAGAAAAACCAGATTTGGATTTCTTCTCCCTCACAGCAGCTTTCTTCTTCTTCCTTTTTTTAAAGATTTTATTTTATTTTATTTTATTTGAGAGCAAGAGCGCACATGCGTGTGAGAGAGTGCAAGGGGTTTGCAGAGGGAGAGGCAGAAAATTCCAAGCCCGAGGCAGGGCTCGATCCCACAGCCCCAAGATCATGACCTGAGCTGAAATCAAGAGTTAGACGCTTAGGGGCACCTGGGTGGCTCAGTCGTTGAGCGTCTGCCTTCGGCTCAGGTCATGATCCCAGGGTCCTGGGATCGAGCCCGCATCGGGCTCCCTGCTCTGCGGGAAGCCTGCTTCTCCCTCTCCCACTCCGCCTGCTTGTGTTCCCTCTCTCACTGTGCCTCTCTCTGTCAAATAAATAAAAAATCTTTAAAAAAAAAAAGTTAGACGCTTAACCCACTGAGCCACCCAGGCGCCCCACAACAGTTTTCTTGAAGTATAATTGAAATATAATGATTACACATAAATAAATGTACAATATGATGAGTTATGACATATGTATAAACCATGAAACTGTCACCACCACCACCAAAATAATGAACATATCCAAAAGTTCCCTTGTGCTTGTTTGTAATCAGTCCCTCCTCCTAGCCCCCATTTAGTCACCCATCTGCTTTTATCACTGTGGATTACTTTGCGTTTTTCTAGAATTTTTTATAAATGAGATCATACAGTATATACTTTCTTCTTGGGTTTTGTTTTTTTTTTTTTTTTTTTGGTCTGACTTCTTTCCCACAACATAATTATTTTGATTTTCATCTGTTTATATCAGTAGTTCATTTTTTAAAATTGTTGAGTAGTATTCTATTGTATGAGTATACAAAACAGTTTGTTAGTTCATTCCCCCCTTGGTGGGCATTTGGGGTTGTTTCTAGTTTTTAGCTGTTTCATGTAAAGCTTTTGTAAACATTCATATACAAACAAGTCTTTGTGTGGACATATGTTTTCATTTCTCTTCAGTAAATACCTAGGAGCAGAATGGCTAAGGGATATAATAGGTATATCTTTAGCTTTATAAGAAATTGCCAAACTTTTTTCAAAGTAGTTGTAGCATTTTACATGCCCACTGGAATGTGTATGAGAGTATATGAGAGTTCCAGGCCCTCCACATCCTCTCCAATTCCTGATATGGTCAGTCTTTTAAAATTTTAGCCATTCTAATAGGTGTGAAATAGTATCTCATGGTAGTTTTCATTTGTAATTTTGTAATGAATAATAATATTGAACAACTTTTCATAAGTTTTTTTGGGGGGGTCATCCATATAACTTTCTTCTTTGGTGAAGTATTTATTCAAATCTTTTGTTCATTTTTACTGTTCTTTTTTTTTTTTATACTTGAGTTGTAAGAATTCCTTATATATTCTAGATACAAGTCCTTTGCAGTGTTTATTTCACAAATATTTTCTTCTAGTCTGTGATTTTCCTAACATTGTATTTTGAAGAGCAAAATTTTTAAGCTCCCTTGTACCCTAATTAGAAGTTTAACCTAAAAATGTCTTTGAAAAGATGTGGAAATTTAGATATCTTTTCTTTGACTATCATATTTAAACATTTAAGAATAACTATTTATTTAAATGATATTGAAAGTTATTTTAAGGATAATCTTTTCAGCATAATTGTGCTATCACTACCAGCCATACTGTTCTAAGAAAATTACCATTTCTGCTTAGCTCCCTCAACAAAAAGGATACTTTAAAATAACATAGCATCATATTGAAGTACTTTATCTTTGAATATTACAGAAGAAAATTCCACAAGACAGAGTGGGGATTTGGGAAGCCAGTTTACAGAAATTTTCATTAAGCAGCAGGAAAATGTCACTCTCCTGTTATCTTTATTGGAGGTAAATAATCTTGCTATTTTTGTCATCTTAATAAGCTTTTTTTGGGGGGGGGTGTTATTGAGGAAGCAACATATACATACCTTTTTAAGGTCGTGAAATTTGTAGTATCATTGCAAGAGATTCACATGCATGTTTTAAGGACTCTATAATTTGTTAAAGTATTGTCTGCTTATTTCCATTTTTACCTTACCAAGTTTAATCAATTTATGTTAACTATTTTCTTTTTATTTCTTAAATTACTTTTTTAAAGTTTGCTAAACTGTGTTTGTAGTTTTTAATACCACTATTGAAAAAAATGTTTTTCTTAAAAACGTAAATTACAGATGTTAAATATTTTAAATACTTATGTTGCAGGAGTTTGATTTCCATGTTCGCTGGCCTGGTGTGAAGCTTCTTACTTCTCTTTTAAAACAACTAGGACCTCAGGTGCAGCAAATTATTTTAGTCAGTCCCATGGGTAAGTGACTCATCTTCCTTAAATAATTTTGATTTAAAAGTGAGGATCATTCCTAAAGAGGGGGACTGAAATGATGTGTTAATAAATTGCATAATTTAAATCACTATTTGTATTTTTGATCTGCCACTAATTTTCACACGGTTATATGTTCTAGGTGTTTCAAGATTGATGGACTTACTAGCAGATTCCAGGGAAGTTATACGTAATGATGTAAGTTAAATTCGAAAAAGAAGTCTAAGAATGTGCAACTTTTTTTTCCCCTCTCTTTGCAGATGAAATCTTTGTTGATCCTTATTCAGTGTCATAAGAAGTTAGATTTGGAAATTGGAGGTATTGGCCAATATTTTAGACTTTTTTTTTTTTTAAAGATTTTATTTATTTATTTGAGAGAGAGAGAGAGATAGTGAGAGCAGGAACACAAGCAGGGGGAATTGGAGAGGGAGAAGCAGGCTTCCTGCCTGAGCAGGGAGCCCGATGTGGGACTTGATCCCAGGACCCTGGGATCATGACCTGAGCCGAAGGCAGATGCTTAACAACTGAGCCACCCAGGCACCCCTGTTTTAGACCTTTTTAAGTTATATACAAGACCACATTATTTCTTTGTTTCCTGCCTATCCAGTATTTTGGTGTAGACAGATGATTTTCATATTCAAATTTATGCCTTTCCACAAGTTTAGGATTTCTTTCATCTTCTTTTGAAAGGCTATATTGACACTAAATTCTGCTTTCAGAAAAAGTAAAGGAAACATCCCCAGACATTGAACTGTGTAAACTTAAAGCATTGCATTTGGAATTCTCACCCTCATTTGACTGAATATGCATTTCAAAGGATTTTCCTTGTAATCTGCATTTAACTATAGAGCATGATTTGCTTTGGAGTTATTTTCCATTCTGATTTATTTTATTATTTGCATATAAGTTTGAATATTTTGTATTGATGTGGTATTTTTTTGTTGTTTGAACATTTTTCTGGTTGTTATCTATAACTTGGTCAAGACTGTGGTACTTTTTTTTTTTTTAATGCTTTTAAAGATTTTATTTTTAAGTAATCTTCACACCCAGTGTGGGGCTCGAACTCACAACCCTGAGATCAAGAGTCTTATGCTCCACCAATTGAGCCAGCCAGGCACCCCTAGACATAATACTTTAGACAACAATTGGAAAAATCCTTTTAAAATTAAATTCTAGAGCCAGGAGAGCATATCAAGTTAATTCATTCTCCATATTAACACTGAGAAGCCCAAGACTTACGAAAACCAAGTGATTTGTTGTTAGTGATGTCTGTTCATTTTTGTATATATGGTAACTGGCCTGTGCCTTTCTCATCCTTACTGCTAGTAAATACCATTTGGATTGCTCTTAGCTTCACAACTGGTTAGTGGCAGAGCAGAGACACAAGTGAAGTGCTCTTGACCTCTAGTTCACATACAGTTTTTTAACTTTGTATTTAACATTTTATAGTATATATGTCAATGCAGTATTATAAGGGGTTAAATAATAGGGTAATGTAACTGATGAGAGGGACATTTTTAAATCTCTATTATTCTTTTAAGAATTGTCTTATTTAGATGGGTACCCAGCTACTTAGGAATTTTGAGCATCTTTCCTTTACTAAAATATTACTATATATCTTAAACTTGATGTTGTTGTTCTGTTCTTCTCTTGGCCCTCAGTATAAATAAGATAATGCCATACAAACCTTTTATTTAAAAAATTTTCCATTCCATTCTATTTTATTATTTATTTATTTACCTTTTTTTTTTTTAATTTTATTTTTAAGTAATCTCTACACACCCAACATGGGGCTTGAACTTACAACCCTGAGATCAAGAGTCACATGCTCCATTGACTGAGCCAGCCAGGTGCTCCACCATATAAATCATTTAATAAGGAAATTCCCTCTTCATGGATTGCTATTAGTATCATTACCATTATTTTCATTTTCAGATAGAATTTGTGTGTGTGTAAAACTGTATTAGCTTGGTTCTTAAATATACCATTTCCTTTAACCCCTACTCTTTTTTCCTGCTCTTAACCTTTTCCTCGATTTTTGTTTTTTGGGGTTTTTTTTGTTGTTTTTTTAAGTAGGCTTCGAGCCCAGCATGGAGCCCAGTGAGGGGCTTGAACTCATGACCCTGAGATCAAGACCTGAGATGAGATAGAAAGTCAGATGCTTGACCAACTGAGCCACCCGGGCGCCCCGCCTTTTTCTCAATTTTTATTTGAGACAGATAAAATGATTCTCTATTTATGTTGCTTTTCATTAATTTTATGATTAGGGATTGAGTTATATATATTTTTTAACATCTGGATTCTTGGTTTTTATGTTTTACAGCCATCCTTTCTTTGGGTTTAGTAAACCTATTCATTTGAAATTTTTGTGGCTAATTACTATCATAACATTATATAACACACCATGGTACACCTCAGTTGACACCAGCAACCAGAGGCAACTAAATGGCACCTCTGGTAGTTCTTATTGGCATTCTGTGACTACCTGGAACAATATACTACCCTTTTCCTCCTCTTGTGTCTTCTCTTTTTTTATTCTTCTTTAAAAATTCTTTGCTTTTTTTCTTTTTAATCAACTTTCTAATTGTACTCAATAATAGTTTAGTAGTTGTCAACATTGACTAGCTTCCCTGGGTGCGTATCGGTAAAGATTTTTAGCCCCAGTTTGTTTTATATTTGAAACATTAATTTTGATCTGGATTAGAGAATTAGTTGGTCATTTACCATAGGTGCACTGACACTATCCTATTTATTTATGTTACTTAGTGCTTAAAAATTAGCAGGGAAGGTTGAAAAACTGAACTACCTGCTCACTCCTAAGTGATAGATTTACATAGATAGATTCCATTCTTTAATTTTTTATTATGAGAAATGTAAACACACACAAACACACAAACCTGTCCCTTAAACCCATCAGTTTTCAAAATTTTGTTATACTTGTTTCATCTACCTCTCCTCTCACCACTGTCCTTTATTTTTGACTGGAATATTTAAAAACATTGAAACAATCAATATAATTTCACCATTACATAACTTTTAGTATACATACTATATATATCCTGATATAACTGTAATGCCATTATCACATTTAACAAGTTAACAATGATGTCTTAGCCCTCAGTTTCAATAAGATAACCATTCCATATTCAGGTTTTCCATTTGTCTCAAAGATATCTTTTACAGTTGTTTTTTTCATATTGGGGTCCAGACAGGGTTCTCTTATTACATTTGATTGTTATATCTGTTAACTTATCTAAAGGGCTTGATTAGGTTTTGGTTCACCTTTTTGCTAGGGTATTTCCTAAATGATACAGTGAACTTAATTTTGCAACACAGGAGGAAACATGTAATATCTGGCTGTCTCACTTTTAGTGATCAGTGGATTTGATTTGGATCTCTCCATTGTAAATTCTCTATCAACCTTACATCAGATTCATCAGTTACATCTGATCATCCATTAATGATCATTGCTTTAATCAGTTATTTTGTTAAGAATTGCAAAATGATGATTTCTGTAATTCTGTCATTATTTCACATGTATTAAGCTATAATCTTATAGCTTCTGCAAAGAAGAACTTCATCGAGTAGTCCCAATTTGTTACCCTGAAATATAGTTCATACATGAAAAGCAGAATAAATGAATAAATGCCTTTAATTATCAGTTTTTAAAGTAAGGACTTGGTATCCACTTACTTTAAATGACTGGTGAGTATACTTTTGTTCTTAATAGCATTTTAGTGGATATGTTTGATTAGAGCAATGTATCTCTTTATAGTCAGGAAAAATAAGTGAACATGTGTTGAGAACAAACAATGAATCATGGAACACTACATCAAAAACTAATGATGTAATGTATGGTGATTAACATAATAAAAAAATGCTAGTAAAAAAAGAATAAGATAGAAAGTCAGAAACAGAGTAAGTGGTGGTTACTAGGGGCTGGAGTGTGGGAGAAATGGACAGATACTGGTCTAAGGGTACAAACTGCCAGTTATAAGATGAATAAGCTCTAGAGATTTATTGTATACTATGGTGATAATAATATTAAGCTAATAATACTGTTTTATATACTGGAAAGTTGCTAATTGAGTAGATCTTAAATGTTCTTACCACAAGAAAGAAATGGTAATTTTGTGATGTGATGAAGGTGTTAACTAACACTACAGTGGTAATCATTTTATAGTATGTAAGTGTTTCAAATCAATAGGTTGTACGCCTTAAACTCACACAATGTTCTATGTCAATATCTCAATAAAGCTGGGGGAAAGAAAAAAAAAGAGAACTTAAAATATAAGTACTATATACATATAAACCTGGTAGCTTCCACAGAAGTTATTTTATCTCCTTTACTTCTAATAAAAATCCTGTAACAAAGATATTATCCTTGTTTTACATATGGGCATACTAAGACTTAGAATTTATGTAATTTGCTTAAGGTTGCACAACAAGTACGTAGGACAACTGTTTTTAAAACCCACTTTATTTAACTCAGAGCCTTAATGTTCTTTCTGCTGTATTCCTTCCCCCCTTTGGTAGCAGTTAAACCCAAGTTGGCAGCATTAAGTGGGAGAATTTGACACCGAGAAATGACTACTTTTGCCTTTCTCTTATCTCACTGTTGAGACTTGACAGTCAGAAAAATGAGTAGAACAAGTCTAGTAAAGCCATGGGCTTTTTTTTTTTTTTTTGGTCTTATGTGAATACTTATCTACTCAATAAGGTAATTTGCCTTTTTAGGACTTTTGAGCTACACCTTTGCTGTTCTTCTTTCTCTTAAGTAATACCTGCTTTTTTCCTAAAAACAAAACAAAACAAAACATTTTTCATAAAAAATGCTATTTCAAAGAAACAGAAAATGGTATTGTTACAAAATACTTGTTATTTAATGGTGAAATAAACAGAAATGGGAAACTGAGTTTTTCTTGAATGATAATGAAGAGGTTGCAGAATATATAAGCTAAATCCAGCTTAAAGGAGCTGAGAAAAACTAAGAATCAAGCAAAGACTACTGTTAGTTGTTTTATGCATCTTTTTTCTATTGACTTAGAATCAAGTCTCGGGAATTTAGGGGCCAGATAATTACAGGAAAATATAAACTTTCTCTGCTAGAATGTGATGATATTTGAAGATTTATATTATTGAATTCACAGTTTCATACCATTGCTATTGTGAAGCACATACAGAAGCATCCCTGAGGTGTGCCTGGGTGGTTCAGTCATTTAAGTGTCTGCCTTCGGCTCAGGTCATGATCCCGGGGTCCTGGGATCCAGTCCCATGTCACAGGGAGCCTGCTTCTCCTTCTCCCTCTGCCTGCCTCTCTGCCTGCTTGTGCTCTCGCTCTCTCTCTCTCAAATAAATAAATAAAATCTTTAAAAAAAAAAGCATCCCTAAGACATATAATTATTCCCAGCTCTCGTAAGCACAATTAAAGCTAAGTAATGCTTGATGAATATGTAAGAATTATTGTACATTTATATTGTGCAGTTTAAAGAGAATGGAATTAGGAGTTGGTAGACATGGATTCTAGTGTAGGCTCTGTCCCTTTGAGGTCTATAATCTTAGGGAGGCATATTGCTCACCCTATCTGTCGTTTTTTTCCCCATCTATAAAGTGAAAGAGTCAAACTTGTGAAATACCTGCACTTCTAAAATTCTGTGGTTTTTAAATGTCTTGTAAAAGTTGTTCTCTACTAAACGTTATCTTTGTTTTCCTCCATAAGGGTGTGTTACTACTGCAGGCGCTAACAAGAAGCAATGGAGCAATCCAGAAAATTGTTGCTTTTGAAAATGCTTTTGAGAGACTACTGGACATTATTACAGAGGAGGGGAACAGTGATGGAGGTATAGTATGAGGAGATTGATTTAAAGAGATTCCTTTTGTGCTCACTAAATTGTTAACTTTTAGGGAATGCGATTAGAGGGAGAAATGAGGATTCGTACTTTATATTCTTTCATTATGGTTTGTGGAGTATGGATTTCTTTTTATTTATCCTATTTGATATTTGTTAGGCTTCTGGAATCTAAGTTGGGGTGTTTCATCATTTCTAGAAAATCTCAGCCATCTCTCTTCAAACACTGCTCTGCTACATTTTCTCCTGTCTTATTTCTAAACTCAGAATCAATTCTCTGTCATCTGATTTGACTCTCACTTTATCTTACTTTCTCTTCTGTGTTTTCCATCTTTTGGTGTTTCCAGGCTTTATTCCGTTTTATTATTTCTGACCTGTTATCTATTTCAACAATTCTTTCTTCACCTACATTTACTTATTTATTATTATTTTAAATTTTTATTTAAATTCCCATTGCTTAATATATAGTGTAATATTAGTTTCAGGTGTACAATGTAGTGATTCAACACTTCCATACATCACCCAGTGCTCATCATGACAAGTGCACTCCTTAATCCCATCACCTATTTGACCCATCTGCCCACCTACCTTCCTTTTGGTAATCATCAGTTTATTCTCTGTAGTTAAGAGTCTCTGGTTTGCCTCTGTCTTTTTTTTTCCCCATGCTCATCTGTGTTGTTTCTTAAATTCCACATATGAGTGAGATCATACAATATTTGTCTTTCTCTGACTGACTTATTTTGTTTAGCATAATACTCTCTAGCTCCATTATGTCGTTGCAAATGGGAAGATTTCATTCTTTTTTGTGGCTGAGTACAATACAAAATATCTGCGGATATTTTCAACTTAACTATTTATTTCTTCAAACACAAGAAACAATTATTTCATAGTCTCTGTCTGATAATCCCAATATTTTAAGTCTTTGTGGATCTGGAACTTTTGCTCCATTGGTTCTTATGCATTGTTCAATGTTTTCTTTGTGCATGATTATCTTTGATTAAGTGTTGTGTTGTACTTAACAGAATTATTCATAGGAATTTGAAGCCTAGGATGGAGGTAATTTCTTTTAGAGAAAACATTGTCGTTTCTGCCAAGTCCTGGCAGTGCAGTTTATCTGGGATCAACTTAATCCAGGTTTAAGGCTTGAGATTCCCTAGACCACTCAGGCAATTCAAACCCAGCCTGTAAGATCTATGAGGACTACTTAACTTTTGGTTATTCTCATGCTGAGGATATAGCCCTTTGAAGTCCCAGCTTATTAGTGGAGAGTTTTCTGTTAGATTCCTTTCCCACCTTGTATGTGCTCTTGGCTTTGATTTATTTTCCCTCTGCCATGTGAGTCTGTCAAAATGAAAGTTTTAGATTTTTTAAGATTGAGAAATATACTCCCAGCCAAAAGGTATTTATACTTCTTTACCTCACTAAGATACCCATTTTCCTATCATTGTTAACTTGCTAAACTGTCAACTCTTCATTGCTCCTGAGGCTTTTTTGTTTTTTAATTCAGCATTTTTAGTTGTTTTTAGTGAGAGGTTGATCCAAAAACCTAGCCCTGGGATTGAAAGAGAAAATTAGTTTATTTGCATTGACTGAAGTGAGATTAGCAAGTTGAGTAGTATAGATGACATTTGGCTATATTAATCTGGAGGGGAGGGCCAGCCTGGAGATAAAGATTTGCATGTCTAGAAGATAGGTGATAGATGAAACAAAGTTAGATAAATGAGATAAAAGATGAGATTAGTCCATTAGGGTGAGTAATGAGTGAGAAGGGAAGTGCTAAAACAAAAACCTGAGCAATACTAATAGTTAAGGAATAGTAGAGAGGAGCAAGTATTGGTAAAAGAGACTGAGGGCCGAGAGGCAAGAGGAAAACATCTGTGGGAGGGTCTGGGGAGTGGGTAGCATTGTTAGAAGCTGCTGAGATGTCAAATAAGAGGGCAGAAATGTACCTTTGGGAACATGGACATCATTGATGACCTTGGGGAGAGCAGTTGTGTATAGTGGTTGCCTCAGAATCCATATTGCAGTGAGAGGAACGTGTTAGAAATGGGAAAATAGAATAGTAGAGAAAACTCATGCAACGAATTTGGAGAAGTCGGGGGAGAAAGGTAAATAGGAACTGAAGGTTGACGGGGAATGTTTTTTATCCTCTTAAATTTTTTGTTGACATATGAAACATTTTTCAAACATACAGAAAACAGTAAGAAATAGTGTAACAAACCCTTGTGCACCAATCAGCCAATTCTATTAAACGTTTACATTTTGCTATACATGTTTTAGATTTTTAAGAAATAAAACACAGAGTTAAGACCTGTGTATATAACTCATTCTCTATAAAACTATAACTATAACAAAGTCTTTGTAGAACTGTTATTCTGCCTTCCTTCTCTAAGATTACAGTATTTTTATTTTGTTTTCCCATTCAATGAGTGTTTTTATACTTTTTAAAAAAGATTTATTTATTTTAGGGACACCTGGGTGGCTCAATCAGTTAAGCGTCTGCCTTCGGCTCAGGTCATGATTTCAGAGTCCTGGGATCGAGCCCCGCTTCAGGCTGCTTGCTCAGCGGGGAGCCTGCTTCTCCCTCTGTGCTCTCTCTCTCTCTCAAATAAGTAAATAAAATCTTTTTTTAAAAAAAAAGATTTATTTATTTTAAAGAGAGAGGCTGCATGAGTAGGGAGAGGGGCAGAGGGAGAGGGAGAAAATCCCAAGCAGACTCCCCACTGAGCGTGGAGCCCAATGTGAGGCTCAATCTCACAACCCTCAGATCATGGCCTAAGCTGAAATCAGGAGTTGGGCACTTACCCGACTGAGCTACCCAAGTGCCCCTGTTTTTATACTTTTAACATGTATTTGTGTGATTCTGCATACACACACACACACACACACACACACATCATATATTAATAAACCATATATAGCATTATTTTGCATGTTCTCAAACTAGATAAAAAGCATCCTTCTGAATATAACTTTACAACTTGCTGTTTTTTATCCAACATTATGTTTTTGAGATTTATCCATGTTGGTACATATTACTCTAGTTTATTCTTTTTTTTTTTTTTAAAGATTTCATCCATTTATTTGAGAGAGAGAAAGAGAGACAGAGAGCACGAGAGGGAAGGGGATCAGAGGGAGAAGCAGACCCCCCCGCTGAGCAGGAAGCCCGATGTGGGACTCGATCCCGGGACTCCTGGATCATGACCTGAGCTGAAGGCAGTCGCTTAACCAACTGAGCCACCCAGGCGCCCTCTAGTTTATTCATTTTAAGTGCTATATGTATATATATATATATTTTTTTTTTAAGATTTTATTTATTTATTTGACAGAGAGAGACACAGTGAGAGAGGGAACACAAACAGGGGGAGTGAGAGTGGGAGAAGCAGGATTCCCACTGAGCAGGGAGCCCAATGCGGGGCTCAATCCCAGGATCCCGGGACCATGACCTGAGCTGAAGGCAGACGCTTAACGACTGAGCCACCCAGGCGCCCCTTAAGTGCTATGTTTTATTCAGTAGTATGAATATTCTATGATCTATTTTTTTTAAGATTTTATTTATTTATTTGAGAGAAAGAGAGAGCGTGCGCACAAGCAGGGGGGAGGGGCAGAGGGAGAGAGAGAAGGAGATTCCTGCTGAGCAGGGAACCTGACACTGGGCTCCATCCCAGGACCCCAAGATCACAAACCAAGCTGAAGGCAGAAGGCTCAAGCCACCCAGGTGCCCTTATGATCTTTTTTTTTTTATTGAGTTGACAGGCTGTATCTGTTTTTGCTAATATAAACTGTTGTTGCGAATGGTCTTTATGTGTCTACTTGTATATGAAGTTTCTCTACACTGTATACCTACAAATAGAATTACACTTTTTTCGTCTTTACCACATATTGCCGAATGGCTTTCTTAAGTGGTTTTATCAGTTTGTATATCTATCAGCAGTGTTTTTAAGTTTCTTTTTCTTCACATTCTTGTCAGTCTTTGCTTGCCAGTTTGATGGGTGTGAGATGGTATCTCATTGAGATTTTCACTTTTCATTTCGTAAACTAATGAGATTAAGCATATTTTCATGGGAGTTTACGCCCTGATTTTGTTGATTTGTCCTTTACCCCTCTGAATTAGCTGCTTGCCCATTTTAGTGTAAGATTGTTTTTCCTTTTCCAGTTGATTACTGAGAGTATATATTCTGGATACTAATCCTTTGTTAATTATTCATGTTTATATTATTTTCTTCTAGTCTGTTTATAGTGTTTCTATTAAAGTTTAAAATTTTAACATAATCACATGTATTGGCTTTTTTTAAAGATTGCATTTTCTTTTTTTAAAATATTTTATTTACTGATTTATTTGAGAGAGAGCACGCACAAGCAGGGGGAGGGGCAGAGGGACAAGCAGACTCCCCACTGAGCATTGAGCCTGATGTAGGGCTCGATCCCGGGACCCTGAGATCATGACCTAAGCCGAAGTCAGATGCTTAACCAACTGAGCCACCCAGGTGCCCCCATATATTGGCTTTTTAAAAAGAGTTTATGCTTTTGTGTCTTATTTTAAAAATTTCTCTCTACCTCAAGGTTGTAAAGAGTGTTTTCATCATTTTCTTTTATTAAAGGCTTTGCAATTGTCTTTTACATTTAATTAATATGGATTTTGCATTTGAATGATGGTATAAGATTTGTAATCAAACATCCATATGTGTGAAGGGCTGTTTCTGAGTTCTCTGTTCTGTTACATTTGTCTCACTCTGCACTAAAACCACACTTTCTTGATTACTAAACCTCATAATATCTCTTATCTATTAGAATATAGGAAAAATCTTTTATATTGTCTACTTCCCGGATCCAATTCCAGCATTAGATACCAGGAGGGTATTTGAGAATTCAACTCAGTTCTGACACTGTCTACCCACAGATAGCATCAGATTCCATAGGTTGAGGGTTTAGCCCTACAAAACTGCCCTCCACCCTCCCCCTTAGGATGCCAGTCACAAGCCCCAGGCTGTTACCTATGCTTCTGACCTACCTCACAGAATTCAGGGAAACACTTACGTTTACCGGTTTATTAAAGGATTTGAATCAACAGCCGGATGAAGAGATACATAGGGGGAGGTCCTGAACAAAGGAGCTCCTGTCCTCACAAAGCTTGGGTCCCAGCTCAATGACACATGGAAGCATTCTGGTTCCCCAAGTGTGGAGGCTCTCTGAAAAGGAGCAAAAAACTGTCCTCTTGGTTGTTTATGGAGTCTTCATTAAAAATTCTTGATTGACTAAGTCATTGGCCATTAGCTGATTCAACCTGGAGGTGGGGAGAGTTCTTGGGGGCACTGAAAGTTCCAACCCTATAGTCACATGGCTGGTCCTACTGGCAGCCAGTGCCCACCCTTAAGTGGGGTCCCAAAATCACCTTCATTAATAAATAGCAAGATACCCATTTCACCTTTGTGGCTCTGAAGGGTTTTCAGGAACTGTGGATGAAGATCAAATATAACTGAGAAATATATTTTGATCATCTGGATGAATTCTGAAGCCCTCTTCTCAATTGCCTTAACACGCCTTTTCCTTTTGTTCTTCCATTTGAATGAAATTTGTTCACTAATTAAGTTCTATATATTAAATATAAGTGTGTGTGTGTGTGTGTGTATGTATATATATATATGTGTGTGTATATATATATATATATATATATAATTTTTTTTTAAGTAACCTCTGAACCCAGTGTGGATCTCAACCTTACCAACCCCAAGATCAAGAGTCACATGCTCTACCCATGAGCCAACCCTCCCCATTGGAATTTTTTTGGAAATATATTGGGTTTACAGATTAATTTAAGGAGAATTGTCATCTTCATGCATTGACTTTTCCCATTCATGAACCCAGGTCTATCTCTTAATGCAGATCTTCTTTCAGATCTTTGAGTCATGTTTTATAATTTTTTTTTTTTTTTTTTTATTTGCGAGAGAGACAATGAGAGACAGAGAGCATGAGAGGGAGGAGGGTCAGAGGGAGAAGCAGACTCCCTGCTGAGCAGGGAGCCTGATGTGGGACTCGATCCCGGGACTCCAGGATCATGTCCTGAGCCGAAGGCAGTCGCTTAACCAACTGAGCCACCCAGGCGCCCCAGTCATGTTTTACAATTTTGAGCAAAAGAGTGTTACACCTTTTTTATTAGATTGATTCCTAGGCATCTTACCATTTTTGTTACCATATGAATGGGATCTTTTTCTTTTACATTCTCAAACTGGTCATTACTTGATTTTTGTATGTTGATCTTGTGTCCAACCACCTTATTAAACCATTAGTTCTTTTTTTTTTTTTTTAAGATTTTATTTATTTATTTGACAGAGAGAGGGACACAAGCAGGGGGAGTGAGAAAGGGAGAAGCAGGCTTCCCGCCGAGCAAGGAGCCCAATGCAGGGCTCGATCCCAGGACCCTGAGATCATGACCCGAGCCGAAGGCAGTCGCTTAACCAGCTGAGCCACCCAGGTGACCCTAAACCATTAGTTCTAATTGGGCTTTCTGTGTAGATAATCATATTTTCTGCTTATAAAAGTAATCATTTTGGGGCGCCCGGGTGGCTCAGTCATTGGATGTCTGCCTTTGGCTTGGGTCATGATCCCAGGGTCCTGGGATCGAGCCCCACATCGGGCTCACTGCTCAGCGGGAGGCCTGCTTCTCCCTCTCCCACTCCCCTTCTTGTATTCCCTCTCTCGCTGTCTCTCTCTCTGTCAAATAAATAAATAAAATCTTTAAAAAAAAAAGTAATCATTTTTCTTCCTTTTCAATTCTTACACCACTTTTCTTTTTTGTCTTATTGCACTAATTAGAATCTTTAATACAGTGTTGAATGTTGCTGGCTTTAATAAGAATACTGATGTCTCACCATTAAATTTGATTTTTGCTAAGAGTTTTTATCATGAATGAATCTTGAATTTTAGTGAATTTTTTTCTATATCTATGGAGATCATCAGATTATTTTTCTCCTTTAATCTATGAGGGTCTTTTCTTTAAAAAAGAGACTGCAACCAATATAAGCAAGTTGAGAAGAGGGAGATACAGGAGAGAGAGAGGATGATCAATCAGTGATACATAATACCTAAAAAAGGAGGAAGGAATGGAATCCAGAATAGGGGTAGGAGTTGGCTTTTAAGATAGGAAAAGAAGCACATCTTCCATCATAATGGGGAAGGCACAGGTGGAGATGTAGGTCCTTTTTCAGATTTGGTGGTAGGAAGTTGAATTGAAAATAGAGTCATATGCTAAGAGTGAAAGAGGAGGACACAGTTGAGAATTATGGAGAAGGTAAAAAGTCTTTTGGAGAATAGGAGAGTTAGTTGACTGTTGTAATTAGGAAGATTTCCAGGCAGGGATAAAAGCCCCATTGAGGGTTTTCACTGTGATTTTCCAGTACTGCACACAGCTTGATGAAGTGATTCTGTCCCCCCATTCCCCATACTCCGCTGCCTAGGTGTGATAGAGAAAAAAAAACAAGCAGTTAATTTTTCACAGGGTTGTGTGTTTTCCAGGAAGTTATTATGAAAAGACAGTAAGACAAGAGAACTTAGTTTATTATCTCCAGAGTGAAGAAATGAAGATCTATATAGTCTAAGCTAGATAGGGAAGGAAGTAAAGACAGAGGGGTTCCTAAAAAGGAAGAAAGAAGACTTGTTGATGGTTTGAAAGTCTCAGGGAAGTCATAGAACAGATATGTTGAGAATACTTGAGCGGAAAAGATGGGAGGTTTTTGTAATGGAGTAAGAATTCTCTCTGATGATGAGCCCAAGAACTGAGAAGTCCAGGTATTAGATGGATTGTCACTGAAATCAAGAGGGACAGCAGGAAGTAGAGAAAGAAGATTTTGAGCTAGATGCCAGCAATGCTTTCAGTGAATGGAGTAGTGACCACAGTTTTGTTACATAACTTCAATTAGGAGTGGTAAGAGATGGTATGGGCAGATGGCCTGATCCTCAAGGAAACAGGCGATTTTGTGAGAAGGCAGAGGAACTATGGTCTCTGGAAAGTACACTGGGCTGGGAGGATCATAGATTCCACATTCTGACTCAGGTACATGGGATTGAGAGCATGAACTGCCTGCACTTTAGAATGTTACAAGGTAAGGCAACTTCTTTATTTTTTTTTTAAAGATTATTTATTTATTTATTTGACAGAGAGCACAAGCAGGGGGAGCAGCAGAGGGAGACAGAGAAGCAGGCTCCCTGATGAGCAGGGAGCCCAATGTGGGGCTTGATCCCAGGTCCTGAGATCATGACCTGAGCTGAAGGCAGACGCTTAACCGACTGAGCCACCCAGGCACTGAAGGCAGCTTCTTTAAAGGAAAAAACATTTCGGGGCACCTGGATGGCTCAGTTGGTTAAGCAGCTGCCTTCGCCTCAGGTCATGATCCTGGGGTCCTGGGATCAAGCCCTGCATCAGGCTCCCTGCTCAGTGGGGAGTCTGCTTCTCCCTCTCCCTCTGCCCCTTCCCCTGCTTGTGTGCACTCTTTCTCTCTCCAAAATAAATGAATCTTAAAAAAAAAATGAAGTGACTGAGGCTATAGTAGGTTTTATTAACCAATATTTGGGAGTTTGGGGTAGCATCTTGAAAGAGTTTGAAAGGAGATTAAGCATTCTAAGATGAGAAAATGGAAGTGCGTAGGTGATTAGCGAGGTATATATTTTCAGAGGTGACCAAGGAAAACAGAATTTTAAGGCAGGGTAGAATTAGCTAGTCTTTAGGATTGCTAAGTTCTAATGGCTCCTTGTAACTGATGGTGGCCTTCAAAGCTCTGGAATTCACTTTGCACGTTGGAGGGAAGGCCTGCCAGTTATAGTGAGGGCTTTGACATTCTGTTTCCTCCAGAGCCTTCAGATGGTCCTAATGGCAGATCTTATTTAATAGAGATTTATGGCCCTGCATAAGAGACAGATACAGTGGTTCCTCCTTAGAAGGTGAGGACCCACATGTTTCAGCACTATGAGGTAAGGAAGCCTCTAACTTGGGAGATCAGGACTGGTTAAATCAGAGATTTTAAAAAGAATCTAAAATATGCACCTTAAACATTTTATCTCAAGTTAAATGTAATAGTTTGCATTGATATACTGATCTTTGGAGTTAGGGCCAGAACGTTTTCTTCAAATATGGGTGGACTAATAGGAGTTTTTCCATCACCTTTGTGCATCTTTATTACATCACATCTATAATACATCATGTAGGATTTGATTTTTGGCTTCTTTGAAGTGCAAGATCTTTATGGATTTTTACAATTACTTTTTTTGTTTCTTAGACTTGCATTACCCATATATAACAACAACTATTCTTAATGACTTGGCTTTCACTGAGTTTTGCCAAAGACTTAGTTTTTATAAAAATAGCTCTATTATATAGTCATTCCCTCATATCTATAGGGAATACACTCCAAGACCCCCAGTGGATGCCTGAAATCATAGTACCAAACCCTATATATACAGTGTTTTTTCCTATACATACATACCTATGATAAAGTTTAATTTACAAATTAGGCACAATAAGACATTAACGACAACTAATAATAGAACAATTGTAACAATATACTGTAATTAAAGTTACGTGAATGTGATCTTACTTTCTCTGTCTCTGAAAATGTGCTGTACTCACCTTGCTTCTTGTCATGACGTGAAATGATAAAATAACTATGTGATGAGATGAAGTGAGGTAAATGATGTAGGCATTGTGACGTAGCATTAGGCTACTATTATTAACCTTCTGACACTAAATCAGGAGGAGGATCATCTGCTTCTGGACTGCACTCGATCACAGATAAGACCTCAGAAAGTGAAACTGCAGATAAGAGGGGACTATTATTTGACAATTTATATTACAGTTAATTAATAACTAGTGCAGATAGCATGGTAGATTTGTAAATTACAAAAGTAATTTACTCTTAGGTGCAATAATCCAGGCATGATCCATGAAAGAAAAAATTGATACGTGGGACTTCTTTAACATTGAAAATTTCTCTACAAACCACTGTTAAGCTGCTCTGAAAAATAAAGTCTTTTTTTTTTTTTTAAGTTTTATTTATTTAAGTGATCTCTACACTTGACATAGGGCTTGAACTCAGATGACCCCGACATCGACAGTCGTTATGCTCTTCTGACTGAGCCAGCCAGGCACCCCCAAAATAAAGTCTATTAATTAAAAAAAAAAGCAACTGATTTTTGTAAACATAAAGCTCAATTAGTAGGAGTAAAAGTGTGGATGTACTATACAGAGGAACCTATTAGCTGTGAACATCTAGTGTCAATCATATTTTTAACAGAGGAAACGGATCCTTGGTTAAACTAGCACTTGGTAAAGTAGAGATCAGTTGGCGAGCTTTAAACCATGATAACAGTGTAAGCTGTAGTGTGGATGAAAGTACCCTATAGAATAGTATGTTGTAAGCAGAGATAGGAATAAATGGAGAAGAGGAACCAGGAATGATAGGAAGCCTGAAGAGTGGCCAGAGATCTGTAAGGAAAATGAAGAGAGAGTAGTTAGTGTGTTAGAAACCAAGGGAAGAGTAAGTTTCAGGAAAGAGACATCAAGATAGCAATGTCAGGTGCTTCTTAGAGATTAAGTAAAATATGGTTGATTCATTCAATGAATATTTAATAGTGACCTGATATTTATAGATCTGATATCTCTGTCTCTGCTGAGGACAGAGTAAGTCACTGTATCCTAGTAGGGCATTCACATTCCTGTCTTTATGAATTATAATCTAATGGAGAAGACAGATACAGCATAATAAAAGGAGCAGGCTTTTGTGAAAGCATGTAGCTGGTGATACTAGCCTGGTCATCAGGTCTTGATGTTTAATCTGGGATCTGAAGAAAAATATGAGTTACTGAGGTGAGTGGATAGTTGAACAGAGTGGTCAAGAGATCATGAGAAAGAGCACACAGCTTGTGGCCTGTGGCCATCAGGAGTCAGAACAGGCTTTCTGCCTTGCCGTACTGAAGAAATGCTGAGCTTGGGATTTGTCTTTAAAAGTGTTTGGTGGAGGGATCCGGGTGACTCAGTCAGTAAAGCTTCTGACTCTTGATTTCTACTCAAGCTCAGGTCATGATCTCAGGGTCATGAGATTGAGCCTTGCCTGGGGCTCTGAGCTCAGCATGGAGTGGAGTCTGCTGGTCCCTCTCCCTCCCCCTTTGTTCCTCCCCTGCACGCAGGCATGTGCATGTCTCTGTCTCTGTCTCTCTCTAAAATAAATAAAATCTTTAAAAAAAAAAAAAAAAAATTCTCCCCCCCTCCCCCTGGCCCCCCCCCCCCCCCCCCCCCCCAGCAAAAAGTGTTTGGGGATTGAATTTTCCTTCAGGTTTTATCAGCCTTAACACTTCCATTTTACATTCTTTTCCCAGGTATAGTAGTGGAAGATTGTCTGATTTTGCTCCAAAACTTGTTAAAAAACAACAATTCCAATCAAAATTTTTTTAAAGAAGGCTCATATATTCAACGTATGAAACCTTGGTTTCATGTTGGAGATGAAAATTCTGGCTGGTCTGCACAGAAAGTGACTAATCTGCACGTAATGCTACAGGTATACTGTAGTTAGACATAAATGTGATAAGAATTTTGACAATGTTCCTTTCAAAGAAAATTGCTTGTGTTTGATAAATTTAGGATGTTGAGTTGGTTTCAGATGGGCTTTAAAGAATCTTTTAATATGAAGATTTACAGTTATGTTCAGAGATCCTCTGCCATTAACCTCCCCCCCAACTCCCATTGCATACACCCATCACTCAGCTTCAATAATTATTAACATCTGGCAATTTTGTTTCACCTTTTATTCCCCTTTCTTGTCCTGCTGGATTATTTTAAAGCAAATCCAAATATATAGTGTCCTGATGGGTTTTGCACCCAAAGAATAATAGGTTAGATTGTTGATTTGAATTTTTAAAATCTGATTTCTTCAATTAAGGTTTTAATGTTCAGAATACTACATTCAGCAAATAAATTCATTCAGTAAACATTTACTGGGAGCTATGCACTGACTGCTAGGAAATGAATGATAATGTGCCTGCCCCCAAAGATTAATAATCTGTTTTAAATCCGATACGGGTTAAACTGACACATCACCTGTAATTTTATTTAAGCTTTATGGTGAAGGCTTAGTGGTGATGGATAGTAAAAGTGAAGACAGTAGGATCCCAAATGATTTCTCCATCAGAGAATATATGAAATACTTTGAAGTATTTTACTTACTTATTCCTTTATTACTTCTCAATCCTTAAGTTTATACACTAGCCTCCCAACTTACTGACTCTCTGGTGATTCTTGTGGGTCTTCGAATATCTCTGAATTGTGCCTCCATCTCTGAAGTTGTTTTCCTCAAAACTAGATGGATAGTTTCTCTAGCAATTAGAGTCTGAATATTGCTGCATGCCTTGGGAGTTGGCTATATAGGGTTGATTGATAATTAGGGTGACCAGATGCCCCATTTTGCCAGGATAGTATTCATTTTGTAATTACTATAACAGTGTCCTCTTTCGCTTCTAAACTGTCCCAATTTAGATAACAAATTATAGTTACCCTATATAGAATATACCTAAGAACAGTTAGGACGATATTTTATGGGAGCACATGGGTAGAATCTTCCTATTTTATACTCCCCCCTTTATCATTTCTATTTTCATGTGTCGGTATAACACATTTCAAGACTGTATTGGTTTTTTATACTTTCAAATTAGCATCCCAAGTAGTAAGCTTGGTATCTTTGCCCAACACCACTTTCTTAATAAAGGAAATTCCTCTAGAAAAGTACCTTTCAAAATGTGATTAGACAGAGTGAAGGGATCTGGTGATGTGAAAAAAAAGTTATATATATATCCTGCCAAGCAGTGAAAATTTAAAGTGCTGGAGGAGTCCATTTGTGTTTTATAGTTTAAGGTACTATGTAAGGAATTATTTTTGAAGAAAATGTCACTGTTTAAAAAGTAAAGTATTATTTTACCCAAAAAAATAAAGACTAGAGTACTGAATATCAACGAAAAAATTCTAGGTACGTAGTAAATTGTTTCTTTAAGTACTCTTGACTTACAAAAAGTGAATAAAATGTTGAAGAAAGTAAACTTCAAAATAAAGAAGCTGAGTTTAATTCACTTTAATATATTCTCCATCTCAAAAATTGAGTAGTTGATACATTCATGACTTCACAGGCCACAGGTTATCTTCTGCTTTTCAGTCGGTTCCAGTGCTATTTCTTTGTAGCTTTATGTATGTTACTTATACTTCCAGTTCTTTATTATACACCAAATGAAAATGCATCAAAAATGGTGATAAATAGTCCTATTTGAATAGATAACATCCTAAGTGGAACTAGTCATCATTGCATTTGAAATCATGATTGATTTTTAAAATTCTCTAAGTTGAAATTGATGTGTTTAAGGATATTTTATTCAGATTCTACAGATTAAATTTGGGGGAAGCATCGTCTCAAAAATTTTTTTAGTCATAAAACATTTTAATTTTGTCCTGAAATGATAGTGTTATGACTAGTTCTGCCTCCTATTCCTACAGGCATGTATACCCTTGTAGACCATTTTTTGGACAGATACTGCCAGCTACTCTCAGAAAGCTCATTACCTTATGAGAGAATCCTTTTCATTTTTGGGTAATTCTAGTTATTAAAAACTTAATCCATATAATGGGTCAAAGTCTGCCTTGATGTAACTTCTACAAACTTCCCTTGTTTTGCTCTCTGGGAAAATACAAGTTCATTCCTTATGGTATTACATATTTGAATGTTGTTATTAAGTCTTCCCTTATTTTCTTATCCTTATATTAAGTATTCCCTCCTTCTTCAATCACCTTTTCCTACTTCTCTGTCATCTAGAAAATTGATAATGCTTTTTTTTACATCATCAATAAAGATACCCAACTGCTATTAGATGATATTAAGGAATTGTTGATTTCGTTAGGTACGGTAATCCTTTTTAGTTAGAGATGCATATAGAAATATTTATGGGAGAAATGACATCTAGCTTGATATTTGCTTTAAATATATATATATTATCTATATGTGTGTGTGTGTGTGTGTGTGTGTGTGTGTGTTTTTCCCTTTCACGTAAGGATAAGAGGGGAATAAATTAAAAAAACAAAAAGCCATGGAGGCCTAACTGGAAAGGTCTAAGGATTTAAACCAATAGGTAATCCTAAAGCCTCTCTCTAGTGACATCAGTGTATTAATTAACCCTCTTTTTTTTTTTAAAGGTTTTATTTATTTATTTGAGAGAGGAGAGAGAGAGAGAGCATGAGTGGGGGAGGGCCAGGGGGAGAGGAAGAGGCAGACTCCCCGTTGAGCAGGGAGCCAACTCGGGGCTTGATCCCAGGACCCTGGGATCATGACCTGAGCCACTTGATCCCAGGACCCTGGGATCATGACCTGAGCCAAAGACAGACATCCAACCAACTGACCCACCCAGGCGCCCCTTAATCAACCCTCTTAATAAAGTATTATCACAAATTTCCCATTTGATCTTAATATATAAGGCTTTGTACATACATAGACCTATGAGTGTAGTTTTAAAATACAAGATACATATAAAATTATTTTGAAGATCTAACTGTGCTGAACATATTTGGGATGACGTTTTTTATGTTTCTCAGATGTCGTATTCAAGTTCAGACTACTCGTAGAGCTATACGGATTTAATTAGCATTACAATCAGTGAGGCCAACCCCTTGCCTAATGCATAAATCTTGTACCGGGTAAATCTTCGGTTGTTAGTTTTAGTCTCTCTTTAAGTATCTCCAGTTGAAGGGGAATATATCACACCTCAAGCCACTCTGTTGTCAGATCTACTCTATAATTAGGTAGTTCATCTTTGCTTTGATAAGAAATATACCACCCTGTTCCTTATTCATTCATTCATTTATTGAATTTAAACTATGTTATAAATACTGGGCTCATTCTTTGGAATCCAAAAATGACAGAGGCAGAGTGTGCTCTGGGAGTTCACAGTGACCTGAAGGAGACATAGACATTCTTGTTCATATAGATAATTTCCCTCAAGACTTTTCAAATCTTTAAAAGACAAACGTTGTTTTCTCTCTCCTGCACAGCTTGTCCGTGTACTGGTGTCTCCCACCAACCCCCCTGGTGCTACCAGCAGCTGCCAGAAAGCCATGTTCCAGTGCGGCTTACTGCAGCAGCTTTGCACCATCCTCATGGCTACTGGAGTTCCTGCTGATATCCTCACTGAGGTAAACAACGTGGGGGCAGGGGCTACTCAGTGCAAGTTGAAATCGGGAATCCTAAGAAGAAGTAGATGTCAGCTAAAGGAAAAACAGTAAAAGTTAACCATTTTTACATGTTAAATTCCTTATTGAGCCTCCTAAAACGTAATCAGCATAATGATGACAGTATTCAGCCCCAAAGGTATACTCATTCCTCAAATTTAATAGTATATAAATAATGTGAAAGCTTACAGGATTTCTCATTAATTTTATTGTATTCAACAGGAATGCACAGTATGATTTATGTTTTCAATTTTGAGAACAGTATGACTTAGTCAAATAAGACTTGAGACTTAAGTAGTCTTACATATTCCTAGAATTGTAAATTCTTTTTCCCTGATGTTTGGCATTTTTTGTTTCCTACCTAATAAGAAAAGGAAGTTAGTTTGAAGAAAAGAAAGGTTGAGTTTACTTAAACTATTTTTAAATTTTTCTCAAATTAACACATGCACCTTAAAAGAACAGATGATAATGAAATTTCTATAACAGAAACCTCTATCTTTAGCCTTACTCCTCCCTGACTTAAGTCTTGCTTCCCCTTTGTATAACCCTCTCACTTTACTTTTTCTGTCACCCCAGTAATTTGTGTTTAAATCAGTAATCAGGGTTTATAATTTTATGACTATATAAATACTGTTCCCTGCTAAGCCAGAGCCCTAATATCTTTTTTAAATATCCCTTTCTCTTTCCTGAGTTGTAGTAGTGTTCTTTTTTCATCTTACCTATTTTCTGTGTGCCTACATATTAGTATTATCACATGCTTAACATGTCATTTCCATCCCAGGCATTTTTCTTTCTGGGAGCCTTCCATCCATCTGCTCCAATATGGGCTGGTTATTCTCTCCTGTGCACATCTCTTGTCCTGGGACTTTTCACCAGCCCCCTAGGAGCTCTTGTTACTGTTCTCTTGACTTAAATCCCTTAGTTATCAGGCCATGTCTTTACCCCCCCCCCCAACCTTTTGGCTCATTATCTTAGTTTACTTAACTTCCTGAGAAAGGTAAATGGCAAGAGAATTTGTTCTTAGCTCTTTGATGTCATTCCTCTACTTTCAGAGTTACTCTGATGTTTGGCTGTGTATGGATTCAGAGTTGGAAGTCATAACATTCAACTTTCAGAACATCATTTCAGTGCTGCCATTAAAAAATCTGAAGCCATTTTTAATCTTAATCCTTTTTTTCTTTTAAAGATTTTTATTCATTTGACAGAGAGAGACACAGTGAGAAGGGAACACAAGCAGGTGCAGTGGGAGAGGGAGAAGCAGGCTTCCCACTGAGCAGGGAGCCCGATCAGGGCTCGATCCCAGGACCCTGGGGTCATGACCTGAGCCGAAGGCAGACGCTTAACGACTGAGCCACCCAGGCGCCCCTAATCTTAATCCTTTTTATGTAACCTTTTTTTCTCTAGAAACTTTTGGGATCTTCTCCTTCTTTCTCGTTTCCTGAAATATCCTGATGATGTGCAGTACTACAGACTTTTTTTTTTTTTGTCCTCCCCAATTATTTTTGGCAGTCACTGGGCCCCCTTCAAGCTGTAGACATGTGTCCTTCAGTTCTGAGAATGTTTTTTCATATTTCTTGATAATTTTTTTTATGTTCTGTTTCTGCAACTCCATTAAAAGATTGTTGGACTTTCTGTGACCCTAGTTTGTCTTTTTATTCTGTTTTCTTGGAGGTATTTTCAACTTCATCCTTAAATTGAAATTTTAATTTTTATATTTTAAGTTTGTTCTCTAATTTTATCCTAAAGCATCCTTATTTTGTAGAAATAGATTGTCTCTCAGAGAATACTATTAATTTTAGTTTTTTGATATTTTAAATGCTTATAGTCAGGTATTATTTCTAATTAAAGGCCTACGCTTAATGTTTTAAAATGTTATTTCAAAAAAGTGTTAGAAGATTGTAATGCTGTCACTGCTCTTTTTGGTGTCTGAATTTTGGCATTTAAAAGCAAAACACAGAAGGATACAACATTTTCTTCTTTTGAAAACAGGTTTTCTTCCTTGACTTTCTCTAAATTGTTATTTTTCCCCCCTAAATAGACCATTAATACTGTATCAGAAGTTATTCGAGGCTACCAAGTAAACCAGGACTACTTTGCTTCTGTAAATGCACCTTCAAACCCACCAAGGTAGGCAAAGGGAAATCTTGAGAGTCCCTCCGAGGAAGTCAAAACTTACTCTGGGTTTTTAGTATATCTCGTATGTACCTCTTATTCTCTTAAGTTCAACTGTATGGTTTGAAACTAAAAATTATCTGACAAGATAAACATGTTGCTATTTTAAAAGAGTTTTTGTGGTCCTCGGAGCTTAGGTATTTGGGCTCAGATATCACTCTTCCAACTCCTCTTCCGTGCCTTAAGCAAACAGATCACTTGTCGACGCTGCAGTTCTCGCTCCTGTGAAATGGAGATGGAAATAGTAACTTGCTGGCCTTCTGGTTGTGCTTCCACAGTCAGCAGCAGTGACTGCTTATTGATTTGTGCACTTGGGTTGCAATGTTTCTTTTTGTTCTTTTCTTTTTAAACACAACAGACCGGCAATTGTAGTTCTTCTCATGTCCATGGTCAACGAAAGGCAGCCGTTTGTACTGCGCTGTGCTGTTCTCTATTGTTTCCAGTGTTTCTTATATAAAAACCAGAAAGGACAAGGAGAAATTGTGTCTACACTTCTACCTTCCACTATTGATGGTAAATAATTTTGTTCTAATTTCTGTTTTAAAATGTAAATAGTCTTTCAAGCTGTTAATGATAGAATATATCCTAAATGATAAAAGACCCTGGATGTAGTGGAATATTTAAAATATGGCATTTCCTTGAATTTGCTTTAGAAATACAGTTTTTAGTTAAGACAGCAATTTTCTGGAATATCATCTCATCAATTTGATGCCTAAAATGCTCTAATATTTCTTTGTCCTGCTACCCTTCTTCCAAGGTTCTTTTTGTCATCTTTCATTTTGTTTTGAAAAGCAGACTTTTACACATGTAACTTAATACTGCTAATTAACAAATTTTAAAATAGTATTTTGTACTGTTTGTGTGTGTCTGTAAAACAACATTTGATTTTTTATTATCATCTGCCTGCCATCTTTGTAGCAACAGGTAACTCAGTCTCAGCTGGTCAGTTACTCTGTGGAGGTTTATTTTCTACTGACTCACTTTCAAACTGGTGTGCTGCTGTGGCCCTTGCCCACGCTTTGCAAGAAAACGCTGTCCAGAAAGAACAGTTGCTCAGGGTTCAACTTGCTACGAGTATCGGCAACCCTCCAGTTTCTTTATTACAACAGTGCACCAACATCCTTTCACAGGTAATGTGGCGAGTGGAACTCTTTAAGGGGGGGAAGGTCTTAGGTGTACATTTTTATGTCAATGATACAAGGATTTAAGAAAGTCCTTAGTAGATGCAGGTGAAAAAAGAAAGTGGTGTGGACTTATCTGCTCATTGGCTCATTGTAACCAGAAGCAGTTCGTGGAGAGAAATCAATGAATATTCTTAACACGAGTGGTTTTGCCAAATAGTTAATAAGGTCTGCTTCATGATAGAAACACACACTCTGGACAGAAAGGTGTTTTGTTTTTCCTTCTGTTTCCTTTTACATTATCCACAGTGTTCTTACATGTCCTCTTCTTCTGCTCTGTAGCCAAATTTGGGTCCGTTTATAAGAGGGCATAGAACACAGTGGTTCATAGCTGTGTGCCTCCCTCTTTCTCTTCCCAAACCAATCAATCTTCCTTTCAGAAAACAAAGGTAGAATACCAGTCCATCGCTTATATAGTTAACCATTGTACTCCTTGATGTTTATGCGCTCTCAGATCTTCAAAACCCTAAGGCACATAATTTAGCTAGTAAGACAGAGAAAAATGTAACTGTTTGCATTCCTCTAGACCCCTAATGAGAACAGCAAAGCTTCATTGAAGTGTGGATGCAAAGATATTTAGGAATGTCACTTACTCTTGGATGATTTGTCCCCATGCACCAGCCTTGCTGTTGAACAGTTCAGGTTTACTCTTTAGCAAAACCACAGTCATCAACATTCAGAATCACTCAGAGTAAAAATGTACTTAAGTCTAAAATTGTGCTGTGCCCTGGAATTTTCCAATTTTCCTGCCTCCCTCTCTGTGATAAGGTCCTGTGTCCTTCTTAATTTTTAATTTTGTCACACTCGTTGAATTGTTTTACTGTGAGCTTTTAAAGAGACATCAGTGCCATCCACAGGAAGCAATAAATTAAAGGTGAAGAATTATGAAGAATTAACTATAGTGAAAAGAGGGTTGTACACTCCCTTTGTTGTTTAAAATCTGTTTACTTAGACTGAAAGCTTATTTTATCTTGGAGTTATCATTTATTTCTTAGTGATTTGAAAAAACTACCCCCAAATATTCATATCCTTATGTATTTAATACTTGTCATTCTCATGTTGCTGTCTTTTGAAAACAGCTTCTCGTAAGCCAAACAGCAATTAACTGACCACTGCCACCAGAGAGCTTGCTCTGACATTGTCTTCACAATTAATGCATAATGAGAAATTCTCAAGATAGTGGTGTCTTCCCACTCTGAGTCATCACAGTACTATAAAACTGATCCTTTCACCTCCAAAATGTAGATGCATTGTTACATAATAAAAGATTTGAACTGTCCTGTCCCAAAGTATTGGTGTGGGTTTGTAGAGACCATCTGTGAGGGATTTTTCTAGATTTAAATTTTTCTAAAGCAGTAATATTTATGAGTAATTTGTATTGCAGGGTGATAAGATCGACAGACGGGTATGTATTGCTTGTTTAAGCTTAGGCATTTCCCTCTTACAACAAGGCTTTTCTTTGTCTTGGGTTTTGCTGATGGTTTTTTTTAACTGCTTGTTTGAAGTTGTATTCTACTCACACTTTCATGCGTCAGCAAGTTTCTATCGTAAGTGGCTCTCCAGTTTTTTTCCATGGGATGTTTTCTCCGTGTAGTGGTGTTACTAAGAACTGTGGGAATGAGGCTGAAGCTGTACTTGCGCTTCCTTTGGGTATGCTTGCACTTTCTGGAATTCCTTGGTTTGGGTTTTTTTGTGTTTCTTCACCTAAGCTTGTTTATTTCCTCCTGAAACCATTTCGAAGCTAGTAAAATTTAGGGTGAAGAATTTTGTCTTTAGCTAGTCAGTACATGAAAGAATATGATGACTTTTATATTAAATTATTGAAAATGTACAAGAGTAAGTATAATTTTGTAATTTGAAAGATTTTTGAGTTAAATATTTGAGATTTTGAGTTAAATATTATGGGTTATTCTGGATGTAACCCATATGGTACAGTTACCATTGGGGGTTAGTTTTTGATGTGTGTGGGGGAGTGTGATTTGTGTTTGGTTTTGTTTTTTTTTCTTGTGGAGTGTTTGGCAAAAATGGAGTGTACCTTAATATTTATGTTTGGTCATATGTTCCATTGTGCAGTGTTGACAGTAATAAACTGAAGTCCTGTTACGAATTGTATCTTTGTGTATAAGCATGACTTAATACCTGTTAATCACCCACACAGACATACTTGGCGGCTTTAGCTTCCAGAATTTTTGATACTAGGTATTTTAAAAGTATACATGTCAATCATTTAGAAGGGAATTTTTTGGAGGTATAACTTATACACAGTAAAATGTACAGACCTTAAGTATTCAGTCAGATGATTTTTGATGGGTGAATATACCTTTGTAACCACCACCCAGAATAAGATGTAGAACATTTTCATAATCTAAGTTCCATCATGCCCCTTTCCCATTAATTCTCTATTCCCAGAGGCCACTGCTAGAAAGTGAATCTAATCATAATACTCTAGAACCTCATTGTAATACTTGAAGAGTAGAAGTTTCAAGTGTTAGCTTTTTGTATTTTTATAAACAATGTAAAATACTAAACTTGAAATCCACAAAGTAGGAATAAGAGGGATTTTTATTTAGAAAATAATAAGGAAAACATAATAGTCTATGTTAAAGGTAAGATGACTCAGCTTCATTTATTTTGTTTGTGGTTCTCTTCCATCCTGTAAACTCTGTGATTTCTAGTCATGAAACCCTTTAGAATGCGCTGAAATTATAATTTCAGCATCCATTTGTTTTTCCAACTCTCAGTGGTTCATACACTCTTGGGGGCTGAGAAAACATATGTGCTTTTTCTTGACTTGAACCTATAAACAATCATTCAAATATAAACATATAAACAAAATGAATAGTTTCATGAAATTATTCTAGAAAGTGGAATGTGGCTTTTTTTTTTTTTCTTTTGGGCTATTCTGGGTAATTTATCTTGTGAAGAATCCATCAGAAGATCAGAATGCAATGACATAGAATGTTTTGATAGCCTTTAAGGTCTAATTTCTAATTTTATTTTTTGGAGGATAGAGTAGCTTGATCAGGATTTTGTTGGATTGATCTTACTGACAGTTTGTAATTGTACACTGGACAAATACTATAGCAATTTTGTACTTATTAATACTTTATTTTCTTTTCGTTTTGGAAAATTAAAAAAAATTAAGACTAGAAAGTAGGAATTCTACTACCCAAAAGTAACGGTTGGTTAATTTTTTTTTTTTTTTAAATTAGGTTCCACACCCAATGTGGAGCTTGAACTCATGACCCTGAGATCAAGAGTTGCATGCTCTACCGACTGAGCCAGCCAGGCATTCCCAGTCTTTATTTTCTATACTGTTTATTTTATTTTATTTTTTTAATTCTTTTTTTTTTTTTTAAGATTTTATTTATTTTTTTGACAGAGAGAGAGAGACAGTGAGAGAGGGAACACATGCAGGGGGAGTAGGAGAGGGAGAAGCAGGCTTTCCGCTGAGCAGGGAGCCCGATGCGGGGCTCCCCTGGGATCATGACCCGAGCTGAAGGCAGACGCTTAACAGCTGAGCTACCCAGGCGCCCCTAGACTGTTTATTTACATAGGAGTGATCATACATTAGATTCCATTTTGTATTCTGCATCTTTTCTTACACATATTTTCCAAGTTATTAAACACTAAATAAACATTTATATGATTGCATAATATTTCACCAGATTGGTTAGCTAACCATCTCATTTTCAGACATTTAATTATCTTCCATTTTCTTCATTATAAATCATGGTTTGATGAGCATCAGAATAATATAGTCTGCACAAAAAACATTCTTACACAGTCCTCACTTTGTATATTTCTAGTATGCATAACTTTTTATTAATGTAGCAAAGCAAGGAGCACCTGTATTTCACTAAGGCTTAAAAAAAAATTTATGGGGGCGCCTGGGTGGCTCAGTCGTTATGTGTCTGCCTTCAGCTAAGGTCAGGATCCCAGGGTCCTGGGATCGCGCCCCACATCGGGCTCTCTGCTCCGCGGGAAGCCTGCTTCTCCCTCTCCCACCTCTCCCTGCTTGTGTTCCCTCCCTCGCTGTCTGTCAAATAAATAAAAAATCTAAAAAATAAATTAAGTAAATAAATAAATAAAATTCATGCCAACAATTTTACTGTTTTTTCATTTTCCCAGTTCAAACTTTATTCTGCCATCTATTTTAAATTTGGGGCATTAGTCCTACTTAGTAGGTAGAGAGCAAAGAATTGCATAACTAGAAGGGATGATTCATAGTTTATAGCACTCATAGAATACTTATTTGTGTACCATATGCTGTTATAAGTTTTAACAGGTATTAACCCATTTAATCCCCTCCACAGCTTAATGAAAGGGGTATTGACTATTTCCCCCACTGAAGGATAATGATAAGGTTTCATGCTGTTGAGTTTTAGAACCAGGATACAAATCCTGGTATTCAGAGCCTATCCTTTTAATTTCTGTGTTTGAGATTATTTAATCCAAAGGCCTCTGGTTAACTGAATGAGGGAATTGGGGCCCACAAAGCATATTGAACTTGTACAAGGTAGGGCAGTGGAAGATTTGGTTCTTCTAATTCCCAGCCAAATGTTTTCACTGGTACCATACTGCCACTCTTAGAATTAAATTCAGTCTTTAAACATATATGTATGTACTTTAAAATACATATATATGTATATACATGATTTAGAAATTAAAATGATATAAAAAGTATACAGTAAGAAGTGTTGGCCCTACCCACCTCTGTCGTGGTTCCCTGCCTCCTATTATTTATTTCTTCTGTTGTCTTCAGGTGCTTTTTATGCATAGCCACTGGTTTGTTTGTTTTCCAACCTAGTACCATTTTGAACCACCAGCAAAATCAAATAAGATTGCAGTGGGTTAGATTATGTAATTCCCCACAACCTCACGAACAGTATGTTATCAGACTTGTATTTTTGCCAACTTATTGAGAGGTAAAAAATGTTCTCTTAGTTTTAATTTGCATTTCTCTTTCCAAAAGGTTGAATAACTTTCTGTATGTTTATACACCACTTAAAGTTTTTCTGTGAACTCTCATTTCTTATAGTTCATATCTCATTTTTCTATTGGGTTGTTAAATCATTTCTAATTTTATAGGAACTCATTTTATATTAAGGAATTCAACCCTTATCTGTGATAACTTACAAATATATTTTTCCTGATACGTCATTTGTTTTTTGACCTTGGTGTTTTATTTTGGATTTTTTTTTTTTGTATCAGACTTTTATTGCTTCTACATTTTATATCATACTTAGAAAAGGCCTTCCCCACTTAAAGATTTTAACAAACTTGCCCATATTTTCATCTCATGCTTTCTGGTTTCATTTTTTGCATTTACTTAAATGTTTGTTCAATTTTTTTTTTTTTTAGCTATCTGATACCTTTAGATAGCTAGCTAGTTGTCCCAACATTTTATAAGTCCTCCTGTATCCCACTAATGGTTATATGCTATCTTTTTACTGAATTCCCATTTGTAGATGAATCATTTCTGGATTTTCTGTTCTATCCCTTGATCCCTGTCTGTTTATGACCTAGTATCACCTCATTATTCTTTTTCTTTTCTTTTCTTTTCTTTTTTTTTTTTTTACAGTTTATTCTTGCTTTTTTATTTTTCCATATGAACTTGAGAACCAAGTTGTTTAGTTCAGTGGGGAGAAGAAAAACCTTTTGGTATTTTTATTTGGATTACATAAATTTTATAGATTAATATAGCATTAATATCTTCATGATTTTGAGTTTTTCTGTCTAAGGACATGGCGTCTTTCTATGGATTTAGGTCTACTTTTGTGCTCTTTAGGAGTGTTTTTAAATTTTCCTTGTGTAGTTTTTTTTTTTAAGGTTTATTTATTTGAGAGAGAGAGAGAACAGGGTGGGAGGGCACAGAGGGAGAGAGAAAATCTTGAAGCAGACTCCCTGCTGAGCCCAGAGCCCGGATTGGGGGGTGGTGGGCAGGGCTCAATCCCAGGACCCTTAGATCATGACCTGGCCTGAAATCAAGAGTCTGCCACTTAACCTTAATCGACTGAGGCACCCAGGTGCCCCATCCTCATTTTGGTGTTACACAGTTTTGGTTAGGCTCATTCCTGAGTACTTTATCTTCTTTTTTGCCATAGTTTAAGTGGGGTGGTGCATTCTGTCTTGATTCTAACTAGTTTTGTTTAACTTTGCTGTTCTTATCCTTCAGTTAGACCCCAAAAGGTGTACTTCTAGAAGATCCACATTTTTAAAAATTTTTTATTGTTATGTTAATCACCATACATTACATCATTAGTTTTTGATGTAGTGTTCCATGATTCATTGTTTGTGTATAACACCCAGTGCTCCATGCAGAACGTGCCCTCTTTAATACCCATCACCAGGCTAACCCAGCGTCCCACCCTAGAAGATCCACATTTGAATCTAGTTACATTTTGTTTATTCAGACACCAGCCAGTGATTTGATAGGATGCCCTGTATATACAATGTAGGTATTTTTGGTACTTGCAGATAGTATTCCAAGTAATAATAAATTTTTTATATATAACTAGGGGAAATCAATGAAATATTTGTATTTATTTACTTGAGTAATTAGTTGAAAGTTCTCTGTGGCACATAGTCAGTTGAGAATAACTATATTTTTTAACTTTCAAATCTACTTGGGTAACATGAAGATATACCGTGGGCATGGTAATGACGGAGAGGCAAGGAAAACGTAAGAATAATGCATCATGTGAAAGCTAATGCTTATTTGGCAGATCATTTTGAAGAAGTCTAGGTTGAATTTGTTTAATTAAATGTGAAATATACTTGAAAATAGATTATAGAAAGGCCAAGATACTGACCTCAAGGTTCATGAAATTGCAACAGTTTTGAGTGATTTTTCAAAACACAGTGATAGTTACTTTAAATCCATTCTTTGTCTGGCTTTGAATAATTGTATTTTGGATATTTTCTGAAATTACCTCAAAGTAATCCATTACTGTGCTAAATTCCATTTATTTGTTTCAAACCACTTTTGTTCTCTTAAACAAAAATAGGTTATGTAATGTAATATGGGCAGTGGCAATATTATGAGCTAAGAGACTATCCCACATAGGAGATATAAATGTGTTTATTAAAATGTAGGAAAGTGTCATTTTGATGGATGTGCTAGTTTTCAATATTGTTTAATTATAGTTAGCAGGGGTATAGTAGTGGTTTGGGGCAGTTAGCTAATTTAAATAAATCTTTTTCTTCATTATATTTGTGATTCTCATTATCTGGCATGTTGTGAGTTTGCAACGTGGTTTATTTATTATTCTTGTTAGGGAATATATTCTCTAATGGAATTTGACTAAATAATTCAGGAGATTATTTCTTTTTATTTTTCCTGATAATTTTTGAAGGAGGTAGAATTTGTCCTTTTATCAGAAATTTGTTTTTAAAATTTTGATTGAAACATCTAGGCAAATTTATGTTACTATAAAGTGTTTTCAGATTGATAAATTTTTTCAAGTACCCACATCATGCGTCTTCCTTAGCAGACCAGGTTTTTCCACTAGCAGTATTTTAGATAACTTGATATATATTTATGAACATAAATCAATTTTTTTTTTAAAGATTTATTTATTTGACAGAGAGAGACACAGTGAGAGAGGGAACACAAGCAGGGGTAGTGGGAGAGGGAGAAGCAGGCTTCCCGCCGAGCAGGGAGCCCGATGCGGGGCTCGATCCCAGGACCCTGGGATCATGACCTGAGCCGAAGGCAGCCGCTTAACCGACTGAGCCACCCAGGCGCCCCGAACATAAATCAATTCTAATTTCTGCTCTCTATTCATTTTGGGAAGTACAGCCCATAGAGAACACAAGAATGCATTCTTTTGTTCAAAGATTTTTTTTTTAAGATTTTATTTATTTATTTATTAGAGAGCGAGCGAGAGAGAAACAGCATGAGAGGGGAGAGGGTCAGTGGGAGAAGCAGGCTCCCCGCTGAGCCTGGAGCCCGATGTGGGACTCGATCCCAGGACTCCAGGATCATGACCTGAGCCGAAGGCAGTCGCTTAACCAACTGAGCCACCCAGGCGCCCACCTCTTGTTCAATTTTTTATGTGTGGATTCCTAACATATCTTTTATAAGATGTTAAAGATATTTTAATGCGAATGGAGAGGGATCTTAGGGCAACGTTAAGTTTGAAAAAAAAAAATAAAATGAGACTTCTGTCAACTTATCTATTTATTGCAGGGAAGCAAAATACAGACAAGAGTTGGATTATTAATGCTGCTCTGTACCTGGCTAAGCAACTGTCCCATTGCAGTAACGCATTTTCTTCACAATTCAGCCAATGTCCCATTTGTATCCTTTATGTTTCAGTAAGATATGAGTAAGTATTTATTCTTATTTCTTCCTCTCAATGAGAGGTAGTTCTGTATTCTAAATATTTGAATTCATCTGTGTTGCAGCTTTTCCAGCTGTTAAGGTGGTGATGATGCTTATGCTGTGTGTATATATGTGTGTGTCTGGTACCATTGTTTGTTTTATGCTTGCTCGGACTATGTTTTATGTTTGTTTTAGCTTGATATAGAAGCTTTTGTAGAAATTCTTACATAAAATATGTGTCAAATTCAAACTGTAAAGTAAAATACTCTAGATACTATGAACCGTTAGTCTCCTTAACAAAAAATTTCAGCTTACAGGACAAATTGCAGAAAATCTTGGCGAGGAAGAGCAGTTGGTCCAAGGCTTGTGTGCCCTTCTGTTGGGCATTTCAATTTACTTCAATGATAACTCACTTGAGAGCTACATGAAGTAAGTAAGGGGAAAATGCTAGGGGGAAACAACCTGCTAACGTCATCAAGTGATAAGGATAAATTTTTTCTGCCAAAGTGTAGTGTAGACCAAGTTTTATGTTTTGTTACAACTTTTTTTTTTAAAGCATCTCAATATGCTTATCTCTGTAGAGAGAAATTAAAACAACTAATAGAGAAGAGGATTGGCAAAGAAAACTTCATAGAGAAACTAGGATTTATTAGCAAACATGAGTTGTATTCCAGAGCATCTCAGAAACCACAGCCAAACTTTCCCAGTCCAGAATACATGATATTTGATCATGAGTTTACGAAGCTGGTAAAAGAACTTGAAGGTAAGACAAAGTTTATATTGATTTTCATTAAAAAATACCTATGATTATTTTGTATATGTATATTTTGGACACAGCCCAAAGTAGGGGTTTTTTTTCCTAGCTCTTGGTTTATAGTTCATTGAAGGATTTTTGGCGTTCAATAAGATTGGAAAGACTATATCTTATCTGTCAGGCAGTTAGGCCATATGTTTTTGCTGGTTAAGTCTTAATAATAAAATAGGATTTAAATTTTTTTTTTTTTTAAGATTTTGTTTATTTTAGAGAGAGCCCACGCGTGCGTGTGCACTTGTGAGTGGGGAGAGGGACAGAAGGAGCGGGAGAGAATCTTTTTTTTTTTTTTACATTTTATTTATTTATTTGTCAGAGAGAGAACACAAGCAGGCAGAGAGAGAAGCAGGCTCCCTGCTGGGCAAGGAATCCGATGCGGGGCCCAATCCCAGGCCCCCCCCCCCCCCCCCCGCCTCCGGGATCATGACCTGAGCTGAAGGCAGACGCTTAACCGACTGAGCCACCCAGGCGTCCCAGCGGGAGAGAATCTTAAGCAGACTCTGCACAGAGTGCAGAGCCCAATGTGGGGGCTCGATCTCAAAACCCTGAGATCATGACCTGAGCTGAAATCAAGGGTTGGTCGTTTAACCAACTGAACCACCCAGGTGCCCCAGATTTTAAATTTTTAAAATACATTTTTTTTTAAGATTTTATTTATTTATTTGACAGAGAGAGACAAAGTGAGAGAAGGAGCACAAGCAGGGGGAGAGGGAGAGGCAGGCCTCCCACCGAGCAGGGAGCCGGACGCAGGGCTTGATCCCAGGACCCCGGGATCATGACCCAAGCCGAAGGCAGACGCTTAACGACTAAGCCACCCAGGCACCCCTTAAAATACATTTTTAATAAGCTTTCTTTTATAGGTGTGATAACTAAGGCTATTTATAAGTCCAGTGAAGAGGATAAAAAAGAAGAAGAGGTGAAGAAAACATTAGAACAGCATGACAGTATTGTGACTCACTACAAAAATATGATTCGAGAACAAGTATGTACTGATAAATTGTAAACACTGTCTGATGTACTGATACTTTTCTACTTTGGGGAAGAATTTTTCCTGGCATTTCATATGCAAGAAGATACAGAAAGTAAAGCTCATTTTCCTAAATAATTCAAAACTATCTGAGTATTCAACAAACTGAGAGCTTATTATTGTGCTAAGCATTGTGCAGCATGTGGTGGATAAAGGCATGAATCAGACATGTTCCCCTATCACGGTCATAATGAGAGAAAACTATAAATAGGGTATTGTGACACACATAACATACTAAGTCTAGTGATGCAGCTCCTGGAAGGTGTGTGGCAGCGGAGAGGCACCTAATTTAGCTAGGTAAGAGCAGGGGCTTGGAGAAAACAATGTGAGTGCCAAACGGATAGCTACGAATAAGCTGCGCAAAAGGAAAGATCGGGAAGAGGGGCAGGAATGTTACTGGCATGAACATAGAACAACACTTGGTGGCTGCACCAGCTAGAAATTTGAGAGGCAAGGCCAGAGGGAGGGACCTCCAGAAGGAGGTGGTTGTGGTGGGCTAGGGGAGGGACCTGGGGCGTTGATGGTGATAACAGCCGCTGTGTTTTGTTTATTGTGTTCTAGGTGCTCACAAAACACAGTTTAAACACTATTTCATTTAATTTCCATAGCATCCCTACAAAGTAGTTAATATCTTCATTTAAGAATAAATGAGGAATCTGAGACTGAGAGAATTTAAAGTTGTCTAGGGTCACTCAGTGGTTGGTGGAACAGGATTCAAAAGCGTGTGTTACTGGGACTCTCAAACTCCTACTGTGTGCTGTAGAGGGGGCAGACCTGAGAAATGTGGAAACCAAAGCGGATGAAAGTGGCAGGACGGGGTAATGATTGGATGTGGGTGTGAGGGAGCATAACGGGTCAGATATGATCCTGAGATCTCCGTCTTGCACGACTGAGTAGACGATGCTGAGAACAAGAGGGAGCTGATTTATTAGAGTGGAGAATGGAAACTACCCTCTCGAAATCATCAACTGACGTTTTCTCGGCAGGATACCAGAACCTCCACGCTTGGACTGTGTTGAGCCCCTTAAACTTTCCATTACATTTCTTCAAAGTGTGTTTCTTTTTTTTTTTAATTATATTTTATTATGTTAATCACCATACATTACATCATTAGTTTTTGATGGTAGTGTTCCATGATTCAAAGTGTGTTTCTTGTTCTTTTCTTTCATTTAATTCTTCGTTGTGGTATATACCTTGACTGGAATCCTAAAAAGTGCTGCAGTATTATCTGGAAAATGAGATTACTGAGGTCATTAAAATGCTAGGGTCATTAAAAACAATACACTGGTGGCTGTCCATGTGGGGCGGTTGCACCCCCTTCCCTGCACTGCCCTCCACCCCCTGCTGACTATGCATAGCTTGAGGCAAGTGTGGCAAGAGCTTGGGTAGAGCTCTCTAAATGAGAACTGCCTGTGTGTTCTTCCCCACAGTCTATATTGTTGAGATTGGAATTCTAAGAATAAAAATATAGTGGTATATTTAGCATTCAGTCTGAGCTTTTCAGTTTATAAGCAGATCAGTAAATTAGAATCATCTTTGAACGATTCAGATTTAAATCATTAAACTACCCATGGTTATTAGGATTTTTCATCTATATTTTAGTACAAATATGGAGTCATTTCCAGATGGTAAAACGTAATATCTTTAGAGCAATGGAAAAGAAATACTTGGAATGTGATGTTACAGCCTACGCTTGGGGCTGATAAATGTGGTTAATTTAGAAGAAGAAAAGAGTGATTTGACACAATTACCATAATGAGTCTGCTTTGGAAATGTTAATTTTAAATATTCTCACCATTTAAAATGCCATTTGACAATTAGGCAACAAGCATTGAGAACTATAAAATGTTTATATGAACTGAATGACGTTTGAGAATCCATCCTAAGGAAATTCTTCAGAATTCAGGAAAACAAAAATATGACTATGATATTTATTGTAATAATATTTATTATTTAGAAAAATGGAAAGCAGCCTCAGTGTTGCTTTTAAATGTAAATTATATTGCATCTACTGATATTGAGTAAACATTAAAAGTTATGATTGCGGAAAAAGTAGCAGTATGAGGAACTAACAATTGAATAGTAACTAAAGGCTACAAAATGACATATGGACTGAGTATGACACATTTAAAACACTTGAACTGGGAAAAAATTAGCAGAAGATAAAGAAATAGATCAAATGCCAACTAGTTATATTAGGGTGGTGAGAGTTGGAAGTTCTTTTCTTGGCCTTCTAAATATTCTGTTCTAGAATTATCTTTTATGTTAAAAGTAGTGTAGATGCATGTATATATATACTAAGTTTCTTAAATAGTTTGGTATAAATTTCTTAAGTGGTTTGATGGACCATAAAATGGAGTTTTTAAAATTGACCGTCCCCCACCCCAGTAACTGCAGTGAGATTGCAGGCTGTGCCATGGTGCTTATTAATGGGGCCTTACTGGAAATTGTACACTTGTGCTGCATGTTAATTGACCTTGGTGCATACATTAATGTATTATTACTTAATTGTTGAGTGATTCTGGAACTGTTGAATACTTTCACACCATGACCCAAAATAACCTCTGATTTTTAATTTGTTCCTTTTCCTAATGCTAATTAGTATAAATTAAAACACTTGAATTATGTTTTATTTCACAGGATCTGCAACTTGAGGAATTAAAGCAGCAGATTTCTACGTTAAAATGTCAAAACGAACAGCTCCAGACAGCAGTCACACAGCAAGTATCTCAGATTCAGCAACACAAAGATCAGTACAATCTTCTTAAAGTACAGCTGGGTAGGTACAGCTAGCCATAATTATTACCGTGTCCCCAGAGCTGGACTAAATCAAGTAGATTATTCTTGTGGACTGGTCTTTCTCTAACCTTAATCACTGTAACAAACAAATTTGTAAATCAGAGTTTGAACTCCCAAGTCCTTGCTACCTGTTTCAGTATCTGATCCATTGATTCTCAGCCTTGGCTACACATTAGAATATCCTGAGACCCTTTTTTTTTTTTGAAGATTTTATTTATTTATTTGAGAGAGCACAAGCAGGGGGAGCAGCAGAGGGAGAGATGCGGGGCTCGATGCAGGGCTCGATCCCAGGACCCCAAGATCATGACCCAAGCCAAAGGCAGATGCTTAACCGACTGAGCCACCCAGGCACCCTCCCCCCCTTTTTTTAAAATGCCACCCATGCGGAGACCCCACTCAAGTTTCTGATTTAATTAGTTGGGGTTGGAGCCAAGCATCAATAATTGTTACCAGCTGCCTGGGTGATTCCTATGTATAGCCGGGAATGACTTCTCTAACCTGTCTATCTCCTCATCTGCAAAATGGAACTGATAATAGCATATGTGTCATCGGAGAATTAAATGAAATAATATATATAAAATTTTAGTTAATTACCTGGCACATGATAAGAGTCAAATGCTTGTAAATAGTATCATCCTATAGTGCTATGATTGGAATGCTAGCTATTTAGAAATACAGTTTGTTTTATTTATATGAGGGTGACTAAAATTTTCAGAAAAAAATTACCTCTTTCACTTCCTTATTTATAACTATAATTTGTCAGTTATTTTAGTACATATAGAAAGCTATTCCTTTGTGAAGGTTTTAAAAGGGATTTTGTTTTCTCTTATATTTATTGACCAAATTGGAATTGAAACTGCTGTAATTTTTTTAAGATTTATTTATTTATTTTAGAGAGGTGGGGAGGAGCAGAGGGAGAGGGAGAGACAGCATCACAAGCAGACTCTGCGCTGAGTACAGAGCCCAACATGGGGCTCAATCTCACGACCCTGAGATTATAACCTGGGTGGAAACCAAGAGTTGGACACTTAACCGACTAAGCCACCCAGGAGCCCCGAAACTACTGTAATTCTTAATTATAGATCACCAAACCATGCAGTTTAGTCTTAATAAGACTATGCTGTTTTTCTTCCCAGAAACCTGAAAATATCATCACTTCACCATTTCTATCAATACGCTGTTTTGCAAAAATGAAATGTGCTTATAAAAGTGCTGCCAAAGTAATTGAATTAAGGAAATTTTATATTTTTATATTTAAATCTTTTCATTCAAGAAATGAAAAACTTAAGTTTCATGCTGGCTTTTCAAATTTTATTCCTGTCTTAATAGGAAAAGATAATCAGCATCAAGGTTCTTACAGTGATGGGACTCAGGTGAATGGCATTCAACCAGAAGAAATTGGTAGGTTACGAGAAGAGATAGAAGAATTAAAAAGTAATCAGGAACTTTTACAAAGCCAGCTGGCTGAAAAGGACTCTCTGATTGAAAATTTGGTGAGTAAATGTTAAAAAAAATTTAAGAGGTCAAGAATAATTCTCATTATCCTGCTTGTTTATTTTCCTGGATCTCTTAAGCCAAAGTGTCATAGTAAGGTTTTAGAATATGAGCTTTGGGGGGCGCCTGGGTGGCTCAGATGGTTAAGTGTCTGCCTTCGGCTCAGGTCATGATCCCAGGGTCCTGGGATCGAGTCCCACATCGGGCTCCTGGCTCAGTGGGGAGCCTGCTTCTCCCTCTCCCTCTGCCTCTCTCCCTGCTCATGCTCTCTCTCTATCTCTGTGTCTCAAATGAATAAATAAAATCTTTAAAAAAAAAAAAAAATAGAATATGAGCTTTGGGGGGCACCTGGCTGGCTCAGTTGGTAGAGCATGTGACTCTTGATCTGGGGGTCATGAGTTTGAGCCCCACATTTAGCACAGAGTTTACTTAAAAAAAAAAAATTAGAATTTGAGCTTTGGTGTCAGACTGTCTAAAGCTTCATCACTTTCTGACTAATTGAATTTAAGCAACTTAGTTAACCTCTTTACACTCGTTTCCTGATCTATAAATTGGTAGTGGTCGTATCTGTTTTGTTATTGTGAGAATTAAATGAGCTACTCCGTATAAAGCTCTTTTAATACATGGAAATCACTCTATTAATACCTGTATTTATGCTCTTTCTCCATATGACCTCCTAAGTGCTTAGATTTAATAAATTACGTGGTATAAGTATAAATTTATTAGCTATGGAAAAGTTGTAGACAGTGTGTGCTATGTTGAAGTTTTATCTTGGATATAAAAACTGAAATGTTGATGTGAAATTTTTGGTAAACCTCTATAAGGCATAGCTTATATATGTACAGCTTTGTTTTGTTTCCTATCTCTTTAGACTGAATTGATTTCATAGTTCATTTCTATGCTATTTGTAGAAATCTTCCCAAGCATCACCTGGCACAAATGAACAGTCTTCAGCAACAGCTTCTGCTAGAGATTCTGAACAAATTGCAGAATTAAAACAGGTAATTTTCTGGCTTGATCCAAGTTCTAGTTTGTGTTGTTTTAATTGTAATAGAGTAACAGCCGTGTGGTTTCATTACTCAAGAACTACTTTGTTAGTGTAAGCAAAACTTGATAGTGAAGAGAGTTATTTGAAAGTCCAGAAGGTTTTTTAATTATATGGTAATGGTATTTTGCTTTTTATTAAGTGTTTTTATTTTTTAATTATGTTCTTTATAACAGATTTGAGCATCTCACCCAGGTTATTTGTAGATTATCCGTGAACTAACAATTAAGGAAAATTTAAGTATATTTATAAGCTGCAAATATGAAGATATAAAATCTTATGCCTAATTTTCATATACTATTGACCATGACAATTGCATGGTTAAATGTATTGAGTGTTTAAGCCATTCTGTGCAGAAGAATGTTTGTTTTTAGAATTGGAAAATGGAATAAATTGGTGTATATCTCAATTAGATGACTACCTAAAAAGCAAAACAAACTTTTTCTGCTGTAGTAATTTGTAATGTCTAGAAAAGCAAATTAAATTTTTTCCTACTTGGTTATTTGTAATATTTATAATTTCGTATGAGACTTGGTAGTGCACATTTAACTTTATCCGGTGAGAATATTAAATGTATTTGTTCAAGAAAAGAAGGAAAAGAACTACTTATGTATAGAATTAAATATTGAAAGAAAAGCCTAGAAAAGTATCAGATTGCTCATTTGTATACTATCCCTAAACAAGTTGTGTTTTTTCCTTATAAAATTTTCTTTCTTTCCTCCTTTCCTTTCTCTTCTGTCCTACCCTCCTTCCTTCCTTTCTTATAAAAAAGGAACGTATGTTTCTTCTGTTTCTTTTTTAAAAACAAAAAAAAGTAATACTAAAGGAAGAAGTGAACAACCCCACCAGCCTAGGACTGACTTCCTTCTCCTCCAGTAGTCATGCGGTCCTAGCCCACTGACATGGCTGATCTGAGAGAAGAATGACTGTACACAGAGAAACTGTGTCATATTTTGATAATGTCCATGTACCCCAGAGTAGATTCTACAATCAAGCTTTTCAAAAAAAATCATTTGTCGTTAAGGATTTATAAGTTATAAATTCGTCTGAGGAAAATTAATATGCCACTTTGGTTTTATGAAGTCTACCTATACTAGAACTGTATTAAAATAAAAGGGAATTAAGTTATTAATAAATGATCTTAGTTTCTAAGTCCCAAGTAAAAATTTTACTCTTTGTGTTTCCCAATGAAACTTTAGATATTTCTAAAGAAGACAATTCCTTTGGTTTTTTACTTTCTGTAATTTATTTTATCAATTTTACATTGTTAAAAAGATATTTTGGGGCGCCTGGGTGGCTCAGTTGTTAAGCATCTTAACCTTGGGCTCAGGTCATGATCCCAGAGTCCTGGGATCAAGTCCCGCATCGGGCTCCCTGCTCAGTGGGAAGCCTGCTTTTCCCTCTCCCACTCCCCCTGCATGTGTTCCTGCTCTCGCATTCTCTCTGTCAAATAAATAAATAAAATCTTTAAAAAAAAGAAAAGATACTTTAAATGACAGTTTTGTTTCTTATAATATATAGTAAAATCCTGTATAAAAAAGAAAACTAAAATTGTCCATAATCTCAGTGTCTATATAATGTCTATGTCATTCATTAGGTAACTGAAAAAAAAACAAATCAGAGGAAAGCCACATATGTGCGTGATAGAAAGTTTTCAGAGAACGAAAGAGCTTTTTACATGACAGCATCCCACCACTTACCTCATGTCTGCAGACATTGTCAAATATTGTGAGGGAGATTCCCCTGGTTGAGAACATGGTTATGTGCATTTTTGGTGGGGAGAGGGCAAGAAGGTTGGGAATTTCAACATTAATGCTATATAAACTTTTGATTAATTCCCTCCTTTTCACTACAGTACTAACCACTTTCATCTATATTGGGAGGCCTGCGGTCTAAAAAATGTCCTGTTTTCCCTTTCCAAATAATAAATGTCTAGTCTTTGGCCAGGAGAAGAGGAACAGTTGCCTGATGCATGAGATTGGAACAGGGATCCCTTGGTCTTCCTAAGCAGACTTCAACCAGCCCCGCTCTTTTTGACCCCATTTTTACCCACACTTCCAGAGATAACTGGTGGTACCAGATCCCAAGCCTTTTGGTAGTCATGCATTGCAAGTCAGGTAGCAGGTCAACTTTCTGGAACATCACTTTAGGTTGTTAGCTTTCTCAGGTGTGCTGCGGTCAGTTACCACTGCCATTTGCTTTCTGAAATTCTCCAATTTTATTGCTCTTGTTCTTATTCTCTTTGTCTTTGTGGGTTTCTCTCTCCCTTCCCCTCCCTCCCTCCCTCTCTCCCTCCCTCCCTCCCTCCCTCCTTTCCTTCCTTCCTTCCTTCCTTCTTTCCCTTCTTCCCCCACCTTATGATTTTTTTTACATGGGATCTCAGGAAGAAGCAGAGGTGAATATGTATAAGGAACTTGCTTAATTCTCTATCTTGAACCCAAAGTTCAAGGATAGTTTTTTTAGAATTAGATTTTAAAACTTGGAGGTTGTGATTTTAGACAGAGGGGCCAAGAAAGGAAATAATTTTAAATTTCTTCCTGTAAATAGACATTTCCTTGATGAAATTAATGCTATTTCATGTTACAACTCAACTATTTTTGTCTCCTAGGAACTGGCAACATTAAAGTCACAGTTAAACTCACAATCTGTGGAGATCACCAAACTGCAGACAGAAAAGCAGGAGCTGTTACAGAAAACAGAAACATTTGTATGTTAATTACTACTTTTTTTTTCCTGCAAGTTAGTAAACACAAGGTTAAGATGTTATTTCTCAGCCACTCTGTAATAGTAGCGAATGTGTTGGAGAGGATAGCGCCTTCCCTTTAGGTGACTTACTGGCCACAGGTCTAGTCACATAGGCTTCTGGGCCGTGGTGGCAGCCACATTACAGTCAGACTCCCCAGGTCCGTGTAATCAGTTATTTAATGGTTCATTTTGCTGGTATTTTGTATTTTATCCCATCTGTGTCCCTTTCAGTCCATCAGTCCAAGCTGGCAGGTTTTCTGCTGGTCTAGAATTGTCAAAAGCCTTCTTAGTAACCATGCCATACACAGGGATCCAAGCCATCAGACAAGAAGGCCCTCCTGGATCATCCTGTCTCTATTCCAGCTTCTGCTGAAATGGTTGATTGCGTCCTTGATATTTCAGCAGAACATGCTTTATCATTTATTGCAATAGGGATAGGCTGAGAATTTTCTAAATCTTCACGTTCCGATTTCCTTTTGCTTAACATTCCTTCTTCAAGTTATTTCTCTCCTGTCATGGTTTACCGTAGGCATCAAGGAGAAACCATGCCACACCTTTAATACTTTGCTTAGAAATCACCTCAGCAAAATATCCAAGTTCATCGCTTATAAGCTCTACTTTCTACAGAGTACTGAAACACAATTCAGCCAATTACTTTGCCACTTGATAACAAGGATCACCTTCCTCTACTTTCCAGTAACATGTTCTTCATTTACATTTGAGGCCTCACCAAAACTACCTTTCCATCCATATTTCTACCAACATTCTATTCATGATGATATGTTTTCTCCAAGACCCTAGAAGCTTTCTCTCTAGTTCCCCTTTTTTTCTGAGCGTTCACCAGAATTGCCTTTAACATCCGACAGTCTCTTCAAGGCAGTTCCAGCTTTGTCTGACATGCACCTCAAAGCTCTTCCAGCCACTAACAATTCTGAAAGCCCTTCCACATTTTTAGGTATTTGTTACATCAGCACCCTCTTTCCCAGTTCTTTGTAGAAAAAAGGCAGGGAAAGATTGGAAAACCATGATTTAGGAATACTTCCTAGAGCACTTAAGAAAATCTTTGCATTTTGGGTGGCCCAGTCGGTTAAGTGTCTGACTCTTGGTTTCGGCACAGGTTGTGATCTCAGGGTCATGAGATCGAGTCCCACGTCATCGGGCTCCACGCTCTGCTCAGTCTGCTTGAGTTTCTCTCCGTCTTCCTCTGCTCCTCCCCCCATGCTTGCTCTTTCTCTCTCTCTCAAATAAATAAAATCTAAAAAGCCAAAAAAAAAAACAAAAAAAACTTTACATTTCACCAGTTAATAGCATTCAGCTCAATTTCCCCAGCTGCCTCTCTGAGGTAACAGTGTGGACTTAACTTACAGAAATATTGTGAGGAAAGGGCTTTGAGAACTATTCTCTGCTTATTAAATGCTGTTACCGCTCTGGTCTGACCTTGAGGCTGCCTAACCCAGCCTTCTTCGTGCTCGGCTGAGATCTGATGCCTCAGCTCTCCTGCCTCAGCCCCAGCACCCCCGCTCCACTGTAGGCACCGCGGCCTTCCAGGGAGAGCGCTGTAGTGTGTGTCGGTACACGAGGAATTCTGTTTTCGGTTACTCGACATACAGTTTCAAAATAGCGAGAAAATTAAATCACCTTTGGGATTTCACCTTGGTTGTGCTTTAAAGAAACTTTTTTTTTGTTACCCCTCCGATTTCTACCTTGAGGCAAAGTCAGCTGCCGCACCAGGGGAGAGTGGAGCTGGAATGGCTGCAAAGGCCACCGATGGGGACAGCCGGCTGTTGGCATTGCTACAGGACACGAATGACTTGAAGGTTGCTCTGTGGTGGAGCTTTTACTTATTGCATAGCCTATGACATAAACTCCAGGAGACTTGATCTGATTTCATTGAGTTTCTCAAATCTTTAGATGTATGAGGAAAGCTAATAGGGTGTAATTTTCGCTCACAACATGTGCATTGCTATTTGGATGAGTGAGGATGGCACAAGTGGAGATTTTTAAGTGCCATTTCAAATACTGATAGCACATATATAAAGCAAGAATGTGTATGAATGTACTTTGAAAGTAGAGATCATTGAAAGTTAAATTTTCTTGTCAATCTCTCATCACAATAAGAAATAAAGAGTACAGGGGCATCTGAGTGGTGCAGTTGGTTAAACGTCTGACTCTTGGTTTCCGCTCAGGTCATGAATTCAGGGTCGTGAGATCAAGCCCCGTGTTGGGCTCCACGCTCAGCGCAGTCTGCTTGAGATTCTCTCCCTCTCCCTCTGCTCCTCCCGCTCGTGTTCTCTCTCTCTCAAATAAATAAATAAATCTAAAAACATTTTAAAAAGAAATAAAGAGTACAGCTTTGGCTAAAACACAAGCCACACGTAGGCTTTCCATTAGGCTAAGGACGCAGGCACGATAGATCCTGCCAGCTTATGTGACAGAGAAATCAGAATAAGCAACATGTAGAGAAGAATGAGATAAAAGTAACAAAACTAGAAGGCACGAATACAACCATGGAAAAGAGAAGATAATGTGTGATTGTGCCTTTCGGATTGTGGTTGGATTATTTTATCTTTAAGCCATGGATTTTATTTGCAGCTACTTTTCTTTCCCATTTGATTGTATGCATGAAGTTGGGATAAAAAAATTTTTTTAACCTGAGTTCTAATTCTTATGCCCATCAGGCTCCTCTTGTAAAATGTTTTGTGTCTTTATTTATTCCTCTGGTTACCTAAAATGGTATTATCTCTTAGGTTTTTTTTGAAAAATAGCTACTTAAAACTATTTTTTGGATGTTAAACTCTATTTTTCACAATAACCATCTTTGATGTATGGCCTAACGTAAATTCTCATGTTACTGGATGAGAGTGTTTGTGTGTGTGTGTGTGTGTGTGTGTGTGTGTGTTCTATCCCCAAAACCGCCACCCCCCAAAACCCTCAGATTTTCATAGAAAGAATGAACCTAAAAATAAAAGAGAAAGAATGAAACTATTTGTTAAAAACCCTATGAGAGTGAATACTAAGATTAGTTGATCTTCCCCTTTCTTTTCCTAGAATGAAATTAAGGCTCTGTCTGAGGAAAGAACTGCTATTAAAGAGCAGCTGGATGCATCTAACAGTACCATTGCTATTTTACAAAATGAGAAAAACAAGCTCGAGATGGATATTACAGATTCTAAAAAGGAACAGGATGACCTGTTGGTGCTGTTGGCTGATCAGGATCAGAAAATATTTTCATTAAAGAATAAACTCAAGGAACTTGGTCATCCGGTAAGATCGAAATGTTTCCAAAACTGATTTATGGTGTATTTTAAAGAACTGTGCTGTAGCATGGCAATGTTGTGCCTCCATATCCGTATCACAGGTGTAAATACGTAGGTCCATGAATTCAGGATCGTCCGCACTGTTTTCATGGTGTTCAGTGAATCGACTTAAGACACACAGGCAGTTTCCAGCATTTGTTAGCTGTTCTCTTTTGGGCTTTGAGTCTACAAGTGAATTGATTTGCTCCTGTGGTCACAAGACTCTCATCATTCACATGTGCCATTCTCTTTTGTCATGTTTGATCCCCATTTGTGTCTAGAGAGGTATGGCCGCCTGTTAGCAAGTTAACCTGCAACATCTCATCTCATAGTAAAAATGGCAGAGAGGGGCGCCTGGGGGGCTCAGGCGGCTAAGCGTCAGCCTTCGGCTTGGGTCATGATCTCAGGGTCCTGGGATCGAGCCCCGAGTTGGACTCTCTGCTCAGCACAGAGTCTGCTTCTCCTTCTCACTCTCCCTCTGTGCTCTTCCTCTCTCTCTCTCTCTCTCTCTCTCTTAAATAAATAAATAAAATCTTTAAAAAAAATGCCAGAGAGCCTTGAGCAGTAAATCAGGGAAATCAGATGGCTTGTAATCTACAATTACTGGAATAAAGAATTTGTCAAAGACTGTGTGTCAATATGTGTTAAATACAAAGTGATCAAATCTTACTAATGATAAGTGTGCAATTCCCTTTAGGTAGAAGAAGAGGATGAACTTGAATCCGGAGACCAGGATGATGAGGAAGATGAAGATGAAGATGATGGCAAGGACCAGGGTCATATCTAGCTTTCAGATCTCTAGGAATGATAGAGATTGTATTATAACTTTGAAGATGGAGTCTTAAGACAGTGCTTTGGTTTACCTCCACAGAAAATAAAGATTTAGAAACCCAAGTGGAAAACACTCACTAATAAGACTATTGATGTATTTTTTTAAATGATGCCACCCATGTTGGAAACGCTAAAACTAACTTCTTGCAGAACACACATCTTTTATTGAAATTCATCCGAATTGTCCCAAAAGATAATTTGCAAAGAATTTCAGACACTAAAAATACACCATTTTAAAGCATGTGGTGGCAGTGCTATTTATCTTAGTTTACTGGTTGTTTACACAAGTTCTGTATTTGTCTATTATTTTCACTTTTCAGAATATGTGACTTTAAGTACTAACACATTTGATTTAATGTGTATTGGAATCATTATTTCTAAATTGAGTATTGGGCTTCTTAGCTAATGATTTCCCTTTAAAGAAATGGATTTACTTAAAGGCAAGGTGGCATAGGCCAGGGGATATCATCAGCCCTGCATCCGATGTGACTCCTATGAGGCAGGATAGGACAGTTTAGGACAAGTGCCTTGACACCTGATCTGGCTGAATTGTGTACGTCAGGGAAGAAACAGAAGGATTCTGACACACACAGGTGAGGAGGGCGTTTCTAAGAAACTTTTGCAACAGCGTATTCGCATGTGGTTGGTTTTGGTTTTATGTTAAGCTAAACTTTAAAACATTACAAATTAACAGCTCGTACAATTCAGGTTTAGTATCGTTATTTGATTATCATGAAACATATTATGGACCTAGTTTTAAAAAGACCTGAACTATGATTTATATAATTTATTGGCATTTTTGCTGAATAGGTTTAAGTCAGATAATAGATTTTTAAAAAGCAAATGAAACAATGTGTCAAAATTTAATGTTTCATAATAAAAATAGATACTATGTTCACTTAATCCCTGGTCCTGGTCATGGTTCCCTTTTTTAAATTTTTGAGGAAAGTATTTTATTCTTACTAAAAGCTGAGGCAAGTGGCAGTGGTAAGAGGAGTTCTCTTCCTAAAAGTACATTATTATAACTGACTGCTAAAAGCAGTCTTACCGTTCAAAACTCATTAGGATTCCATAAGACTGGAGAGTCTAATTGGAACAGAAGCAGAAGAGGTTGGAGAAGGGCTTGGGTGTTTCTAAATTGAGCCCTGGAGTTCTTAGCAGTGATTTCCATTTAAAGAAAGAGGTTTACTTAAAGGCAAGACAGCAAGAGTTGGGGGATAATGTGTGTCATCTGCCTCCTGACGTCAGGAATAGTTTGAGCAGTCCATTAAGGGGCACAGACTTTTGAAAGAGGAGAAGTATCTTCCTGTGTCCTGAAAAGGGGGGTGGCTGTGTGTTACAGAGCACCCAGGAGGGCCCCAGCCCGCTTCTGCCCCTTGCCCTGCAAGAACCTCGTGGCTATCACTGGACCAGCTCAGAGTATATAAAGTCTTCCGAGAGTTGACACCACGTAATGAACAAAAATGGCTAATGACTGTATTTCAGGCTACTGTTATAAGGATAAAGAAAAATAGGTCAGAAGTATGAATAAGACTTCTGTAGATGACTTTAGAACGGGGGGCGGGGGCGGTGCCTGGGTGGCTCAGTTGGTTAAGCGTCTGCCTTCAGCTTGGGTCATGATCTCGGGATCCTGGGATCAAGTCCTGTATTGGGCTCGCTGCTCAGCGGGGAGTCTGTTTCTCTCTCTGCCTCTCCCCCAGCTTGTGCTTGCTCGCGCTCTCTCTCTCTCTCACACTCTCTCAAATAAATAAAATCTTTAAAAAAAAGACTTCTGTAGATGATGAAGTACCGAAGATCTTCAGAAAGAAACATCTGCAAAGTCAGTGATAGTTTGCCAAAGCTGTCATTCAGGCAGGCCTGGAGTAGAGAAGACACATGGAGGCCTTGTGGCTACACAGTTTAGACTGGAGCCCAAAGGGGTATCGTCCTAACTGTAGCCATAGTTTTTTGCCTGGATTGCTTCTGGAACCTCCTAAAGTGGCTGCCTCCAGCATGGTTGTTGCCTCTACCCCACCTTCCCACCATCCTGTGTATTCAACCCAGTGCGCTTTCCCAAGCACACACGTGAGTGGAAGAGATTGCTGTTGTCTACCATTGGAGTCCTTAGCCGGGTTGGTAAGACCCTTTGTACTCTGCTGCTCTCTAGCTTTATCTTCCTTTGAGTGTATTTTACAACCACACCAAGATACTTGCTATGACAGCACATATCCTGCTTTTTCACCTCTCACTGCGCTTTTGCTCGTGTTCCTCGCCTCCCCGCCACCCCATGCCCATGTGCCAGCCCACTCAAAAGGCAGTTGCCACGTTCAGAGAGCTGCAAGAGTAGAGCATTTGTCATAAAGCACAACACACATTTGTCCTTAAGTTTCAAAGTTTTGTTGCAGCCAGGTAAGGGCCTCATAACGCTCATCAACACCTTTACCGTTAGAGCAAAATTCATTAATTCACTCAATGAATATTGAGTGGGTAATGTGTTGGGTACCTCTGTAGGCACTGGGGATATAGCAGTGAATAATACGAAGTCCCTTTCCCATATAACTTACATTCTGGAGGAGTAAATGGCAGTAAACAAGTACATAAGACGATGTCAAGTGCTATGTAGCCTCTGGAAAGGAGTTTGCATTTTATTTTCTGAGTTTGATGGGAAGCCAGAGGAGTGATCAGGTCTGATTTCTGGTTCACAGATTACTCTCTGCTGTGTGGCAAACTGCCTATGGGGAGGAGGCTCTTGCCACTGTCTAAGCAAAAGCAGATGTAGTTCAGACAACACGGTATGGGTGGAGGTGTCTAAAGTGGTAGGATTGGGTATGTGTTTTCCAGGTAGAGCTATGTGGACTTTTTGAATTTCATGTGACTGGGGAGCAGGGAAGTAAGAGAAGTCAAAAGTCAAGAGTAATTCCCAGGGAAAGGTGGTGTCCCTTACTGAGCTCAAGAAAACTGGAAGAGCCAGTTTGGGGTGGTGGTCCACAATTGTGTTCTTAGGCTTGCTAAATCTGAGACCCAAGCAGATACATTTATACAAATAGATATGTTTAATAGGCAGGTGGATATAGAAACTTGGAGTTCATTAGGACTGGAAAAATATATAGATGGTATTTAAGTCTATCCAGCAGGATAAGTTCTTGTAAGGAATGAGTGGGGAGAGAAGGCAGCCAAGAGCTAGGTCTTTGAGCAACTCAGTCTTTAGTGGTGAGGAAGGAATCTTTTTTAAAAATAATTTTTTTAAGTAGGCTCCACACCCAGCATGGAGCCCAACACAGGGCTTGAACTCAAAACTATGAGATCAAGACATGAGCTGAAATCAAGAATCAGATGCTTAACCAACTGAGCCACCCAGGTACACCTATAGTGAGGAAGGAATTTTAAGTCATGTTAAATGCACAATGAAATAATCTTACCCCAGAGCAAATTTGAGCTTTGGAGTTAAGGGAAAAACTGAGAAAGCTCTGAGCTTTAAACTGATTTCCTAGTGTGTTTTGGAAAATGAAAAATGAGAACTGCTTTAATGAAACATTCTATTGATGCAGTTTTTCTTTAACAGTGAACCTAATTAAACCTGTTTTTGAAGAATTCTGCCCTGCTAATCAAACAGAACTTAAGTATCTGAAGAAAATATTTAATTACATTATATCATGTGAAAGGGTTTTTTTTAATGCAAGTTATCAAATTGCCCCATTAGTGAATTAATGACTTGCTTCCCTACCAGAAACTCTGACGAGAAGTTATTTTTGCAATTTTTCCATCTACAACTCAGAAACTTTAGGATTTTCTACAATCTTTCAAAATGAAAATTAAGCCAGAGGGAAAACATTAAGATGTGACACATATCTATCTTAAGATGTGGTTTCCCATCCTGGAAATTAATTTTGTCTAGACATAGGTTTTTTCCATATCCACCGTAAGCAGTTGTGACTAGTTGTTTTAGTTTGAAAAGGCTTTACGCGTTGCCCTTGCTGCAATTACTACTTTTGATTTCACTCATTACAACAACATGAGACCATTTTGTAATTACATTTTTCCACCTGTGAGGATGTAAACACATGAATTTCTAATATCTGGTTTCCAGTTCTGGCTTTTAATTCTAGATTTATTTATTTATTTTATTTTTTAAAAGATTTTATTTATTTGACAGAGAGAGAGTTAGCGAGAGCAGGAACAGAAGCAGGGGGAGTGGGAGAGGGAGAAGCAGGCTTCCCGCCGAGCAGGGAGCCCGATGTGGGGCTCGATCCCAGGACCCTGGGATCATGACCTGAGCCGAAGGCAGACTCTTAATGGCTGAGCCACCCAGGCGCCCCAATTCTAGATTTATTTAAATAAATTTATTATTAAAGCACATACATATATCCATACATTTATTATTCTCTAACTCTAGAGGAATATCTATAGTGGCAAAGCTTGCCATTTTGCAGCTCTTCACTTAAAAAAGTGCTTTCACGTCTCTGTGACATTTCATGTTCCTAATGCCCCTATGAAACCGCTTGTTCCTCATCACTGACGTGGTAGACAGATGTGAGTTAGTTGCTGTGGTGACCATGGGGCAGACTTTCTGATTCTTTTGTACTGTTGTGTTCTTAACCCAAAATGTGCTTGCATAAGAAAAGCCTTTAAAACAAAAAAAGTAGGGGCGCCTGGGTGGCTCAGTTGGTTAAGCGGTTGAGCATCTTCCTTTGGCTCAGGTCATGATCCCAGGGTTCTGGGATTGAGCCCCACATCGGGCTCTCTTCTCAGTGGGGAGTCTGCTTCTCCCTCTGCCCCTCCCCCCCACTTGTGCACGCTCTCTCTCTCTCTCTAATAAATAAAATTGTAAAAAATAAAACAAAGTAGGCAACTGTTTTGCAGCAAAAAAAGTTAGCATGTTTAGGGTAGGATGAGCTGAATAAAAGCTTAAGTATTACATAGGTTTCTGTACCACATTACAACTTACCCACAAATTTAGTGACTTAAAAACCACATACATTATCTCATAGTCTTTGGGTCAGGAGTCTGGACACAGCTTAACCAGGCCCTCTGCTCTGGATCACAAGGCTGCAGTCACAGTTCAGCCAGGCTGTGTTCCCATCTGCAGGCTTACCTGGGGGAGAACAGGCTTCCAAAGCTCTTTCACGTTGATGGTAGAATTTATGTCTTTATAGCTATAGAACTGACAGCATCCGTTTGTTGCTGGGTGGTTGGCTGGAGTCTGCCCTCAGCAACTAGGAGTCACTTCTAGTTCCTTGCCTCCTAGGACCCTTCAGTATGCTCACTTACTTCATCAGACCAGCAAGGGAAACCTGTAGCCCCAGTCAGGTAGCGAGGCTGAGGCTCAATATAAAGTAATATAACCGGGGCACCTGGATGGCTCAGTTAAGCATCTGCCTCTGACTCAGGTCATGATCTCATGGTCCTGGGATCAAGCCCTGCATCAGACTCTCTGCTCAGTGGGGAGTCTGCTTCTCCCTCTCCCTCTGTGCTCGCTCCCTCTCAAAAAAAAAGTAATATAATCACGGAGTGGCCTCCATTACCTTGCCATACTTTTTTGGCTAAAAGCAAGTTAGGTCCTGCCCCTATGTAGGAGGGAATTCCACAGAGGTATGGAGGGGAGGTGAAGCTCATGGGATGCCACATACTTTTACTCTCTTGAACCTTAATTCTTAATCTGTCAGATATTCTCAAAATAAGGGGGGAGGGGGGACAGTACAGTTGGAAGGGAGTGGCAAATTTAATAGGAAATGATTGTGTTAAACCCTACCTTATTTAATTAATTCCAGGCTGGGTTCTTTGCAAATGGACAATGACACAGGTCAGAGTAACTGTCAAATTGGTCAATAATACATACAATAGTATAAAGCTTACCAACCACAATTTAGACGTTTCTGTCAGAAATGCCTTTCTTCAGGCCAGTTCTCTTCTCTGAGCTTCATATCCCCTTCATTGTCTCTGATTGGTCTTACAAAGGCACCTCAAACCCAACATATTTAAAACCAAATCCATGTTCCTACCTTCCCTAAATCTGGTCCTCTTGTATGCTTATCCCAGCTGAACGGCACCATCCTCTTACCTGATTCTACAAATGAAATTTCAGACTCATCCTTAGTACCTGCCTGTCAATTTTGGTTTTAATGCCTAAAAAGTTCTTATTTCTGCACATTTTATTCCATTTTGCCGTTAATTCGGTCCTTGGCTCTTCTCAAGTGCTTGCTCTATTCAAGTTTGGACATGAGCATTTCTTTAATCTTAGTTTAGTCACATTTGAAGGTTATTCCAATGTACTGCTATTTCAGGGATGGATTTCTCGTATTGAAGCACACTTTCTCCCAATTTAATAATCTTGAGTCATAGTAACTACCAGTATTCAAGGGAAAAAAAAATTTGTTGAGTTTGTGAAGTTATAATATTTAAGGTAATGGGTTACAAGTAATAGAAAATTCAGAAAAGTAAGACTGGAAGAATTGGAGACAACAGACATAGAAAACTCTTGAGATGTGTTAATACAATGGGCAGTAGAGAAATGGGCCATAGCTGGACTAGGGTGTGGGGTCGAGTGAGAGAGATTTTAAAATAGAAAATCTAAAGATTTTGGATGGGAATAATCAACCAGAGAACAGGAGGCTTACAGTTGCTGAAATGATGTCCTTGAATGCGAGTGGGGACAGAGTCTAAAGCATATGTGGAGGGCATGACCTTGCAGTGGAGTGTGGACAATATATCCATAGTAACAAGAGGTGGGGGGACGGGATGGGTAAAAAAAGAAATTGTTTGGTAGGTGGTGGCAGGAATGTGCAGAAGTTCTCTTCTGATTGCTTCTGTTTGCTCAGGTAGAAGGCAAGAAATCAGTTGGAAGTAAGAGCTGTGGAAGAGGTTTGAGGAGAGTGGAGAAAACGGGAAAAGATGTCTTAGGGTGGACCTTGGGAAACTGAATGGACCAGGAAAATATAGTTCTGAGCATCAACTTCAGACACAAAAATGCCCAGAGGAATAAGATTTTATCTTCTTTTGTGTCTTTTAAGAGGCCGGAAACCTTTCCTTTGAAGCCACCAGCCAATGTCCTGGAAAGGTTAATATCTGGCCTGGGTCTCAGGATAGATTTAAGCCCACCTGGGAAGGTGACCCTGGATCTGCCTTCCCGCCGCACTATTTCCTTGGCAGCTACCAAGTTAAGCTCGAGAGGAAGGCTTTGTGCTGGCAGCTGTCTGCCTGGTTGGCTTTGAAATCCTGATGTGCGGAACTGTACCTGCGTAGGGAGAGCTGTAAGTTGGCACCAGGTAGACACCAGTGAGAAAGCAGCCAAGCGAACCTATGCACCTTGAACTTGGCAGCTGTATATGACCCGGGGGGTGATGGGGGTGAGAAGCTGAATACGTGGATAGTCCCTGAGCCTCCTGATGGCACAAAGATACTGTGCAGTTAGTATTCCTGTTTGTGTCCCTCTGGAGAGTTAAAAAAATGAAGTATTAGGATAAAGTCTGTTGTATCTTAGGAGTTTGACTGAGAATCGACACCTGTGACAATGGCTGATGGGGGGCGGGATGGCATTTGAAGCAGGATTGGTTTTCAAATCCTTAACTCGATTTGTATCTTGGGGTCTCTTGGCCAGAATTGGCTGGCAGACCCATTTACTCGCAAACCAATTAGCATCAAAGGAAATACGGCCACAGAGACTGCCACAACTAATCGCAGTTCACCCTGGGGTGCAATGAGTGACTGGGCAGCACCTCTCAGAGCACACGGCTTTGTGGGCGTGGGCAAGACTTGAACAAAATTAAAGTACTGTTAAGGAGAAGGAAAGCTAGGGGCGCCTGGTGGCTCAGGTCATGATCCTGGGGTCCTGGGATCGAGTCCTGCATCAGACTCCCTGCTCAGCGGGAGCCTACTTCTCCCTCTCCCTACACCTTGCTCGTGCTCTCTCTCTCTCTCTCTCTCTCTCTCTCAAATAATAAATAAAATCTTAAAAAAAAAAAAAAGAAGAAGAAGAAAGAGAGCTAGAGGCCGGGGGCTGGCAGTGAAGAGGATATTGGGTGGGCAATCAGTTGCATCTGCTGTATATAAGGTGTAACGACAGGACAAAATAGAACCTTCTCTCAGGTCTCTATAGCTGTTTGCTGAGACACAGGGGTTGTATCAAAAAGTCCTACTTAAAACTTAACTATTTCATTTTATTTTATTTTTTAAAGATTTTATTTATTTGACAGAGACACAGCGAGAGAGGGAACACAAGCAGGGTGAGTGGGAGAGGAAGAAGCAGGCCTCCCGCAGAGCGGGGAGCCTGATGCTGCGGGGCTCAATCCCAGGACCCCGGGATCATGACCTGAGCCAAAGGCAGACACTTAACGACTGAGCCACCCAGGCGCCCCTTAACTATTTCATTTTAGACATGAATTACATCACAGACCAGATATGTAACCAAGCACTAAATCCCACCTCTCAATTTTCCAATATAATCTTCATACTTATATGAAATTCAGATTTTATGGTTTTAAAAATACTTTAAAATATTTAAAAATACTTGGAATTCTAAGTCCTATCTTACCAAATAATTTTCATTTAACATATTTTTTGTGATAGCTAACCATGCATAAAGCGCTGTAAAATTACCAGTGTCTGAAGATTAGTGAAAAACTCATTACATCAGTGTCTTCTTAAACAACTTCTTTTTATTCATTGGTTCTTTCTTAACAAGCATTTGTTCACCTGCAGACAGAACTCATTAGAAATGTCGTGTTCCCCCGCTGGTGAGCACTGATGTTAAGTTGTTCTCCCATCTACCCCATGCATTTCATATAGATGAGCAAATGGTCCGATACTTGTAGTAGAGAGGATAGGCAGACTTAAGTCCAAACCCTTGCTCCGACACTTTTTAATTTCAGTGTGTTTTAATCAGCCCAGGCTACCATAACAAAATACCACAGACTGAACGGCTTAAGCAATAGAACTGAATTTCTCATTTCTGGAAAGGGAGAAATGTAAGATCAACGTGTGGGAGAGGGAGGTTTCCTTCTGAGGCCTCCTCTTGGCTTGTAGGAAGCTGCCATCATGCTGTGTGCTCATAATGACCTCTTCTGCACATGGAGAGAAAGAGAAGCTCTGGTGTCTCTTAAGGGCACTCATCCCATCATCAGGTCTGCTCTCATGACCACATCTAATCCTAATTACCCCCAAGAGTCTAGATTCTGGAGACAGACTGCCTGAGTTTGAATCTGGACTCGGCCATTTTCCAGCTGTGTGGCCTTGGGCAAGTTACTTATCCCCTCTGTGCCTCCATTTCCTCCTCTGTAAAATGGGAATAATAATAGTATCCCTGCCATAGAGCTGTGGATTAAACTCATTAATGTATGGAACATGTTTAGAACAGTGCATGGCACATAGGAAGCGCTGCCTAACTGGTAAGTTGTTGCCGCTGCTGTCACTGTTATTGAAGGAAACCTGGCTTGAAGTCATAAGACATGTAAAGTGCTCAGTCATATTGGAAGCATTGATTTAAAATCTCCACTCCTCATTCTGTTAGTAACCTTGAGCAAGTCACTTAATTGTTCAGCACTGATTATTTCTTCATCTGTAAAATTGGAATAACATTCATTTCTAGAGCATCTGTGAAAGACAGTGGTTAAAAGCGTAGACTGCAGGGCTGGCTGGCTGGCTCAGTCGGTGAAGCACGCAGCTCTTGATCTTGGCGTCATGAGTTCAAGTCCCATGTTGGGCGTAGAGATTACTTTAAAAAAAAAAAAAAAGCATAGACTCTGGAGCTGGACTACTTGGGATCAGATTCCAACTATACCACATTCAAGCTGTGTGACTTGGTGCCAATTACTTAACCCCTGTGTGCCTCAGCTTTATTACCTATAGAACAGGGGTAATAATCCTACCTTACATTCATAGGAATGTTACAGGAATTAAATCAGTACTAGTTAATATGTGTGAAGGTGTTAGAACAGTGCCTGGCACTTAGTACACACGTGCTTAATAACTGGATGGCACATGGAGGAAGTGTTAATAAGTTGTAACTAACATTCTTTTCTCCCAGGGTTCTGAGGATCGGCTATACGAGTAGGCATGAAAGTGCTTTATATAAAGTACTAGTCAATATGAAAACTCAGGCGTCTGCAGCGTAGATTTCCATGGCTATGGAAATAGGCTTAACCAAGCTTAGCATGTCCAGGCTTAGCATGTCCAGTGAACATTTTCTTTTAGAATTTTGTCCATTTCAGAGCAACCCCCTTAGCTGCCTCCTTTAGGTGGGGACAGGCCCTGGCTATGTTTATAGCTTGTGAATTGTAGAAGCAAAAGCTGAGTGGTGCCTGGGTGACTCACTCAGTTGGGCGTCCAACTTTTGATCTCAGCTCAGGTCTGATCTTGGGAGTCGTGAGTTCAGGCCCTGCATTGGGCTCCACACTGGTCATGGAGCCCTCTTTAAAAGGAGGAGGAGAAGGAGGAGAAGAAGAAGGGGGAGGGGGAGGAGGAGGAAAAGAAGGAGGAGGAGGAGAAGAAAAAGAGGAAGAAGAAGAGAAGGGGAAGAGGAGGGGGAGGAAAAGGAAGAAGAGAGGAAAAAGAGGAAGAAGCAATCAGCAGCGGGAAAAGCTGACACTTGGCCCTGCTTCCAATATGACTGAGCACTTCACATATCAAATTCAGGACAAACAAAGCTTTGCACCCTGAGATAAACCAAAAAGACTGGAGTCACCCTAACTCATTCTGACCTCCGAAATAATACAGCCTTGAGTATTTCCTGTAAACCTGGACTCCCTAACCAAAATAATTTTATCCCTGTTTAAACTGTGCTGATAGCTAAAGACACAGTGACCTTTGGGAAAATTCTAATCATGTGGGAAAGTTGCTGTTTTCTCACCACCAGCAGACTAATGTAATTGTCATAACCTTGGCTATTCGAGTTTCTTTTCCTTTAAATACTTGTGTGGGGTGGGTTGGTTGGTTTTGTTTTAATTTGGAAGCCTGTTCCCTTGCACTCTTTGTAAGTAAACTTTATCTTTCCTTTTCTGAATGTTTCTGTCTGGGCTTTCGTTGATTGGACTCGAGGTTGTACCCCTGACCCAAGATGGGCCAAATTCTCCACTCCAGGGGGCTGTATGTATATTCTTTTTCAGCTTCTTCAAGCAGGAAGACGTGAACTGAAGGGCTGTGGAGCAGTGGCCTCCACCAGATAGGAGACAGGGAGGTGGAGAAATTCATCTGCTCAGCAGGATGAGGCGGAGGCCAGGTGGGGTGGGAGGGGGACGGGGATTGGAGGATAGCCCTACCACCCAACATCCTACAGCTTCCATCCCATCACGCTGTTTTATTAGCCTCACAACACTAATCACTGTCTACAAATATTTTCTGTCCCTATAACTACAAGAATGAATGTAAGTGCTATGAGGACAAAAATTTGTCTTGCTCATCATTGAGTCCCAGTGCCTCGATTAATGCTTGGCACATAGTGGGTACTCCATAAATCCTGACTTTATAAATGAGTTCTGTTCACTCGTTCATAATCAAATTGGAAATCTGAGAACTTCGTGCCATCATTTCAAAGATCTTGTTTTCTCTTTTGGGTTATTACACATTCAATTGGCCAAATAATAATTCTAGGTGATTAATTTTAAAGCCTGAGACTTTAAAATCATAAGAGCCCGCACTGCAGGGAATGAGTTGCATTATAGCATCACTTCGGGAAGGCAGACCTTCCTGGATCATCACGTAGAGGGATCTGGGATGATCTCTCCCAGCCATCCTGGCGTTATAATGATAGCCCTTAAGAAAAGGAGAGGGGGCAGTCATCTCGTGGTCCTGTTCCCTGCGAGATCCTAGGACCTATAATTGCTTGGTTCTATGTGTGACTTACATGGAACATTAATTATTAATTAAGTAAGGAAGTTTCCTTAAAATTGCCTTTTTCTTCTAAAATGTTCAAAGGAATGTCTTCTATAAGTAGCTTATTAACATGGGCATTTTCTGCAATTTATAATGATGAACTAAAATTTTTCTTACTAGCCACCAAATGCTTGTTCATGATAAATCGGTTTGGCCATAATGAGTGTTTTTCTCTGATTGGGTATTTAATCTTTGTTAATAAGGAGCTAACTTCCTATCTTAGTTAAGGAGTAACATGGATCTGTATGGTTCATTTTTGTTTGCTGTCCATTGCTGCCCAAGGACTTTGTTGACCTTCCTGAATCAAAAATTTTTCTATGGGCTGAAATGCCATTCAATAAGCTTAAGTACTCCTGAATTTTTTTTTTTTAAGATTTTATTTATTTATTTGACAGAGAGAGAGACAGCGAGAGCAGGAACATAAGCAGGGGGAGTGGGAGAGGGAGAAGCAGGCTCTCCGCCAAACAGGGAGCCCGATGTGGGACTCGATCCCAGGATCCTGGGATCATGACCTGAGCCGAAGGCAGACGCCTAACGACTGAGCCACCCAGGCGCCCAAGTACTCCTGAATTTTTTAAAAATTTAAATACTGATGATGTCCATCTGTTCTCAGAGTTTCCTTCTTTTTGAGTTTTTAAATTTTCTCTCCAATGTGTGTGTGTGTGTGTGTGTGTGTGTGTGTGTGTGTTAGACACAGGGAAGGAACTATTGTTTTTTTTTTTAGAGAAGTCATTTTCAAATCATGTGGCAGGATCTTTGACAAAGTTTTATAAGCCTGTCTTGCTATATTTAGCTTTATAGAGGATTTATTTATAATGATGAACCCTTAAGGCACAGAGCATATTGCAACTGCAGCTTGTTCCTGTCTTCACTGCAAAACCAAGTATCTTTGGTTTATGTGCTCCATTGTATTTATGTTTATTTGGGCAAAGAAACGTTTACTTTAAGTCCTCCTATATGAATAGGTTGCTGAGTTGTGCTCTCCATACTTTTTCTTCATTCTTTCTGATTTTCATCTGCTTTATATTATCTGATAATGCCTACAATTCTGTGATAATTTTATGTTTTCTTTTTCTTGCCTTCAAGAAAGAAGGCAACTTTTGTTCAAATTATTATTATTTTTTTAAGTAGGCTCCATGCCCAACGTGGAGCTTAACTCACGACCCTGAGATCAAGAGTTGCATGCTCCACAAACTGAGCCAGCCAGGAGCTCTCTGTTCAAATTGATTTGAAAGCATTCTTAGATTTGCGGGATCTTGGATGAAAATGGACCCATAGTCACTGTCGTTGAAAGTTTTACTACTATCTATTACACAGCAATTGAGTTCTTGTGCAACTAATCTGATTCTGTATCATTCTTTACATTTTAAAAAATCTGGAAAGTTTTGGGCTTTGGTCTCTATTTTCTATCCTTCCTACTCTGTATAATTGAAATTACCCAAACTGATTAAATTAAATACAAAGAAATTGCAAGAGAAGAGTAAGTCTACATGAATAAAAATTTGCACTCGTTGTCAAAAGGATATTAGAATAGAGATGACCTTGATGGTTCTCACAGATGCCTGCCCACTGAACTCTGTCCCTGTTGGTAAGGAGTTACACACCGGTCGGTTGATCTATCCAGCACTTGTTTCTGCATCAGCCTCCCCAATTCTCTATGGACTACAATCTAAGTGATGGTAATTTTTCTAAAGGCTTGAAATGTAAATGATGCCTATTGGGCACAAGCGCAGACGCTGAGCCTACTGTTAATGGCCTGCTCATCCAGTTGCCTGTGATGGAGATAAAATAGCCATTAAGATCTTTTCCAGGTCCTTGGGTATCAGATGCAATTCTTTGCAATCCGCAGAGCAGCAGCTATTGGTTCTGAACTTCTTGCAGCCACGAGTTTGCCTCGAAGCAGCTGAGTATTTTCTTCAGTTGTAGAGCAGAAGACTCTTGTGTGTTTCCTATGACCACATGAAATTATTGCTGTTTGTATTTTTTTTTTTTTGGCAATCCTCATTTATTCAAGGCCTTTCTGATGACTTGCCTTAGCCAGAATTGGCTAGTAGGTTTCACCGTATATGACAGCTGGTGTACTGAGTTGAGATCATGACACCACATTTGGTCGGTGAGACAAGATATTCTCCTTGATTAGTCATGTGTGCCATAGAAAAATAATGGATATTTTATTTTATTTTTTAATTTTTAAAAAATTTTAGTTCCTATAGAGTTAACATACCATGTTCTGTTAGTTTCAAGTGTTCATTATGGTGATTCAACAATTCTCTACATTACCCAGTGGTCATCATAATATGTGTACTCTTAATTCTTATCACCTATTTCACCCATCCCTGCACCCACCTCCCCTCTGGTGACCATCAGTTTGTTCCTGTAGTTAAGCGTCTGTTTCTTGGTTTGTCTCTTTTTTTCCTTTTGTTCGTTTGTTTTGTTTCTTAAATTCCATATGTGAGTGAAATCATATGGTATTTGTCTTTGCTTAGCATTATACTCTCTGGATCCATCCATGTTGTTGCAAATGGCAAGATTTAATTCTTTTTTTGGTTGATTACTATTCCATTGTATATATATACCACATATTCTTTATCCATTCATCTATCGATGGACACTTGGGTTGCTTCCATATCTTGGCTGTTGTAAATAATGCTACAGTAAACATAGGGGTGCATATATCCTTTCGAATTAGTGTTTTTGTATTCTTTGGGTAAATACTAGTAGTGGAATTACTGGATCATATGGTAGCTCTATTTTTAATTTTTTGAGAAACCTCCATACTGTTTTCCACAGTGGCTGCACCAGTTTGCATTCCCACCAACAGTGCATGAGGGTTCCTTTTTCTCTACATCCTTGCCAATACTTGTTGTTCTTGTGGTTTTTATTTTAGCCATTCTGCCAGATGTGAGGTGATACTTCATTGCGGTTTTGATTTGCAAGAATAGATATATTTTTTAAAGATTTTATTTATTTATTTGAGAGAGAGAGCACGAGAGGGAGGAGGGTCAGAGGGAGAAGCAGGCTCCCCACTGAGCAGGGAGCCCAACGCAGGACCGATCCTGGGACTCCAGGATCGACCTGAGCCGAAGGCAGTCGCTTAACCGAGCCACCAAGGCGCCCCAAGAATAGATATTTTTGATGGGCGATGCATCCGCCACATGTAAGCCCAGTAAAATCTTCAGGCAAGCTTTGAAAACCACTAAGTTACCTTTAATATGTCCAGTAGGAACGTATTCCCTCTACCAGCTCTTAGGTTGAATGAATGGGGGTCTGTGAATTTAACTAACAAAAGACAGATTAACAGAAAAAGAATACAAATTTATTAATTTTTTTATGTGCACAGAAGTTCAAAGAAAAGTGAAACTAAAAGGAAGGGCTCAACTTTAGGGTAGATTTGGGGTTCACAGGACAATAAAGTGTGGGGAAGTAGGAAATATATGGGAGAACTAATAGAAAGTTTTAGTGAAGTTTGTTTATGCAAACTCAGGTCAGTGTTGACTCTCCATGCTCTGTCTCTGATGATAAGAGTGCTCTTCTCTTCCCAGCAGAGTTGGGAGGGGCACCTTTACATAGGGAGATTTATGCCCTTCTTTCAGGCAGATAAGGAGAAGGTAGGAATCTACTCCTTCTGGAGCTGTTAACTCTCAATTGCCTTCAACTGAAAATTATCCTTATGTCAAAGTGGCATATTTCGGGGTGACATATACTAATCCCCTTCAAATGCTAACCCATTTTTCAGAGTAGAAGATTGCAGTGTAAGAAAGAAGTGAAAATCATGTGTTTCCCCAGCCCCTTTCCCTATGATTTTGAAAATGTTTTCTCTTGTCACATCTCCCTTGAAAGTCAGCAAGTCTGTAAAGCAAGAGAGTAAACTTCTATTTCTAAATTTCGGTTCTTGCTACAGGAGCTTTTGTGGTGTCTAGGACTCAAGGACCAAGATTATTCCAAACCAGAGAAGGGCCACATTAAATCGCTCAGGTTGCTCTGGTTTTGCCCAGCTGATGTTTTTCTTCCTTTTCTCCTATTTTCTTCATCCCATGCTAGCACATGCCTTGGTGACAATAGCACTGTCCGAGTATTTCCTTTTCCTTTCTTCTGGGCTCTTTATTAATGAACACGCTTTCCCACATGCAGTACAATGTAGAAAAGTCCCAGTGGTACCGTACAATTGGAATCACCAGGATTTCTATTTCTCTTTTCATTTTACAATTTTTCTTAATGTTTCTGTGTCATGTCCAGGAATATAAGATACTATATAAATATAAGAGAACTAGAAGATACTCATTCTGGTACTGCAAGATTCCCTTGTGGCTGCTTCTTTTTACCTTCTGATTTCATCTTCTTGCCTAGTGGTGTGCTGGAGCTGGTTAATTTTTTAGGGATTTTGTGAGCTGCCTTTCAAACATGGCCCTCATGAAAATTGAATTATATAAATATACAATTAAATAAACTATATTAAAAACAAAGGTAATAAGTACTCGAAGCTCACCAGTTCCTAATTGTTTACTTTATCTATTCTTATCTATGCTCTTGAGGCTATCTGTGCCCATCATATCTCTCTGCATTGAGGACACATTGCATATGGCGTCACTCCTGCACACCTCCTCACAATTCCATTAGTGACGCCATGGCAAAAACTATACATCAGCTCTTTACCTGTCCAGAAAGCCAGTTGCTAACCATTTGCCAGCACACCACTGTCTAAGCCCACAAAATGTTGCTCATACGAAGCTTTCATAACCAAATCCTCACATTTGCGTCGTTCCTCTTTCTTCCAATGTCAAGATTGGTGCAACCAAGTTCACAGAAAGTTCCTATCAAGTCACACGCTTTGTCCCTTCAACCTCATCTAAACAAGATGGTTTTAACTTGAAAGTTAGATGAACTTGTTTGTCAAATCCGGTAGCTTCCTCCTTTCGAGCCGGCTCTAAGTTGCTGGTTTCATTTGCTGCACGCAAGACGCCGCTAAAAGTCTGAGTGAATCTCTGTCAGCTGTGCCGCAGTGAAATCCCGTGGTTGCCGCCGCTTGTCCGTAAGGGTGGTGGCCGGCGGGCGGCCAGGTCAGCCTTGGCTTGAGGCTCTCCTGTGCACTCACTCTTCATTATCAGCCCCACGCATTCACCCTCCGAAGACATCTAGTCAGTGCCGCTGTTTCCACTTGAAGGAGAATCTGACTGAACTGTGAAGAAATCTGGCGTATTTTTTAAAATTTCCTGCTGAAACAGTCCCTTTCCTTTAAGATTTTTCCAATTTAGAATTTTCCTGTTTGTTACAATCTGGGCTATCCCTTTCACTCTGGAGGCCACAGCTCAAGTACTGGAAACCAATGACGTCAGGATTATTTTAATAGTCTGAAGAGTACTGTAGGAATTAAAAATGTAAATGACCAACTTTAGAATCTTTCCAGATTTGGTAGAAACAATTTGAGCATGGGCAATTTTGATTCCCAGAGCAGGAAGAAAAATACAAAAAATAAATAAAAAATAAATAAAAGACAGGACCGGGCAACAGATGGCAAATTCCTGTGGCTTCCCAATTTTGCCTGAAATTGGCTTTTTCTTTTTTTAGATTTTATTTATTTATTTGAGAAAGAGGGGGAGAGTGGGGGGAGGGGGAGAGGGAGAGAGAATCTCAGGCAGACTCCCCGCTGAGCGGAGCCACCGCAGGCTCGACCACAGGCTCCATCCCGCAACCCGGGGATCAGCACCAGAGCCGAAATCAAGGTCCCACCCTCAGCCGACGCAGCCACCCAGGCGCCCCTGAAATTGATTTTTCATAAACACCCTAAACAGTTCAGGGACGATCTAGGAGTTGCCCTGGTTTATTTTTAGGGACCAGTGAGAAACCGCGTCAGAGTCACAGAGCGCGGGCCAACAGGACTGTCCCGGGGCTGTGAAGCTTCTTGCGCGAGGAATTTCACTTGTAGAGGAGCTGGCGATTGAGGGGAATCCCGTCATGCAGAGTCAGGTTCTCAGGGGCGACTGACCCCAGCCGGGGGCCCCCTGGGGCCGAACACTTCCCTCCAGAGCTGCTCTCCACCCCCAGCCGGCGGCGCAGGAGAGGGGGGCACTGCCGCGGCCGCTTACACATCGCCTCTGGGCTCCTTGGTGGCGGGGGAGGTGGGGAAGCTGGTGCTGTGAAGTGCTCCGTTCGTGGGGAGTCCTGGGGTGGGCAGGACTCGGGGTGTCGGAGGAAAGCTGGCGGACACGGAGACGTGGTCCCCCGGGGCGCCTCCACTTCTCTCTGGGAGCCGGGACTGGGTGGGGAGGGCGGGGACAGCGCCCCTCGGAGCGGTGCTGCTCACCGAGGGAGGAGCGGGGGCGGCCGGCTTGGGTCCCGGCGCCGCGGGCGCTGGCTGAAGCTGCGCGCAGGCCGCCGCGCGGACTGGGGCTCCGGCCAGACCCGGCGCTGCCCGAACACTGGGAGGCCACAGAGCTAGCCAGTCGGCTGCCTGCCCGTCAAAAGCATTCTCCGGTTTCCCGTTTTGAATTGGCTGTAAATGGAAGGACAGAGAGGCCAAGTTAGAGAAAGCCCTTCCTGACTGGAAGACACGGTGGCTCCATGCCAACGGACAGAGCTTCGGCCTGAAAGATCTGAGGGTGGGGATGGGGGCAGCGTACATGTGACTCCTGCAGAAGATGAAATGGGGGGGCCTGAGGCTGGGGCCACATACAGCAGGTAGCTGCGGTTGAGGCTGGGCTACACCAGGAACTGGTTTGGCTTTTGCCTGATTTGCCTGCGTTTTGAATGCTATCTATCCTGTCTCAGATACAAACTTAGAGCACGGGGACACGGGTCATAGGGATAAGTCCGTAACAATGCACCCAGGTCCTAAAGTTCGCTTAGAACCCGCTCATATCCTGGTCACCGCCACCTGCCACCTGAGTAGTTTCCATGCTGGTGCTTTGACTGAACAGGTAAGATGGGCTAGATACTTCCCATCCTTTCATTTTATTGTTTTCCTTGATTATCAGTGTGACACAATGCTAGGACATTTTCTTTTCTTTTTTAGAGAGAGAGAGCATGCACACAAATGGGAATGGGGGGGAGGGGCAGAGAGAGAGAGAATCCCAAGCAGGCTCCATGCCCAGGAGGGCGCAGATGCAGGGCTCAATCTTACCACCCTGAGACCAGGACCTGAGCTGAAACCAAGAGTCGGAGGCTTAACTGACTGAGCTCCCCATATGCCTCAGTGCTAGGACAGTTTCAACCAAGAAATGTTTTTGGCACACCTGTGCTTTATTACACATACCGCAGGGTCCATCAGTGTCCTTTCATTTGGCCTAGTGTTTTTATATGTCCTTCTCGTCTCTGTTGACCTGTTTATTATCATAGGTCCTATGCCTGTTAGAATATGTAACTGCCGGGGCGCCTGGGTGGCTCAGTTGGTTAAGCATCTGCCTTCGGCTCAGGTCATGATCTTGGGGTCCTGGGATTGAGCCCTGCATCGGGCTCCCTGCTCAGGAGGGACTCTGTTTCTCTCTCTCTCTCTCCCTCTCTCAAATAAATTTAAAATTTTAAATAAAAGAATATGTAAGTGCCACATGCGAATATAAGTAAAAATTTTTCTTGAGCCCAAGTTCTGTTGGCTAAGGAAGCCACTGAACTTTTTAGGCAGGAATTAGATCCTATAAACATCCTAGTCCTTAGGCCCTACATGACTAATCTTTTTGTTGGTGGTGGGTGCTATTTTAGTCTTAGGATTTCCTTCAGGATGATATTGGATAAAGTTTCAACTTTATATCTTCTACACTTGGCCTAATACTGAATTTTTCTAGTATGACAGACACATTTTATCCAAAAAAAAAAATCTGTTCTCACTGAATCCAAAACATTTCTATTTGGGTTCTGTACACAAGAGGTTTGAAGAATCCAGACACACTCAAGTTTTACCAGCCCCTCAAATATTACCACTGCATAAAGTTTTTACAATTCAAATATGGACTTCTCTTATAAATTATCTAAAGCTAGTATTTTAAACCAGGAGCAATTTTGCCACACAGAGGAATTTGGCAATGTCCGGAGACACTGTTGGTTGTCATGTGTGGGGAGTAGGGGTGCTATCGGGTAGAGCCCAGCGATGCTGCTAAACATCCTACAGGGCCCAGGACCACACAGCGCAGTGAATTATCTGGCCCCCAAAGTCAGTAGGGCCACTGTTGACAAATCCTGATCCAAAGGAACTCAATTCATTTTTTTAGGAAAGGCAGTATGCCATTGACTTACCAGCATCTGAAGTATGTAGTAGCTTTTCCTGTATCCAGGACTGCTGTCACTGCTCTCATCGGACAAACCAAGCACCCCCTTCTAGAAACAGGAGAATGCAGTTGTCTTAGAACTTCTTTTTCCTTTCAGTCTGTTGCTTCCTTTCCAAATGGGTACATACTGCTCAACCCTCGGAGAAGAGCTATTCAAAGTAACTACCCTAAGTTAGTGGCTGTGCCAAGGTATGCAATATCTCGGATAAAATGGGAACCCCCCAGACAGATTTGGGGGAAGTCAGGGCCAGAGGCTGTCTCTGTCACCATCCCTCCTTCTCACCACAGCCTTGGGCCCGCATCCTTCTTGCTGTGTCTGTGTATCCCCGCTCTGCACCAGTGCCAACCTCGGCCTTCTCGCCCCAGCTCCCTCCCCTTCTGGGACGTCAGAGACAGTCCAGGATGGTCTACAAGCCCATGTGCATAACCCTAGACCACCCCCACCCAACACACACACACACACACAGAGCCAGGCCCCAAGGAGCAGCCAGGTTTTGACCTGGATTTTTATCTTCTCCCCCCTCAACACAAGCACCTTTTCACCTGTGTGTGCATATTGCCTAAAGTTTCCTTTTTTGAAGTCAATAGGATTTCCACTTAAATCTTCAAATTGGGGCCTTCTGTGACATCTTATAATATTCCAAATGTTTTCAGCCCCTTGGATGAATTTAAGTGGATAATGACGCCAAAAATATCTCGTGAAAAAAACCAACTTATTTATAAATAAAAAGCATTGTTCTGAGTGTACCGTTATTGAAGTCAGTGATTAAAACAACATGCTCTCATTTCTGATACCAATCCTATAAAGAAGGTACACAGGAAGCACAGATGTCCTTTGTTACTGAAGCCATAACTGAGTTATTTGTGTCGCCTTAAGGTTCATATATTGAATTCCTAATGGCTAGTGTGATAGTATTTGGAAGTGGGGCCTTTGGAATGTAATTAGGTCATGAGGGCAGTGCCCTCATGAATGCAGTTGATGCCCTTATAAGAAAAGACACACAGCAGCTTGCTTCCTTTCTTTCTCTCTCTCTCTGCCATGTGAGGATCCAATAAGGAGATGTTCGTCTGCAAATCATAAAGAGGGCCCTCACCAGGAACGCACTGGTGGCACCTTGATCTTGGACTTCCCAGCCTCCAGAACTATGAGAAATAAATTCTTGTTCATTAAGCCAGCCAGTCCATGGTATTTTGTTATAGCATCCAGAGCAGGCTAAGACATAGGCTCAGCAGGAAAAAGCACCAGGATAGTCTAACAATGACTATCCTGATCAGGCAAATGGGCAGCAATGGCATATATGCTCATATTTGCCATTAATTCTAGATACACATAGGAGACATGTACCTATATCTCTACCTGTCATCTGTTTGGAAAGAGCAAGAACTGTTTGTGGGGTTTTTTTTCTTGATCATTCTTATATCCCCATATCATTGATCAATAAATATATGTTGAATAAATCACTTGTACAAATTCTAAATGTCACACATGACCTTGTATTTGATCACATCTGCCCCAGAATGGGTGAGAACCAGAAAACAATGTTGCTGAGCCCAGATGGTTAAGCTGGGTGATCATCCAAACTGACTCACTAGGTCAGTAATTTGTTTCCATAAAGCAGCCTACAGCAACACACGACTGAAATTTCTACCTTGACAAAATAATAAATTATATGTTATAGACTACTAGGTTGCCTGTAATTAATAGGCGAATAATGAAAACTGAGATGATAAATCCCAAACTTTTGCTCTGAAGTGCCCCATCAGCAAAAGAGTAAATGCCATTCCTCTGGAGGCCTAGCAAGAAAGACATTGCCTAGCTCAAAAATATGCTAGAGTCACACATTTCATCTTAAAAATTCATGTGAATTTCGTATTTATACCACAGTAGATTTATTGTAATATTAACATGTTTTAAATTACCAGTTAAATTTTTCTCAAAAAAAAAAATCTAGAAAACTGATAGTCTTAGAAGATGTACCATGTTCATCTTGCGTGTGGCCCACCTCTGACCCACCACCAGGTCCTCTGAGGGAGCACATTATGATACACGAGAAGGGTGAGTGTAATGCCCTAATGTACCTGGTCAGTGTAGCTGGTTGAACTGTGTTCCCTGAAAAGATAGTACAAGTTCTAACCCTCAGTATCTGTGAATGTGATCTTATTTGGAAATAGGGCCTATGCAGATACAATTAAGTCGAGAATCTTGAGATGAGTTCATCTTGTATTTAATCCAGTGAGAGAGTTTTTCAGACACAGAGAAACGGGGGGAAAGTCACGTGAAGATGGAACCAGAGATTGGAATTCTGCTGCCACAAGCCAAGGACCCTAAAAGCCACCAGAAGCTGGAAAGAAGCAAGAAACATTTCCCCTAAAGCCTTAGGAGAGAGCATAACCCCACTGAGGCCTTGATTTCTCACTTCTGGCTTCCGAGAGAATAAATTTCTACTGCTTTAAGTCACCGACTTTGTGGTAATTTGCTCCTAGGAAAATGATACACCCGGGAACTACAAAAATTACAATTCTGAAGATAATACCACCAATATTTGAACCCTGCTCCGGCCATAGAGTCAGAAGTTAATTTTAACCACTGTTGTCACGCAAACTGGCAAAACTACAATGAATCTTAAATCCAGAGACTGAATAGCTTGGCTAACTACCCTCACAGATGCTTTGCAAGTAGATCTTTATCTTGAGAACATCAGAGATGTTTTCAACCAGATGCAGGCCATACAAGAATGTACAAATTTGAATGTATATCAAGAAAAATATTCTTGCCTATAAAAATTGGATAATTTGTGCTTCAGAGTATTTTGGTCTGACTTCATAATTGGCCTCAGCTGAACACTCAACCTTGCTGTTCACCTACTGTCTGTTGCCATTTTGTACAAGTATCTAGTAGTTTGCTGAATAGTTGTGAAGATTGCCGGATGATATATTTTCATATATTTTAAAGTATTTTAAAATAACTTAAAGGCATAAGTCATCTGGTATCGGCAAAATCAGTTCAGTATATTTTTAGACCATGCTAGTAGACAATTAGGTCACATCCATAAGTGTAATTAGAAGAGCAGGAAAATGGGACACTCTCTAGCAGTGTATGATGTTAAAAACTTTGAAAAGTGTTCCACAAAATGCTAGAAACAGGAAAAACATTTCAAATATGGCTGATGAGAGAGAACTGATTGGAAAACAAAACCAAAATAAGCAGAGACCATGGTGCTGAAGGTGATATTAATGTTCTGACTTTATAAACATTGAAAACATAATGATAATGGCATTGAATGGATTCAGAGGCTGCTTTCCTCGGGAACTTCAGTAGGTGATCTTTCAAGTTTGGTCAGTCAGTGTGTGTGAGAACAAGTAAAGCTCCCCTCGAATGGGAGAAGAACGCCGTGCGCCTGAAATTATCCCTGTTTCTGAAATTGCCCCAATTAAATCCTTTCTTTTTTAGCTTCACTGTCATTCAGGTATCCTCTTCTAAAATTCCTAAAAGGGTATAAAGTTGCTACCCCCTGAATGGAGAGCAGGAAACAGAATTAAAAGTGGCTCCAAATCACAATGTGTCTCCCACTTCAGAATACTTGTTTCAAAGCGGAGAAGAGTTTTTATTCTGGTTACTTCTGTACTCTGGTTACACTGTTCTTCAAGCAAAAACTGTGAATTGGTGGTGACAGCCTTTGAATAGTTTCTTTAACCTGATGGTTTAAATGTACTGTGTGAATAAAATAGAATTTCAGGCATTTGTTCTTGTGACACACCACGTAACTTCTAAAGTGCTAGTTTGTAGAGCAGCGCTCAGGAGCTACAGCTTCGGGTCAGAGTTGCAATGTTGAGGTCAGGCTCCCCTACAAGCCTTGCAGAGCGAGAAGCAGATTCAATTTGTTATCTAAATTAGAAAGCTAGAAGTAGCGAAGAATGTGTTCTTGACTGCAAGAAAAGACATTCATCAAGGAAACTGATACCATCGCTCCCTTTGTTTTCACTAGGCTGTTCTTGAGTGACAAGGGTCTACTAAAATAACTTTAGTGGTGACTTCAGCTTCTAATAATGAAATACAATTACAGTAGTCCCCTCCACCCCCACCCTGTAGCCACAGTTTGCTTTCCACGGTTTCAATTACCTGTGGTCAGCCGTGGTCGGGCAGCAGGTGATCATCCTTCTGACGAATGGTCAGAGGTCAATGGCCTAACCCTACGTGATTCACCTCACTTCATCTCATCGCGTAGACATTTTATCATTTCATCAGAAGAAAGGTGAGTGATGTACAATAAGATGTTTTGAGAGAGAGACAGAGAGAGGCCCCATTCACATTACTTTTAGTACAACAAGTCGTTATGATTGTCCTATTTTATTAGGATCCTATAAAGAGGGTTCAGTATGTTTGTGGTTTCAGGCATCCACTGGGGGTCTTGGAAGTTATCCCCCCCCAGACAAGGTGAGGACTACTGTAGTGTTAAAAAATAGGTTATTTAACTTTTAACTATTACAAAGTGGTTATGAAGTAAAATCATCCAGCTACACTTCTGGCATGCTTGCAGACACAGGATGCTGTGGCAGGATCTCTGGGAGAGAGATTTTTAAGGATACAAGTCAGAATTTAATTTAAATCGCAATTCTGTTTCTTGTTTTCTAAACACACCAAACTGGGAGGTAACAAAAATGTACAGAAAAAGGTCTGGATGGAAGTGCCCCGCATATGGTGATATTATGGATAGTTTTTGTGTCCTTTATCCTTTTTTATTTCTGATTTTTCTACTATGAGCATGTAGACCCTTTATAAGCAGGAAAAATTATTTTTAATTTTTTTTAGGAAAAATTAATTTTAAAAGATTTTAACTTTAAACACTCTCCTCCTTCCTCTCATTTAGTAGGTCAGGAAACATGCACACATACACAGATATAGATCATGCATACTTATATATATAGTTAAATTGTTTGAGAAAAGAAAATTCAAGTTAGTCCCTCTATAAACCAATTTTAAGGAAAAAAATGAATTAAAATACTGATAATGTGGGGAAGGAGAAGGATATATAGGGAAAGTAAGTCCCCTCTTGCCCCTTCTCCCAGGCCTCTGATTTTTCAGCGAATCCATATCTGTTTCTGCTTTATAAACATATATATATGATTTCAAACCATTGAGTGTCCTCACTCCTGCAGTCCAGATATAAGCCTTATTAACGTTTTGCTACCTATCACTTCAATCTGTTTCTATATCTATACTATAGAACATAGTGTGTGTGTTTTTAATACAAATAAGATCGTACTGTAGATATTGTTTTTCCACTTACTTTTCTCATGCAGCAAATATATCACAGACAGCTTCCCTGGGAGGGATCTACAGCAGGACATTCCGCTGTATGCTTGAATCAAACTGTCCTAAGATTTCCCCACTGCTGAATATTTAGATTGCTTTCTGCCATTATAAATAATTCTGTAGTGAGTATCATGAACATTATTTTAAAAATAGAAAAACACAGAATACAATTTGTTTTCCCTTTTTCAGGTAGGAAGAGTAGTGACCTAGTCTCGCTAATTGCTAAGGAAGGCCAGTGTTGTGGTTTTATCTTGATGGAAATGTCCATATAGAAATTAGGAATTTTTAAAATGACTTTATGGTGAATTTTAAGAATCAAAAACAACTTCAAAGAGGATGCAAATGGCAGTGAAATGTTTTTATAGTGCATATACTGTTTAACCCAAGGGAAGAAATATGCTCCCATCCTGCCCTAGTCAGTAACATCTGAAAAGCTCAGGGCATCTTGCCCTAGCAAGAGGGGGAATATTCCATTCACACTTTCAGAGTAAGGTGTAAAAACGCCTATCTCTGCACTCGGGAAATGAGGCAATCATAAATGACTTATCTAGATTACAGACTTCTTTTTTTTAATGCCTTTTTTTTTTTAAGGTTTTATTTATTTATCTGAAAGAGAGAATGGGAGACAGAGAGCATGAGAGGGGGAGGGTCAGAGGGAGAAGCAGACTCCCCGCTGAGCAGGGAGCCTGATGTGGGGCTCGATCCCGGGACTCCAGAATCATGACCTGAGCCGAAGGCAGTTGCTTAACCAACTGAGCCACCCAGGCGCCCCCAGACTTTTTTAAAGAAGTTTATTTATTTAAGTAATCTCTAGACCCAATGTGGGGCTCAAACTCACGATCCCGAGATTAAGAGTTGCATGCTCTTCTGACTGAGCCAGCCTGGCTCCCCTAAATTATAGGCTCTTATAAGCACCAAAATTTAGACATTTGTAATGTGTCAGGAAACGTCTATAAGGGCTGCACACTTCCAGGCTATCTTAACTGGAGCATGCTAAACACAGTTTGCATTTTATTGACAACTTCGGGCCTCCATAAATACTGTCTATCCACTGCAGTACTGTGACCTGCCCCGCGCTCGGTGTTGCTAAGCTGAAGTTCGAAGTCAAGCAACTTGTTGGTTTGTGATAGTGGAGGAAGGAGGGGAGAAGTGTTGCAACTGTGCATCGCATTACATGTTTTGTGTGTGTTTGGTCTCCTGAGAGTCAGCAGCTCTGGCTAAGGATTGACCCAGAAGTTTGTGGGACATAATTGATGAACTCCGTAAGGCCAGTCCCAGTGACCAAACTGAACATGTCCACTAAGGGGTTATTTGATTAGGAAGAGGGAAGACAATGAGATACTGGATTCGACATGCAGTTGGTAGACAGGATTCTTAAAGCATCAAAGCTCTGGGGGACGGAGAGTTGCTTGTAGCTAAAAGGCCAAAAAGAGAGTCACTGGTAGCAAAAAGATGGAAAATATCATTTCCAAGTTCCTTTCCAACTCTATGAGGCTATGATTGCGTTTTCACCGAGGGATCCCAGTTGCAAGCACAGACAACCAAGACCCCAAAAGCTGTTTTTCTAAGAATGTAGTGGTGGCTGGGAGTAACTTAAAAGCAGAAAGGACAGTGTGAATCAGGGGGAGAAGAAAATGAAGCAGAAGCCCAAACAAGGAGAAAACGCCCAAAGACTATAGCTCTTTTTCTCAGAGGAAATCATGCAACTAGATACTCTAAATGCTTCATACTCAGTGCCATAGATTAAAACAGAAGAGGCTGCCATTCCAAATAGTTATGATTTTTAAAAAGGAAAGAAAACAGTACAAGGACATGTGTACAATAAAGATCAATAATTTATCTTCTACTTCATAAATATTAAATGCCCATTATATATAAATGGCAAAAAGATATAGATATTGCAGGCAGTCTGTGTGAAGAACAAGGAATTGGGAAGACATTTCCTTTGAGAGTGACATGGAAATCTGCTATTTTCTGAGTAGCTGGCGTTCTAGGCGGGCTGGCGGTATTCAATGTCGTGGCCTTGCCCCGATGGCTGGGACCACAGGAAAGCCAACAGCAATGGCAGCCCCATGCCCCCCGGCTGCCTCTCGCGTCTCTCTCCCTCGATTCCTTTCTTTCTCCCTTGCTTCCCATCTCCCTCCTCTTCCTCACAAGTCTGAATGAGAGAAATTCTCATGCAGAAATCCCATCTGCCAGGCTGCTCTAAGACACCTCACTTTTGACATTTAAAGCGAGCGAGGAAGCCGACTTTGCGAGGCCATCCAGAATGCTGGCTGCAGGCCAGGAAGACACCACCTGCTAGGTCAGCCGCGGCAGTGAGAGAGGTGTTTCGATGAGCAACATTTCTGTTCGTCTCACATGCAGGGAAGTGGACAGCAGCTGGCCTTTGCATAGGGCAACAGTCCTGAACCCCCAAAGTCCATGGATTTCTAGCGGGTCTGCTTGAAATTTTATGCAAGAGGTGTATGCGCAGCTGGAAGATCCAGGGTTTTCACAGATTCCCCAAAGGGCACAATGACCAAAAGAGGTGAAGCCTGGCATGGAGGATGTCAGGTAACCCTGGTGCCTCACCATGTCCTCAGACCCTGTGTGGTGTCCCCAGGGCACTTCCTGTTGAATCTCCTGGTACGACTAGAATGACGTGCCAAGTTCAGCTGACACTGGCAAGGGTTTAGTGAGTGAATCCATGAAACAGGACCTACTGAACTATCCAATTCCAACTTTCCCACCATCTAACCCTTGGGTCTTCATCTATCAGAAAGAGGAGAGGGATCTGTGTTTTTATTTTACTCTGTGCCATTAAAGGATATTTTTTAAAAGAATATAATCACACTTCTTATACAAACATGAAAGGAACAAGTATCAAGGATTATATTTAAGTCATTAATTAATAAGGGAACTGGAAAGACATTACAACAGTTTAAAAAGACAACTCAAAGGACCACATGTCTACACTCAGAAACGGAACGCCAAAATGAATTTACGAATGGTACAAAACTTGCAAAACTCATCAGTGTCCATAAGGTGATGATCAATTGCATCCCAACAGACCAGTTGCATTTTTTTTTAAAGATTTTATTTATTTATTTGACAGAGAGAGAGGGAGAGGGAGAAGCGGGCTCTCGGCTGAGCAGGGAGCCTGATGCGGGGCTCAATCCCAGGACTCTGGGATCATGACCTGAGCCGAAGGCAGATGCTTAACGACTGAGCTACCCAGGCGCCCCACCAGTTGCATTTCTAAACATAGAATTTAATTGCTTTCCTATCAGTTTTGTACAAGTTAACTTCTATTTCTCCAGAGTTCTCAAATAGGCAAAGACAAAAATAGAGATAACCAAGTGCGCTAACTAGCCAGAGCATTCCCAAATTGCAAAGTATTTCACAATTTTTCTTTATGGTGCCTTTGTTCTTAGGAAGTTTTCTTTGAGACAAGTCTCATGTGTTAACAGCTACCAATTCAGTGTGATTTGGGGACCCCTAAGAAGACCCTTTTTTATCACCCAATTCTTACCTACCTGCTTGCAAGATACCTGAAATTCCACCCTGGGAGCTTTGATCTTCATGTGGGCCTTGATTTATGTCACTCAGAACCCCCACAAAGAGCAAGGTTTATCAGATGCCTTGGAATGCACAGAGCATTCTCATGGGTATTAACATGTCTGATTCTCGTAACAACCCGTTTTGTAAGTGATGAGACCTGGAGGCTTGTCCAAAGTGACGCCTGGGGACTTGCACTCGGTTCTCCTGGTTTCAGAAGGTGTCCATTGCCTGCTGTGCTATGGGGCCTTAAAAGGCCAGTGCTTGGGGGAGCTGTTCTACTGAGGGCAGACTGAGGCACAGGAAGAGGATTCACACGTGCTCACGAAGTCCTCAGACACAATCATTGAACATGGAAAGTTTATTCAACATCCATGCGTCACGTAGTTATTGAGTACCCACCTTGTGCCAGGCCCTGGGAACCTAGTATTGAAAAGGCAGGTAGAGTCCCTGGGCTTGGGGAATTAAGTGCTCCAGGGAAGACAAACATCAAACAGCCCAATGCTCTGTGAATTATTCAGTCAGGAAAGCCAGAAAGAACTGCAGAGGTGGCCTGGCCATATCCAGATGGTCTGACTTTAGGTGAGGGTTGGGGAAGGAGGGACAGGGAAGGGTTATTTAAGTTCTGCTGTCAGGAATGACTAGCAATTAACGGTGTGTGTGTGTTGGCAGGGGGAGGTTCTGTATGGGGGAGGGGTGGAAGAAAAAAATATTTCAGGCAAAGGGCACAGCATGTTGAAGGCTCTAAATCAGATGCTCGTATTTCTATCATTCTCCTTTTCTATCTCCCTCTGTACCTATGGGCTCTTCTCTCTGCATCTTAAAACAAAAACTAAATATTTTCCTAGGTAGAATGTACTGTGGAGACATTCTTGAGCAGAAGGACCTTTTCTCCTTATCCAGTTTAGACTCCTCTCTCTCCCCTCCTTAAGAGGAATCTAGTAACTTCGTCATTTCTGAAAATTCACTGAGTCCTAAGTTGCTTTTAGTCACCCTCATTTTATCAAAAATAAATGTATCCTTTCTTGAAAGAGGGAATGGATATTGTCGATGCAAAATGAACAAACCTTTTAGAATCTCTAAAAGTAAGAAAAAGAGGGGTGCCTGGGTGGCTCAGTTGTTAAGCATCTGCCTTCGGCTCAGATCGTGATCCCAGGGTCGTGGGATTGAGCCCCGCGTTGGGCTCCCTGCTCGGCGGGAAGCCCGCTTCTCCCTCTCCCACTCCCCCTGCTTGTGTTCCCTCTCTCGCTGTCTCTCTCTGTCAAATAAATAAATAAAATCTTTAAAAATAAATAAATAAATAAAAGCAAGAAAGAGAGCTTTATTCAAGCCTGGGAAACATGGCCTTCACAGGGAAGAAAGTGTTCTGGAGAATGAACAGTTTTTACAGGGTTCTATACTTTTTTAGATGTTGTAAAAGCTCAGGAGATTATAGATTAGCCTATAGGCAGGAATCATGAGTTTTATTGTAAAAGGAACGTAGAGAATAGGAGCACTGGCTGAGCTCTCCAGGATGAGAAGCTTTCCTTTGGGCAACTCGTTCACAGTGCGTGCGTGGCCGGCCATCACTCAGGCCTGTGGTGTGAACAAAGTTTATACACAGTCATGTTGACTTAGAAAGAAATGTAAAGTGGTTTCTCTTGGCTCCCTGCTCAGCGAGGAGTCTGTGTCTCCCTCTCCCTCTGCCCCTCCCCACCGCTCGTGTGCGCTCTCTGTCTCTCGTCTCTCTGTCTCTCTCTCTCTCGCTTGCTCTCTCTCTCAAATAAATAAATAAAATCTTTAAAATAAAGTAAAATAAAATGGCTTCCCTTGTATATCAGACCTTTAGAGAGTTTTTCTCTCATCAGTATAAAAAGGTGTAAGTATAAAAAGGTGGGGGGAAAACAACTGACAATGTTAATCTTATCTCTAGAGTATCAGAATCTGGATGCTATGTAGACCGAGCGCTGTGTGACTCTGGGTCCCTGTTAGTAAATTTCGAAGCCCTGGAAAGGGAAGAATTGGGAAAACCATGGTGGTTACTCACCGTCAGAAATGCGAGAACTCCATGGAAAAAGACCAGAAGACGCACACACTGGAGCATGTTGAGGTGCTGAAAGCGCAAGAGAAACTTTTATTCCTACAGATAAACATGGGCATGTACATACATTGATGCTGACTCTTCAGTCTTTATTGAGCACCTACTGTGTACCATGGAAGCAGTAGAGCCCAGGCTGACTTTGAAACCCTAACTTTGATGCTTGATAGCTGTGTGACTCAGGCAAATTATTTAACCTCTTTTTTTTTTTTTTAAAGATTTTATTTATTTATTTAATTGACACACAGAGAGAGAGAGAGACAGCATGAGGGGGAACACAAGTAGGGGGAGTGGGAGAGGGAGAAGCAGGCTTCCGGCTGAGCAGGGAGCCCGATGCGGGACTCGATCCCAGGACCCCAGGATCATGACCTGAGCCAAAGGCAGTTGCTTAACCAACTGAGCCACCCAGGCGCCCCTATTTAATCTCTTTGTACCTCATTTTCCTTACCTATAAAATGGGGGTAATATTAAAAGCTATTCCAAGAGTGGTTATGAAATTTGAATGAGGTAGTGTATACAAAGCACTTAAGATAGTGCATAGAACACAGGTGGCCCTCCAGTTTTTAGCTTTTATTGTTACTACCACACTCTGAGCCGGGCACCAAATAGATGCAGGGCTAGGTAAAATGAAGGTCTGACTGTCAAGGAATTCATAGTCTATTTAAGAGATTAAATACAAGGAACAGATTTCTGCTTCCACTGCTTCCTGCTTTATTCCTTACTTACAGTGGTTACTCATCAAATGTTTGCGGAGAGAATCCCTAAACTACATGTAACTCAGAATGACATTGACCTGCTTTGCACAATTGTCTAGGTCAGAAGATGGAACTTTCGAAAGCAAAAAACAAAAACAAAAACAAAAAAAAACCCTAAAGTAGAAATAACTAATGGGTGTGTGGCTCCCAGAAAATCAGACTCTTTTTAACTTGACGCCAAGATCCTTGGTGGATCCTGGGGTTCCTTGACCTTGATCTTCCCGCCCCATCACAGGCAGGAAGCACATTTAATTTGCAGCCCCCCCACCCTGGCCAGAGGCCCTGGAGGTATTTCCCAAGGATTCTGATTCAGTAGGGTGGTGGGCAACATTGCAGCCTCCCCCAGGGACCACTGGAGACGCACCGAGCCCTGTGAGTCAGCGAGCCTGGTTCCCAGAAAGCAAAGAGAACGGTGGACACCCCCCCGCCCCCGCTGGACTTGTCCTTCTCCTGGCCTTATTTCCTGGTGTGGGGAAGACACCGCATATCACTCCTTTGGAAGCAGGAACTCTCTGAAGAGTTTTGATGTGAATATTTGCTGACTATTGAAGAGTACCAAAATATGCCACCCCAAAATAGGCCTCTATGGCATCTGAATTATTTTGAGCCAAGGCCATCGAGAACCAGCAGATGCAGGGAAAGTTCTAAAAACAGGACATAGGTTTTCCTTTCGTAAAGGAAATTCCCATTTGTGAAAGGTGTCTCCCTCTCCAGTACCAGGAAGAGGAGAATTCTCTTTTTTTTTTAAGATTTTATTTATTTATTTATTTATTTAAGAGAGAGCGTGTGAGCGTGCCTGCAAGCTGCGGGAGGAGCAGACAGAGAGAGACAAGCAGGCTCTGCACTCCGACTTGGGGCTGCTTCCCTTGACCCAAACCAAAATCAAGACTCAATGGCCTCAGCCACCCAGACACCCCAGGAAGTGGAGAATTCATAACAAGTCTTACTGACGTGAAGGCACTGACTTGAATCTGCATAATAAGCCTTACTAAACAAACCTTGTTACCATTCTCTCCCTGGTCCCCTTCCCATAATTTGCTTCCCCAAAACCCTTTTCTTCTGTTTTAGCTGAGATGGTATATAAGCCCAAGTTCTGACCACCTCTTTGGGTTACTCATCGCCGGGGACCCCCATGTGTGCATACATGATGCACATGTTAATAAACTTCTGTTTGGTTTTCTCTTGTTAATCTTTTTGCCAGTCTAATTTATAGGACCTCAGCCACAGAACCAGACGGGTAGAGGAAAAAACATTTTTCTCCTCCCATACACTATTTCTTGCCTACGCATCTCCCTCAAATCCTTTATTGAGAGATCTCTATGTTCCAGGTCCTGTGTAGAGTGCTTTCCACACATTATTATTACATTTGATCCTCACAGTTGCTATATCTGGTGGGTATTTTATGCCTATTTTATAAATGAGGAAATCAAGGGTTAGAAAAGGTAATAACTTCCTCAAGGTCACACCAAAGTAGGTGGTAGAGCCAGGGTTTGAATGTCTATCTGACTCCACTTGATTCTTTTTGAGTGACCCAGGTCTCCAGGCCTCTGTTTCTTACTTAACCCTTTGGAGTCAGACAGGGTAGTGGGCATGTGTTAGTATTTTACCATTTACACGGAGCTTTCTCAAAACAGCCTAGGGCAGTGGTTCTCAGGTGTATCCAGGCAAAATTGAACTTTGTTTTCTTTGGAACTTTCCCAGGAGGAGTCCACCATTTTGGACCATCACATCACCAATGGCCACATTTCCTGCCATTTGCATTTGTTCCTGTTGTATTCACGGTGATCTGCCTGGAAGCACAAGGAGCTGACAAATACTGTGTCTTCTAACAGAGTCATGCCTGAGCATCTACATATTGAAATATCTATTGTTTCATAATAAATCAGTCTCTCTTTAGTTCTGCTTTATAGTATAGTTAGAGCATTAGATTTGTTTTTTTAAGGTAAGCGTGTATACAGATGGTTTTATTTATGCACTTCGTTACTGGAGACTCCCCTGAGCATTACAAATACTTGTACTTAACAGGGGTATAAGATCTGACAAGCCTGGAAGAAAAAGGGAGAACCAAGTGACACAGAATCTGGGATCTAAAAAGACTGCTGTATTATCTGGACTTCCTGCCCCGGGGGTGGCTCTTTGTCCCCAGCATCTCCTGTTCTGGTGGCCTCTCTGCTGATTCTCACTTCGGGGATTGAAGCAGAGGAAAAACTAGGGGGGGTGTCAGCCCCTTGGCAGCAGCGAGTCCTGGTTAGGTGTCTTGAGGAGGGAATAGGGGTCTTTGGCCACCAAAGAATGGCTGCCAAAAACCCTTCCCATGAGAAGGGAAAAAGTGAGAGACAAAGAGAGATGCTGAGAGGAGGCAGCAGAAAGAGCGGGTAGGCCCGGTGGAGGCAGAGGCGGCGGAATGACGTGCACAGGGCAGTAGACAGAATGGGCGCAGACAGGTAGAGGTGCCCAGGCTGGGTCCAGGTCATTGGCTTCCAACTCTGAGGCCGCTGGTAAATGTCGTCCTGGCTAAAGCGGTGCTCGGCGTGGGTCCAGCGCAGAGCTTGCCTTCCACCTAATCAAATGTCTGTTTGGGGGCGCCTGGGTGGCTCAGTCGTTAAGCATCTGCCTTCGGCTCAGGTCATGATCCCAGGGTCCTGGGATCGAGCCCCACATCGGGCTCCCTGCTCAGTGGGGAGCCTGCTTCTCCGTCTCCCTCTGCTCCTCCCCCCAGCTTGCGTGCTCTCTCTCTCAAATAAATAAATAAAATCTTTATTAAAAAAATCAAGTGTCTGGTCGTCCCCACCTCCCCGGGGAGTAATAGCCGATAATACAAATAACTCACGGCGTGTCTCACACCTGCCGGACTGCAACCTGTTCCAGCTCCTTGAACTAGGTTTACTCACTCCTCTCAGCAGCACCCTGAGGTAGAGAGTATTTCTATTTCTATTTTACTGATGAGGAAACTGAGGCACAGTGCAGTTGAATAATTTGCCCAAAGTCCTGGCTACGAAATGGAGATCAGGGTTCCAACCCAAGTACTTCGGCTGCTGTGGACGGTATTCTGCTCCCCCAAGTTCATACGTTGAAGCCCGACCCCTCCAGGTGATGATATTTAGAGGTGGGCCTTTGGGAGATAACTAGGTTTTGATGAGGTCGTGCAGGTGGGATCCTCATGATAAGATGGGTGCCTTAGAAGAGGAGACTGGAGAGACTGCTTGCTCTCTCTCTCTCTCTCGCTCTCTCTCTCTGCCATATGAAGATACAACACGAAGGAGGCCACGTGCAAACCAGGAGGAGAGCTCTCACCAGCACCCGACCATGCTGGCACCCAGCCTCGAGACCTGTGAGAAATGAATGACTGCTGTTGAAAGCACCCAGCCGATGGCATGGGGCCATAGGAGCCCAAGCTAAGACCCAGGCCCACCATGTTGCTCTTCGGGCCCCTTGGTTCTGTGTGTGGCACAGTTCCTGGTGTTGGGGCAGCTCTGGCCCTGGGAGCCGATGTTCTGTCATGAACAATGACACTGACTACTGTCATTTTTTATGAGGTCTAGAGTCTTCCTCTAGCATCCTCCTGACCAGTAGTCCCCAAATGGGGCCATTCCCCACCCACCACTCAGTCACCTGCATTGAGGAAGGACAGCTGGACCGACTCTGTGTGGACAGATCAAGCTACTACTCTGTAGTATTGTCTGAAAAATATTAACCCCTAAAGATGACCTCTCTGCCCCCCCTAGGATATTGTCTGATATTCCAACTTCACAGAGTCATTCCTTTGAGTTGACTTACTGCCTCTCCTAATCAATTCAATTCCATAAACATTTATTGAGCACTGTGCAAGGTGGCAGGGACAAAGAGATGAAAGATATTATCTTTTATAGTGAAGGCTTATCAGGCCTGCCAGTTCCACGGGTGCCTTCTGAATCGGGAAAAGCAACCTGGCTGGTATGACCACATGACAAGAGAGCTGCTCAGTAAGAATGCTCCATATCAGGGGACAATTAAGCACCCACGTTGGGTCAGGGACAATGGGAAATGAAACCAGACCTGCCTGGAGAGAGAATAGAGACAATACATCCACAGGGTCCCTAAATCTGGAGAACTACTGGAAATCTAGAGATTTCTCCCAGAAACGTTCCAGAAGTCTAGAGAACCATCTCAGGAAAGTTAGGCCAAGTGGGGAGCTATGTCATGATAATAACATTTTTTAAGAATAATAAAACAATAATAACGAAACAAATCCTTACTGAACTCTCATTACAAACAAGGGCAGTCTCATTTGCTCTTTGCAACAATGCTACCAAATAGGTTTTAAAAACCAGTAAACATTTAAATAAGTAACTGGTACATGTTTAAACTACCTGTTCTGTTAGTTTTTAAAAAGCTTGGCTGGAATAACTTTAGAAAAGCTACAGTAAACAATCTGAGTAAAATGTCCTTTTTATCCAGTAGCTCCTAATTTTTAAAACAGATCTTGTAGGTGTGGGATTGTTTTCTTTTCTTCGGCTCTGTTAAATTGAGCGTTCCTCCAGAGTCCGGCAAAGGGAAAGACATAATGACTACAGTCTTATCATTTCGAGTTTGAAACAACAAAGAAATGTAAGGAAAAAATCTTTCCTAGCCACACACTTTGCTGATTCTGTCTCTGCCTTTTCCCTTCAGCAAAACTGCTAAGGCAGAGCAGGAAAGAGAAAGAACTGGAAGCCTAGCAGGACTCATCAACAGAGTTGCTTACCTCAGGTCTCTGATGTTTTTTGCTTGTTTTTACCATACATATAATCTATAAAAAACTATTGAGCATGGACCATATATACGTATATAAACAGAATTTATTTATCATTTAATTATTTATCAGTTTTAAGCATGTTCTACTGCATATATCCTATGTACATTATAGAACTCACTAAAAAATAAGTTTTGAAGTATGGTATTTAAAATATACAAATTCTAAAAATCTTTTTCTACTCTAGTGGGTCTTGTTGCCCACTCTTAGGATACAAACACACTACTCTTACTCTGGTGACCACCGCACCTGCCACATCCATCCGACATAGCTCCAGCATGTCCTGAGGCCTGAACGTTCACTCTGCCCAGAATAAATCAATGAATTAGAGTCGACACTTCCCTCCAGACCCCTTGAGACTCACCTGCTGCCACTGGAGTGTTCTAAGACAAGCAGAAGATTCTATCAGAACGCAACACCAACAAGGCATTCCCTTGACCCCACGGAATATTCCTGGTAAAGAAGTCTGTGGTTTTGTGTGTTTTCTATACAGGAGACCTTACCACCCATGATGTCAGGTAGGGCGCAACAGTCTGTTTTCAGGATTTGTTTTGAGAGAATTGCTTACCCCTGGCTTTGCAGCCAACCACACTGCCCCTCATGGCACATAATTATACAGAGGCTTCCAGAGCTGGTGGAGGCCGGAGTCTATGGTGCACGTATCAGTGAATTCCTAACCACCAGAGAACCCCTAAAACAAACAGAACCAATCCTGTAGGCAAGTTAACATTTGAAATGTTGTGTGCATCAGTTTTATTTTTTTCAATCGACTGGTTAAAAATTTACAATTGTCAGAGAAAAATATAAGGCAGATGTCAAATTCTAATTAAACAAACTTAAGTTATATCACATCTTCTGTGCTGGCCTTTGTCTCAGACATTATTTTGTTATTCAGAGATCTAAAATCTGGATGGTGTTCATTATAAAAATTCTTCCACTTCAGGATGTAAACAATACTTGCTTCTCACTTCCTATGGTGCTTCAGTAAATGCCAGGAAAATACAAAATGCTATGTTTGGTGGACACATAGGAATGTACCAGAATGTGGGGCACCTGGGTGGCTCAGTCAGTTAAGGGTCTGCCTTCAGCTCAGGTCATGACCCCAGGGTGCTGGGATCCAAGCTCTGCGGGAAGTCTATTTCGCCCTCTCCCTCTGTGTGCACTCTCTCAATCTCTCTTTCCCTCTCTCTGAAATAAATAAATAAGTCTTAAAAAAAAAAAAAAAAAAAGAAATGTACCAGAACGTGTACACATATAAATCCTGCAAAGGAAGTTCATACAACAGAGCTTTCTAGAGAGCAAACTTGTATCCTGCACAAATACGTATGAGAAGTACACTGATTGCTAGCAGAGGAAGCTGGGGAAACTTACACCCAGTCTTACTTTAGCAGACTTTCCAGCACACTCTAACACATGGTCAAGCCGCAACGGGCTACTCCAGTCACGGAGCCCTGCGCGGGCTGCGCCCCCGCCCCACCCCCGCAGCGGGAGCCCCTCTTCACCCAGCGGTGCTCACCGGCGTCTGCTGGCTAAGCTAGCCTGGGCAGCAATCAGAAGTCCTTCTGAGCACCCATGCAGAGCATTGGGTCTCAAACCTGGCTGCCCATGAGAACCATCCCAGGCAGTTTTAAAATACTGATGTCCTGGTTGCTTCTACAACCCAAATGTTCCATTCAGTTGGTCTGGGATAAGATTTGGTGTGTTTTTTAAAGGTCCCTAGATGATTCTAGGGTAGAGCCAGGGCTGGGAAGTTCTGGGTAGGCATTTACCCTCCAGGAACCAGCTGTCAAGATGAATGTGACTGCATTGTTTATTAACCATGTAAATATTTGTTTTACTAAGCACTTTATTTGCCCTCAGTACTTTGATCACGGAACTGTAATTCATAGCCTTTAAGGTCCCTGCTATATATTCAAATGTATCTTATTGTTTTTAGCAGCACCCTCCCAGGTATAGCAAATAACTGCTTCTTCAAAGCAGCGAGATCCCATGAGGACAGAGGCGCAGGATGTCTTGCTCTCTTCTGTCTCCCTAGGGCCTAGAACTAAGGAGATGTTAAAAAATTACTCGTTGAATGGGTAGATGATCGAACAGAGAAAGCTAAGACCATATATTGGGCTAGTGAACTCAAATACATTGAATGATAGAGTCTGGATGAAACTGATCTCTACATGTGAGAGGAGATGAGATGGAAGTCTAATCAGATAAGTGATCACAGAGGTAAACGTCAGGTCCTGTTCTTCAGTCTAAAGGCACAGGGATAGAACACACCAAACACGTTTTCAGAAATGCCTGAAAAGGACTTAGTAGTTACCCCAAAAGACAGTCCTAGCCCTAGATCATAGTAATAGATGTAGGGTCTAGCATGTAGGAGGCCATCATTCCGTTTTTGTCATTTTCCAGATCACATCAGCAGCATTACATGCACTTCTGAAACCCACCATCAAGAGTGGGAACAAGATAAAAACTAGAGCACATTTGGAAAAGCCTCCTAGGATATGGGGAGAAAGCGAACCATGTCATAAAGAGAATGGTTGGAGGACTGGGGAATTTTTGCTTAGAGAAACTTGGGACTGTGAGGGTTATTTTTATGTATATTGAAGGGGTAATCATTGGGAAGGCAGGCTAGATTTATTCAATGTGACCCCAAGAGTTGAGCTAGGACCACATTTTAGCCCCATACAAAGAATAACTTTCCCCATATCAATGCTATCCAAGAAAGGATTATGGAACGGGCTGTCCTGCATAGAGTGAGTTCTCTGCTGCTAGAAGGTGTTCTGGAAGATGTCTGTATGCTGACGATATTGTGGAGGACCCTGAGAGTCTTGTTTAAATGCCAATACTATCTTAGTTCATCTGGAGTAGAGACTGCTCTCTTCTGCATTTCTAACAAGCTCTCAGATGATGTTGACTCAATGGCCTTCAAAGTCATTTCCAAGCCTGAGACAGGTTTTTATGAAATAAATACATGTCCTCTCCTACATGAACTCCATTCCCTTTCACTTCTAGGTGTGGCCCTATTGCAACCATTTGTGAGGAGAGACCTTTGGGAAATCTCCCTACTGAGGCCAAAGTCCCCTAGGAATGCCATACAATGATTTTTCCACATGGAGGAACAGAAGGGACTAATACACTGTGGTCTTTGTTCTTAATTAAGAGCTACGAAGGTTACTGTTCTCTTTCCTGGAAAATGGACTACATATTTGCACAGATGGAGAATGAGTAACATCTGTAAAATCTTTCTTGTTCCCTTTTGCTTTGTATATCTGCATAGACAGATTAGGGAGAGACTTGTAACTTTGGCTCCCAAATAAGGTAAAAGGAAATTTTAGTGCATTTCCCCCTGGCTTCATCGATTTCTGTCACAATTAAATGGGTCAGGACAACCTCTCCTCTTGCTGGAAACATCCCAGTAGCCTCTTCTAGGGCTTGGATAAAAGCTGGGGACAGAATCCTCCTGTCACCCCCTACCTCCCCAAGTTTAGCAGAGACCGCAGCCTGTGTGCCCCTCCCCAATAGTGTTTTCTTTCTTCCTTTGTTGTAGAACCTCTGATTCTTAGCTAGGCATAGGACATCCCAGAGGAAAAAATTTTGATCCTATTTCCTAAATTCCCTTGCTCATTTTCCTGATCCCTCTTTATTTTATTTTATTTTTTTAAATCCTTTTTTTTTTTTTTAAGATTTTATTTATTTATTTGAGAGAGAGAGAATGAGAGAGACAGCACATGAGAGGGGGGAGGGTCAGAGGGAGAAGCAGGCTCCCTGCCGAGCAGGGAGCCCGATGTGGGACTCGATCCAGGGACTCCAGGATCATGACCTAAGCCTAAGGCAGTCGCTTAACCGACTGAGCCACCCAGGCACCCCCGATCCCTCTTTAAAATGCCAATAATGATAGAAAATCACATTTCACTTGGGAATAACATAGTGATATAAACATTTTTAATGAAGCACTGTCATTTTATCCAGGATGTTGAAAAGGGTACACTGTGGGATAAGGACCTGCGAGATAATGCTCTTTGCTCTTCAGCTGTGGTATTAAACGATGGCTGGAGGAAGAAGACGCTGCCTTTGGCTATGAAGTTCCTGCAAAACCTCATGACTCATGAATCTCCACGTCTATCAGGTGTACGAGGGACTGTTCGGTGATTGGTGGAAATGGTGGCATTGGGACTACAGTAGTTGGTCTGATCATTGGTGGTTTCCTCTGATAAAACAAAAGTCCAGACAAAAATGCATTTATAAAAACTCAATATATAAATATTACATAGCTGTTATGTAACAAAAAATATCTTGAAATTTATATAGGTAAGGAGGGAAGAATTTTCAGCTAATACCATGTGTTTTGTTTTTTTTTTAGTTCCATTAATTTATTACCAACTTTGTCTACTTTCCTGTGTGTGTGACAGTTAATTGATGGAATTTCAAATGTTTTTATTTGATCTTTAAAAAGAAAATCAAGTATTCTCTTTCCAACCTGATTGTCCCAGCTAATCCTCCCAGGGAGAGCAACTAGAAATTCTTTTAAGCATAGTTCTGAAGGTTGCAGAGTTCTAAGTAAGTGAGGCTTTAAAATAACTGTGACTGGGGCGCCTGGGTGGCTCAGTTGGTTAAGCGTCTACCTTCAGCTCAGGTCATGATCCTAGGGTCCTGGGATGGACCCCCGTGTTGGGCTCCCTGCTCAGGGAGGGAGTCTACTTGTGCCTCTCCCTCTACCCCTCCACCCTGCTTGTGCTTGCTCTCTCTCTCTCTCTCAAATAAATAAGTAAAATCTTTAAAAAAAAAAAGTAACTGTGATTAAAGTACTCAAGGAATTAAAAGTAAAGATGGTGACTTTGGCATCAAATGGACATTTTAGAACTGAAAAATAAAATAACTGAAATTCAATCAGTTGCTTTAACATCAGATTAAATACAACTGAAGACGGAATTAAAGAACAGAAGATAGATCAGAAGAAAATATTCATACTGAGCCAAACAAAAGGATTGAAAACATAGAAAATAGCAGAAGAGACATAGAGAGTCAATGTGAAGGTTGGATGTGTGTCTGAAGTTTAAGAAGAGTACAGAAAATAGTGCAGATGGAATCTTTGATCAGATAATGGCTAATAATTTGGGGAAAAAATGGTGAAAGACTGAATAAGCACCATGAATTCCAAGCAAGATAAATACAAACAACTACACATTACAGTAAGACTTCTGAAAACCAGAAATTAAAAATAAAGTTTTAGAGATATTTTTAAAATCAAAGTTATGTGGATTTTAAATGAATGTTTTCTTTCTTAAACAATTTCCTTCTCAGATATTTTTAGTAGGAAACATGCAATGGCAGCTTTGAGAACTGCTAGTTAATGATTGTCTTCAACATTTTCAAGAAATTATAACACTTTTCAAACAGATTCACAAGTTTTAGTTCTTCCCTTAATTGGCAATTCTGTTAGTATTTCTGTAACCTTCTTAGTTCCCAAAGAATTATTTAAAGTTTTATTAAAAATAAGATATAAATGGGAAATCAGCCAGTGTCGTGATGACAAAACTCTCAAAATACATTTCACATTTCCTTGTCTTTCTCTTTCTTTTCGTGAACCTTCACTCTTCCTTCAAGTCTTGAGAATGCTAGAAAAGTCACAAATGGAAACTTACACAGGGGCTCCAGGGTTTCAATAATCTCTGAAGGTGCTGCAAGAGAGTACAAAGTGACATGGCATTTAATTGTTCAGAAACCTTGTTTCAGTTCAAATATATTCTCGAAAGTTCTGAAAAAAAAAATGAGACACTTCTAAGAAGAAATTGCAAAACTGCCTTAAGGTCTGTGAATAGTAAAGGTGCTTGTTGTAATCACATAGAAGACAGGAGTTAGCTGAGATGAGTAACAATACAAACGTTCTCCAGATACTAACTCAAGTTGAAAAACAACCAGAGGCCCTAGAAACATAGTGATTTATCTCTGCCTTTGTATTCAGACTACAAAAGGAAAGGGAAGCTGAAAGCCAAAGTGGGGAGCAGAGAGCTGTGTGCTTTGGCAATTCTCTCTGAGCAAAAACCTGAGCTTTCAAAGACACTCCAAGCATCTTCAGGAAGCGAACTATATACCAAGAGGCCACGATCTATAGATCAAAACCTATGCTAAAGACAATTACTGAAAATAAGTATAAATTTGTCTCCAAGCTTGCTTGGCAAAAAAAGTAGAAATTTGTCAGTTGAGATAAAGTCCTCTAAAAGGAATGAACACATGTAATTTTTAAGAGGAATTTCGAGTATTATAATGATGTATTCAAGTCCGGTTACTGGGAGAAGCAGTAATAGTCTGTGAAGGATCATTCTTGATGGAGCCTCTGAAAAGTAGAGATAGGATATTAAGTTGCAAAACAAAACATTCTGGTAGTTTCTGGGTTCTAATTAATTGAGTCCTATTGAAATCAGATTATGTTAAACCTGAAAAAGTTTCGTGACTTATGTTATCCCTTAATTTGCCAAAGAATTTAAACAAGTTGTATATTGAGAAGGCTGTTGTTCACCGGGACAAGAGATGACTCAGGACTCGTGTTGCTAACTTTCCCAGGCCCAGAGAGGGTCTCTTTCTCTGGAGATGACCCCCGGTTGGCAGGGACCGCCTCCAGACTCCTAGCTACGCCAAGCAGCCTCTTTCCTATGCTTTCCGCCGTAGGTTTTTAGTGTTTACCTTGGAGAAAAATCTTATAATCATACTTTAAGCTCCCGAAAATTTGAAAATGTCAAATATCGGGGCGCCTGGATGGCTCAGTCGTTAAGCGTCTGCCTTCAGCTCAGGTCGTGATCCCAGGGTCCTGGGATCGAGCCCCACATCAGGCTCCCTGCTCCACAGGAAGCCTGCTTCTCCCTCTCCCACTCCCCCTGCTTGTGTTCCCTCTCTCGCTGTGTCTCTCTCTGTCAAATGACTAAATAAAATCTTTAAAAAAAAAAAAAAAAGAAAATGTCAAATATCTTCTCCCTACATCATATCTTTCTGGAGACAGCAAACATTCCTAATTTATGTTTAAAAAAAAAAAAAAGAGCAATTACCTTCAAGTATAAGAAAGCGTGATAGGGACTTCCAGAATGAAATTCTCGTATCTGTGAAAAGTGAGAGGCAGAGTGTGGACAGTGAGGAAAGGGTTATGATTGGAACAGTAACAAATCAGGGAGTTTAGACTCTGAGTTCCTTGAAGGCACTCAGTCTTGCGATGGCGTAACCCCGGGCACCTGGCATGGTTGCCCGGCTCTCCTGGAGGTTCAGGAAAATTTTGTTTATAGAATGAGTGAATGGATCTTGCACATGTTCACATCAGTCACAAACCCTTTCTTATACCAGGAATATTATCTTAGAGAACTCTCTCAGCCTGCTCACTTCTTTGTTTGCAATAACAGGAGCTGTAGCCTTGCTTAGCCAGCTCCCGATGGCGTCGGTCTATCGGGGCTTCTCCGGAGCAGCCCCAGGTAATGCTGCCCCACGGCCACTCCCTCGGGCGCTGCTTCCCAACCTTGCCAGCCCAGTGGCATAATCACCCGAGGAGTTTATAATAATCCTCATGCCTGCGTCACGCCCCAGGCCAATGAAGTCAGATGGAGGGGGGGGGGGGGACCCACATACAAGGACTTTTTAAAGTTTCCCGAGCAATTCCAAAGTGCAGCCAAGATTGACAATCACTGCTCTCCTTTGGGGCCGGGAGAGCTTGCCCACAGTGCTTGACTCAAGTCTCCGGCTTTTCTAACAGGACCTTTGAAAATAAGTTGACAGACCTGCTTTCAGCTTCAGAGAAACTTGAAATGGAGATTATAGCTTTGACTCCAATGACAGATTTTTTTTTTTCGGTTTGAGTATAACCAAAAACTTTGGAACGCCTAAACCAAGGCTGATTCGCACAAGAGACATTAAAACGTTACTTACTGGTGTGCAGTGAGCTGTGACTAAAAGGAAAGTGATCATAAACACCGCCTTCATCTTTCAGCTCTATCTACAAGTAAAACAAGAGTATTATCTCTCAACTTAGAAAATAGGAAGCCCTTTCCTGCTCAGGTTCCATGACACCAGATCAGGCCTGTTACTAAGGAGCTTGGCTAAGGATCATGCCGTTGGAAACCAAAGAATGTGTAGATTAGAGATCCTGGAGAATATTAAGCAGTTGGAATATAGATTATGATTTAAACATCCTAAGAATGGCGTGTGCCCTAATTCAAGATCTACATCATACACACACACACACACACACACACACACACGCATGCATGCAAAAATTATAGTATAAAACATTTAATGCTTATTAGGAATATTTTCCTAGTAATTTAAAAATAACATTGGTCTATTCTATTAACTGCTTATAAAAACACAGTTTTTAGGGGCACCTGGGTGGCTCAGTTGGTTAAGCATCTGCCTTTGGCTCAGGTCAGGGATGGAGCCCCACATCCTCAGGCTCCCTGCTCAGCAGGGAGCCTGCTTCTCCCTCCCTCTGCCTCTCCCCCTGCTTGTGCTCTCTCTCTCGCTCTCTCTCTCTCACAAATAAATAAATAAAATCTTAAAAAAAAAACACCACAGTTTTTAAAATGTTTATCATTTCATTTGATTCTTACAATGACTTTGATAGGTAGATCATTAGTATAATACTCATTTAGAAGTGGGTATTTGTCCTGTCTACACCCCTATATTATAATGTAGATTTTTTACTTGATGCATTAGTAGATTTCCATCAATAAAAGGTTTTTCTGTTTTCTACTGTATCATGGCAACTTTTATTTCAATCATTTTCATTTTTTATGAAAGCAAGAAAAATTCCAAAGTGTTAATAATACACCTTTAAAATGATACAAAATGCTTTTTTGTATTGTTTTGAGGGAGGAGAATATTTGAGGGAAACTTCAGGCATTCTGAAGATAAATATAATTGCTATATTTCCCCATAAGCAGAATACTATAATTTTCATCAAGAATATATTAACTGATTCATTTTTGTAAGAAATGTCATTCTTAGTAAATATTTATTATAAAAATTCTGCCATTTGAAATACTTCTTTACAAAGAAGGCTATAAATGTAATTTTAAAACAAATCAAGACAGAAAATAACAACAGATACCAACAATCTTAGATCTGCAAAATACCGTAAGAGAATACACCTGAACGAAACTGCCAATGGCTGATTAAAAAAATCCATCTTCAAACATTAAACAACACTTGAAATGGGGAGAGCCTTCAGGAGGATGATATGAAGATTAAGTTTATGTAAATACTGTTGCCTATTAGGAAGGCTTACATCCTTCATGTTCACCTCTTAAAACTGTTGCTGTTCCCCTTATTTTTCCTTATATACATTGCTAAAAATATGGAGGAGGGCGAGAAAAGTGTGCATTTGCAAAATAACTTTAAAAAGTTCACTTATGTAGAATTTTTGTCACTGTTATTTTTCTATAATTTGTTTTCAGTCACTATTTTAAAGCCCTACTATAACCCAGAACAAACATCAGAGTAACATATTTAAAGTAAATATACATGTGACTATAGAAGACAATATTTACAGAATCAAATAAAAACAGATGCCATGACTATAAAAGTGAATTAAAATGTTATGGTCAATAAAGTAAACTGAGTTCTTTAATTCTCAGCCTCTCCAGTCATCTGTATCTTTTATAGATAATATAATTTATAATTAAAAAGGTATTACCTTGTACACCAGGAAAAATGAAATGTCCAATATCACTACGCTTACCCTGAAGCCTCGTTTTCACATGATCTGGGTGATCAAAAGATATTTATATATGTAGATACTAATGACGTATAATATCAGCACATTAAAAACATGAGTTCTGATGATCCTCATTTACATAGGACTGGGATTTCCCTTGCAGACCCATATCTCCTTCTTTGTGGGCTAAGACCCTTGTCTCTGATCACAATACATTTTTGTGGTTATTCTTGGAGCATGAATAATTCTTTCAGGAGACTCTAGGGTTTTGTTAATGAACAATGAGGAAGAATAATTGCAACAACTAGAAAAGTACCAAAATGTATTAGTAGTCTGGTTAGGAGATAGACCTTGAGGATTTCTACTTAATAGATTTAAAATAACTCCATTGAAATTTGCATGAATCATGCATTTACAGAGGAAGTCTTGTTCTGCCATCTCATGCAGTGGGGAGGCAGAGGCTTCTGACCTGGATAAATGGAGGGATCACTGGCCTGAGACTCAGGCCCCTGGTGTCCAGTCCAAGTTCAGCCACTTTGCTGTCTCCACCTGCTGAACATCAGTTCAGTTCCCACAAAGAAAATCAGATTTTCTTTATCTCAGAGTCCAGGTCCTAGCTAACTCAGTTCCAGAAGAAGAAGGCAATTCTCTCCTCCTTCAACAAAAATCTATTCATCTCCTGCTCTAGTATGTTTGACAGGATATATAATCTATTTCCTTTCAGAGAAGTCCTATACTTTCCACATCTGTAGGTTTTCCTTCTATGTTCCAGGCAGATCAATGCAGTGTTGCGGCATTTTTACCGAAGTCCAGGTCATTCGGTCTGAAATATCCCCTGTGGGACACCAAGAGCTCAGCCAAGGCACCCTCTGCCAAGCCTTATGTACTTCCTAGTGTGGTTCTGGTCTCAGGATCCTCTGAGCCAATCTCCCTCCTCCCCAGTTGTAAGTTAAACTTCCTATTACAACTCACACAGCTATAAAAAAGAATAGAGATTACTTCTATAGACTACCATGAAGTGATCATCAAATATAATCTTAAGTGAAAAAGAAACAAGATGGGGAAAAGTATATACAGTGCTTTCTTCCAGTTTTATTGAGATGTAATTGACATTAGAGCATTGAGTAAGTTTAAGGTGTACATCCTACTAACTTGACTTTCACATATTGTGAAATAATTACACAATAAGTTTAGTTAGTAGCCATCATCTCATATAAATACAAAATTCCTTGTGGTGAGAACTCCTAGGATCCATTCTCTTAACAACTTTCAAATATACCACACATGAGTGTTAACTATATTCATCATGTTGTACATTATATCCCAGTAATAATTTATCTTGTGACTGGAAGTTTGTACCTTTTGACCACCTTCATCCAATTCCTCCACCTCCCAATATTTTATTATGGAAAATTTGAAACATAGAGTCAAGTTGAAAAAAAATACAATGAATATCTGCCTACAAACCTACTAGAGTCTATTATTAATGATGAACTATATTTGCTTTATCACATTTCTATACATCTATCTGTATTTCTGTCAATGTATTTGATGCTCATTTAAAAAATGAGTAACATATCTTTTCCTTATCCGTTTTTGGAAGATTTTATCTGTCATACGTTGCAATGATCTTTGCATCTGTCTTTTGACTTTTTTTATGGAACCTCGTTGCTTCTAAGCCAGTGTGCCAAGAAGCATGTTTCAGTAGAACACCGTACGTAGTAAGGGGGCATTTGAGCAAACTGTCCATTAGCTGATTAGAGGACACCAAGACTTAAACAGTTAAGTGGGAAGACAGGTTTGAGCACAAGGGAAAGTGCCTGGCGCCAGCCCTTAGCCGTTCGCAAACATACTAAAGCAGGGGCTGGGAATGGGGGTCCTGACTAATTTTCTGGGACAACTCAATCATGAGAAGACTTTCTATTCCCTCAGAAAGGCAGGCATGATATAATCGGTGTAACTTAGAAAGATCTTGGATGATTGAATTTTTGTTCTGCCAACACTTGGAAAATCCATTGAGAGGCACAGAACACTTGGGTCACTGATGTGTTTGCTGAGTGGATTGAGGCTGGTATAAGCCCCTGGAGGCTTACCTGCCAAAGCTGGCACAAAGGTAGGTGTCCTGAGCTCAGTAGATATGACTAAGTCAGGAAGCTGTTCCATAAAAAACTTAATAAAAGAAGAAGAAGGAGGAGGGGAAGATGTTTCACATTGCTAATCTAGGTTTTCAAAATAAAAAGATAAGGGTGCACTTAATTTTTGAACAAAATTTATTTCATCTCATAAAACCAACATATGCCCCTCAGAAAATTTGGACCATATAGAAAAGAACTCCACTTCAGCAGTGTCACTCCTATGTATATTCAAGAGAATTAAAAATTATAAATCTTCATAAAAACTGGTAAATAAATGTTCACAGCAGCATTATTCATGATAACCAAAAAGTGGAAATAACCCAAATGCCTATCGACTGATGAAAAGGTAAACAAAATTTGTGGTATAGCCACAATATGGAATATTATTTGGCAACAAAAAGGAATGGCACAATATGTTCAAAGGCTGAAAGAAAAGAAGTTCCAACCAAGAATACTCTACCCAGCAAAGTTCAGAATTGAAGGAGAGGTCAAGAGGTTTCCGACAAGCAAAAGCTAAAGGAGTTCATTGCTATGAAACTAGCCTTACAAGAAACATTTATCCCAAAGTGAGAAGAATTTGCTGAGTAATATTCAGGTGACCACTTTAGGGTAGAGATCATTCTGATGCTGATATTCCAAGGATGACACTGGATCATGAAATAGCTCTTTTTTCTCCAATTCCAAGGTGAACGATGCCAAACTACTACATTTTCTGCCCTTTGATTCCAGCTTTCTTATTGCTTTATCTGTATCTTTATAAGAAATCTCCCCCCTCACCAGCTTACTTGAGTTAACAAGAGTTAGTTTTTTTCAACCAAAAGACCCTAGGCAAAAAGGATATTTTTAAAATTTGATAATTCAACTTAAGTTCTTAAACATATGGACTACTGATATGTTTTCTGACAGAGACTATAGGGAATATTCTATTATATTAACTAATCCCCAACTGAATTCTATCTAAAGAGGCATTGATTAGTAAGGGCTCAGAACTAAATTGTTCTTCAAGTAAAATGGGGAAAGTGAAGCATAGAGACAAGACATATTTGTGAGAGAATAAATTAAAATCACCTGGAGATCTTGCTCTCAGCTGAGATGGAGGGTGGAGGCAGGAATAACAATGCATATGGGGCCAGAACCATGAGAATTTCAGTAGAAGGAAATCGAGGTTAAGACTGAGAGATGTGGGATGGAGAGAGTCTTTGACATCCAGCAGTAGTTCCCAAGTGACAGTCCATGGACAGGCTGCCTCAGATTAATCTGGGGAGATTTAACCACCTGTGGGAGTGGGGGCAGAATCATGGCCCTCCCCAAAGATGTCCAGACATGAATCCCTTGAACCTGTGAATGTTACCTTATGTCGCAAAAGGGAGTTTGCAGGTGTGATTAAGTTAAGGGCCTCAAGATGTTGAGCTTATCCGGCATTATCCAGATAGGCTCAATGTAGTCACAAAGGCCCTTAAAAGTGAAGGAGCGGAGGAGGGAGGCAGAAGGGATCAGAGTGAAGTGGTATCAGGAGAGATCATCCTGCCATTGGAGGAGGGCCTCCATGAGGAAGGCGCCATGAGCCAAGGAATATGGGTGGCCTCCAGAACTGGAAAAGGCAAGGAAATGAATCCTCCCCTAGAGGCTCCAGAAAGGAAGGCGGCCCAGTCAAGACTTTGATTTTTGCTCAGTGATACTCAGGTGGGAGTTCTGGCCTACGGCCCTGTAAGATAATAAATTTATGTTGTTGTAAGCCACTGAGTGTGATAATTTGTTACAGCTGCAATAGGAAGTGAGCACGCCATCTACAAGTTCCGAGGCTCCATCCTTGGTCATTCTGATTCAGCATTTTTTACAAAGCTGATATTTGTCCGGGTTTGGAGAATCCTGCTTCTAAGCTGTAAATATGGCTTTAAATCCATTTAGGAGAATGGATTTAGGGAATGTAAGCCATGTGGTTTTCCCTCTTGTCTTTGGGGATCTCATTTTTCTAAAGCACGTCCAAACAGTCTTCCTGATAGAGGAGAGTGTGAGCATGGCAAAGGGTCCAGAAAATCCAGAAATCAAGTCTTAACGTGTATTCATTTTCAGTGGATTTGGTAAATGTGTTATCACTTCACAGAATTCCGTTACGTTTGCCAACTACTTCATGGTACAGTTAATTCCAAACTGATCTCTCAGGGAAAGAGATTAAGGTTTGAAATCTCTTTTATAGTTAAAACCCTTTTTATTTCAAAATTCAATGTGTCTGGCCAGTATTTGGTAAGCATTCCCTGTGAGGCCCACGAAGCCCTCCTTCCCCTCAGGGACAGGTCAGCAATCCAGGGGTTTGCCAGGTGGCAGGCAGCCCTTGGTTCTGCGTTCTTACCTCCAAGCAGATCATCCTCACTCTGGGGGTAAACACACCGACAGCATCACTGCAGTGGTTAAAACTGCTGCTTAGCTCAGACGAGTGCTCATGTTTTGTCATTAAAAAAACCTTGGCGTCTTATGTTTTGATGATCATAGCTCCAGCCTCTTCATCTTCGACTACCATTTTTGCTCTAATGAAGGTAAAAATAAGACAAAACAAAACAGAAACCCTCTAAGGGAGAAGTTTTCAACAGGGCCACACATTAGACTGACTTTTTAAAATAATTGTTGATGCCGAGTTTCCAGACATTCTGGTTCCATTGATCTGGGATGGGGCCCGGGCATCAATATTTTCTTAAAACCCTTGACTTCCCAGATGACTTTAATGTGAAGAGCCTCTGTTCTAAGGGACTTGAATCCTGGGGTGCCTCCCTTCTTTTGAGATTTGAAACCCCTGAGAATTCCTGCTGCTGGTGGTTGCGAGGTACTTCCTATTGGGGGGCCAGCAGTAGGCACTTTGGCCTCTACAACGTGGTTCCTTCTAGGATTGGGAGAGCAGATGGACAACGTACTCTTTTGAGTGGAGTTAAAGATTGCCTAGTGATCATGCCCTTGTTCCCAGTGGCTCGGGAACTGGTTACATTACGGCAGGTTACCCCAAGGAAAGGTGTACGATAATGACAGCCCCAAATCTAAATTTGCATGAACGTCTGGTACAGGAAATAGCTGTTAGCTAATGCACTAATTACGGCCCTATTTGTAGCTCTCCCGAGAAGAATAATCTCCAGCTGGCTTAAGCAGGACACGCTTGGAGAACTGATATTTTGGGGGAGACACTGTGCAGCTCGCACAGGATAGTCGGGAGATCTCAGCTCTGTTTTCACTTGCAGATCGGTAGCAGCGACAACTAAACGGAGACTAGAATTCCAGCCAATGCTGTCATGTCCCATGCTCAAGAGATATGACACAGCACTTTTCCATGTGTCCTATCAGTAAAATGGTAAATACAGAGAAAATGTTTCCTACCAGACTGGGAGGGAGGCAAGCACCCAAGGGGTGAAGCCAATGTTCCCTATTTATTTATTTTTAAGATTATTTATTTATTTGTCAGAGAGAGAGAGAGCACAAGCAGGGGGAGCGGCAGAGGGAGAAGCAGACTCCCCGCTGAGCAAGGAGCCCGATGCAGGACTCGATCCCAGGACCCTGAGATCATGACCTGAGCCAAAGGCAGACGCTTAACCGACTGAGCCACCCAGGTGTCCCAAATGTTCCCTATTTAGGCCACAGGGCCCATCTGTAGTCTGAAGTACAAACATAAATGGGGAAGACAAGGCCTCAATTGATGTGGGAAGCATTTGCTTGGGAGACTTGGCCTAAAAAAGGCAGCAAAACAGCAAAAAGTGGAGAGTCCTTCAAGTAAGATCCTATCTGCCTATATAAAGAGAAAGCCCTGATCTGAGCAAGATCAAGGTGTTGTCCACAGGTGAGGAAGAATTGCATCTGCTCTAGCTAGTCACGCGTGCTGGTACTGTGGGGGTCACAGAGAGCAGGGACAGAGAAATGCCTTAGGTACACTGTAAAGTGCGGTGTGAATTGGGATGGTAGTGGTTCATTACTTAGAGGACTTTGCTGCTCAAAGTGTGGTCTTCAAACCAGACCATCAGCCTGGGAGCTTGCTAGAAATGCGACTGAATGTGTGGTTGGTTGGTTGGTTTGTTTAATTTTTTTAATATATTGTAAATGTACATACCAAAATCTGCCATCTTACCCATTTTTAAATGTACAGTTCAGCGGCGTGAAGTACATTCACATTGTTGTGCAACCTCACACTCCATTCCAGAACTTCTCCATCTTCCCAAACTAGAACTCTGTACCCTGAATGTGCTTTTAAACAAGGTCTCCAGGTGATTCATATGCATAGAGAAGTATAAGGAACATTGATCTAGGGGACTTCTGGTAGTAGATCCTCTGATAAACTTGATTATAGTTTATTATTCAGTGGACACTGTGCTAAGCATTCTTTATCTCATTTAATCTCATTCTAGTTTTATCGCCTTTAATCCTCCAGCAACCTTATGAAGTAGGTACCGCCATGAACCCCACTTTACCGACAGGAAAACCTCTAAACGTTTTACTCAAGATTGCACAGCAGGTAAGGGTCGGGGCTGGGGTTTCACTTAGCATCTGTGATTCCTGAGTGTATGCTTTCTTCCCTCTCGGCTTCCTCTGTGCCCAGAAAGGTCCTAGCTAGGTGCTTGCGTTTGAGCCTATGTGTTGAGGGAGAAAGGTGCCTGGATATGTAGAGAGAAGTCAAGTAAGATGCCACTGCAAGTAAATCTTTATTGCCATGGTTTTATACAACTCCTACCTCCAAGGCAGAGACTTGGAGAATCTGGGACTCTGCTCTCACAGCATTATTTTATCTTGTCTCTCCAGAAATTTTACTTTCTTAACCAAGATTTTCTTTCCTTTCTTAGGCATTTCCACTGATCCTATTTTTCTCTTTTCAGAACCTTCTGGAACAAACAGGAAGATGGAACAGGAAGTTGCTGCCGGGGAATTCTGTGCTGGGTAGAATGGTGCAGCCAGGCTCAAGGCTCTCCGACCTCAAGCCCCGCGGTTTCAGGGCTCAGCATGACTCAGGGGTGCAAATTCTGGAAGGTCTGACCTGGCATGTGACTCAGGAGTTCTGAACGGTCTCCCTGGCTCATATCTGAAACTGGGAAGTTTACAAAACCCAAAAGCTTTTATAATCAGAGAAGATAAATTCCCTCCAAGGAAGAAAAACACAACGTTAAATTCCACGGAAAATGTCTGAAATTGTCTTACTCTTGTGTCAGCAACAAGGATGTCAGATGTGGCCAGAGGACAGCATGGCTGTCTAGCTGGATGAAGCCTGTTCTTCCAGAAAGTGAGCACCTAGAGGATGCCTCCGGTCATTAAAAGTTGTTTGAGAACCACATAAACTAAGATCTTTGTAATGATTGCTCAGCACTATTCATTGATCAAAGATCAAATGGACAAATGGTTCTCAACCCTGGATGCACAGTAGAATCAATCACTTGTGAAGCTTAAAAAATTTAAAAATCCCTATGCCAGGACCCATACCTAGAGATTCTGATTCAATTGGTCTGGGGTGATGCCCAGGCATTGGGATCCTTAATGTGTATCTAGGGCTTGAGAAGCACTGAATTAGACAAAGCAGAGCTAAATCATATAGTGCCCCAGATTGGTATCTGTGGTGCGAACACAGCATCTGGCATCCCATAAATGTTTATAGAACACATGTGTGGATAAATGAGCTAGTGTTAACACAGAAACCATATTAGTACTTGGGTAGTACTTTATGGATTCCAGAATACTCTTTCATATGCTTCTCTCATTTACATCTCATGGCTCCCCTGGAAAATACTGTTGTATGATGCCCATCTTACAGATGAGGAAACTGAGGCTGAATGAGATGAGGTGATTCCCCTCCCCCCATTTCCACAAAACAAATAAACTGTGTTTATTTAACTTTTGTCCACTCAGAAGTTTGATGACTATGAGGGTTAGACTGCTTGTTTGGTTGTGTGCTTTGGCAAGTATGGAATCTGCTCCTACTGCAACACTGATGTCTAATTTTAAACAATGCTTATTACAGAAAAATTCAAACAAAGGACGTAAAAAAATAGTATAATTAACTTTCATGTAATCATCAACCAGCCTCAATAATGATCAACTCAGGGCCAGTGTGATTTCATCTATATTCTCATCCACTGCTTCCTATTTTGAAACAAATCCCAGTAAATATTTCAGTATGTTTCTCTAAGGACTTGAAAGCAAAATAATCTCAAAATCGTTATCATACCTAAGAAATGAATAATAATCCCTTAATATCATCACATACCTGGTCAGTATTCACACATCTCTGATTATCTTTTTTTTTTTTTAATTTATTTGATCAGGGATCCAAGTAAATTCTATACATTGCAATTGCTTGATATGGATCTTAATCCTCTTTTAATCTGAGGGTTTCCCTTTCATCTCTTTTTGTTTTGTCTCCCTGTAATTTATTTTTGAAGAAACCAGGTCATTTGTCCCATATGGTCCCCATCCTGGATTTTGCTTGACTACAAACTCCTGCTGTCATTTAGCATGCTCCTCTGGGCCTTGTAGCTCCTGTAATTTAGTAGGTACCAGAAGTTTGATCAGATTCTGGTTGGATTTTGTTGTTTTTTGTTTTTTTTCCAAAACTCCATCCTAGGTGCTGGAAGGGTTTTGCCTGAGGGTAGCCATTTTGGAAACAAAACCAATTGTCAAGGCTAAACAGCCAACGCACATAAATTCATGGCCGGGGAAATAAGGAGGGAGCTGCGCGACTGTGCCGCCGAGTGCGGTGCGTGAGGATCCCCTTCCCAACTCCGGCGGCAGGCTGAGCCCTGCCTCCCGCGATGTCCTGGCTTCACCTGTCTGTTCCTGCCTCTCCTTTCCTGATTCAACCACTCGGCGCCAGGACTTCTATGGGACCGGAAGTCAGCGTTTCCCTGAGACCAGACTACAGGCTATTTCTAGCTGATTGATGAGGGATCAACATTTTCTGGCCGCGACTGCTGAGACTCAGAGCATTTGCTCAGGGCGACACCTAGTGGCTTTAAAAGCATAATTTTAAGGCGTAGAGGCCCTTTTTTAGTTTTTAAATATGTATTTTTATTGTAGTTTAGTTTTAAAATATGTATTTTTATTGTATTTTTTCAATTGCAAAACTATCCCATGAGGATTAGAAAACCTCAAAGGATATTGAGTAATAATAGCCTTGGTGATAAGATTTGTTTTTTCGAGATTTCCCTCACAACTTTCCTGGGGCGCTCTTCCCACTTAGTGGGGAGTCTGCTTCTCCCTCTGCCTCTGCCCCTGCTTGTGCTCTCTTTCTCTCTTAAATAAATAAATAAAATCTTTAAAAAATAAATTAATTAATTAAAATTAAAATACGGATCAAAGGTTTGAGTTCTATAGAAATAAACGCTCACATTTAAAGCAATGATTGTTAAAGATTTATGAAACATTAATTATACCTGCATGTGTATTCTATGTCCAGCAGCAGGCGTAATTGTTTAATAAATAACAACAAAGCCCCAAAATACTTACGAATTGAAGACATGTCAAAAATCTCAAAACAGAAAAAGACTTTCATGATTATTAATATATTCTTAGAAAGCAATGTTTTTGGGGAGTATGAGCACTTCCTAAAATTATCCTTCCATTTTGATTAACATGGCTAAACTTTAATTCCTTGGATTGTCAATGTTTGGGGTTATTTATGCAATTATCCCAAAAGCTAGTGGCTTAAGACAACAATAACCATTTATTATATTTCATGATTCTGTGCATTAATGGGGCTCAGCTGGATGATTCTTCTGCTCCATGTGTTATCAGCCGGGGCTGCTGTTGGCTGGGTTAGAACACCAGCACACCTAGCTTTGTTCATTTATAGGTGTGTTCCTGGTGGTCTTTGGCTGTATGGTGTTGACTGCACAAAACATTTATGGATATGGTTTAAATTATTCATTTCTACTAGCATTTAAGAACTACCATTTGTCAAATTTTGATGTAGTATCAAAGAAAACTGATTACACACAATTATCTGAAAAGGTTATTAAAATACTCCATTCTTTTTCAATTACATATCCATACGAGGCTGGATTTTTTTTCATATACTTCAGCCAACAAAACATCACAGCAGATTGCCAGCAGAAGCAGATATAATAATCCAGCTGTCTTCTTTTTTTATTTTTTTATTTTTATTTTTTTAAAGATTTATTTATTTATTTGACAGAGAGAGACACAGTGAGAGAGGGAACACAAGCAGGGGGAGTGGGAGAGGGAGAAGCAGGCTCTCCGCTGAGCAGAGAGCCCGATGCAGGGCTCGATCCCAGGACCCCGGGATCATGACCTGAGCCGAAGGCAGGCACTTAACGACTGAGCCACCCAGGCGCCCCTCCAGCTGTCTTCTAATAAGCCAGACATTGAAGAGATTTTCAAATATGTAAAACAATGCCACTCTTCTCACTATTTTTTTTGTTTTGTGATATATAGTTAACCTTTTTTAAAATGTGTTATTTATTATCAATTTCTTGATTTTGATAAATCACTGTAATGAAGTAAGATGGAGGAGGGTGATGGGAACATGGGATCTCTCTGCATTATTTAACTTCTTATAGTCTATAATTACTTCAAAATAAAAAGTTTAAAAATATGTTACTTATGTTGACATTTAATAAATATATTGTTCTTTTTAAACAATTAATAAGTATCTTAACTATTTCTCAGTTTCAATTTCTAATACAGTAAACATCAACAGATATAACCCATATAAGGAAAAGCTCTTTGGGACCTTCAATAATTTTTAACAGTGTAAAAGGATCCTGTGATCAAAAACTTTGAGAATCGCTGCGATGTAGGTAACGGAGGAAGTGGAGAGAATGAGAAATAATATGGCTTAGACTAGGGAAGAGTAAGAAGAAGTTCCATTCTGGATGTGTTTTGAAGGCAAAGTCAACAAGATTTGTGGATGGATTGGTTGTGGGAAATGAGAAAAAGAAGTTTTTGGGGTTTTGTGTGGGTTTTTTTTTGTTTTTTTTTTTTTGCTTGTTTTGCATAAGGAAACTGGTAGGATGAAACTGACATATAATCAGATCATAAGAGGAAAAGATTTTGGGGGGAATATAGGAGCTTATTTTGTAAATGTTAAGTTTTGAATGTCCATTAAAGCTCCAAGTGAAGTAGGTATGTTTCATTTCTCTCCATCAGTCTGTTAATACTACTTGTGGGTATTTGGCAGTTTCCTCATCTTAAATCTAAATTGTTAGGTTTCTGAATTGGCCTCTCATACTTACAGTTAAACCAGTGCAAAAAGTGCTTAGAGTCTTACCAAATAATCACCCTTCACTATTGCAGGGTAAACCAGTTAGCTCAGCAGGACTCAAGCCTGGCTGTATATTAGAATCACCCGGGGGAGCATTTTAAACATTCGATAGCATGGCCTCAAGAGGTTTTGATTTAGTCCATCTGGAGTGAGGCCACAGGCAGCCTATGTTTTAAAAGCTCCCCAGAGGGTGCCTGGGTCGTTCAGCTGGTTTAGCGACTGCCTTCAGCTCAGGTCATGATCCTGGAGTCCTGGGATTGACTCCCAAATCAGACTCCCCGCTCGGCAGGGAGTCTGCTTCTCCCTCTGACCCTCCCCCCGCCTCATGCTCTCTCTGTCTCATTCTTTCTCTCTCAAATAAATAAATAAAATCTTTAAAAAAATAAAATGAAATCTCCCCAGATGATTTTAATTAGCAGTTTAAGGCCACATCACTGGATTAGAGGTATGATTTTGCTATTTCTTCCTTGCACAATTTTAAAATTCCTTTTAAATTAAAACTCCCTTGAAACAACTCCCTACTAATTCACTATGCTAATGGAGAAAGGAAATCTTTTCTGAGCCTTGAGTGTGCGCATAGGACTTGCCCACTGCGGGACACAGAGCCAGAAAGCTGTAAGACAGCAAACAGTGAGTGCCCCTGAAGAAGGCAAGATGCTTCCCAGAAAACTGGTTAGAATGAGCAGAACAGCCTGATATGAATCTGTGATTGTGCTATCTACACTCAAGAAAGGACCTCCGGGTTTAGCAATCAACCCACAGAGCTCCACTACAACCAACCGGTTCTGGATCGACAAGCCAAGGACTTGTTTCAACTACTGATCACTTGTGAAGCTTTGTGACTTTTGCTTTGATAAGCCTCACCCTTGCCTTTGTTTGGAGAGAGATGGTCTTTGTGGGCCATTGCCCAGATGTGAGTAAATCCCCAAAGCTCTATCTCACTGACACTGAGTTATCCTTTTGTTTGTTTTATGAGTTATTCCTTTGAAGCCTCAGAATATTTGCTTACCTTTAATCACAATGACGTGGGGAATGTCATGAAATGGCATGAAAATAACAAGCACTTTATTTGTTGAATTTGAGCCATTTGCACAAGATATGTCAGACAGATATAAACATGAATTCAGGGGCGCTTGGGTGGCTCAGTGGTTTAAGCGTCTGCCTTCAGCTTGGGTCATGATCTCAAGGTCCTGGGATCGAGCCCCATGTCGAGCTCTGCAGGGAGTCTGCTTCTCTCCCTCTGCCCCTCCCCACTGCTGGTGCTCTCTCTCTCTCTCAAATAAATAAATAGAATCTTAAAAAAAACATAAATTCACTAGTATATTTGATCTCTTAGTTACTAATTCAGGCAAGATAAACACATGGGTCATATGTATTCACTAAAATATCTTAACTCTTCTCTGGATTGTACTCACCGAAGGAAATCCAGACTTTTCTAGAGTAGTAGAATAAGAAAATAAAACATTTTCCAAGAAGCAAGTTGTGTTCGTTTTCTATGCTGTGGAGCAAATGACCACAAACTTAGTGGCTTAGAACAACATACCTTTATTATCTAATAGTTTTTGTGGGCCAGGAGTCTGGGCATGGCTTTACTACATCCTCAGCTCAAGGTCTCACACACCTGCAGTCAAGGTGTTGGCCAGGCTGCATTTCCATCTGGAGGCTCAATTACATCTGGAATAATCTGCTTCCAAGCTAAATCAGGTTGTTTGCAAAATGTGTTTCCTTACAGCTGTATGATTGAAGACCCTGGCTTTGTGTAGCTACCCATTGGAAGCCATCTGTAAATCCTACAAGCCACCCAAAGTTCCTTGCCACATGGGTTCCTTCAACATCACCTGTTGCTTCGTCAAGCCAGCTAGGAGCATCTTTTGCTCCAGTCTACTAACAAACATTTTTATATAATGTAATGTAATCACAAGATTAACACCCACCACTTTTGCCAAATTCTGTTGGTTAGAAGCAAGTCACAGGTCCTGCCTGCATTCACGGGGAGGCATCACACAAAGGCAAGAACACCAGGAGGCAGGAAATCATTGAGGGCAGGAGGCACTTTAGAGATTGTTTGCCACAGAAGAAAAAGGGCTCACTCAATGTCAAACCAAACAGATGATGTAGTCCTGGCAAAACTGGAAAGAACACTGGCTGGAGCAGGGATCACGGGTCCTGGTCCTGGCCGTGTCCTTAACTAGATCATTTACGCAGCTAGCTTTCTGGACCTCAACTTCCTTACTTTAAAAATAAAATGAGGTGGGAAGACTCCAAGTCAGAAAGGTAGATTAAAATAGCACAGAAATACCAACATTCACCCTTAGCAAAAATTACAGATGATTACACTCAGAGCTTGTGAGTTCATGGATGTGCTCAGTCCTAAAAAGCAAGCTGCCATTAAAATGTTCACACCCGTGTCAACTTGACCATGGATGCCCAGATTTTTGGTTAGATGTTATTTCTGAGTACACCCAATGAGGTTAACATTTGAATTGGTAGACTGAGTAAAGCAGATTGCCCTCCCTAATGTGGGTGGGCCTCATCCTATTCCCTGTAGGCCTGGATAGAATAGAAGGCTGAGTAAAAAAGAATTCTCTCTCTCTGCTTGACTTTCTTCGTTGAGCTGAGACCTCTGTCTTCTCCTGCCTTTGGATTCAAGCTCAGACTGTACTTAAACCATTGGCCCTCCTGGTACTTAGGCCTACAGACTTGGATTGGGACCACACCACGATCAGCTCTCCTGGGTCTCCATCTTGCTGACTGCACGTGTTGGGATTTCTCAGCCTCCATAATCATGTGAGCCAATTCCTTATAGGAAATCTTCTTATAGACTGTTACGGTACTCTGTGACAAAGTAATCCATTCCTGGGATTTTATCTTAAGACAATGTATAATTCCAAAGACTTTTGTAAAACAAGCTATATGTACAAAGTTATTAACCATGGTGTTATTGATAATAATGAAAAACTAAAAACAATGCACATGTTTCACCCCTGGAGAGTGGCTGAACAAATTACAGTGCGTCCAATTGAAAGAAAATTATGCAGCCATTAAACTAATAATCATGAGGACTATGTAGCAACACAGGAAAGTATTTACAAGTAGATGTGATTTTATTTCTTAAAAAAGCAGAACATTAAATTATATAAAAACTATAGTTATAACAAGAAAAAGTAAATAATGAAAAGAATCCATGTTTGGGTCATGGGATTGCACAATTTTTCATAACTTTCCTTTATCAATAAGATTTTTTAAAAACAATAATTAAGGGGCGCCTGGGTGGCTCAGTCATTAAGTGTCTGCCTTCAGCTCAGGTCATGATCCCAGGGTCCTGGGATCAAGCCCCGCATCGGGCTCCCTGCTTAGCGGGAAGCCTGCTTCTCCCTCTCCTACTCCCCTTGCTTGTGTTCCCTCTCTTGCTGTCTCTGTCAAATAAATAAAATCTTAAAAAAAAAAACACAATAATTAAAATGTATAAAATGAAAACAATGAGGGGATTGAATTATCAGTGGTTCTTAACTGGGGTAGACTTGAGAATTTAAAATATTTATACCTGGGTCTTACCCTGTGAAACTTCTGAGATGGGGATGGGGTACCTACATATTTAAACACACACACACACACACACACACACACACACACACCCAAAGAGCTGATTCTGACGCACACTGGTAGGCAATTTCTCAGCCTAAAATTCCACAAACCTCTGGAGAATAAGGGAGCTATTCCAGGGACAAGCTCAGTCTTGGCTATGAGGCACCGCGGGAGCCGGACACCAGGCTGCTCTTAGGGTGTGCCGGGCTTGCTGCAGCCACTGTCGTTAGTGTTTGTGGCCTGGGGGCAATCTGAGGCATCGCCCTCTGTGCAGGATTGCTCCACAAGGCGGAAGGCCTCCAGGAACTCATTGATGTCGATGTGGCCATCCTTGTTGAAGTCAATGCTCCGGGCAAGGTCACAGATGCAGTCATCTGTGATGTCAATGTTCATATGAGAGCTGAACAGCTTCCAAGTCTGCCTGAACTCGTCCAGTGAGATGAACCCTTAGCAGAGGGAGGAATTCATGTCAGTGAGTCAGTCTAATTTTCAATGTTCACTTCCTCTGACATTCTTGCAGGGACACCTGTTCCTTACTGTTGAACAGACAAAGATACCCAAGGCCTTGTATCTAGTTTAAACTCCCAAGGGGGTGGCACAAAACCAATGGATCACCAGTGGTTCTCAACTCGGAGCAGTTTTGCTTCCCTTCTTCTGGAGACATTTTTGATTGTCATGACCGGGGTGGTGGTGAGTGTTACTCGTATCTAGTACATAAATGCCAGGGATGCTGCTAAATATCCTACAATACATAGGATGGACCCCAAAACAAAGAAATATTCAGGCCAACATGTCAATAGTGACACTCCTGAGAAACCACACATTAAGTCATCCCAAACATATAATTTATTTTGCTTATTAAAAGCCTTTGGACCCATACACCTATGGTCAATTGATTTTTTTTTTTTTACAAGGGTTCCAAGACCATTCAATGGGGAAAGAATTGTGTTTTCAACATATGGTAGTAGACAACTGCATATCCTCATGTAAAAGAATGAAGCTAAACCCCCTACCTTGCACTACCAACAAAAACTGACTCAAAATGAATCAAAGGCCTATTGGAAGAGCTAAAAGTATAAAACTCTTAGAAAAAAAACATAGATGTAAATCTCTGTGACCTTGGATTATGTCATGGTTTCTTAGATATGACACCAAAAACACGAACAACAAAAAAGATAAATTGGACTTTTTTTTTTAATTAAAAAACTTTGTGCATCAAAGGAAACTACCAAGAAAGTGAAAAGACAATCTATAAAGTTGGAGAAAATATTTGCAAATCATATATCTGATCATGGCATAGTATCTAGAACATATAAAGAACTCTCATAACTCAACAACAAAAAGATGAATAACTCAATTAAAAGATGGGCAAAGGATCTGAATCGACATTTCTCCAGAGAATATATAAAAATTTCCAATAAGCACATGAAAAGATGCTCAATATCATTGGTTATTAAGGAAAAGCAAATCAAAACCATGAGATACTGCACACCCAGCAGGAATGGCTATAAAACAGGGTGGGGGTTGCGAGTGTTGGTGATGATAGGAGGATAAGGAGAAACTGGAGCCCTCAAACCTTGTCAATAGGAGTCTGAAATGGTATAGCCACTGTAGAAAACAGTTTGGCAGTTCCTCAAAAAGCAAAACATAGTTTTATGATATGATTCAGCAATTGCACTCCTAGGAATACATCCAAGAGAATAAAAAAACATATGTTCACATAAAAAGTTGTACACAAATGTTCACAGCGTCATTATGCATAAAAGCCAAAAAGTGGAAACCATCTAAATGTCTATCAACTGATGAATGGATAAACAAAATGTGGTATATATATCCATACAATGGAATATTAGCCAGCTATAAAGAGGAATAAAGAACTAATACATGCTACAACATGGATGAACTGTGAATACATTACACAAAGTAAAAGAAGCCAGACACCAAAGGCCATAATATTGTAGGATTCCATTTATACAAAATGTCCAGACTAGGCAAATCCTTAGAGACAGAAAGCAGACTAATGGGTGTCAGGGGCTGATGGAGAAGGGACAGGGATAGAGAGTGACTGCTGATGGGTCTGGGTTTCTTTTTAGGGTGATGAAATGTTCTATAATTGGATAGTAGTGATGCTTACACAACCTTGTGAATATACTAAGAACCAGTGAACTGAATGTTTTAAGTGAATAAATTATACGGTATGTGAATTATACCTAAAAATAGGTGGGAAGAGAGTAGTAACATTGAAAAAGGTCTTTGGACCATTGGGGGAACTGGGTGAGAGCATCCAAGACATCCCTGTACATTTTTTGGTATGTCCTGTAAATCTGTAATTATTCCAAAATAAGGAGTTTAAAAAAGAATACTTCGGGAGTGAGATTGTAAAATTCTTTCTGCTCTAGGCACTCCTCATTACTTTATGGCTATTTTTGATACAACTATAAGGGACACCACATCTTCTAATCACAGTTTTTTCTATGAGAAGTTCTCATCCAGTTTGTCTGCATTCTCTGCCCTACCCCTCTTCTATATGGATTGCTCGTAGTGCCCAAATACTTTTCTAGTTTCTGCCATTTATTTATAAGCATAAGCATTATTTACTTTGCTCCCGAAGTGCCCGAGTTGAGAGCTAAATGATCAGGAAGGAGACTGAAGGGTGGGAGGTAAAGTACGTATTTTGCGTCAGAAGTGATAGGCTAGTGAGTGTCTTTACCTGAATGATCACTGTCTATGATCCTAAAGATGGTCTCCAGGTTGGATCGGTTCCGATACAGTGTTTCCAGCAAACTTGACTGTATGTTCTGCAAAAGAAAATACATGTTCTTTCTATATCTTATGTTTAGGCTTGCCCTAATATATAATTAACCCACAATCGACCCTGACAATAAGATACGGTTGAAACAGACTGAAGAGATTTTATTCCCAACCCCTTCAGCCTACCAAATAATCTAAGGGTTTAAGAAGTACTTATAGACCATGATGAAAATGTTCTAAAACGGACCCTGGTAATGGCTGTACGTATCTGTGAATATATGAAAAACCGCTGAATTGTACAGTTTGAATGGATGAATTGTATGGCACGTGAATTATATTGAAATAAAGCCATTTTAAAAAGTACCTAGCCCAAGGCCTCACATACATTATACATTCATTAAGTATTTACTGAATAAATCCTTTTTTTTTTTTTTTTTTTTTAGTGAGGAAAGCAGGATGGTGCCAGGGAAGTCAGACAGACCTGGGTTTGAGTCCCAGTTCTACAATCTAGAAGCTCGGTGAGCAGTGCCTCGTAGGTATAATGGTGCTGATAATACCATACTCTTGGGGTAGGTATTTTGAGGATAAATTGAGGCAACATATGTAAGTCACTTAACACAAAACCTGACATATAAAAACTCAACAAGTAGTTCCCTTTTCTCATCTATCGTCTTTTCTGGGTTCTCAATATCTGACTGTTTCTGATTCAAAGTTCTCCATCGGGAGCTTCATGGGCCCCAGTATGGCTTCATCCAGCATCTTCACACCATTACCTCATGGCTCAATTGTTCTTTGGCCAAGCCCTCCAGCCAGGACTTGTACTCCAACGTGTTATCCATAGAACTGCTCACCAGCTGTGGCCTCAGCATCCGCCAGGGGAGTCCTAGACGCAGGACAGACTCCACGGCTTCTGCCCAGTCACTAAGGGAGATGAAACCTACAGCAACGAGAGGATTTGTTGACTTGTCACTTATAAGTCCAGTGTCCTGCCCCGCAGTGCAGACTTTTTTGTCCCAACATACTTCTTGCTGTCTGCAGGTAATAGAAATAATGGGCACTGTCACTATTTTTGTGGGTCCAGGTAGAGTTTGCTGGAAACTGGGGTTGCAAGATAAAATACAGGATGCCCAATTAAATAAGAATTTCAGAAAGACCACAAAGTATATGGCCCAAATATTGCATGGGACATAATTATATTTTAAAATTATTTGTTGTCTATCTATAATTCAAATTTAATTAGGCATCTTGTTTGTTTTTTAAGATTTTATTTATTTATTTGACAGAGACACAGCAAGAGAGGGAACACAAGCAGGGGGAGTGGGAGAGGGAGAAGCAGGCTCTCCGTGGAGCAGGGAGCCTGATGCAGGGCTCGATCCCAGGACCCCGGGATCATGACCTGAGCCGAAGGCAGACGCTTAACGACTGAGCCACCCAGGCGCCCCTAGGCATCCTGTTTTTGTTAAACATCCTGTTTTTGCTAAATCTGGCAACACTATTGAAAAGTCACATAATGCTCCTGTAAAGGATATCCTAAAACTATATGTATGTATCTATATATATATAGATATATGTATATATCTCTCTCTATATAGCATTAGTTGTTGATACGTATATGAACAGATATTGCTGTGAATTTATGATTGTTACTGCTATTTTCTAATAGGGCTATATATATGTGGTCAATGTCTATTAGACATTCTATTGAGTTGAACAAAGACAAAATTTCTAGCTTTGATTATAGAACACAGAATAGATATGTACACACTAAGCAAAAACAAGAAGCCAAATCATTGATCTTTTGCTAATTTTGGATATATGCTTGTAACCTCCCCCACTAGTTGCTTTTTGCTTAGTTCTGGCCTTGTCACCATCCCTTTCACTCCATTTCTTTTCACCATCTCCGTCTATATTTATCTAAATTCACATTCTGTTAAAAGCTTGGAATTTTAGGGGCGCCTGAGTGGCTCAGTCGGTTAAGTGTATGCCTTCAGCTCAGGTCATGATCCTGGTGTCCTGGGATGGAGCCCCGCATCGGGCTCCCTGCTCCGTGGAAAGCCTGCTTCTCCCTCTGCCCTTCACCCTGCTTGTGCTCTCTCCCACTTTCTCTCTTTCTCTCAAATAAATAAATAAAATCTTTAAAAAATAAATAAAAGTTTGGAATTTTTAAATTTAGAAAAGATAACTGGAGCATTAAGTTGAATAAAATGAAGAAAGTAGTCAAAGATGTCCTTTGGTCATTAGTTCAACAAATATTGGTTTGATAACTTCTGCGACACAGTTTTTCTTGGCCAGCTTCCTTTTAGGAATATTTTACTTGCTTGGTCTCACCGGTTCTTTTTGTTTTTGTTTTTCTTTTTTAAAAAATATTTTATTTATTTATTTGACAGAGAGAGGCACAGCGAGAGAGGGAACACAAGCAGGGGGAGTGGGAGAGGGAGAAGCAGGCTTCCCGCCGAGCAGCGAGCCCGATGTGGGGCTCGATCCCAGGACCCTGGGATCATGACCTGAGCCGAAGGCAGACGCTTAACGACTGAGCCACCCAGGCACCCCATGGTCTCACCGGTCTTATCTGCATCATGCTTCTTAAATTCACCAAGAAGATGGGAGGAATGAGCAAATAACTTTTCCCGCAGAGATCTCAGAGCTGACTCCTCTACTCTGCTAATCCTGGGACAGGAGATGAAAATAAACATTTTTAAGAAGTTAACATAGAGGAAATAGCCATGGGTTTGTTTTTCTTACCACACTCCTCTCTCTCTCTTAACATCTCAACCTCCCTAGAGCTCAGTTTGGGGGAGGAGAGCTCAGTTTTTGAAGGAAAACCTCCATCTCCTATTTCTCCCACTTCTCCCTGCTGGGTACAAATAGGACCTGCCCCTGTCCTTCCCAGTGCCGGATAGTGGTTACAGAAAAGTTCTGGAAAAAGACCACCTTTATGGTAAAGTTATCCTACTGTACTGCACCTCAATTTCCCCATCTGCAAAAGAGGGATAAAAATGGTACCTACCAAGAAAAAAAAAAAAAAAAAAGGAAAGAAAGAAAGAAACATGGTACCTACCTCATAGGATTATTGTGAAGATTAAAAAAGTAAATTCATATAAAGCACTTAGAAGAAAGCCCAGCACATTGAAAGCACTCAGTAAATAGTATCTGTTATCCTACTCATATGCTTTCCTTATAATTTATTATTATGTTAAATACGCACAAGGCAAGATTTATGAATAATGAAATAACACTAATTTAGTTTTTTCATTCTTATTGGATCAAAAGAGTAATGCTGGGCACAGCACTAGGCCCAAAGTAAGTGTTCAAATATGCGGAGTTGAATGAATAAAAAGATAAAAAGGGATAAAGGTAAAGAAAAAAAGAGATAAAGGTAAATCTATACTTTGTCCTGCCTCATTGAGGAACCAGCCATTCTATAAGTGATGACCAGATAACCTATCTTTTCCCACACTAACAGTTCCACACACACATGTGCACACACATACACAGAGTTTCAATCATGTTTGATGAAAATCTTCCTTGCAGTTTAAGGTATTTAGCGTAATAGTCCTTAAGTGGGCTCCATAGACCTCCTAGGAGAGTGTGAACTGCCTAAAACTCATCCTTAAATGTATGGATATGTGAGTGTATTTGCTTTTTCTGGAGGGAGTTCATTGTTTCATCAAAGGTTAAAAGAAGTATGGGACTCCCTGGGGCACCTGGGTGGCTCAGTCGGTTAAGCGTCCAACCCTTGCTTTTGGCTCAGGTCATGATCTCAGGGTTGTGTGATCGAGCCCCACATCAGTCTCTGCACTCAACGGGGAGTCTGCTAGAGATTCTCTTCCTCTCCCTCTGCCCCTCCCCTGCTTGTGCATGCTCTCTCTCCAATAAAAAAATAAGCAAATCTTAAAAAAAAAAAAAGAAGTATGGGACTCCCTCTCCCCGCCAAAGTTTACAAACCATTGGTTTGGCAAAGCATTTAAACTATCTTCTGTTATGTTGTCATCATCCATCATTATCATGCAGGGATGTAGTATGGTGATGCTCTCAGGAGCTGTCTAGATGTACAAGGCTCTCTGTTTCTACATCAAGCAGCAAATGGTGAACACCAACTAAATGCAGGGCTCTCCATGGATTATCTCAGTCCTCCAACACCCACTGAGGTAGGTCCGATTATTATGCCCATTACAAAGTAACTAATCCAAGGTCAGATAGCTAATAAGGGGTGGGACCAGCAGTCAATCTTGACAGGTGAATTCTAGGCAAGCTAACCTATTATTGTGAGGTGTGGATGTGAACCAAAAGTAAATGGATGCCGAATGAGGCCTCTTCTAAGAAAAACATGATCTTGAGTTTATGGACACTGAGCCATCAGTTATGGATGGTCAGGCACATTTCCCCCTTACTTCTGCTCCAGGGAGTTGAAGTTGTTGGACAAGTGATTTCTGGGAAAATTAGGTGATGTTTACTTGCTTTCATACAATCAATGAATATTTCAAAGAGCTCTTACAACACCTAAATCCCATGGAATCGGGCATTCCAGTTGCCCGGGGCCCCCCTCTGAGACTGTGGTGGTGAGGCTGCGGTGAGCCTAGGGCGGCTGAGCTTTGGTCAAGCTCCCCTGGTTGATGCCTCTGCACAGTGGGTTTGACTATCACTTAATGAGTTTAAATTCTCATATGAAACTTCTTCTTGAGTGATGCCGGCCTTGATTTTTTAATAACTTGAGGGTTTAATAACTCTTGATAGTTAATAACTCAAGAGTGATTTAAAATAAGGCACTTTTATAGCACTCACACAAGGCAGATGTTAAATATTAATGTGTTCTCTTTCCACTGGGTTTATGTTAACTTTGTTTTGATTTCTAATTAGTCCATCTGATAATTAAAGAAGCTTGCTCAGTAGCACTAAAACCGCATCTGTTAGCAGCTTATGTACTCTGAGACCATCTTCTTGGTGGGAGGCAGTACTGCAAGTCTGTGAAGGGTGTGATTTCTGAGATAAGACTGCTTGGCTCAAGGCTTGCCTTCACCGTGTGTTAGCTGTGGGACCATGAGCCAGCTGATTTAACCTGTGTTCCTTGATGATCTCCTCTATAAAACTGAAATTCGTATGTATTTCATAAGTTCATTGTGAGACAATACATATAAATTCTTTATAATAGCACTTAGTGGGTGGTAAGCTCTCAGCTAAGGTTAGAACTCAGAATCATCTCAACAGAAGCCATGTAAGTAATAATACACACTTCCTTCCCAGGAAGAAAAGGGCACCGTCAACAAATGTGTGGACTGAAACCCATCTGTCAAAACCCTAGAAAACAAAGAAACTTTGTCTGTGGCTTATGGGGCAAAACAAACTCTTTAAGGATGAGAGAAAATGTAAGAGTGACCCTGGAAAGACGCAGTGGCCTGGTATATGGACTTTACCCAAGATGCTCCCATTGAGAATAACTTCTGGAGGAAGCAAATTTGTTGCTTCCATTAATGGTGGGTAGGTACAGATCTTAAAGTGTATGGAGGAGAAGAAAGAGGACCCTACATTCTCCTATTGTAGACCTTATTGCTGACATCGCTAAATTTTGTTGTTGTCGTTTTTGTTGTTTTAAGTAGGCTCCATGCCCAGCGTGGAGCCCAATGTGGGGCTTGAACTCACAACTCTGAGAGCAAGACCTGAGCTGAGGTCGAGTCGGACGCTTAACCGACTGAGCCACCCAGGTGCCCCACACATTATGAATTCTCACTTAGAATTTGGATAAATGTAATGATGCTGGACATTTCAAAGTTTCTACAAACACCATAATTCTGTTTTTCTGAAAATCGTTCATTAAAAAGTCTTGCCTTTGCCTCATAGTCAGCATGTGGGTTGCCTTGTTAGCTTGATACTGCACGATGTATGGAGTCAGGGCCGGCCCCAGCTTGACGTAGGCACCTCTGTTACTGCCAACTTCATAGTAGTTGGAGGCAGAAAAGATGGTTAACACCTACATCAGAACAGAGAGAGAAAGGCATTCAGGTTCACTGAAGAACTCAAGAACTCTTCACCCTCCTCGACCCCACCCATGGATCTTTTCAATTTTTAAAGTCATCAATGCTAGTAAGGCAGGAGTTGTGATTCAAGCAGTAACAACTTGAATTCTGATGGGACATCCATAACATGATATCTTTTTTTTTTTTAAGATTTTATTTATTTATTTATTTATTTATTTATTTATTTATTTATTTATCTGAGAGAGAGTGAGCGCGAGAGGGAGAACACCAGTGGGGAGGGGCAGAGGCAGAGGGAGAAGCAGACTCCCTGCTGAGCCGGGAGGACAGGAGCCTGGAGCCCAGGACTCCCAGGATCACGACTTGAGCTGAAGGCAGACGCTCAACCGACTGAGCCACCTGGGCGTCCCACAACACGATTTCTTCACATTTTTATCTCAAGGACAACAGCAGGGGTCAGACAAAACACTTCATTTGGTTCAACTTAGAGGCAAGCTGGATCAGATAAGTTGGGAAGGCCATTATAATCGGCACACCAGTTGTGAAAGCTGGTGTGAGGCCTCACTGCGGAGCTTCCCACAGAGAACTGTGTCTTCTAAGATGTTCTGTGAAAAAAGTTTCCACACTGTCGGTACATCGGGAAATGGTAGACACTGCATCTCTTCTTGGAGATTTACAAGGAATACAGGAAACTAAAGGTCTCGGAAGTCCTGCAGTAGACAAACTTGTATTAACCAAACGTTTCTTAGATTAGTTGATCTCACTTTTTGTTCCCCCCGCATGGAAACCTGTTATTCTCCTGAAGGGTTAGTTTTCCTGGCAATACTCTCATCCTAGCGGCACTGGGCTAGACAAACGTTGTAGGATTAAGATGTGCAAAGATGAGTCAGGACATTAAATATGCTCCTGAGAAGACAAACAATCCTGAATCCCTGCTGGGGCGCAGTGCAGAAATCCTGTCACCCCGTAGTGATGTGACTTAAGGAGTGAAAATGTGGCTGGGAAAACCCCAGGCCATATTTCTGTCCTCAAGATGGGACAATATCTGCCCCTCTGTTCTCCTCTCAGGGCACTGCTGAGTGGTGGCAGCAATCAAATTTTGAGCTTTAAAGAGGCTGTGAAGGGCGCCTGGGTGGCTCATTTGGTTAAGCGTCTGCATTCGGCTCAGGTCATGATCCCAGGGTCCTGGGATTAAGCCCCTCGACAGGTTCCCTGCTCAGTGGGGAGCCTGCTTCTCCCTCTGCCCCTCCCCCACTCACGTGCATGCTCACGCGCACTCTCTCTTTCAAATAAGTAAAAATAAAATCTTTAAAAATAAAATACATTAACATACTTAATCTCAGGAAACCCTCAACAACTGAGGGTTCCTGGAGTGGAGGGAAGTGGGAGGGATGGGGTGGCTGGGTGATGGACATGGGGGAGGGTATGTGCTATGGTGAGCGCTATGAATTGTGTAAGACTGATGAATCACAGACCTGTACCCCTGAAACAAATAATACATTATATGTTAATTTAAAAAATGTGAAAAAAAGAATAGAAAAATAAAATTTAATATTTTTATTCTTTAAAAAAAATAAAATAACATACTTTGAAAACATTTGCCATAAATAAATAAATAAATAGGCTGTGAAAGTCAAGGATCAGTGACTGTAAAGGACCTAGCTGCCTTGAGCAAGTAGAACAAACACAAGGCACAGCTGACCGTGAGCAAACAAGCGCCTGAGCTCGTCCAGGCTGGGAGGAGTGGTCTGGACCACCCCCGCGCCACTGTGGCCCGGCGCCCACCTTGCGGCTGTGGCAGAACTCGTAGCCCTCAGGTTTGCACTCATGGGAGCGGATCAGGAACTGCAGGTTGTATTTCTGTAGCAACTGTTCTGTCACATTAGGTCCAAAATAACAGCCTCCTCCTCGAACGGTGTTAGCCTTGCAACCCTCCTGGGCCATGGGATCACTCCACAGGATATCGACCACCTGGAGAGACCAAGAGATGGTTTCTTTCCTAAAATCTAGACAGAGATGCAGAGTCATTCCTATGAAAAGAAGAAGAGAAGGAGGAGGAGTAAATAGCAGAGGAGGAGAGGAAGAAGAGCATACAAGTATTTGCATAAGTGAATAATTTTCCATGTGATCAATATTTGACATATGCTTTTATATTTTTAAAAGATTTTATTTATTTATTTGACGGAGAGACAGGGAGAGCGCAAGCTGGCGGAGAGGCAGAGGGAGAGGGAGAAGCAGGCTCCCCACTGAGCAGGGAGCCTGACTCAGGGCTTGATCCCAGGACCCCGGGATCATGACCTGAGCTGAAGGCACTTAACCGACTGAGCCACTCAGGTGCCCTGACATATGCTTATATTTTGAAACCCTGAGGTTCCAGAATTTTTTATTACTCACAGAAGGAGCATGTGTATATGTGCATATTGTTTGACAAGCATGTTACCCACTTTGTTGGAAATAAATCTTATATGAAAGCTCAACATGTAAACCAGATAAAAAGGGAGCTGCTCTGGGAGAAATCTTCAGTTAGCCCCAGTGCTCCAGGCTCCTGGACATTTGCCCCAAAGAGAAGGCAGAAGTTGTGGGACTGGCAACATGATCTCTCATGCAGTGTTCACAACACCCGGGCTGTGGTCCTGGGAAAGTGCAATCAAATGTTTCAGTTCTTCAAGTAATTTCAGCATTTTTAAAAGAATTTGCAGAAGAGCTGAACAACTTTTCCAGCAATTCAGGTTCTACCCTTTTATTACTACTCAGGAAAACACTGATGGACAATCTTCTATAATTTACATGAAATAATCAGGTGTATTTTGGTTGTTGACACCCAATACTTTCTAAACGTACTTTTGAGGGGGAAAAGTGCATTTGATTTGTAAATATTGGAACACTATTATTGAGTCATGTTTTGCAAAAGGAGAGATTTGCATTTATTTTAAAATTTCCACTCTACATTGATGCTGAAGCCCAGGATCGATAGCTCAGGGAGAATGTAACGCAAACCCAACATCTCTCTCTCTGAGGTGTCTAGCCTCAGAGTCAGCTGCGACTCCTTTTTCTCAGCACCCTCCATCCAATCAATCCTCAAGTTCTGCTAATTTTAGCTCTTAGCTAATTCTGCATTCTCTCCTTTTCTTTATTGGATAAACCATAAAAAACTGCCAGGGTTATAGTCAGAAATGGCTGAACACCAGCAAGTTCCCATAGTGCTACTAACTCCGCGGCGCAAGCTCACCACGTGGATCTCCCGCACGGATTACAAGCGCCCCTGCCACAGCCTTGTCCTGGCGGAATGTGCGCACCGGGCGGCTGCCAGGGTCCTATCTAGGCGAACACTGTGAATGCCTACCCTGTATTCATTCTCCTTCTTCCTTCCTGCTACCAGAACTCTGATGGGGAGTTTGGGGTGGCAATGGGCATCGCTGAACGCTTGCTTTCCCAGTCTCCCTCGCAGCGAGGGGCGGCTCTATGACACACTTCGGGAGATTCTGGAAAAGCCTTTAGTTGCCTAATAACAGAGGCCCATAGAAGCTGCTGACCTAACCCACTTGGCCTTGAGCAACATAGTCATCTTTCTGACACATTAAAAACAAAACATCACGGAATAGCATCCAGTAAGTCCTGGCTTACCATCCCACCCCAATGAGGCTAGGTCACTAAACCAAGTTTACTCAGGCAACAGAGCCCACCGGCCACAGCCGACCGACCTCTACGAAACTCTAAAATATGTGAGTTATTAGGCAAATACTAATATCCTTCTGGGCTGTTCTAACCCCAGGGGGAGAGGGAAAAGGGGTGGGAAAAAATCCCCTGAATTCACAGGGAGAGAAGAGATTCGTTCTGGGTAAAAGCCCCTCCCGAAGACAGCCGAATGCCAGGGAGCAGCCCCTGGCCACCCCCACCTGCTTCCACTCCTCCGGGGTGGGCTCGGGCGGCTCGTCGGCGTCCGAGTCGGCTTCTGGCGTGACGAGCAGCGGCTCCCCCTGCGCCCGGCTCCCCGGGAAGCCTGCCTGCTGCCGGCCCCTGTCCAGCTCCAGGTCCCCGGAGCGCCGCACCCGCCGGGCCAGCTCCTCGGCGTCGGCCGGGCGGCTGCAGGGGATGCTGGAGGAGCGGCCGGCGCGCGGCGCCCCGCAGGAGCCCAGGCGCAGGGGCGAAGAGGGGAGAGAGCGGCTCTGGGGCAGAAACCACGGGGTGGGTCGCCCCGCGCAGCTCGGCGGGGTGGCCTTCTCCTGCGTCGTCGCCGGTTTCCCGTTCTCCTTCCTCGTTTTGCGCCTCAGGGTGGAGACGATCTAAAAACGGCCAGAGAAGACACAGATGGCGGCATGAAACCCGAGGTGGTTTCTTGAGTAGCCCCTCTAGGTCAGCGCGCTCACTAGCGCTGCTCCTGCCCCCCGCGCAGGAGGAGCACAGGGCCGGCGAGGAAGCCTCTAGAAACGGTCAGGGCAGTTGGATACTGCTGTGATATTCAAGCACGTGATCCGTGGGCTTAAATTTTTTTGTTTGTATTTCATTTTTCTTGTACTTCATATATGTTATATTTTACAAAAGTTCTGATGTGTGACAAACTGGACATTTATAAAACCTGGTCCTCTGCCACAGGTAATTGGAGAAATCCTAAGCAAAGCCACTGTTTCCTCTAGGAGCCTAGTGAATTGTAGACAAGGATGGGAAAGGGCACGTCTCAGGAAGGTGAGCCTGTATGGACTTTCCTGTTGTTCAACCGGGTGCTAAAACAAAGGGGAAGAAATGCAGCTTGTGGTTAAACTATGTTGGAATAGGAAACACTCGTTGCTTTGCCGTGGGAGAGGCAGGACTTCGTGGCATCTCACAGGAAGTGCTATTTTACCTGTTGAGGAAGGGGAAGAGCACCTCTTTTCAGCCTGGACCTAACTGGAAAGGGAATCTTTTGGCCAAAGAGACTGAGTATGGTCCCTGTCACTGACTCAGAGGCATCATGGTACTGGGACCAGGCTGACGATAGTCACAAGCTGGAAGAATTCTGATCATGGGAAAGAGAGGGGTCAGACCACAGAGCACAGCTGTGGCACCCAGCCCCCATTCCTGGCGTGCCTGAGTGCCACAGTGGAAACCGAGGCACACAACATTGGAAGGGTATCAACGACAGAGGTCTGACGCACAGCGGGAACTCTCTGCAAGCGCATAATCAAAGAATGAGAAGAAGAATCGATTTCTGCAAATCGATGTAAGGACTGTGATCCAAGGAAGCCATGTCTTGGTGTGGACTGGCTTAGGGCAAGGACAAAGGACACTCAGAGAGGGTCAGCAGAACCTGAATGATGTTTCAAGAGGAATCCAGATTGAATAGAACAGAACAGAGGTGTTCTCTAACTTTGGACAAGCTCCAATGACTTCCTAGGCAGCTTAGCCCGGGGCATAGAGGGTGAAAGGCCACCAAACGTGAATGGAGTGGTAACCCCCTCCTTCTCTCCTTGTTGCAACTCAGAGTGAGGGCCGGACCAGGTAACTGGTAACCTTTCCATGCTCAGGTAACTTTATTTTAAGGATGTTATTATCTGCCCTCAAGAGACATCCCTAACTTTGATTTTTAAGGAGAATAACAGCGTTAATATGTATTGCGCCCTTTGTAAATAGGTGTTATGCTGGGCACTTAACATGAATTCATTGATACCCTCAGGCCACCGCTATGAGACTGCATCCTCATTTATGGTTTTACACGAATTCATTGATTAGCCCTCACACCCTGTGAGATAGCATCCTCATTTATAGTACAGATGAGAAACGTGAGGCACAGAGTTACTAGAACATTACCAGGACTGAATCCAGATATCTGACTCCGGGGCTCCTACTCTTGTGTTTCCCTCCCAAGTGGTCCCAGGACTTGGTACAGATGGCTACATCACCCCTCCCCAGAGCTTTGCAAACCAACTATTGGGAAGTTAGCTTTTTGCTAAGCTACGGAAGATAAACTGTTCTTTAGCATTCTTTCCCAAAGTCCCTACTTCTCCTGTATATATTAAATGTGATTCTTCCCATGATTCTTCCCATTAAATATGAATCTGCTTTATCGTGACTTGCTGTCTCTACCTCCAGACATAGATACAGCAAAACAGAATATTTGAATTAAAAAAAAAGTGAGGTGCCAGACATCATGCAGAATTGACAAAAGAAATACTAGAGCTAGTTTTAGGTCCCTTTGGGCCCCTCCTCCTCCATTAAGAACATGAAGGGGTTAAGATTATGGAGAAGCAGAGAGGGGATTTATAATGAGGATTTTTGGAGGAAGCTGTTGAAAATGTTGCAGGTGCCCCCCCTTCCACCTCTGCTAAGGAGTTATCCTTTTCCCTTTCCAACACTGAGTTTGTGGGTGCAGGGACACATATCTCGTCTTTCAGTCACCAGACCACAAGGGGCCAGAGCCAGACCTTGATATATAGGACTTGAATCCAGAAACCTTGGACTGGATGCAATTATGGGATGAGACCTGAGTGTAGACTCCATTGCGGAGGGGATAAGCATGGTTCTACATGTGGCAAGCAGGATGTGCATAGAAATTTGGGGAGCAACAGGGACAGATCAAGGCAGAGTGTGGCTACCCAACATCTGTCTACTCTTCCTCCTTAGAAATAGAAACCCAGATTCTTACAGATACCACCTGGAATGAAGAATACACTTTCCAATCTGCCTTTCAGCTAAATGTTAACATGTGACAACATTCTGAACAGAAATAGGAACAAAAATTTTGTGTACACCTGAGTGTCCTTAAAGGGAAGAAACATGCCTTTCTTCTACACTGCTAGAACATGGTCGTGACGGTTTGGGCTCAGGTAGCCATGCTGGGTCATGATGCAGCATGGGGGAGCAACAAGAAAGTAGGAAACTCGGTCCCTAGTGACTTCGAGGTGTTACTCCCCCAGCCCTGGACTGTTGGCTTCCAGTGCTTATTTACAGAAAGGAAGAGATAATCATTAAGCCATTGTTATTTGAAGTTTTCTGTCACTTCAGCCAAATGTAGTTCATACCATTTCCACTTGCTGAGTACAAATTTTGTAAGGCACGTGTACACACATTTTCATTTAATCCTCACAACATCTAGGATACAGTCACTCCTATTCCTATTGTATAGATTCAGAAACTGAAGTTATAATAAATAACTTTTTCAAGGTAATATTCTATAAGTAGCAGAAACAGAATTTCTATCCATTTGTCTCCAACTTCATGGGTCATGGCATAACCACTCACCACACCTACTCAAGGGAAAAAGAACATATTTCCCTACTTCGGTATCTGTGTGGCAGACTACCACTCCCCCAAATCTAGTTTCCCCTTCTTTGCCATAGGAATGGAAACCCCAACTTTTGTACCATGCATGTGGCCAACCAGAGAGAAGACCGCATTTCCAGCCTCCCTTCCAGCAAGGTGTGATCATGGAACTGTTTTCTCAACGATGGGAGGAGAGCAGAAGAGAGGTATACAACTTCTTCCCTGTATCTTTAAAGGGCAGAAATATTCTTCCCCCCCTTCCTTCCTCTCTCCTACTGCTTGGAATACAGATGTGGTGGCAAGCCACCTTGGCCTATACAGATGAGGGCATGGGAAAGACATCCTAAGGATGGCAGAGTAACAAGACAGAAGAAGGCTTGGTTCTTGGAAAACCTAGTAAAACGAAGCTGCTGTACCTGCATGTTCCAAGACTCAAACCAGGGTCAGTCTGATTCTAAAGCCATGCTCTTTCATTTATGTCTCATATAACACAGACTTAGATTCATTAGAGTTGCCCAAAGCACACTGGCTTGTGAAGTAATGAGTTCTCTGTCTTTGGAACTGCTCAGCCGAATGTTGTCAAGGATATTGCAGTAGGGACTCCTGTGTTTTGGAAGGGGTAGTTGGAGTACAGAAGCCATAGGACACCATTCAAGTATAAGAGTCTGTGATTAAAATAGAATCTTTGTTTTCTAAATTTTTACTTCCAAAGTGAAACAGAAAACAGATGTGTGGATATTGGAGCTTAATGCATTCTGTCTCTCACCCCCTCCTCCTGCCGGTTCTTGTAAATCCCCTGAGGGAGGCACCGTCTCTGGTTATCTCTGCATCTCCCCTACCACTTTCCCTGCACAAAGTAAGCCCTTTAAACACAGCTGTTGAGTTTAATTCGAAATTGATCTTCATCTTCCTATCTGCCGATTGCCTCCTCCCTGCATGAAGTAGGCTCTCAATATGCATTTGTTGACTTTAACTGAGTTATTTGAGAAATAAAGGCTCTTCACGTACAGTGATTGAGGGGTATTTATTAGAATCATCTAGATCAGGGATGGCAAATAGATGGCTCTCGCTGCCACTCCCCACTATAATGTCTATAGCAAACATCACTAATGGATCATAGTGTACTTGCGCCTTGCCCCCAGACGTGGAATCTTAATCCTTCTCCTTTTAATGATTTAATGGCTTCTTTAATGATTTAATGGCGTCCCCTGGAGTCAGCATGCAAGATGACATTTATTTTATGCTGCCAGTGAAACTGGGTTAAATTATTATCAACTGGGTTGTTATTATTAACTGGGTTAAATTATGGTGAAATATGCAATATTTCATTACTCAGTCAGTACCTTGTGCCTGTCTAGTTTAGCCAAAAGCTCCAGGTCGGTCATGTCTGACACTCCGCCGTGAAGAATCAGGACTTTCTCATCAACCAGAGTGGCCAGAGGAAGCCAACAGAAAACATCTTGCAGTATTTTTAGTATTTTCTTGCCATGTATCTGGAAAATGATATTAAGAAGCTATTAAGTTTCCAATGATACACTCAACTTATCTGAATTAAGAGAAACTTTTACTTTTATTTATTTTTTTTAAAGATTTTATTTATCTATTTAATTGGCAGAGAGAGAGAGATACAGCGAGGGGGGAGCAGGAAAGGGAACACAAGCAGGGGGAGTGGCAGAGGGAGAAGCAGCCTTCCCGCTGAGCAAGGAGCCCGATGCGGCGCTCCATCCCAGGAGCCTGGGATCATGACCTGAGCTGAAGGCAGATGCTTAAGGACTGAGCCACCCAGGAGCCCAAAATTTTTAAAGGTAGCATACCTTATATTTATGCATCACTTCCTTGGTAAAGCCATATCTAGATTTAGAAGCAAAAATAGATATTAAATTTAGTGACAAGAGTTATGATATAACTGAATTTTTATAAAAATTCATATTTTATATACATATACATATACTTATATAGAAAAGAGACTGAGGAATAATTGCCAAAATGTTTACAATTATAGCATTATCTCGGTTCAAGAAATTATGGGATATTTTTATTTTCTTCCTTTTGCTTATCTGTATTTCTTACCTTTTCTAAAGAGTATGGATATGTGAAAAAAAATTAATGGTTTTATTAGGAGTAGGATAATGTGTAAGTTTTAAGGAAATATTTTAAATGTCAGACATTGTGTATTCCTTTATAAAATTGGAAAACTACTTTTATTTTTTTTTTTAAGATTTTATTTATTTACTTGTCAGAGAGAGAGCACAAGCGGGGGAGTGGCAGGCAGAGCAAGCAGAAAGAGAAGCAGGCTCCCCGCTGAGCAAGAAGCCCAATGCGGGACTCGATCCCAGGACCCTGGGATCATGACTTGAGCCAAAGGCAGACGCTTAACTGACTGAGCCACCCAAGCATCCCGGAAAACTACTTTTAAAATACACCTAACAAATCAGAAGCTCTGACAAAATAACTTCTTACAATCACAGGTAAACATCAAATACCCAGCGTGTTTAGTTTGTTACCGTAAGTTCACCATATAGTCCTCATGGTTTCCTCGGTTAAGATGGAACTCTTTTGGGTAAACCAACATGAAGGCGAAAAGAACCATCAGGATCTCTACTGAATCCTTGCCTCGATCCACGAAGTCACCATTGAAGACGTAGGCCTTCTCTGGTGACGGGAGGCCATTCTTCCCAACAAGACAAGTCCGAGAAGCAGCAACAAAGGAAGGGAACAGGAAATCAGGTTGAGCCACTGTGTATTTGACAGTTAATGTCAGATCGAAAAATTCTGTGCTTTCTGGCTCTCCTCCAAACATGAATTGTCAAGAAAAGATGCAAGTATTTTTTTATTGGTCTTATATTTCCTTTCTAGCCAGGCTGAGGTTATGACATGCTCATCAAAATAGTGCTTTATACAAAGCTGGAGTCTTGCCATGTGGTATGTGCAAAGGAAACCAAACTTGTGATCCAAAGGCCAATTTTAAGTTCTGGCCAAAATATCTTCTTTTTTTTTTTTTTAAGATTTATTCATTTATTTGAGAGAGAGAGAGAGAGAGCACACCCGTGGACCGGGGCGGGGGGCAAGGGAGAGGGAGAAAGAGAATCTTAAGCAGACTCCCCACTGAGTGCAGAGCCCAACGTGGGGCTCAATCCCATGACCCAGAGATCATGACCTGAGCCAAAATCAAGAGTCGGACACTCAGCCTACTGAGTCACCCAGGTGCCCCTGGCCCAATATCTTTAGTAATAACAGCAATAGCTGTCAGATTTCTCAGGATTAAACAAGACAATAAGTGGGAAAATGCTTTGGGAAGCACAGTATATATAAAGTAACATTACATTAATAGGACATTCATATATGTTGTTACATGTTCTACATTTTATAACTAAAAACAGGAAAATAGCTTTCAGGTGCTTTGATAATCAACAATTTTCTTTATTTGGAAAAAAGGAAATCAATCACTAAATAATGATTCCTTTTCTTTATTAACCTCAGATTTTTAAAACAGTTTACAAAAATATACTAAAATATAATACAGTGCTATCTTTTATATTATGTATTTGCTACTATGTAATTTTTAATAATTTAAAATAATATTTTAAAAAATCTAAGCAATGGTTAAGCATTTGTTTAATAGATACTGCATCTGAACTTCTAGAATAAGCCTCAGAGCAAGACAGGATCTTAAACATTCATACCTTATAAAATATAAATATTAAGTCATCCAGCTGGCCATGTAAGTCTCCTAATAAAGATAGAAAAAGAATATCAGTTTCTGTTGGTCCTTACCACTGTGTCTCATTTTTACTGTAAAAAGGGAAATACCCAGAAAAATCTGACAAAGTGATGGTAACTCATTTTTCCATATGTAAGATAGAGATAAATATTAATTTCCCTTTTGCAGGGATAGTTAATATTGAAAGCAGAAAACACAGTATTCGTTTTCTACATGATTACCATAAATAGTAAAGGAAGCAAAGATAGGACAGAATAGTGCAGGGTTGCCAACTCCAATGAGAACTGGAGAGATTCTGCCCCATCCAAAGTAGGAAGCTGCTATTCACTTATGGGCTCCTGTTAGGAGATTTTTCAAGAGATGTTGGAAATCTGGATTTTAATATGAAATCCTCCAATTTTCAAACGTTGGAAATTAATTTTAAAAATTTAAGAACATTCCAGGCCAAGCAAGACCCATCTGCAGTTTGCATGTGGCCCTCGAGGTGCCAGTTTACGATCCTTGGCGTCTTACAGTCTGCATTCCCCTACGACATGGGACATCAGTCCGCGGCAGATGTGTCAACATCACTGAAAACATCAGGATGTGGAAAGAATCATGATTGACAGGATTTCTCTCTGGCAGAAGACCATCTGTGGGTGGAAGGAATCATTTGCTGGGCCATTAGGGCCTGCTCAAGTAACAACAAATAAACTGTCTTCTGACAAAGGAGGATCTGGCTCTTTGCAGGGATTTTGCTCTGAATGGAGGTCGTGAGGGAGGGGGCAAATCTGAATTGCCTGGGAAAATAGAGCAGAGGCTGGGCCCTCTTGCCCAGGAGCCCTTCTTGGCACCGCCTCTATTTCGGTGAGCGTGGAGCGAATGCATGAGCGCTGTCAGCGTGCATCCCATCTCCGGCCAGCCGGCCTCTAATCTCCCCATCCCAGGAGCTCTCTTGTTTGCATCTAGCACGTGGCGCCATCTCTGACCGGCTCTTACCGCACACAGTGACCTCCTCGCTGTAACAGGTGGAGACACGGTTGATGTTTGGCAGTTGCACCAGGTGTTTCCTGGTTTCGTGCAAAAGATTCAAGACGTAGCGAGCATGGAGCTGCTACTAGGAGGAAGAGGAGGGAGAAACAGAGCAACACTGATATTCCTGCAGCAAAATGGGCCTCGCCTTTACTGCTTAATGACTGACCCCAATCACCCGAGACCCCAAGACTGACCCTAGTAAACTGCCCCTGGGACCCAATGCATGAATCCTCTCTTTTTCACCCATCTTCTGCTCTCGTTTCTGCTTTTCATCGTCACCAAATATTGAACTAATTTCCTCTTTCCTATCAACTCGATGAAAGCTTTCCTTGCCTTTTGCTTGGGAGAGATGCATGCGTATCTCAGCGAGGTGTGAGTTAAGTGCACGCATGTTGATGGTACTGAGTGATCCTTGACATTACAGGGGAAACCATCCCAACTCCTCCCGCAATGAATTCTCTTCATATGGAAGAAAGAAAGGGCTGGAATCCGGCATAGAACCAAAATCTGACCACTTCTCACACCTCTGCCTCTACCACCAGGGTTTCAAACCACTGTCGCCTTTTGCCTGGACCGTGGCAGGACCTTGACTGGTCTCCCTGCTTCAGCCCTTGCTCCCTACCCTCTAATCAGAAAACAGAATGATTATTTTAAAAAGCAAGCCAGATTATATCATTTCTATGCCAATGTCTCCCTATCTCTTTGAGAAGAGTAAGAGTCCAACCACCCTCCCCTCTGCCTCCATCCCCGACACTCTTCCCCGACCCCCTCCTCACCAGCGACAGTGGCCTTCCTGAGGTCCCATGACACTAACCCCCTAAGTCCAGGGCTGCTCCTTTTGGGTTGGGTCTGGCCTCCCTCTACATCCTACATGGAGCTGTTGGAGATGCAGGGGCCCCAGAGTGAGCTTACTTGTTTCAGTCTGAAAGCTTCCACCAGGGCAGTCGCGTGGTCAGGAAGAAGTGGGAAGGAGAGACGTGGCCCTGTGTAGCTGTCCGGGACCTCTATAGATTCATAGTCACTGAGTTTCTCCATCTCAGCGTCCTGGGGGAATGTCTTCTCAGTGAACATGCGGTTCAGGAAGTCTCCTGGTCAGGACAGAGAGGGAAGGCCAGCTTGTGATCAGATGGGCAGTCCACGGGCAGCACGAACAGTCTTCCCCTGGACCATGCTTGACGTGGAGCGGGCCAGTCTGGTGTCGGCTCCAACACCAGGGAGGAGAAAGGAATGGGGGAGTGACAACAGATTAAGGTGGGCAGGAGAAGAGGTTATGCTTTTATGTCAATGCCATTTTACTTTTATTTTAAAAGATTGCGATGTGTCAGACTTAGAATGAACAGAAATTTAGGAGCCGAGGCTTGTAAGCAGGAGGAAAGGGAAAAGCCTTGGTGGAAAAAAGAAAAAGCTCACAGGCATTTTGGTGCACTGTGAGTGTGGCAGAAGCCATGAGACCTTCCAGGGCCCTTCAGGCAAGGGCCCATCGCCCATCCTCATCTCTGGCCCGGAAGCTCGGCAGGCCGATACTGTGGAATTAACAACCTTTCCGATCCACCCGGCCAGCGGCCTTCAACCAGTGAGCCTCAGGAATTGACATATGAAGGCTCCTGCCTTCAGTGGGATCATTCCAAGGCGTGGGTTTTGCACTGTTTCCCAGGCACACTGAGTTGCTAGCTTAGTAGCACACCCCCCCCCCTTTAATGGCGGCTTTCCCTTCCCTGAATTCCTTCCCCACTCCCTCGCCACCCCCCACTGTTCCCTGCATTTATTCCTTGCACCCAAATTCTTGTCTCCAGGTGTGCTCCTGGGAGAACCCAGAAGCTGCCATTGATTTGTCAGCCTCCTTGCTCGTTCCCTGGCTGTCACCGGATCTACACTTCCTCTGCCGCCCCGCTCCGTCTGACATCTACGACCCTGAGACAGGAGGATGTGCTGTATGGCAGCTCGTACTCACGCTCATGGTTGCTGCTGGGGGTAAAGTGATCCACAAGGTAGCTGAAGAAGTCATGGAGCTGAAGAAGAACCAGAGACTCGGCTTTAGAGATGAGTGCCAAGAGAACCAGGAGGGGTCCAGATCCGCCGCGCCCCCTCCGGGCACCTGGGCCGTGCTGCCCCTGGGCTGGAAGGCAGAGCTCCGGGTGACTCCGCCCCCCATCCCGCCGCACCTTGACCTGGTCTTGCTGTCCCGCATACTCTATCGACTGGAAGATGCGCCAGGTGCAATGCCGCCTCATCTCCAGCCGTGCCGTGTAGCGCCGGTACCATCTCTGGATGAGGGTTGCTGCCCTGAAGGCTGTGACAGGGACGGAGAAGCGAGCCTGTGAGCCGGGACTCCCCGGGCCGAGGGGGGGGTAGGGGGCCGGGGGGGTAGGCGAAGGGCACCTCTCCTACCATAAGGTGGGGGCAAGATGGGCAAAGCGCCAGCCATTGCGGCCGGTAGGAAGGATTTGCCTTACCACCGGCTGGGGTGCTCTTTTCCCCCTTCCCACCCCCCACCCCCCTTCATTCTTACTTCGTGGTTATGCTACTATCACTGGAGGTTTACTGGAATTCCTACTTTTTGCTGAAAACACTATGGGTAGAGGTGGAAAGGTTGGATTGCCAGGATTCTCAAGAAATGCAACCTGGAAAGGTGGCAAGCGGGAGGCATCCTTGGAGAGTGGGACGATGTGGGGGTAGAAGGTGGGAGGACATTGTGACATTGTAGCAACAGACTGGCTATCAGGTGTCCTGGGTTCTAGGCCTGGAAATGCCCTCATCGGCTGTGTGGCTTCCCAGGAGTTTTACCTTCCTGGGCCTCAATGTCCCCATCTGGAAAGGGGGATGAACTAGAGGACTGGGGAAAACAAACAACAGACACACAGATGACTGCCTAGAATGTCAGGTGGCAGTAAGTGCTTGCTGGGCTGTGCGCTTGCTATCCCCAGACTTGTGATGGCCCTGCGGGCTCTCAGTGTCCCCATCACCATACTTGGGTGACCGCACTGACCATCCGATCTGCGGGTGGCCTTTGGGCCTCTCCTTCTGCCGGGACCTGTGCTAGGTGGCTGCGTCCCCAGGGTGACAGGAGGAGGCTTACTTCTTCCCATGACCTTTATCACCTGTGGTCAAGGACCACGGCCAGAGAAGAGAGCCACTTCACATAAATAACGAGGTTCTTCTTAAGCTCCTGGGCCTGACTGTGCCACTGGTGATGAATGGGGTATTTGTGGATAAAGCGGGATTAAAAAGGAAACCCTGCAGCTTAATTCAGGTCAACCTCGTGAACAATAGACAGATTGATTTAATATATTTAGCCTGCATTAGAGAGCTAATAGAACTCTGGCTGATTTCCCTAAGAGGAAAGTTGCTGGTGGAGTGGGAAAAGAGAACCAGGGAGGAACTTAAGCAAAGCTGAATGTGATTTCCTATGACAAAAAATGTCAAACTGTCGCTGTTTCTCAAAGGCACTTACCAAATGCTAAGTGATGAGGCTGAAGCTCTACGGCTGACGTCTGTAGACCCATGTTCAGAACAGTGAATGCAATGTCCGGAGTAAGTGCTACAGACCTTCTAGAAACTGACGGGAAGCACAGATAGCTGGACCTCGCCCTAGGCCTGCAGCGTTAGACTCTCTACAGGGAACCCAGGGGCCTTCAGGTCTCACAAGCTCCCCACATGGTTCTTATGTGCCGTGAAGTGTAAGCAATCCTGAGGAGTATCGGGGCCACGGAGGTTCTGTGAAAATGTTGTTTGCTAACACCTTGCTTCAACATTTCGAGGCGAGTGCTGCCAACTAGACATATTCCTTCCTCAGGGCCGAGAGAGCAGGCGATGCCTCTTTCTTACCTTTCCCCCCACCCAGTCCTGCCAGTGGTTACCTTTAACTGAGATAGGGGCTGTGAGGGGCAGGGTGGTCTAAGACCCTCTACCCCCTCCTTCCCAACAGCACAATCTAACACGCCTGGGTTCCTCTTGCCCCAGCTTTGTGTGCACTACATGTGGGGCTACAAGTTACAAATGTGCCTGGAGGTTAAAACGCCACGTTAAGAACAAGGCGACTGCATGGACAGGGAAAGACCAAGGGGCACCAAGGCACCAGATAGCAAATAAAGGGCTGTCTTGGCAGTATAGCCTCCTGGAGGGCCTGGCTGCTGTGGTCAGTAGAGCATGCGACTCTTTTCTCTCTCTCTCTCTCTCTCTTTTTTTTTTAAGTAGGCTCCACGCCCAGTGTGGGGCTTGAATGCACAACCTGAGATCAAAATCCTCATGCTCCCCCAACTGAGATAGCCAGATACCCCTAGAGCATGCAACTCTTGATCTCAGGGGTGTGAGTTTGAGCTCCACGATGGGTGTTGAGATTACTTTAAAAATAAAATCTTTAGGGGCGCCTGGGTGGCTCAGTCAGTTAAGCGTCTGCCTTCGGCTCGGGTCATGGTCCCGGGGTCCTGGGATCGAATCCCATGTCAGGCTCCTTGCTCGGCGGGAAGCCTGCTTCTCCCTCTCCTGCTCCCCCTGCTTGTGTTCCAGCTGTCACTATCTCTCTCTCTGTCTAATAAATAAATAAAATCTTAAAACAAAAACAAAAACAAAAACAAGAGCCTCCAGCCCCAGCTACCCAGAGAATCATGGACAAACCACCCAGCTGGACCCTTTGCAAATTCCAGACCCACAAAATCACGAGCAGATAAAACGGTTGTCTTAAGCCACTAAGTTTTGGGATAGTTTGTTATGCAGCAATAGATACTTGGAACAGGAATTATATAAATGCTTTACAAAGTTATAAAACAGATTTAAAGCAAAATGAAAAATAAATCGATCCCCAAAGATTAAAAGCAAAAGTTTAGGGGTGCCTGGGTGGCTCAGTCAGTTTAAGCTTCCAACTCTTGATTTTGGCTCAGGTAATAATCTCAGAGTGGTGAGAATGAGCCCGGTGTCTGTCTCCACGCTGAGCATTGAGCCTGCTTAAGATTCTTTCTCTCCCTCTCCCTTTTCCCCTCCCCCACAACTCACACATGCTCCCTCTCTCTCTCTATCAAAAAAACCCAAAGGTTAAACAAGTGAAACTAACCTTATATAAGTTGGAAACACAGAATAGAGTTACTTTAGATGACTTGAGAATTCAGTAATTTGTACATCCCTAGTGGACATATCCAAAGGACAAAAAGAACTACAAAGAAATCTTAAAGAATTTTCAGTAATCACATTGTTTATAATAGTATTGTTACTGTTCTGAAACTATTATTTATATATGGTAGGATAGAGTAAATAATAATAGTGTAAATAATAGTGTCATTAGGGAAAAAGATTTTTTTTTTTTAAAGATTTTATTTACTCATTTGAGACACAGAGATACAGAGAGAGAGAGAGAGTATGAGCAGGGGGAGAGGCAGAGGGAGAGGGAGAAGCAGGCTCCCCACTGAGCCAGGAGCCTGATATGGGGCTGGATCCCAGGACCCTGGGATCATGACCCGAGCTGAAGGCAGATGCTTAACATCTGAGCCACCCAGGCGCCCCGGGAAAAAGATTTTTAATGAAGAGATAGATATAAATATATCAAGGCTGTTAAGTAAAAATATTGTGTTCCTAAATATAAATTGGTCATGGTGAGTTTTTTTTCTCTAAATAATACATGTTTTCTGGATCTGTTCACTGAAAAGGGATAGAAAGGTGGAGGCCAACCAGGAAGCAACGAATACCCCACACCCTAAAGAAGTAGCCACTCTGGGGACAAAAAGGTACAAGATGACCCTGGGACATATTGTCAAGCTAGACAGCAAAGAAGCTTACAGAGATGCTGAAGCCCATGTAAACAAGGTGTAGTCACTATTCCCCTTGCTTTTCTCCTACAGACCTTTGGCTACCTCTCCTCAGCCTCCTTTGCTGACTCATCCTCTTCCACCTGATGCTTCAGCCCCAGAGTCCTTCATGGCTCTGTCCTAGGCCCTGGTCTCTGATTTGTCTTTACTCTCCCTCTAGGGTACTTCAGGGACCCATGGCCTCAATCACCACATAACATTCTGATGCCTTCCAATGCATATCTCTCCAGCCCAACCTCGCCTCCAAAATGCAGATGTGAATATGCACCCACCTTCTCAGTCCTTCTACCTGCATGTCTCACAGACACCTCAACCCCAGCAAGTATGAACTCATCATCTTCCCTCTAGTCAGAATTGGTTTTCCTCCACTATCTTTATGTCAGTAATTGGCAATAATTCCTGCCCAGTCTTGCTAGCCAGAAAACCGGAAGTCATTCTTGATCCATCCTTCTCCCTCACCCCATACATCTACTCAGTTGGATCCTGTCAGTTCGATCTCCTGAATATTGTTGGAATTCACCCTCTTCTATCCCTGCTGCCAACAACTCTGGACCAAGGTATCATCATCTCTTGCTTAGATGACTTCAGTAGCTTCTGGACTGTTTCTTCTTCTACTCTTACTCCCTCTGATCCCTTCTTCACAGAAGCCGGAGGTCTTTTAAATGTGCATATCTTACTATCAACGCCCTATTTTGAATTCTTCAGTGGTCCTTCATGCCTTTAGGGTAAAGTTTAAAATCCTATAGACGCTGAGTGATCTGGGCTCTGCCTACCTTGGCAGCCTCATGTCATGCCATCCTCCCTCTCGTTCATGTCAGACCATTCAGTTGCTCGAATATGACTCGCTCCTTTCTACCTCATGACCCTTGTACATACTGAACCCTCTACCTGAAATGCTCTTTCATCTGCTTGTTGCCCAATTTTGTTTCATTCACTTGTGCATGTATAATTTGGGATAACCCCTAGTGGACAATACTAACTCCTCAGCACACTTTAATTCAGTCAAATATAGTTCGCCAGCTCCTAAGATGTTCAGCTGACATTCTGGTGGTTTCCTCATAAGGAGGAGAAGCTGGTTTTCAGGAGTTGCCTGAGGAGAAATATAATGGTTTCCTTCTTCCATTCTAAGAAGCCCCTCTCTATGCAATGTAGGCTTTGGGATACCTAGAGCAAGTTTGGGAGATGGGAAACACATACCTTTCTCTGCATTCTGGAAAGCAAAGTGATGTTGGGTTGAGGTACCGCTTCCCATAGTGTAGGTACAAGGTTTCTGCAGGACACAGATAGCAGGTCAGAGGGAGAAGTTGTTTGCTGACAAAAGGAAGAGGGAATCTGAAAGAAGGGAATTCAGGCAGAGTATTAGTTAGGTAGACCAAATTATCTATGGACCTTGTCTCCCACATTATAAAAAACATGAGACTATCATATGAGAGCACGTTCCCCACCTCTGCAGTGTCAGTGAATGAGGTATTCCTCCCCCTGAAAGTTCCATTTGTCATCTCACCTCTCTCCCACATTTCCAGCCTTTCTACTAGCTTTTCCTTTTCAGTCTAGAAACATCCTGAAGTCTCTTCTCTTACAATCTCAAAGCTAATGATCATCATCATCATCCTTTGACTCCTATATCCCTCTAGCTACCAGCCAGTCCCCCTATTCTTCTCATTTAGACTTCTCTCAAGAGTAGACTACATATTTTCTCCTTAATTCCTCTTAAAACCACTTTTTACTTCTTACCTATTGATCAAAACCTTTCATGCTGATGTCTCCAATGCCTTCGTCTTTTCAGTCCTTACCTTGCCCAAACAGCAAAACCATCTGTCTCCAAAAGCCCCACCTTGATCAAAATTCTACTCCTTGGGTTTCTGTGATGGTGGGCTCCCTTGCATTTGCTCTACCTCTCTGACTATCTCTCTCCTTCTTGAGCTCACTTTTCTCTATCCTTTAAATGTCCATTTTTATTTGTCCTCTAGTCTCAAATGTCAGGTCTCCTTACTCTGAACATGGTCCCTGGATAACTGAATCAATGCTCACATATTCAACTATCGCTTCCCACCTCTCAAATCTATATCTCCATCCCAGATTATCCATACACGTTAGCCCCACATACCCAGCTTCCTGCTAAACTTTCACTGGGGTCGCTCATATTCCATGTGCCACACACAGAACTCATCTCCCTAAAAGCTTACTCCTCCAGCCTCATCTCTCTCCTCTTCTTTCTTCAAACTCTGCTCTTTGACTACCATGACCTATGCATTTTTGTTCTGACTTGGAATATTCTTCCTATCCCACTCCTCTTCCCTAACTTGGCTAACTTTACTCATTCCTTAAGGCTCACTTTGGACATCACCTTAGGGAAGCTAGTTTGACAGGCCCCTCCTGTGAGCTCCCGAATATCCTATTCACATCTCCATCACTGCAATAATATATTATAGTTTCCTATTTTATGTCACTATTAGACTACCAGTTCCTTGAGAGCAAAGACTGTGTCTGAGCAAATTCATCATTATATCTCTAGAAATTAGACATGGGTCTGACATGTGGCAGGGATTCAATAAATATTAATTGAATAAATTTTTATTTTTACAGTATTTATTTATTTATTTATTGCCACATTTATGTTTATATAACAAAGACCAATCTTTTTCTAGCTCCTTTTCAGGAAGCAATGTGAGATGTACTGAGTTAATGTTGAGAGTGGATTCCACTATATTTTTCCCCTCCCTCACATCTCTCCACTCTACTTCCTCTATTTTTAAAGGTTATTGTATTGGGGATTGTCAAAGAGTTATTATCTTTTCCCTTGCAAATCAAAGAAAAGCCTCACCTTGCTTGTGTTAGTTAGCTTATTTTGACTAAATAATCAAAGAGAAAGACTATGACCTCTTTTGTATGTGTGTGCAAAATGATTCCCAGATATAATGGATATCATGAAACCAGAATCTGAGTAATGGGTCAAAATGAGTATCCATCATGACTAAATCAATCCAACTTTCTCTAGATACCTGAACAGTTTTAGAGCTGAAAGGGGCATCAGCAATGATTGAGTCCACCAACTCACTTACAACTTGTTTTGATAATCGGTAACTTGCCTATGGAGACACATTGTGTGCTAAAGTGTTTGGGTTTTGGAAGTGCACAGATGCAGGTGAGCATTCCAGCTCAGCTTTTCACTAGACCTTGGTCGCTTAACCTCCCATAAACTCAGTTTTCTCATCTACATATATATTTGAGAATAATAAATAATGTATTTAAAGTGTTCTTAGAATATGGTAGAATCTCAATATATGTTGCTAGATTGGATCTGATATATTTATTTTAAAATATCAGTAACCAAAAACATGTCCCTGGCTTAAATTTAGGAGGCAGTAAAAGACATACTATCTCAATATAGCATTATTATGAACTGAATGTGTCCCCCGGAAATTCACAAATTGAAGTCCCAACTCCCAATGTGATGGTATTTGGAGGTGGGGCTTTTGGGAGGTCATTAGGTTTAGGTGAGGTCATGAGGGTGGTGACCACATGATGGGATAAGTGTCCTTATAAGAAGAGGAAGAGAGAGTAGATCTCTCTCTTTCTCTTTTTCTTTCTCTCTCTCTCTCTGCCATGTGAGCAAGGAGGTGGTCATTTGCAAGCCAAGAAGAGGGCAATCAGTACAAATCAAATCTGCTGGCATCTTGATCCTGGACTACTCAGCCTCCAGAACCGTGAGAAATAAATAATGTTGGTTAAACCACCCACCTGTGGTATTTTGTTATGGCAGCCCTAGCTGACCAAGACAAGCATAAATTGATTATTTCTGGGTCAAAGATTGTTATTATTAAATAAGTCCTCTATTGCCCTTCAGGGACCTTGTTTCTTATGAGTTTATAAATTCAAAAATGGTGGCAGAATAAGACAACCTTGTCTGTCACCAATCCTATAAAAAAGATGCTGAGATAGAAATACGACACTTCCATAGAGTGAGAAAGGAGTAACTATCATGGGTCAATAAATTATTTGAAACAACCTGTAGGGATGAAAGAAATGAAGACTCTCCTCAGGCAGCACATCTACTTGTAATTAACCCTGGTCATCAAGGGCAAAAAGGATGTGCCTTCATATATCGTGAAAGGGGGCAGGGTGCATCCAGACATCAGGATGGTGCATGGATGGTGGTAACTCCATTACAGGGTTGTGACAAGGGTGAAATGAGGTTATATATGAAGAGAACTTTGCAAATGTTTCTCACTGTAATGAAAATCATAGATGTGGAAACTCTTTAAATGACACTCTCAGAAATGTCTTAAAATCTCTCTCTCCCAGGGGCACCTGGGTGGCTCAGTCGGTTAAGCAACCGACTTGATTTCTGCTCAGGTCATGATCTCAGGGTCGTGAGATCGAGCCCCACGTAAGGCCCTGAGTGGGGCTCTGTGCCCAGCAGGGAGTCTGCTCAGGATTCTCTCTCTCCCTCTGCCCCTCTCCTACCTCCTGCTTGTGCTCTCTCTCTTCCCAAAATAATAACCACCTTAAATATTTTATCAGTACAGAATTAAGAAAATACATCACGGTACATTAGAAGTGGAATGAAACAGTATTCAGCCATGACAAAGAACAAGGCAAATCTATATGTAATGATATGAAAATATCCCCAAGATATATCATTACATGAAGAAAAGCAAATTGCAGAGCAGTATGCTTACTCTGATCTCATCTATATAAAAATATATCAGTAAATGTAAAATCAAATAGCATACACCAGACTGTCAATGGTGATTATCTCTGGGGAATGGGCTTATGTGACAAACTTTCATTTTTAACTTATATAGTTTTATTATAACTTTGATAATTAAAAATCAATAAATCATATTTTCCAAAAATTTTTCCATGTAAGACAGAAATTAGAAAGTGACTCTGACTAAATAGGTAATACATATGGCTGCCTTAATAGAAGAAAGTGGTGTATCATTGACAGATCTGTAAAGAACATTCTAGAAGTCACTAAGAAAAATGAATGGAAAGGAAAACTAAAATCATTCTCAAGGGAAGAAGTGAAAGCTTCATAAAACTGAAAATGGAAAATGAGCTGATGTGATCTGAGATTGTTGAATCGACACCTTTTGGTAACGACTAACTGCTTTTCCTGCTAGTGATTTCTCAGGTAAATAGCACATCTACACCACCTAGGTAAGATCCCTGTCCTTCTAGGATTTGACTTAGCATCATCCATATATGACATTATCATTAAAAAAAAAAAAGTTGGAGGGCGCCTGGGTGATTCAGACAGTTGAGTCCCAGACTCTTGGTTCCAGCTCAGGTTATGATGTCCTGGTCTTGGGATGGGGCTCCGCGTTAGCTCTGCACTGAGCATGGAGCCTGCTTTGGATTCTCTCCCCCCACCCCCACGCTTGCTCACATGCCCGTGTTCTCTCTCTAAAATAAATAAAATCTTTTAAAAAAAATGTTGGTAATTGTTTATCTTCTCACTAAGTGAACCTCAAAACACACACGGCCAAGACCCTCCCCGGGTGAGTTGGTAACAGGGGCTTTCTCTGACCTCTGTCCTCCAACCAAGCCTGTATTTCTTTCCTGTGTAAGAACATATGTCTGTTGCCCTCATTTCTGTACTTTAGGCTGGAAAGAAAGCTCTTACCTTCTTTGATATTCTTTACTATGACACGAAGGAGGCAGAAGCCTCTTTAACACACAGGTGTGACCTCTATCCTGTCTTTCCAGTTGGCTGAGGGCTCCCCGGCTGATGTAGTTTCTTCCAGACCTACAAGTCTGGTAAAGAAGGCCCAGGCCCAGGCCGGCTTACCTTGTTCCAGAAAGGCAGTGAGGACATCCACAGCTGCGGCCAAGCGTGCAGGGCTCCCCGCCTCACGGCAGTAGGCACCCCTTCACCTCAATTGGATCAGGCCTGCGAGGAGGATTTGAAAGGGGAGACTGCGTAGTCAGGGTGTCTCCCTCACACCTAGGCTTGACTCCTGCAGACAGTTTCTCCCTGGCTCTCTCCCGCCCTAGCCCTGGGTCTAAGCCTTCTTACCCCCCCAGATTAGGAGGCTGTGTTTCTCAAGCCACGTAGGCGCAGCCTGAGCTCCTTAACCCAGAAATAGACGAGTGCTGACCACACAGGGCGTGAGGCTCAGAGCGGTCTGGACCCGGGGTCCTCCCTGCAGGCCCCCAGGACACCAGGCACTCTTTCCTCTGGCTGGCTTTTCTCTGTTGGCAAAACGTGATGGAAACATCTTGCCTTTTCTTGTCTACGTCTCTTACGTTTCTTGTTTACTTTTCTTAGGACATAACATAAACGATTAATATGTTAAAATACTAATCACTATTCCCAGACAACTTATTTGTCAATTAATCTAAGATGCTCATGTGTATGCTGGTAGGTACTAAATGTGCCATGGGAATCTGCAAAGAAATTTATGCTTTATTTGCATCTGTTTAGGAGGTCAAGCTTGTTATTGTTATTCAAATCTTCTGTATCCTTATGTATTCCTCCCTATCTGTTCATCTTGGAAAAAAATGTTTCAAAGATTTCCATGATAAGTACAGATTTAGCCATTTATCCTTGGATTTCTGAATCTTTGCCTATGTTTTGTAGCTCTATATTAAATACATATTGAATCATATAAAATTGCCATTACATAATTATGTATTTATAATATATGAAGGCTTATGGATGCTTTTCTTGGTAGAGAGTGATTTATGCAAAATAAAATATCACTCTGCCAAAATCCATTTTGGCTTGAATTCTCTTTTGTCTGATATTGATATTTTCACATTGACTCACTTTATTTGGTGGTTGACTGCTAACATTTTCCCTCCAAATTCACTAAAAGTTAAAAGACTGATAAAATCCTGTATTATTGAGAGTATGAGAAAAGGAGCCTCTCCATATACTACTGATGGGAATGTAAATTGTTTCACTTTGTTGGAATTAAACTAGATTAAATTTTAATTGTGATTTATTAAGTTGTGTCCTTATTTTTTAGCTGAAAAACATTATTTTTAAAATATTTTTTATTTGAATATAGTTGACACACAATGTTACATTAGTTTCAGGTATACAACATAGTGATTCAACAACTCTTTATGTTATGCTGGGCTCACAAGGGTAGCTACCATCTGTCACCATACAACGCTATTACAGTATCATTGACTGTATTCCCTATATTGTGCCTTTTCTTCTCATGACTTATTTATTCCATAACTGGAAACCTGTATCTCTACTCCCCTTTACCTATTTTGTCCATCCTCCCACCCTTTTCCTCTCTGGCAACCATCAGTTTATTCTCTATATTTACAGGTCTGATTCTGCTGTTTATTCGTTTTGTTTTTTATATATGAGTGAAATCATATGGTATTTGTTTTTCTCAATATGACTTATTTCACTTAGTATAATACCCTCTAGGTTCATCTATGTTATCACAAATGGCACAATCTTATCCTTTTTTATGGCTGTGTAATATTCCACCAGATATATATACCGTATCTTCCTTACCCATTCATCTGTCCATGGACACTTAGGTTGCTCCCTTATCTTGACTATTGTTAATAATGCTGCAATAAATACAGGAGCAAATATATCTTTTCAAATTAGTGTTTTCATATTCTTTTGGGTAAATACCCAATAGTGGAATTATTGGATCATATGGTGATTCTAGTTTTAATCTTTTGAGGAACCTCCATACTGTTTTCCTTGGTGGCTATACCAATTTACATTCCCACCAACAGGGTATAAGAGTTCCTTTTTCTCCACATTCTCACCAATACTTGCTATTTCTTGTTTTTTTGATTTTAGACATTCTTTTTTTTTTTTTTTTAAAGATTTTATTTATTTATTTGAGAGAGAGAGAATGAGAGAGAGCACATGAGAGGGGGGAGGGTCAGAGGGAGAAGCAGACTCCCTGCCGAGCAGGGAGCCCGATGCGGGACTCGATCCCGGGACTCCAGGATCATGACCTGAGCCGAAGGCAGTCGCTTAACCAACTGAGCCACCCAGGCGCCCCTTGATTTTAGACATTCTGATAGATGTGAGGTGATAGCTCATTGTGGTTTTGATTTGTATTTCCCTGATGATTAGTGATATTGAGCATCTTTTCATGTGTCTATTGCCCATCTCTATGTCTTTTTTGGAAAAATGTCTCTTCAGGTCTTCTGCCTTTTTTTTTTTATATATATATTTTATTTATTTATTTGACAGAGAGACAGAAAGAGAGCACAAGCAGGGGGAGCAGCAAGCAGAGGGAGAATCTCAAGGGAAGCTGGCTCTCCGCTGAGCAGGGAGCCCGACGCGGGGCTCGATCCCAGGACCCCAGGATCATGACCAGAGCTAAAGACAGATGCTTAACTGACTGAGCCACCCAGGCGCCCCTTCTGCCCATTTTTAAATTGGATTGTATTTATGGTATTGAGTTGTATAAGTTCTTTATATATTTTGGATATGAATCCCTTATTGGATATTTCATGTGTAAATATCTCCTATTCAGTGTTTTTTTTGTTTTGTTGATAGTTTCCTTTGCTGTACAGGTTTTTATTTTGGTGTAGTCCTAACAGTTTATTTCTGCTTTTGTTTCCCTTACCTTAGGAGATGTATCTAGAAAAATGTTGCTATGGCTGATGTCAGAGAAATTACTGCCTGTGTTCCCTTTTAGGTAGTTTTATGGTTTCAGGTCTCACATTTAGGTCTTTAATCCATTTTTAGTTTATTTTTGTGTATGGTGTTAGAAAGTGGCCCAGTTTCGTTCATTTACATATAGCTGTCCAGTTTTCACAGCACCATTTATTAAAGAAATGATCTTTTCCCCATTGTATATTCTTGCCTCCTTTATCATAAATTAACCATATAAGCATGGGTTTAGTTCTGGGCTCTCTATTCTGTTCCATTGATCTATGTGTCTGTTTTTGTGCCAGTCCCATACTCTCTTGATGATGACAGCTTTGTAATAGAGCTGAATTGTGGTGCCTCCAGCTTTGTTCTTTCTCAAGATTGCTTTAGCTGTTTGGGGTCTTCTGTGGTTCCATACACATTCTAGTATTTGTTCTAGTTTTGTGAAAAATGCTGCTTTCAATTCAATTACAAATCTGTAACATGTAAACCCTTTGATCTAGAAATTTCACTTTTAAGTATCTTCTAGAACTATACACCCATACAAAAAGTATTTAAGGATTTTCATTACCATGTTGTTTATGATCATGAAAAATTGGAAACAACTTAAAAATTCATAAATTGCAGAATGGATAGCCAAGTTATTATACATACAGGATGGTCCTATGTAGTCATTTAAAAATATATAGATCAATATCCTCTGTCAAGAAAAGATGGTTCCTATTTTTTGTTAAGTGAACAAGGCAACCTTCTGAAATATATAATCTAACCTCATTTTGAAGAAAAATCCTATTTTATTGATCATGTTTTCTAGTTTCTGTATTGATGCTTTGGCATCTTGGGGCCTTGCTATCCCCCAGCAAGGCAGTGCCCTTCCCAGGGTTAGCTGATTCCTACCTATGGCAAAGGACCGTGAACTAGGCTTTCCTAGGCAAGCCACCCAATACAGAGTCCTCATCCCCCAACCATGGCCTGTAAGAGCTTTTCTACTCAGGGACACTATTCCCCTGCCCTCATTACCCAGGGCCACTATCTGACAACTTAGGGCAGCTCCTATACCCTGGAGCTGATGAAATTATTCAAACTAGCCAATCCTAGACCTGTCTAGCCTGCTCACCCCGTGTCAGCACTTCCTTCCCTCAAAAACCACAAAAGTTCTCTAACTTACACACAGTTCCCTGCTCTGCCTGCCTGTGACCAATCTCGGCATTCTTTCCTGTGGCCCGGCAGGCACCTGCTGTGTCCCCTTCCTCTTGGGAACTGTAACAAACTATCTAATGGCAACTGGCCCCTGATCTGTTAGCCTCACCAGAGTTGAATAAAATCTACATTTTAAAACACATATGCATTAAAAAAAAAACTCTTCATGAATACAGATAGCAGTTATCTCTAGGGAATGCTATTGGGGAGAGAGCAATCTATGAGTGGGGAAGACAGGCAAAAGGTTACTACTATGTACTGTTTGATTTATTGATTTATTTAAAGATTTTATTTATTTTTATTTTTATTTACTTTTATTTATTTATTTATTTATTTGACAGAGAGAGAGAGATAGCAAGAACAGGAACACAAACAGGGGGTAGTGGGAGAGGGAGAAGCAGGGTTCCCACTGAGCAGGGAGCCCGATGCGGGGCTCAATCCCAGGACCCCGGGATCATGACCTGAGCCGAAGGCAGACGCTTAACGACTGAGCCACCCAGGAGCCCCTTATTTTTATTTTTAGAGAGAGAATGAGTGCAGGGAGGGGCAGAGGGAGAGAGAATCTCAAGCAGACTCTGCGCTGAGCATGAGCCTGACGCAGGGCTCGATCTCATGACCCTGAGATCATGACCTGTGCCCGAACAAAGAGTCAGATGCATAACTGACTGAGCCACCCAGGTGCCCCTGATTTATTTATCTTTTAAAGATTTTCTTTATTTGCAAGCGGGTGGGGGGGACAGAAGGAGAGGGAGAGGGGAAGTAGACCCCTGCTGAGCGTGGAGCCTGACGAGGCAGGGTTCAATCCCACCCCTGAGATCATGACCTGAGCCGAAACCAAGAGTGGGAGGCTCAACTGACTGAGCCACTGAGGCACCCCGATTTATTTTTATACTTGTATACTTAAAAAAAAAAAAAATACTTTAAAAATCAACTCTATCCATCTCCTATACAACCACTGTAGGACAAGCCATGTTAATTTTCTAAAAACACTTTTTACTAAACTTATTTTTTGGCTTTTAAAAATTTTTATTGTGGTAAGAATGCTTAACATGAGCTCAACCTTCTTAATGAATTTTTAGGTGTAAAATACAGTATTGTTAAGTACACCATAAAATAGTATATATGTACAATATTGTACATCAGGTATCTAGAACTTACTCATCTTGCCTAACCTGCAGAACCTCTCCCTAGCTCTGGCTTCTATGAGTCTATTTTAGATATTCTGTAGAGGAGGAAAAAGTTTTTTTCCTACCCTCTTAGGATCCCTAGCTGGGTCTGAGAATTGAACTGACAAAGACAGATTAACAGGAGAAAAACATACAAATTTATTCAATTGAAGTTTCCATGACACGGGGGCCTTCATAAGGAAATGAAGACCCAAAGAGATGGATCTGTGCATTTTTATGGGATGCTGGATGAGAGGAGGCAGACATGGAGGCATGTGGTAGGTTAAGGAGTATGAGGTAATTATAGTAAACCAGGGGAAACTCAGTGAGGACTGTTTGTTAGGATTCTTTTGGGTCCCACTGTCTTCAGAGACAAGGATGCTCCATTCCTCTGGGTACAGGGAGGACACGTCTGCAGGAGGGTTCTAGGACACCTGTTTTCAGGAAGAAAGGCTAGGGGGAGGAAGTCAGAGCAGCCTTCCTGCTTCTGCTGTTCTCCCAAATTCCTTCAGCTTAAAATATTCAATATGCCAATGTGCCATATCCTGGGGTAGTGTGTCCTGAGCCCCATCAACCTCAAATAAGTGGAATGTGTGGTATTTGTCCTTTTGTGACTAGCCTGTTTCACTTGGTGTCATGTCCTCAAGGTTCATCCATGCTGACACCTATGGCAGGATCCCCCCTTTATAAAGGCTGAGTGATATTCCATCGTATGTCCATACCACATTTTCTTTATCCATTCGTCGGTCCATGAACATTAAGGTTGTTTCCACATCTTGCAATCCATCTTAATTTCTTAGCTGGTCTACTAAAACGTCAAGCTAACTGATTTTCACTTTTCCATTATCAGCCCATCAATGCACTCTTCATAATGACACAGAATGAACTTAAAAAAAAAAATCGCTCATCAGCTCTTTGATTTCTGGATACTTTGGAGGGATAAATACCCTGAAAAAACATTCCCACTACAAAACTAAAGAGGAAAAACAAGCATCTTTCTTAAATGCCGAATACTTAGCTGAGCTAGCACATAATCAGAGAGGATGAAGGGAAAATAGGGAGGATGGGGTATAAAGAAAAGCTTGGGAGGGAAGCAGGCACGGGGGGCATGGTGGCCTGAAGGACATTTGCTTGTCCCAGGAACTTAGATCCTTGGGTTCTTCAACAATTTCATTGGGAGGTGGGGGATAAAGAGACACGGCCTTGGATGCACACAAGATAGAGTTAGAACATCAGCCTGCACAGGGGCTGGCTCTCCTCTGTGAAGGGGGAACCACAGGCTTGCCCTCATACAATATAAACTGAGGCTTCAATTTATACTGAATGCTCTCCTCTGTGAAGGTGGAATAATATTGCCCTCATACAATATAAACTGAGGCTTCAATTTATACTGAATGTTCTAAGAAACCACAAGCTGAGAAATTAACAGACACACATCCTTTCTGGGCGGCGTACCGCCAACCCCGGCCTTCAGGATTTCCAAAGGAACACAATCCCAAACTATGGAACACCACAGAAACCTCCATGAGGGAGAGTCAGCAAAACAAACAGCAAAGTTAGACACCTGAAGGCTTGATGACTGAATTTAGAAGCAGAGTATAAAATAAGTAGGGGTTAAGAAGTTTAACAACAACAACAACAAAAACCAAAGCTAGGAACAGATGCTATACAATAAAGATCCTAGCAGTTTGAATAAATAGCAAATAGCCCATCTAAAATAAAAATATTATCCTTGAGGGGCACCTGGCTGGCTCAGTCAGTAGAGCATGCAACTCTTGATCTGGGGTTGTAAGTTTGAGCCCCATGCTGGGTGCAGAGATTACTTAAAAATAAAATCTTTTAAAAAATAAATAAAGGGGCGCCTGGGTGGCTCAGTCGTTAAGCGTCTGCCTTCGGCTCAGGTCATGGTCCCAGGGTCCTGGGATCGAGCCCCGCATCGGGCTCCCTGCTTGGCGGGAAGCCTGCTTCTCCCTCTCCCACTCCCCCTGCTTGTGTTCCCTCTCTCACTGTGTCTCTCTCTGTCAAATAAATAAATAAAATATTAAAAAAATAAAAAAAGAAAAAAAGAAATAAATAAAGAGGGACACCTGGGTAGCTCAGTCGGTTAAACGTCCTACTCTTGGTTTCAGCTCAGGTCGTGACCTCAAGCCCCACATCAGGCTCTGTGCTCAGCAGGGAGTCTGCTTGAGATTCTCCCTCCCTCTCTCTCTACCCCTCTGGCTCATGCTCTCTAAAATAAATAAATAAATCTTTTTTAAAATAATAAATAAATAAATAAAATATTATCCTTGATATTAAAAACTCAAGAGATTCACTAAAGAAATATTTCTGATTTTACAGAAAAAAATAAAGACATGACTTGGAATATGTCATTGAGAGAGATATCCACCTCCCCCTCCCCCCCCCCCCCAATCCCAAGGGCCGAGACAGAGGTTAGAAGGTGTGATAACACACACACTTGGGAGTTCAGCCGAGAAGACGCAAGAGAATGGAGGACAGCAAGAGAAGAGTAACTGAGCACTTTTTCCAAACTTGAATAAAAGAAATAAATTTGAAGTTTGGAGAGCATAACAAAGCCCCAGCAGGCTAAATAACAAGAAATCTACATCTAGACACATCGTAGTGAAACCACACGGCACAAGGAACACAGGTCTTAAAAGCAACCAGAGATTTAGATTACTTAAATCACTTTCCTGCTGAAAAGTTCTCAATGCCTTCGTGTTGCCTGGTTAAAATTAGGTTATTCCCCAAATTTCCATCCAAAGATCATAGTCTGTAGTCTAGAAAACAAGAATGGAAGTGACTAATGAGTAGAAATTTCTAGTCTCCATCACAGTTTAACATGTCTGGCAAGAGTAAACTACTCTTGATGTTTGATTTTATTTTTTTTATTTTAAAGATTTTATTTATTGATTTGTCAGGGAGAGAAAGAGAGAGAGAGGGAGCAAGAATAAGCAGGGGGAGGGGCAGTAGGAGGGAGAAGCAGACTCCCTGCTGAGCAGGGATCCTGATGCTGGGACTTGATCCCAGGACCCTGAGATCATGACCTGAGCTGAAGGCAGACACTTAACCGACTGAGCCACCCAGGCGCCCCTTGATGTTTGATTTTAAAAAGGACATTGGATGATGGAAATGTAACAGTGTAGATCCAACACTGTCCAAGAAGAAACGGGAATATTCTGGGCCACCAGTGAGGGGTAGGGTATGGTGAGGCAGGGGTGACTGGTGCCTGGCTCACACTCCCCTCCACGCATCCCATTTTCCTTTGTTCTTGCTGGTACACCAAACAAGAATATCCCATCGATTCACTGTTCGTGCATTTTAGCCTTTTCTCACTTCATCCTCAGAGAAGTTTCTTTCCTGTACATGTGAAAAACAAAATCAAATTCTACAACGCAGCTGTGCCCTCCTTTGCATCCTGACATTTAAACATCACAAGAGCTGCTTGCTTGGGATAGCTGCTCAGAACCACACAACTTCGGGGATAAGAATGGAGGGACAACAGGAAATGTATTAGGAAAAATGTTTATTCTCCTTGCCAACATCTCTTTCAACATTTTATTAACTAATGAAAAATGACAATCAGAAATAATTTGGTTTCATATTGCTTTCAAAGAGCTATAAGAAAGTAGCTATTTAGAAAAAGGAGGCCCATCAGTTTTTATAAAGAAACATTAGACACATTATACGTGGGATGAGAATCCCATCCCACGGAAACACATGATCGAAGCTCAGACTAACAAACACTCAAACAGGCTCTATTCAAACTACAGCTCTCCATTTCTTTTAGAAGAATCTTTTTTTCTCAGACTCTTCCAGAAGCACTTCATAATAAACAAAGAGGTCTGGCCAGCTTGTTTCTTCATAAGCTGAGGTCTGACAACATTGCTACATGTTGTGGGGAGAAGGGGCTTGACCTCTGAGACCAATTATCTTTGAGTTGTTCAAGTCAGTACAGACAGCTGAGAGAGGGTCAAGGCAAGCGACGAAGAGAAGCAAATGCAAGACGCCTATCACCCACTTCAGCAATACAAGGTGCTAAGTGATCCTCCTGCCCCCACTTCACAAGACTGAAAAGCTTAATGAGGAAGGAACCTGTATTGTTCCTGAAATAATACAATCCTTTCTTTTTGTTTTGTTTTTTAAAGTACCGCTCTTCAAGAATTTCATTTTTAAGACATCATCTGTAAGGGAAGAAAAATAAATGTACTTAATTCAAACACCAATTTTTAACACTGCCATGATAAGCAAATGACCAAAACATCAGGCCAGGCTGACAGGTTCCAGAAGACCCCGGCAACAGGGAAAACTGCCTAGGTTTGGTTTCAGGCACAGCAAAAAGGACGCCTGCTTTTTCCTCATGTTCTACCTCACACCGATGGGCTCACCAATGCCTGAAATAAATTCTGCCGCTGTCCTCTGCCTTCATTATCTGTTTTCTCAGGTTGCCAAGGTGCTGGGCCTGCCTCACTATTATTCTGGCGACAAGCAAGTCTTCCCAGTTATTTCCCCCTCTGGGTCAGTGAAGTTAACACCCTGCCCTGAGAACGGGTCTGAGTAAGGGACGAAGGGCACTGGGCAGAGAAGATTAGCTCTCATACCAGCAAATTCAAGATAAATACCTAACAGTGACATTAACCTGACCCACACGACAACCGTTTGCCAGATGTCTGTCAGAAGATATTCTATATGTATAGATGTTAAAGATGTTACCACCCTCTGTGGGAAACACCAGCACACACCCACCAATGTCCCCAAATGAACAAATGACAACAAACGAGCAGAACTTTCATAGCATGGTTGAGTCCACTCTTCTGTGTACTTACTTTCAACCCAGGTTTCTGATCCTAGTCATGTACTTCTCTGGGTTGGCAGCAGTCATTACTGTAGTATAAATGGTGTAGCTGAAAACAGTGAGAGGAATTTTTATATGCACATCATTGCCTCTAATATTCCAAAGAGGAAAAACAAAATACCAACCTAACCCTTGGGACCTAGGAAAATAATACAAATAGAAGCCCATATATGTCAAAATGTTTAAACTTTATAATTCAAGTGATCACACGGCGTCCTTCCTTTCTATTTTGACAACACTATGGAAGGCCATGTTCAAATGCAAAACTTCTCGGACCCCTCAGAGTTTCACACTGCGGCAATGAGGGAGAGGCATCCGTTGGCCTCACCCCTTGCTCTGCCCTATACCACAAGCAGCACGTGTGTGGACACCTCAGGCTTTGCATCTGGGCTTCAAGCACGACTCCAGGAAAAAGCCATGCCTTGGCCACCCACCAGGCATGGGCTGTCCATAGTGGCTACACTCTGCCATCAGGAGAACACCACCCAGGATAGTGGATCACACAGGCCCCGGAAATAGCTTGGAGCTCTTCAGGCTAGGTACTTGGGCCAGACTCACTAAGCAAATGCTCCTGGCCCAGAGGATTCCTTATATCAAGGGAGGGTTAGAGGAAGGCCAGAGAGGAGCCTCTAAAGCTGGGGGATAAAGTCAGGGGGCCCATTTACCCAGATCTAAGGTTGAAAAGCACAATGTAATTTATTCAACATACTGCATAGCAAGAGACCAGAACAACATGAGTACATGCACATGCATGCACACACACATTAGGACCCCTTACCCTCACTCCCTTCATCTAATTCTTGTCCAGGACACCAGCTGGGATGCATGCTCAAGGCATCTGGAGCTGGGTTGTTCAGGATTAGGAAGAATTAGTGGCCCAAATTGTACACCTGGCTGAAGACAGCTATAAGTGTATGCAGAGCTCGTCTGAGGGTAATGGAGATTCCCTGAATAAGGACTTCAGCTATTTATTTACTTTGGTCATAATTCTATTCTCCATCGCTATTTTAATATTTTCTCTGCTTACAGCCCCATCAGAGGATGGAGTTCTATCGCAGGTTAGTGTAATTTTGTAGCACAGCACAAGGGGGCAGCATTGAGCTAACTGTTTCTGTGGAGATTTCTTTCTGAACTTTCTCACAGTGAACAGCCTTGGTTGCCAGGAATCATTACAAGGAAAGGCCCTGAGAGTCAGGGATCTATGTTAATTCTGGCTCAGCGGTGAATACCCTTTAAATGCAGTTCCTCGGGGCACCTAGGTGGCTCAGTCTGTTGAACGGTTGAGCGTTGGTTTCTTGCTTCAGATTCTTGGCTTCAGCTCAGGTCAAGATCCCAGGGTCCTAGGATCCAGCCCAGCTCAGCAGGGGAGGCTGCTTCCCCTCTGTCTCTCTCCCTCTGCAACACCCCCCCACCACCACCACTCGTGCACTCTCCCTCTCTCTAAATATAAATAAATAAATCTTAAAAAAATAAATGCAGTTCCTTTTGGGTTTTCAATTACACAACAGAGAAAAATATTACTTGGTTAACTACAATTTCTAACAATTCTATTTCAACAAAACATTTCATACGCCATTTAAACATGCATAGCCTTTAACTCAGTAACCCTACTTCTGGGAATTCAGCCAGGGAAATTAATCCAAAAGTAGGGGGGGTTGGGGGGGCATTACAAATATGTTTATTTCAGAGTTTTAATAGAGGAAAAACTAACAACTGGAGAATGCTTAACTCAACTATACAATATATTCAATTGGCTATGGTGTACCTATTTAAAATTATAAGGGCTGTTGACAGCATGGGCAATGCTTTTAAAAAATATATCAACTCTTGGGGTGCCTGGGTGGCTTAGTCAGTTAAGCATCAGTCTTTGGCTCAGGTCCTTATCTCAGGGTCCTGGACTCCAGCCCTGAGGGGGCTCCTGCTCAGCAGGGAGTCTGCTTCTCCCTCTCCCTCTGCCCCTCCCCTCTGCTCGTGCTTTCTCTCTCTTAAATAAATAAAATCTTTAAAAATATATAACAACTATTTTATTTTAATACTAATTTTTAAAAAGATATAATCATTTACATAATTATTTAAAAAACTATAAGAACACACAAAAAAAGAACATCCCTATTTTTAAAATGAATGTTAGAAGGGCAAAATTGTGCCCAACTGGAAAGGATACAGTCATTTGTGTTGTGTGGTGGAAACGGCTCCTACAGGCTGGTGAGAGCCAACTGTTAGCCATGCAGGAATCAATCGTAAGCTTGAAATAGGCCAGCTGGGAGTCTTTAAGCATGGAAGTCAATAAATGCTACAACTGAAGGGGGGGTGTCTTTGTTTTTTGGGTTCCCCTCATCCTGCACACCCACCTCCCACCCAAAGAGCTAGTTTACCAGCATAACATTGGGTATCATTTGTTACCCAAACAGCTCATTTGTTAGAGTGGCAAAGTACTAACTAATTTGTTTTTCTGTATTGGCTGTTAGAATATTGCTTACAGAATAAATTTTTTAGTGTTACTCTTTTTATCAGGCCATACTTACAGAAAAAAACTTTCAAAGGGACAATTTGAAGATATGTTCCTATCATGGTACAAAATGAAAAGGATACCACCAGTTTTGAAAATATCTTAATAGCTAAGGAATCTTAAAGTACCTGTATACAAAAGCTATTCCAGAGGCCATAGGAAAACTATTTTGTGTTTGTGTAAAAGAGGATCATTTCACAGAAAAAGAAAAATTAGTTGGGTATTTGAAACTAAAAATCGCTTTACAGGTTTTGTCTGTATTAGGCTATTTCCTGAAAAGGACCATTTTGATGTTCTTGCCTTGGAGAAAGCAGATACAAGAACATGAGAAGGTAGGAAATGCTGGGTTTGGGAATTTACTGAAGTAAAAGGAGATAAAACTGCTTTGACTTGCAGATGCTTCCTCTTTCATTTCATTAAATTAAGCCCCACCGCACTAAGCAAAAGAAGGTGTCTGTGCCCCTAAGGAGCTAATCCTAGGTGCCAGGCAATGAAGCACCACCTTGAGGGGACAATGAAGGGCAGGCTGCTGGTCTTGACAGGGGGACCTTCAGAGTTTCCGGGGCAAGTCCTGTGGCTGCCTCTCAGGTTTAATTAAGAGCTTCCTGTGACAGGAGTAGCTACCGCCCAGGGGTTCACATCAGAGGATGATGTGGGCTGCAGACCCGAGAAGCCGCTGCTCACACAATGCTCCTATCAAGGGTACAGGCTAAAAAAGAAACAACAGCTTCGATGCTGAATTATCTGTAGACGGAGCATGGTGGTAGCAGAACGTCCCAGGAAGTTAAAAGGAAGCCAGTGGTGTCTAAAGTTTAGTTCTAACAGAGTGAGATTAAGGCGCTCATAACCAGGGCAGGTGGACCCAATACCAGACTGATTTAGGATGAACACATCACTGCCCTCCTTCTTCTGGATCACTCTATCCTCCTTACCTTTGTTTTTCTTCACAGACTTCTCACCTGACTTATGATATATTTGTTTATGTGCTCCTCCCCGCCTCCTCCCTATGCCCCACCAGCAGAATGCTGGCCCCATGAGAGCAGAGACTCAGTTTGGTTCACACAGCACCCAGAAAGCCTGACCTATAGGGGCCCCCAGAACCCTGCTGAGCCAAAGAGTATGGGAGTGAGTCCCCCATTCTGGGGTGATGTATGAACAGATGCGTTTAACATGTCACTTACTTGTTACACACCGGAAACACAGACAAAACCTGCAAAGGAAAAAATCATATTACAAAGACTATTAAAAGGTAGAAGAAATATGTAGAATATCTATAGGAAGAATAAAACTACCTAACACTCTAGCCTGTCTTGGGGGGACAAGCTACAGACTTTTGAATCCTTTCTCCTTTTAAACAATGAACATATACTGAAACAAGTTGACAAAATGTCATCGGACTTTTTAGAAAGGTTTTCAGCTGGGTGAAACTCTGACTCCAACACTGTCTTCTACCACATTTGCCTGAGTTCAGAGATTTCGGAGGAGATTTTTTTTTTTTTTTAATCACGATTAACAAAGACAGCAAACATCCTGGGTAAGAGCTGGACATCACGGCACGGTAAGTTACCTGGAAGAGCGTCTCCAGGCTGAGGTTTGCCTGGCCCGTGGCATTAAGGGCTTTGATGGCAGGCGTTCTGGAAGGAGAAGGGTCAAAGATTACTTGGCACTTCAGGAAATGCCATCAGCTCTCGTACTGGGAGCCTCCGTACAAGGCCCAGCTGCCTTATCTCCCTTTCACCAAAGCAGATTCCGGCCCCCAAACATGCTTCTTGCCCAGTCTCAGACCACCATGGTAAAATTAATTCAACAGTCAAGCCCACAGGCACCATCTGCTCCAGGAAGCTGGGTGGGTGAAAATGTATTGCTATGAAATTAAGTATTTGCCACCAAACACGTGGGGCAGTAAAGCCAGGAGGAAATACCTAACAACCTGCTGTTTGGGGATGCATGGACTTCTAAAATGTTCAAAATTAGAAGGGCCAGGGGCGCCTGGGTGGCTCAGTCGGTTAAACATCTGCCTTCGGCTCAGGTCATGATCCCAAGGTCCTGGGATCGAGCCCCACATCGGGCTCCCTGCTCAGCGGGGAGCCTGCTCTCCCTCTGCTGCTCCCCCTGCTTGTGCTCTCTCTGTCTCTGTCAAAAAAAATAGATAAAATCTTAAAAAAAAAAAAAAAATTAGAAGGGCCAAAGAAAGCCCCTAACTGGTTTATTTATTTATTTATTTAAGAGAAATGTTTTCCTTCCCAAAAAGTCTTACATAGAAAACCATGATTCTTGTTCTACCCTTTATTTTTACAGTTGAGTAAACAGAGGCTCAAGGGGCCACGCAGTGAGTCATGAGCAGAGCTAGTGGTGGAATATAGGGCTCCTGACCCTGAGGCCAGGGCCAGCCTTACCCTCTAACACCCAACGAACTGCCAAGAGCCCTCCCCCCACACACTCCACTACACACTACACTCTCCCATCCCGGCCAAGACATTGGTGAGGGGGCCCAGGTACGTCTTCTGGAAGGGGGTAGCGCCTCTAGTCCTCTCTGGTTCTCTCTCATTAAAAGGGCACATCCTCCTGACCCCAAGAACACGCTGCAAACTGAACGGGGTATAGAGGCTGACCTTCGGTCATCTTTCTTAGGTGCTGGCTTCCAGTGGTCGTAATTTGTCTCCACCCGGAACCACCTACAACAGAGCACATCGTCTGGTCTTACCCAAGGTCATATGGCACATAGCTAAAGAAGAAAAATATATAAAAACCTCTAGTTTCACCAGTTGAAAAACACTATTGATACAAAATGACCAGAATCTTAATTCTACTCACGCTCCATTTAAAGGATCTAGAGGCCAAATGTCTGCTGGGCCATTTCTGTTCCTCGTGATGACCACTCCCTCCCGGGGGGACGTACCACCGACAATATAATAAACGTCAGCAATTAGGGGAGTCTTGGCCAGTTTATACACAGCTGCTTCAAAGTTTTCCGACTCACTCAGGGTCTGAACAAAAAGACAAACCTGCGTTAGCATCATCACCCACGGCAGTTATCCATACCAACTGATGGACAAATGGGCCAAAGCACATTCTCCTGACAGATTAAGCCATGGCTACCATCTCAAACTGCTCTGACCTCATCCTCCTGTCATCAGAGCTCCCGAGGTGGAAGAAACCTCAGTGGGGAGCCGACAGCAGCCGGACTTTTCTCACAAAAGGAAAGAACTGTTGACAAGTTCTAGGCCTGGCTCACCAACCATGGGCCACGTGCTTTCTAGGCAGGTCACCTTCACAAAGGACTCCCCATGTTTCCTCATTCATTTGTTCTTTCAACAGGTCCTTCCTGAAGACCTACTCCATGTTAGGCACTGTGCTGGTGTGGAGACAGAACAGTGAATATGACTGACTAACCTGTTCACTCCAAATTTCCAAGAATGACACGGAAGTCAATGGGCAGTGGTGACACAATGTATGGAGTGTCACCATGGAGAAGCAGTTGCTATAAAAGCCATAGCAGGGGACCCACCCTCACCCAGGGCATCAAGGAAGCATCCCGGGGAGGTATCACACAAGCTGAGGCCAAAGGGACAAAGGGAAGTCAGGCTGGTGAAAGTGGTGGTTGTGGGGTTGGGCGTGGGGCTGGGGAAGACAATTCTGGCTCAATGGAATAGTTCAGCAAAGGCTTGGAGATGGAAGACAGCATACTACATCAGAGCAGTGAGCAGGGTGTTCGGATACCCCCGGGGGCTCATGAAGACTTCCAAAGGTCTGTGGCATGGACAGTTAAGGGGATCGCTTTCCGTATCTTCAGCTTCCATAGGTGCTCCTTGCTCAAGCTGATCTGCTCAAGAACGTCCTGGGGAAGAGCATGCCCTTCCCACCTGCATCTTCAAAATCACTCTTGGAAAGTACGTTTTCTGCTCACCCATCCTGAATACTGCCGAGGCACAGTGTCAGGGGTGGGGATAAAGTCAAACAAAAGAACAATTCAAAATATTAGCATCTGCAAAGGTGCCATCATTCAGCGAATACACCGTCAAACCGGGGCGGGGCTTTGTGGGCCTTCCTCTCCTGTATACATCTTACTGTTAGGGGGTGAGGTATTTAGGGTTGAACTGGTTGGTTCTGAACTCAGCAAAATTATAAAGGGAGGCAATAGGAGTCATGGAACACTGTTTTATGTCACCTACACCATCCTGCAACAACTATCAAATAATTCGTTGCCTCTAACAGAATCCTATGAGAAAAAAGCCAAAGAACATCAGTAAGAAATACCGAAGGTGGTGATGACTTGCTTCATTCAGGTGGCAGAGTCAGGGTGGGACATGCACCTTATCTCTCTGGCTCAGGAAGTGATGGAAATGGGTGGTGACTGCTCGTGGGTACGGGATTTCTTTTTAGGGGAATGAAAAGGTTCTAAAATTGATTGTAGATATGGTTGCACAACTCTGACTATACTAAAACCAGGGAGTTGTATAATTTAAATAGATGAATGGTATGGCATGTGAATTGTATGGCATTATACCCCAATTAAATATACAGCTACCTTATGACCCAGCAATTCCACTCTTAAGCACTTACTCAACTGAAATGGACATACATGTTGACTAAAAGCCTTGTACAAGGATTTCTATAGCAGGCTTATTCCTAATGACCCATGACTGGAAACAACCCAATGTCTATCAATAGGAAAATTGTGGCATATTCATACAACTGAATATTCTTCAGTAATAAAAATGAATGAGCAAGTGATACAAACAACATGGATGAATTAGAAAAGCACTGGGCAGAGTGAAAGAGAGAGTCTGTACTCTAGGATTTCATTTATACATATTCTAGAAAGGCAAACTTGTCTGTGGTGACAGAGGTCAAAGAGTGGTTTCAGTGGAGGAGGGTGTCAGAGGAGGTGAGGAATTGTCGGGAAGGGAACAGGAGGGAAATTTCCAGGGACTTGGAAATGTTCTGTATCTTGTTTTGTTGGTGCTTACATGGGTGGATAAATGAGTGTGTACAACTGCCAAGACACATTGAACTAAACCCTTAAGATCTGTGCATGTCACTGTATGTAAATTTTATCTAAAACATTTAAAAATCATTTTGCTGTTAGAGTCCACCAGATAGATCTAAATTCTAGTTTCATTTTTAAATGGCAACATTCAAAATACACTTTCATCTTATGAAAAGTTTTAGGGGCACCTGGCTGGCCCAGTTGGTAGAGCATGGGACACTTGAGCTCATGGTTGTAAGTTCCAGCCCCATGTTGGGGTAGGGATTACTTAAAAATAAAATCTTAAAAAAAAAAAAAAGTTTTAGAGGTCATCTTAAAAAGATATGAAGTATATGGGGCACCTGGGTGGCTCAGTCAGTTAAGCGGCTGCCTTCAGCTCAGGTTATGATCCCAGAGTCCTGGGATCAAGCCCCACATCGGGCACCCTGCTCAGCAGAGAGCCTGCTTCTCCCTCTCCCTCTGCAGCTCCCCCTGCTTATGCTTGCTTGCTCTCTCTCTGTCAAATAAATAAATAAAATCTTAAAAAAAAAATGTTTAAAAAAATAAAAGATACGAAGGATACACAGTTTGTCAACATCTTTAGGAAGTACCCAGGTTAGAGGTTGAGGAGAACTCCAAGTCCAGAGGGACTAAGATCATTTAGAGCTAGTCGAAGAAGGGCCAAAAAGGTTAAAGCTGGGCAGGGCCAAATCCTGCACCAAATGTGGTCAAAGTACAAATTAGAATTTATATGAGGCCTGGAACTCTGCTATCTATCTAATAGGTCATGTAAAGTAAACTTTCTTTTTGTTGTGTGCAGAACTACTTTCTAATGCCTTTGTTTTGCTAATTCTGATATTTGCAAATGGAGATTCTGAAAGGAGGGTACATTTTTATCTGCAGAAAAAGCATACTGTTATCTCTTATCTCAATCAGTTATCAAGATTAGGCTATAGGCTAAAACTGTAGCCTGTAACAAAGATTCTCTCCTTAACCAATCTTTGGCTAGGCTCCTCTGAGCCCTCTCCTTGATAAGGCCTTAACCTTGGCCTATAAGGACATGAACAAACATAACAGAGTTTCTAACAGCTCAAGGCTACATCCCTAAGGTGACCCTAGCCCTTCTTCTAGTGCCTGCCTGAGAAAATAAGGCTGCCCAAAGAATTTACTGTTTGTTCCAGCCAGTGCTTAAAGATAGGGCCCCTGTCTTCCAGTCTCTGCAGGAGGGTAGAAGGCTACCTTGGATGAGCACCAGTTAGCAACCCCAGATACGTTTGACGTGGACAACCCCTCTTTTACACTTTCTGTAATTTTTCACGTCTCCCTCTCTACAGAGACATCCCTCTCTATTCCCTCATACTCCCTTTAAAACACCTGGTCACCTCTGTACAAATCAAAGTTGAGTTCAGTTCACCTTGGACATTCTTCCCTACTACAATAGTACACTACTGATTGATCTGTCCCTGCCACTGATTTCTTTTTATTGAGGTATGACTGACATGTAACATTATATTAGTTTCAGGTGTACAATGCAAGGGTTCAATATTTGCATATATTGCAAAATGATCACCACAATAAGTCTAGTTAACATTCGTCACCATCCACAGTTACAAAAAAATTCTTTTCTTGTATGAGAACTTTTAAGATCTACTCTTAACAACTTTCACTTATGCCATATAGTATTATTAACTATAATCACCATGCTGTACATGACATGCCCATGACTTATTTTATAACTAGAAATTTATAATTTATAACTACTCCTTTAACTAGTGTCCAGCTCTGTTTATCTTTGATACTTATTATCACAAAGGCTGATATGCATTTTGCAAACCCTTAGATGCCTATCCTTTTTAGGAGCTTCTTACGTGAAAGATAACATTGTTAAGTGACACAGAGCATTACAACATGAACCCACAGAAGATGAAGTTAGGGTGTGCGGGGCTCAATAGTAAGAGTACTCACAGTGCGGATAAGCCAGCTGATTGGATAGTGTCTCTGGAAAAGGGCAGCGATCACATTCTCCCACCACCAGCCTTTGTCTGCCGAGTTGAGGAAGAAACAATAAGTATAAATACGAATTGTTGCCCCAGTTCCACATTTTAAAATTCCTTATATCTTATTTCTTTCCCATAGTACAAGCTGATGGGAGAGAAAAGTTGGTGGATGAAGAGTGATTTTACTGGCATCCAGTTTTCAAAGATAAAGCTCAAATTCCATGGCACCCATAGAAAAATGTAATTTATATATATATATACAAATTTCTAGGGATTTGGAAATATTCTGTGTGTGTATACATGAATTTTCTGTATACATATTTTACATATACATAATCTTTTGTGCCTAGAAGCAATGATAATTATGTGAAAGGAAATAATTTGATTAATCATCCCAGGCAAAGCAGAAGTATGTAGCTATCAACAGAAGTGGCTCAATAAGGATTAGGAAGACTACAGAGAATATACCTTTCAGAACTTTAAGTTTGATTTGGGCTCACATTTTTTAAAAAAAAATACAAATTTACAGTCATTCTCCAAAATTTTTTTTTTTAACATCTTAAAAAAATCTTTGTTGGGGATTTATTTCCAAAGAAACAGTTTCATTCAAGACATAAGCACTGAGCATCTACTATGGGCCATACTGTGATCTGGTCCAATCCCTTGGAATTTAACAGCAAACAGAAGTAATTAGGGTGCCATGAAGCACACAAAATTTTGGTAACTGTAATAAAATAAGACAGAATAATGTAATCGTGAGTAATGAGGGAGGGTTCTTTTTGAGAGGAATGTTCAGGGTAGCCTCAATGAGTTGTAGACATTTGAGCTAAGACGGGCAGAACATTCCAGACAGAAGGCGTGGGTGTCAGGGCCCTAAGGCAGGGACAAGCTTGGTAGGTGTCAGAAAAAGAAAGATGCTGGTGCCCGTGGAACGAGGGAGAAGGAGACAGGCATAAAATGGTGTGCAGGAGGTGGGCACACGGAGTTCTGAGGTCAGTCAGGACTCTGGAGTCGTTAGGAATGGAACGGAAATTCAGTGCAGGTTTTAAACAGGGGACCAACCTGGGCAGGCCGGCTGCTGGGAAGAGAAAGAATTAGAGGAGGGTGAGAAGCCGTGATGCCAGATGAGACGCTACTCCAGCAGCACAGGTATGACGGCAGCTAGCTGAGCGGTGCAGGTGGACAGGATGGTCAGGGACAGCCCGGTTTGCGTGGTGGAGCTAAGACCCAGGGAATGACTGGTCAAAAAATTCTCCCGGTACAATCAGTGCAGCGCAAAGAAGTGCCGTATCCTGAGACACGGAAAAACCAGGAGAGGAACAGGTTTGGGGCAGGGCAGAGTGAGGGCAAGAAGAGGGGAAAAGAAAAAAGCAAGAGCTCTGCATAAGCATGCCAAGGGTGAGGCCGCTAGCAGCCATCAACGTGGAGAGGCCGAGAAGGTGGCTGGGTATTCCAATCTGGGGCTCGGAGGTCAGGCCCAGAGATGGGACCATGACAAGTAAGTGCTCCATGGCCCCTACTCTGTGCCAGGCACCGCTCTGGGAGCGTCACATCCATGAAGCAGTTCATCCTCATCCCCTGCTTTCCAGGTGAGGAGACTGAAGCACAGGGTCAACACCGCGGTGGCGGTTGCCGAGCAAGCAGGTGACAGCCCCACACAGACACCGGGCAGGCTGGCTCTCGAGTCTGAGATCTTACCTGCCGGGTGGTTTGTTAAGCCTCCCCAAACTCTACACCATTTATTGGTCCCCCTGATAGCCCTACCTTTTCCGGGGGGGGGGGGGTGTCAGAGGCCCTGTTGGCATTCTCCATAATGTCCAGAAAGTTAACTGAATATCTTATCTCTATTAGCAGACACATCTTACCTTATTGTTCAGGCATTTTAACTCCATCTTAGCAGACTAAAATAGAGCTAGTTTTCATTAAAATAAGGATAAAATAAGTATTTTAAGTAAAAAAAGGCAGTTTGACAGTATTCAGTTAAATGTGCATGTCATAGAAGAACTCAGTTATTTTTAAACTGCAAATACCTTAGGTTCTACTAATCAGTTGTTAAACAGTTTGAGTCACAAAATGATGGAAACAAAACCCACCCTTTAAATATACACTTGTTTACAGACATTCTGTGTAAAACCTTAGTAACTGTCATCTGTGGTCTGAGTACCATTGGTTGAGAATCAGTCTCACAATGGGGCACCTGGGGGGCTCAGTCGGTTAGGCAGCCGACTTGATTTCGGCTCAGCTCATGATCTCAGAGTCTTGAGATCAAGCCCCGCGTCCAGCTCCTCACTCAATGTGGAGTTTGCTTGAGGATTCTCTCTCTTCCTCTGCCCCTGTCCCCTGCTCTTTCTCTCTCTAAAATAAATAAAGAAATCTTAAAAAAAAAAAGAGAGAGAAAATCAGTCTTGCTCATAGCTGACTTTTGAGAAAATGCTGAAGAAACCCATTAGGATAAAGAACTGACTACTGGACGCTGATAACATACTCAGCCAGCAGCCTCCTGTTAAAGCCTTATGTAAAAAGGTAAGAACAGACCTAACCAAAGGAAACAGCAACGTGAAGTCGATCGGGTTCGTCCAATGACCAACACTAAACTTTAAGTCTTTCTTCTTAGCTCAGCTGCAAGTTCCTGAGGACAGAGACAAGCGTTTGTGGACCTCTGGGTTTCCCACGCTCTGTGGAACTGACTGATGTCCCTGAGACCTGGGGAATGGCAGCGGGGTCGTATAACCAACAGAGCAACTGGGCCAGGACCTGGGAGACCAGTCTGAGAACCACCTTTCCACTTCACCTCCCAGCCTCAGCTTCCTCCTCTGCATCATGAGTGGGGTCGATACTATCAGCCCTGCCTGTCTGACAGGACCTTCGAGAAGGTCTACTGAGAAAACTGACCAGAAAGTGCCCAGGAAGCTGTGGAGTGCTTTATAGCTGTTGCCTGTAGGAAGCCATCACATTGCCTGTACGTGACTGCAAGAGCTTCCTAACAGTCTTCTGCTTCCATGGTTACCCCCACACGATCCAATTTCTAGGTAGCCGCCACAGTGATTCCCTTCCTGGCCTAAAACCCTCCTAGGGCTTCCATCACACTTAAAATCCAAACTCCTCAGTCTTCCTCTCCACCTCTAATGCCAGTCCCCCATGCTATAACCACACTACCATCTTTTGTTTCTAGAATCTGCCAGGATTGTTTCGTTTCTAGAATTCCCCCAGCTTCTGCAGACCTGGCTCCGGGATTACGGAACCCGCAGTAACCGCCCCACCCCCTCCTCCGTTCTCTATCACATCTTCTTGTTTTGCTTTCTCTCTCTCTCTTTTTTAAAATATTTATTTATTTATTTGAGAGAGAGAGAGAGCACAAGCAGGAGGGGCAGAGGGAGAGGGAGAGAGAATCCGAAGCAGACTCCACACTGAGTGCGGAGCCCATTGCAGGGCTTGATCTCAGTTCCCAGAGATCATGAGCTGAGCTGAAACTGAGAGTCAGACGCTTCACCGACTGCAGCACCCAGGCGCCCCGTTTCACGTTCTCTGTAGCACTCATCACTACCTGAAATCATCTTCATTGCTTATATGCACACTGCCCATCGCCCCCGACTAGGCTGGAAGTCCTTGCTACGTAGTGTAGTCGGGATTCATCTATATGTTCAGTTGGGGGAGCAAATGAAGTACCTGGATAGAACTGACCAGGAATATGGCTAAAAATGCTCAGGAATGTGTTTTGATTACCTCGTTCATCGCCAGAAACTGTAAACTTGTATGGACTCTGACCAGTCCATAATCCTACATAGCCAATAAACGTGGTTCCTGTGAATGCAACCTGAAATCAAGAGATAGGTATCATTTTGCCATTCCCACCAAACATATATTGAAATCCTCTGTTTTATGCCCCTCATGGATTTTTTTTTCTTATAAGTTCCAACATAATAAAAACTCTTAAATAGCCTTCTGGAAGGTTTAACCTGGGGGTTCCATGGATAGAAATCAGTGGGTCTGTGATCTTGCATGGGAAAAAAGGTACATCTTTATTTTCACTCATTTCTAACTGAAATTTCACTCCTTTAGTAATGGATGCACGTAACAAATCCTGTGCTCACAGCAGGGCCTATGATTCTGCCACCACAGACACGGCAGATATTTCCACATATATAACGCTATCATACCTACCTTGACATGGTATAATTACATATCCTGAAACACCACTCATAATTATCATTATGTGAGTTATTAGATGCACAGCTAAAATTTACTAATGTGTTGAGAAAAAGTGTTAACATTGAAATGGCTATATTCCAACATAACTGGTTTTCTTTGTAATCCATAGATTTTATTTTGTGTATTATAAAACATTCTGAGAAGGGATCATAGGCTTCACCAAAGGGGATCATGCCCTAAAAAGATTGAGAAACTCCATCCTAGAAATAGCAAATGGGCTCCGATTAAAAACTTGTGTTGACTTGATCATAAGTCATGCATCTTATAAGCTCTGTGAGGTAAGAGGAAATAAGTGAGATTGTTTGCCAGTCATAATCATATTTAAATTTTAAATATTAAAAAACTATTTTACATGTATCTCTCATGTAATCCTCATGGCTATCCCATGAGTTATAGGGATCACTTCCACTTTAAATTAAGGTAACAAGCTCCAATGGTTGCAAGATACCACTATAGGACTATGAGGAGAAAAATCACACTCTAGCAGTTACTGCAGATACCAGATTTCATTTCTTTAAAAAGATACTTAGAATGTGCCTGTTCAATAAAGGCTAACCAATATTTTTTATTTTGAGAAGCAAATAGGCCTGGGTTAATATTTTTCCTTAGAAAGCTGAATTTTAGGGGCACCTGGGTGGCTCAGTCAGTTAAGCATCTGCCTTTGGCTCAGGTCGTGATCTCCGGGTCCTGGGATTGAGCCCCACGTTGGGCTCCCTGCTTTGTGGAGAGCCTGCTTCTCCCTCTCCCTCTGCGTCTCCCCCTGCTTGTGCACTGCGCGCACACTCTCTCTCTCTGCCCCCCCAGGCTGTCCCAAATAAATAAATAAATAATCTTAAAAAAAAAAAAGGCTGAGAAATAAGTCAATCAGAGAAAGACAATTATATGATCTCACTTATATAAGGAATTTGAGAAACAAGACAGAGGATCATAGGGGAGGGGGGGAAAAATGAAACAAGACGAAACTAGAGAGGGAGACAAACAATAAGAGACAATCTCAGAAAACAAACTGAGGGTTACTGGAATGGTGGGGGGTGGGAAGGATGGGGTGGCTGGGTGATAGACATTGGGGAGGGTATGTGCTACGGTGAGCACTGTGAATTGTGTAAGATTGATGAATCACAGACCTGTACCCCTGACACAAATAATACATTATATGTTAATAAAAAATACATAAATAAAAGCCATTTATAGAAGACCTAAAAAAAAAAAAGCTGAATCTAAAGTCTGTAATCTTTTTCTTCATTTATTTCTACCTCATCTGGTTGTAAAAATAATTTAAGGTAGCTAAATTACAAAGAAAAAATGCAGTGGCCTTAGTTTTTTAATGACCTTTTCCCAGCTCACTGAGCGCTTTCTTTTCTTTTTTTTTTTTAATAAAGATTTTATTTATTTATTTGACAGAGAGATACAGCGAGAGAGGGAACACAAGCAGGAGGAGTGGGAGAGGGAGAAGCAGGCTTCCCACTGAGCAGGGAGCCCGATGTGGGGCTCGATCCCAGGGATCATGACCTGAGCCGAAGGCAGACGCTTAGCGACTGAGCCACCCAGGTGCCCCTCATTGAGGGCTGTCTGTGAATTCTCCCCACTTCCATTCACGGCAGTAAAATGGGCATAATTCTCCCTCGCTGCTAAAGCCTTTACAAAATGTAACTATATGAAGAAAAAAAATAATCATACTGTCACTTCATTCATATGACACACTGACGCTCATATTAGGGTCACTCTTGAAGGGCAGAGCAAATTAAAGTTTGAAAGTAAAAATCACGTTGTAGTTTCCAAGATATGATAACACATAATTATAAATGATTCTGGGGTATAATTTGCAAACTCTTTTATCTTGTGGCTCTGAAAAACTGTCTTTATTTCTAAATGCCCGTGCTTTCCATTGTTTCTGCCAAGTCAGTTAACATAAACAGACCCTTAGCTGTAGCAAGAAACTCTAAAACACGGTCTGAGTTTGGGGGGAAGAAAGCCATTGGGCTTTGGTCCTGCCTCTGCCACTTCTCCCCAGTGTGAGCTGGGGAAACGTCCTCTGTGTAAGGCCTCCCCTTCTCACATGGAAAATAAGGATGAAAATGTTGATTTGTGCTGCTCAAAGGGCTGTGGTGAGGATCTAATGAAGAATGGTATGCGAAAATATTTTAAAAATTATGAACAATATTCAAGAATAAGAGATTAATTATTTTGTACATAACCTGTTCTTAATTTAGCAAAACAATTTCTTGGCCATGAGCCCTTAGCATAAAGACAATACTCAAGTGTACACCGTTAGATTTGGTAATAATAACTTGAGCACTAAGAGTCAAGCCATACCAGCAGACTATTTCTCATGGGCGCTCCAGGACACACAGGAACAAAAGAAGCATCAACATTTGGGGTGAGGTCTAGGGGTGCCTGGGTGTCTCAGCTAGTTAAGCATCTGCCTTCGGCTCACGTCATGATCTCCAGGTCCTGGGATCGAGTCCTGCATCGGGCTTCCTGCTCAGCATGGAGTCTGCTTCTCTCTCTCTCTCTCTCCCCCTCTGTCCCTCCCCATTGTTTGTTCTCTCTCTCAAATAAATACAATCTTTTTTTTTTTTAAAAAAAGGATGAGTTCTAGAGAGAACCGTTGAAATAATTTATTTTTACTGCATTTATTCCTTTGTCTACTTAGAAGAATTTCTGCTTATTGTAGGTAATGGAGAAAAGCATAAAGTAGTCAATTAAAGTAATTATTGTCCCATCATCCAGTAATAACTGCTAACATTTTAGCAGATTTCCTTTAGGAATTTAGTATACATGTATATTCTGTCATTGTTACCACTTAAAACCATTTTTGAAGTAGTTCTTCAGCTATAAACCAAATTGTTAACAGTGGCGAAGTAAAGGAATGAAATGGAAAAATGAGAAACTTTCACTTTATGTATTTCTGTATTGTTTTCATTTTTATGAGAAAAAGTTTTTGTTTGTAAAAGCAGATGACCAAGTATTTAATAAATGAGTTTGTAGTATTTGTGACTCAACCCCTAAATGCAAAGAACATACGAAATATAGTCCTTATCCTTAAACAGTGTCCCCCAAAGCCAAAATCTGGCTTTAGCAGGTTGTTTCATGGCAATAACATGCTTTGTGTACTCAATGAACATTAATTAAAGCTGTCTCTCCAGATGTTTACACAGAAATGTGAAAACAGTACATATTAGGTTGTATTTTTATGATGAAAATAAAATGATCTAAGTATAATTTCTTAAAGATCATACTTAGGAGAGTGCTGTGGGTCAATCATACTTATAGAATGAAGGACCATTTATCACTTGGCCACTATTTATCAAGCATTTATTACATGCTTTGCAGAGATCACTTCATGTAACCTTTATAACTACCTCCATAAAGTAATTATCAACCTCTCTGGGCTGTAGTCTGCAAAATGTGTCTAAATAATTTCCCATGTTCTCAAAGGAAGTAAGTGACAGAAACAGAATTCAAACCCAGGACTGTCGGACCTCAAAGTTGGCTGTTTCTAGCCATGACACCACGCAACCCCTCCCTATGCCAGGAGCAGCCTCAACACGGGAAAGCTGAGAAAGAGCTGATATGGACAACTGATCATATTGATAGTTATTTCCCTAAGGAAAACTGGCTGACTTCTTCAAATAGATGCTCAATAATAATAAATGACCCTTCTTTCCACGAGCCTAATGGACGTAAACCTCTCTGGTGGTTTTGTTTTTCCAGGAGTTTGATGTTTTCTATACCTTAAACTGATAACACACTTAAGCAGCAGGCCATCCTAGTGATTGCAAACTTTGGTTAGCAAGTCTCTCTGATTTCTGAATATTACAGTGTACAAACTATACCTGCCCATTCTTTAAAAACTGCACATTCACGGTCAACTTGCGTAAGAAATTTCCAAAAGGATAATCCAGATTCCGGCCATGGTAAATGTGGCCTCTGGAGTCTTGAGCCACAATACTGGTGCAGAATCTGAGAAAATAGAAAAGTACAATATGAATGAATGAGAAAAATAAGAAAAAGGAAAATGAGGTTTCATTTAAAAAACAAATCCTTAAAGTAAAACAATTCTTATAATGGATACATATGATAGGTGATCCTTGTACAAGCATATGGATTCACAATTCAAGATGAAAAGCACAGCTAGACACACCTCATCAGTGTTCATTTGGTGTTATTAGACCGTTGCCCTTAGCACACATGGCAGTGAAAAGATACGGAAAGAGAATTTCATCCTAAATCTAAATCTGAGGGGCGCCGATGGCTTAGTCCGTTAAACATCTGCCTTTGGCTCAGGTCATAGTCCCAGGGTCCTGGGATCGAGCCCCACGTCAGGCTCCCTGATCAGTGGGGAGTCTGCTTCTCCCTCTCATTCTGCCCCCACTCATGCTCTCTCTCTCAAATAAACAAATAAAATCTTTAAATAAATAAATCTGAAACTGACCCATTCTGGGCTCAGCTAGACTTCAGAACTTTGCTTATTCCTCTGCTTGGCAGTATGTAGTCTATTTAACATACCATTCAAAGCTAGTTCAAACTCACTTCTCTTTTATGAATTTCTCAGAGCATGTACAAGGGCACTAAATCATTTTGTTCCACAAAATGTTTCAGTTTGTCCTCTGAGGGAAAACAGTCAACTCTTGAGGGGCTTGGCACTTTCCCTGTCCCCATCAGGGCTCCCTGCACAGAGCTAGTAAGAGAAAAGGAACTTTTAAAAGAACTCCCAGCTGGGGCACCTGGGTGGCTCAGTCGGTTAAGTGTGTGCCTTCAGCTCAGGTCATGATCTCAGGGTCCTGGGATCGAGTCCCAAGTCTGTCCGGGTTCATCCAGGTCCGTCGGGCTCCCCACTCAGCGGGGAGTCTGTGTCTCCCTCTCCTGCTCCTCCACCCTGCTCATGCTCTCTCTCTCTCAAATAAATAGAAAAAAAAAAAAAAAAGAACTCCCAGCTGGAAAGAAGTATTTTGTAGAAAGGAGGAAGAGGTTTGTTAAGATATCTAAGTGTCTGTTTCTTCTGAGAATATGTAATGTTCTATGGAAAAATACTTAAAGACAGCATACCCAATTCTGGGGAAAGAGATATACATCCATACAAACAAAACGGAGAAGTATCCTGAAAGACTGTTGGTCATTTCTGAGTAGCAGAATTGTGGTTAATTTTTTTCTTCTTTTCTGTATTTGCTAATTTTCTATAAGGACTACATATTACTTTTATAATAGGAGAAAATAAATGTTACTTAATTTTTTTGTTTGTTTAAAAAAGGAAGTTTGGTTAGTTCTAAATTTTTCCCAGTATTTCTGGTCCTCAAAGAGTTGATGTCGAAGAGGGGGCTGATAAAACACTGGAAATGGCTAAAGCAGAGTTTGTGGAATCTCTCCCAGAGAATTTTTCAAAACTGGCAAGAAAACAATATTTCTATGTCAAGCTGAGTACTTTTTTTTAAGTAGGCTGCACGCCCAGAATGGAGCCCAACGCGGGGCCTGAACTCACGACCCTAAGATTAAGCCCCGAGCTGTGATCAGGAGTCAGACACCCAACCGACTCAGCCACTCAGGCACCCCGTAAGCCAAATATTTTAGCGTGAGGTAGCCCACAAGCTCAGGGGAACAAGAGGGGGGCTGCGGGCTTTAGGGGAAGTACTGCAGTGTGCTGGGGACACAGGAGCTTTTAGCAGCAGCTCTGACCACTCACCAGGCACCTGACTTTCAGCAAGTTTTCCCTTCTGAAGCTTGGTTTCTACACAACGGGTAATAACCATTCCCAGTGCCTGGCACTCAGGAGGCTCAGTAAAGGGTAGCTAGTATTATTCTGATTCAAAAAGCCCTACATCAGAAATGTGAACAGAACATTTCCTTTGTTCTTTTTTTTTTTTTTTTTATCTGACCAGAGAGAGACATAGCGAGAAAGGGAACACAAGCAGGGGGAGTGGGAGAGGGAGAAGCAGGTTTCCTGTGGAGCAGGGAGCCCAACGTGGGGCTCAATCCCAGGACCCTGGGATCATGACCTGAGCCGAAGGCAGATGCCCAACAACTGAGCCACCCAGGTGCCCCTCTTTTTTTTTTTTTTTTTAAGATTTTATTTATTTATTTGAGAGAGAGAGACAGACAGAGATAGCGACAGAGATAGCGAGAGAGAGCACAAGCCGGGTAGGAGGGACAAGCAGGCTCCCCGTTGAGCAGGGAGCCTGCCCATGCAGGGATTGGGACCCCAGAATCATGACCTGAGCTGAAGGAAGAAGCTTCTCTGCTTAACTAACTGAGCCACCCAGGCACCCCCCCTCCTTTGTTAATTCTAATGGCATCTGATGGTGCTTTTTGTTGTCAGGCAATTCAATACATACCTTAATATCAAATCCAAAAGTTAGAATGTTTTTATTAGAACTTTTGCTTAAATCTGCTTGAATACATAGACTCCAACAACAACAACAACAACAAAAAACGTAGAAGTAAAATTTTTCTTTTTTTGTAACTGAGAAAGTCACATGTCAGAATAGGAAAAAGATGGGGGTAGGAGATGAGGAATGGTAAAATTAACTTGGTTCAATTGAAAAGCATGTTCATTTAACAAGTTTGTCTTATCTGTGTCTTTAAACACTTCCCTAAAGAGGAAGGCACTCCGTGTTTCTTAACCTATCCTGCCTAGGGGTTCAGGGAAGATACCAGGGGACAGTAAAGCTGCCTTATCCCAAGAACCCTTTTTTCCCCCCATATCTTTTGGCAGCCAAAAGCTATTAAGCATGTCATTAGATAAGGCTGGTCTGGTGGCAAAACAGTAAGTCCCGAAGGCAGAAACCAGGTCAAACCTCTCTTACTTCCAGGACCTACTACTGAGCCAATAAGACTTAAGACTCTCCCTGCACTTTGCATGGGATCAGCTACACACTCTTAAGTGCTTTCACTTCTGTGTGCCATTTTATCCTGCCCACCCTGCCTACCAAATACTGGCTCTCCCTATTAGCCAGAACAATGTTCCCTGTGACCCCAGCCCTGGAGGGTACAGACTCTGAAAGAGAAGCCAGGATCTCCAGCCATGACAAACATGGAGGGATAAATGCAGGGGGACAAATGAGTGTTGGGATGACCCCCTGCATTATAAGGGTGCAGGGTCACTGGGTTACCTAGACGGTCCATATGAGATTGGGGTTAGTTCTAAAAACTTCCTGTTAACGTACATGTTGAGTTTGGAAAGTGGGATACTACCTGAATTGGTAGAGGGATAAAGAGGGGCTTGGGGAGAGGAAAAGGTCAATGTTGCGGTCAGAGAAGCTGCTTTCCTTCTCGAAGCTCATGATGTGCTGCTCAGATTTACCCAGAAAGGCAAAGAGGAAGCACTGGAAGTTTTAGGGCAGCCCCGGCACCACCCTATTTTTATCACACTGGAAATAAGTCTCCTCCCAGCCAGATGTGGCAGGAGTCCCTGGTAAATCCCAGTTAATCCACGCTAGCGTGGGACACTCACGCGGTGGACTCGTAAACCAGGTTGAGTAGCAGGCAGTCGGCCAGGCTGTAGTTCAGGACTTCGCACATGCCACGGATCTCGTCGGTGAAGGGCTGGGGCAGGAAGCGCGCCAGCTCCTCGACCACCTTTCCAATCAACGCGTGGACCCACTTGGGGACCTTATTCCTAAAAATGAAGAACCACGAGGGTGTTTGATCTGCTCAGGGGTTGAAGGGGTGCGACAGCCCAGGCCCGGAATCACCCAACCCGCAGCATTCCGAAGGGAAAAAAGAAAATTCGGAAAGGGAGGTAGGGCGAGCGAGTGTGGTCCCCAAAGGGGCGGACTTGGGGAAACTCGCCAGACCTGCAACAGGGGTGTGGGCTGCGTTCCCTACTCTGCGTTGAGCAGGCGGGTGACAACCTGCACGCCACCCTGACCCAGAATGTCTGGGGGAAGGGCGTGCCTCTGGTGACACCGAACTTGAAAGTCAAACCAGCCGCTCCGATCCTCCTCAAGCCCGACGCTTCCCAGAGCAGCAACAAATGCCAGCTCTGGTCTCCGCCGAGCCCGCACGCTCCTGAGGCCGCGGGTGAGGAGGCTGAGGTCGAGGGCAAGACGGTCCCCGAGGGCGGGGAGGGGTAAAGCGGCTCGGTTTACAGCCCAGCCGGCAGCACGCATCTGGGCTTCCGGCACGCGGACTCAGGCCGCAGGCGGTGCCCCGGGGCTCGGGCCCCGCGCCCGCGCTCACCCGAGGATGTGCGCCATCGTGGTGCGCAAGAAGTCCAGGTCGAAATGCCGCAGCACGGGCAACCAGCGCAGCTCGGGCGCCGCGTCCAGGCTCACGTTGAAGAGCGGCAGGGCTGGGGGCGAGGCGGCGGCCAACACCCCGGCCCCGGCCAAAAGTAGCAGCAGCGCCAGCCCCGGGCGCGCCCCCGGCCCCGCAGCTCTCATGGCTCGGGCTCCGGAGTCCGCAACTGGAACCGCGGCGGCCAGCGGGCCCGGGTAAGGGCTGACGGAGGAGGAGTCGGGGCGGTGCCCAGAGCCCTGGAGGCGGAGCCCGCGGCGCGGCTGGGCCCGCCGGGTCTCTCGCGACTGCAAACCGCAGGAGAGCAGCGGGCGCCGGCTCGCATCCGCGCTGCCGGCCCCCATCCCTCCCGCGGGGGCCGCAGCCCCGACTCCAGAGAGCGCTAAATGTGCGGACCTCTCACACCACTCCCCGCCCCATTCCTCCCCATGGGGTCCAGAGAGTGTAAACTGGGGCCTGCAGGGGGTTTAAGAAGATGATTTTCAGTAGCGAAGAGGTAGCAGGAAATCCTATTGTAGGGAGGGATCTGTCCCTTCCTCTCCGCCTCATTTGCTTATATTTAAATTCTTCAAAAGTTTATCTGGGTTTTACAAGAAGGAGAATTATTTTCTGTTCAACACTCCCACGTCTTTTCAGTTAAAAAAAAAAAAAAAAGCTTAAGAGTCAGTTAATATTTATGTGCCAAACGTTTTTGCTGACTCTCGTTTAACCATCAAAAGAGGCCAAAGATAGGTTCTACTAACTCATCCCCGTTTTCCTGATGAGCAATGTGAGGCTTGGAGAGGTTAAATAATTTGCAGGATGACACACCACTGGTGGGCCTGCGTGCTAGCCTCCAAGCCAGGCTGTCAGAATCCAAACTCCACCTTCAAAATCTTTAACTGCACCTCTCCGTTCCCAATATCTGGGAGACAGAAAACTTGTCTTAGGAAAATCACCGGACTCAGCGAGGCTGGGACGTTCTTAATGGTTAACAGGGGCTAAATGTATAGTAAATGTGTAGAGGAAATTTAGAAAGTTCATTTATTCCAGGTTTGTTTTTAACTCCCCCCTACCTCCATCAAATAGAATACACCACTGGTACCTCTGATTTCCCCCCTCCCCCCATTTTTTATGGCCTGTATGTCACTGGGTTAACAGTTTCAAGCCTCTGCTTCCACTTTTAACTGGACTTGGCGTAAAATCTAAATAAAGACCCTGGTCTTAATTTGCTCATTTGCAACAGCAGTTGTGTGCTTAAGCCACAGGCGCATCCTGAGAATCACCAAAAGAGTAAACAGATTAGTTGAGTTTAAAGAGGTGCACTTGCATTAAAAAAAAAAAAAAAAGCGACTTTCTGTCACTTAAGGTTGATATTAAAAAGATAAAAATAAAAGATCTGTAAGACAACCATGATAAAATGTATTGAATGAACAAATCTACATTGTGGTTAAACAGGCATTATTCACAATTAAGCTGAGCTTCATATAATTTTCTATATTACATTCTTCTAGTATTAAGAGGTTACACATGTTATAGGACAGTTTATTTATTTATTTATTTTTTTAAAAGATTTTATTTATTTATTTGAGAGAGAGAGAGAGAATGAGAGACAGAGAGCATGAGAGGGAGGAGGGTCGGAGGGAGAAGCAGACTCCCTGTCAAGCAGGGAGCCCGATGCGGGACTCGATCCCGGGACTCCAGGATCATGACCTGAGCCGAAGGCAGTCGCTTAACCAACTGAGCCACCCAGGCGCCCCATAGGACAGTTTAAAACAAACGTTAAAAGGGAGATCTGAAATAACAAAAACTTTTAACCCTTTCCTTTCTGCTGCTTCTATGCTGTGCAGATTCCAGAGATGGTGTACATTGATTTCATGGTTCATCTATGGATCAAAACCTAGAGTTTAAAAAAATACTTCTGTGGAGAATGCATGAAGGTAAATAACTGTGTCAGAAACATGTGATATAATGTTTTTATAGCTTGTATCTCATTTTGTTCAGTTTATTTTTTCATTTTTTTTTCCTGTTCTGGTAACACTTTATTTTTTTAAAAATTTTTAAGTTAAATTCAATTAATTAACATATAATGTGTTATTTTTCTCAGGGGTACAGGTCTGTGATTCATCAGTCTTATATACCCAGTACTCATTACAACACATACCCTCCCCAAAGTCCATCACCCAGTTACCCCATCCCTCCACCCCCAGCCCCTCCAGCAACCATGTTTGTTTCCTATGATTAGTCTCTTATGATTTGTCTCCCTCTCTGGTTTCATCTTGTTTCATTTTTCCTCTCTTCCCCTAGGATCCTCTGCCTTGTTTCCTAAATTCCACATACCAGTGAGATCATATGATAATTGTCTTTCTCTGATTGACTTATTTCACTTAACATAATATCCTCTAGTTCCATCCAGGTCATTGCAAATGGCAAGATTTCATTTTTTTGATGGCTGCATAATATTCCATTGTATATATCTATCATATCTTCTTTATCCATTCATCTGTTGATGTACATCTGGGCTCTTTCCATAGTTTGGCTATTGTGGACATTGCTGCTATAAACTTTGGGGTACAGGTGCCCCTTGGGATCACTACACTATCTTTGGGGTAAATACCCAGTAGTGCAATTGCTGGGTCATAGGGTAGCTCTATTTTCAATTTGTTTGAGGAACCTCCATACTGTTTCCCAGAGTGGCTGCACCAGCTTGCATTCCCACCAACAGTGTAGGAGGGTTCCCCTTTCTCCACATCTTTGCCAACATCTGTCGTTTCCTGACTTGTTAATTTTAGCCATTCTGACTGGTGTGAGGTGGTATCTCATTGTGCTTTTGATCTGGATTTCCCTGATGCCGAGTGATGTTGAGCACTTTTTCATGTGTCTGTTGACCATTTGGATGTCTTCTTTGGAGAAATGTCTGTTTATGTCTTCTGCCCATTTCTTGATTGGATTATTTGTTCTTTGGGTGTTGAGTTTGATAAGTTCTTTATAGATTTTGGATACTAGCCCTTTATCTGATATGTCATTTGCAAATATTTTCTCCCATTCTGCCAGTTGTCTTTTGGTTTTGTCGACTGTTTCCTTTGCTGTGCAAAAGTTTTTTATCTTGATAAAGTCCCAATGGTTCATTTTTGCCTTTGTTTCCCTTGCCTTTGGCGATGTGTCTAGCAAGAAGTTGCTGCAGCTGAGGTCAGAGAGGTTGCTATGTTCCCCTCTAGGATTTTGGTGGATTCCTGTCTCACATTTAGGTCTTTCATCCATTTTGAGTCTATTTTTGTGTAAGGTGTAAGGAAATGGTCCACTTTCATTCTTCTGCATGTGGCTGTCCAATTTTCCCAACATGATTTGTTGAAGAGACTGCCTTTTTTCCATTGGATATTCTTCCCTGCTTTGTTGAAGATTAGTTGGTCATAGAGTTGAGTGTCCATTTCTAGGTTCTCTATTCTGTTACATTGAACTCTGTGTCTGTTTTTATGCCAGTACCATACTGTCTTGATGATTACACCTTCGTAATAGAGCTTTAAGTCTGGAATTATGATGCCACCATTTTGGTTTTCTTTTTCAACATTCCTTTGGCTATTTGGGGTCTTTTCTGGTTCCATACAAATTTTAGGATTATTTATTCCATTTCCTTGAAAAAAGTGGATGGTATTTTGATAGGGATTGCATTGAATGTGTAGATTACTCTAGGTGGCATAGACATTTCAACAATATTTGTTATTTCATCCATGAGCATGGAACGTTTTTCCATTTCTTTGTGTCTTCCTCAATTTCTTTCATGAGTATTCTGTAGTTTTCTGAGTACAGATCCTTTGTCTCTTTGGTTAGGTTTATTCCTAGGTATCTTATGGTTTTGGGTGCAATTGTAAATGGGATCAACTCCTTAATTTCTCTTTCTTCTGTCTTGTTGGTGTATAGAAATGCCACTGATTTCTGTGCATTGATTTTATATCCTGCCACTTTACTGAATTCCTGTATGAGTTCTAGCAGTTTTGGGGTGGAGTCTTTTGGGTTTTCCACATAAAGTATCATATCATCTGCAAAGAGTGAGAGTTTGACTTCTTCTTTGCTGATTCAGATGCCTTTTATTTCTTTTTGTTGTCTGATTGCTGTGGCTAGGACTTCTAGTACTATGTTGAACAGCAGTGATGATAGTGGACATCCCTGCTGTGTTCCTGACCTTAGGGGGAAAGCTCTCAGTTTTTCTCCATTGAGAATGATATTCACTGTGTGTTTTTCATAGATGGCTTTTATGATATATCCCTACACTGTGAAGAGTTTTAATCAAGAAAGGATGCTGTACTTTGTCAAATGCTTTTTCTGCATCTATTTAGAGGATCATATGGGTGTTGTCCTTTCTTTTATTAACGTAGTATATCACATTGATGGATTTGCAGATGTTGAACCGACCTTGCAGCCCAGGAATAAATCCCATTTGGTCATGGTGAATAATCCTTTTAATTACTGTTGGATCCTATTGGCTAGTATTTTGGTGAGAATTTTTGCATCCATGTTCATCAGGGATATTGGTCTATAATTCTCTTTTTTGGTGGGGTCTTTGTCTGGTTTTGGGATCAAGGTAATGCTGGCCTCATAGAAAGAGTTTGGAAGTTTTCCTTCCATTTCTATTTTATGAAACAGCTTCAGAAGAATAGGTACTGGGCACCTGGGAGGCTCAGTCAGTTAAGCATCTGCCTTTGGCTCAGGTCATGATCCCAGGGCCCTGGGATTGAGTCCCGCATCAGGCTCCCTGCTCGGTGGGGAGTCTGCTTCTCCCTCTGCCCCCTCCCTCCCACTCATGCTCATTCTCTCTTTCTCTCTCTCACACAAAAATAAATAAATAAAATCTTTTAAAAATTAAAAAAACATAAGAATAGGTATTAATTTTTCTTTAAATGTTTGGTAGAATTCCCCTGGGAAGCCATCTGGCCCTGGGTCTTGTTTGTTGGGAGATTTTTTTTTTATTACTATTTCAATTTCCTTGCTGGTTATGGATCTGTTCAGGTTTTCTATTTCTTCCTGGTTCCGTTTTGGTAGTTTATACATCTTTAGGAATGCATCCATTTCTTCCAGATTATCTAATTTGTCAGCATATATATAGTTGCTCATAATATGTTCTTATAATTGTTTGTATTTCTTTGGTGTTGGTTGTGATCTCTCCTCTTTCATTCATGATTTTATTTATTTGGGTCCTTTCTCCTTTCTTTTTGGTAAGTCTGGCCAGGGGTTTATCAATCTTATTAATTCTTTCAATGAACCAGCTCCTAGTTTCATTCATCTGTTCTACTGTTCTTTTGGTTTTTATTTCATTGATTTCTGCTCTAATCTTTATTATTTCTATTCTCCCACTGGGTGTAGGCTTTATTTGTTGTTCTTTCTCCAGCTCCCTTAGGTGTAGGGTTAGGTTGTCTATTTGAGACCTTTCTTGTTTCTTGAGAAAGGCTTGTAGTGCTATATACTTCCCTCTTAGGACCGCCTTTGCTGCATCCCAAAGGTTTTGAATAGTTGTGTTTCCATTTTAATTTGTTTCCATGAATTTTTAAAATTCTCCTCTAATTTCCTGGTTGACCCATTCATTCTTTAGTAGGATGCTCTTTAGCCTCCATGTATTTGAGTTCTTTCTGAATTTCCTCTTGTGATTGAGTTCCAGTTTCAAAGCATTGTGGTCCAAAAATATGCAGGGAATGATCCCAGTCTTTTGGTACCAGTTGAGACCTGATTTGTGACCCAGGATGTGATCTATTCTGAAGAATGTTCCATGTGCACTTGAGAAGAATGTGTATTCTGTTGTTTTGGAATGGAATGTTCTGAATGTATCTGTGAAGTCCATCTGGTCCACTGTGTCATTCAATGCCCTTATTTCCTTGTTGATCTTTTGCTTAGATGATCTGTCCATTGCAGTGAGGGGGGAGGGTGTTAAAGTTCCCTTCTATTATTGTATTATTATGTGTTTCTTTGAATTTGTATTTATTGGCTTATGTAATTGGCTGCTCCCATGTTAGGGGCATAAATATTTACAATTGTTAGATCTTCTTTTTGGATAGACCCTTTAATTATTTTTTTTTTTTAATTTTTTTTTTTTTTTTTTTTAAGATTTTATTTATTTGCGAGAGAGAGAATGAGAGACAGAGAGCATGAGAGGGAGGAGGGTCAGAGGGAGAAGCAGACTCCCTGCCGAGCAGGGAGCCCGATGTGGGACTCGATCCCGGGACTCCAGGATCATGACCTGAGCTGAAGGCAGTCGCTTAACCAACTGAGCCATCCAGGCGCCCCGACCCTTTAATTATTGATATAGCATCCTTCCTCATCCCTTATTATAGTCTTTGGTTTAAAATCTAATTTGTCTGATATAACGTTTGCCACCCCAGCTTTCTTTTGATATCCATTAACATGATAAATGGTTTTCCACCCCCTCACTTTCAACCTGGAGGTGTCTTTGGGTCTAAAATGAATCTCTTGCAGACAGCATATTGATGGTCTTGCTTTTTTGTTCAATCTGATACCCTGTGTCTTTTGATTGGGTATTTAGCCATTTACATTCAGAGTAACTATTGAGAGATATGAATTTAGTGCCATTGTATTGCCTGTAAAGTGACTGTTACTGTATATTGTCTCTGTTCCTTTCTGATCTATGTTACTTTTGGTCTCTTTCTTTGCTTAGAGGACCCCTTTCAATATTTCTTATAGGGCTGCTTTGGTGATCACAAATTCTTTTATTTTCTGTTTGTCGTGGAAGATTTTTATCACTCCTTCTATTTTGAGTGACATCCTAGCTGGATAAAGTATTCTTGGCTGCATATTTTTCTCATTTAGCACCCTAAATATATCATGCCAGTCCTTTCTGGCCTGCCAGATCTCCATGGATATGTCTGCTGCCAATCTAATGTTTCTACCCTTCTAGGTTACAGACCTCTTGTCCCAAGTACTTTCAGGATTTTCTCTTTGTCTGTGAGATTTGTAAGTTTCACTTTATATTTCAGGGTGTTGACCTATTTTTACTGATTTTGAGAGGGGTTCTCTGTGCCTCCTGGATTTTGATGCCTGTTTCCTTCCCCAGATTAGGGAAGTTCTCCGTTATAATTTGCTCCAATATACCTTCTTCCCTCTCTCTCTTTCCTCTTCTTCTGGGATCCCAATTATTCTAATATTGTTCTGCTTTATGGTATCACTTATCTCTCGAATTCTCCCCTCATTATCCAGTAGTTGTTTATCTCTCTTTTTCTCAGCTTTTTTAGTCTCCATCGTTTGGTCTTCTCTAGCACTAATTCTCTCTTCTGCCTCATTTATCCTAGCAGTTAGAGCCTCCATTTTTTATTGCATCTCATTAACAGCCTTTTCGATTTTGACTTGGTTAGATTTTAGTTCTTTTATTTCTCCAGAAAGGGATTCTCTAGTGTCTTCTATGCTTTTTTCAATCCTAGCTAGTATCTTTATAATCATTATTCTGAACTCTAGTTCTGACATCTTACTTATGTCCGTATTGATTAGGTCCCTGGCAGTCGGTACTGCCTCTTGTTCTCTTTTTTTGAGGTGAGTTTTTCCATTTTGTCCAGAGAAGAATAAATAAACGAGAGAACAAAATATTAAAATGGCAACAACAACCCCAGAGATATATACACTAAACAAATCAGAAGAGACCCGAAACCGGAGTGGGGGAGGGGGCAGGGACGGGGGAAGAGAGAATATAATCAGACAGGTGAGCAGAGTAGAGCAATACCGTGGATTCTGGGTGTATTTTGGTCTGTTTTTTAGAAAACTATAACCCAAAATTGTTAAGAAAGAAAAACTTACATATGTATAAAAATAAAATTAAATACAATTAAAGGGTAGAATGTATCTGTAAAAATGGAAATTAAAAGACAAGAAAAAACAAAAGGAAAGAAAACAACAACAACAACAAAGGAAGGGATATAAACAGACAGGTGAGCAGAACAGAGCAATACACTACCTCCTGAGTATACTTTGGTCAGTTTGTTAGAGGAAACTACATCTCAAAATTGTAAACAAAGAAAAAGTTACATATACAAAAATAAAATTAAATACACTGAAAGGATAGAATGTAACTGTAAAGACGAAAATCAAAAAAGACTTTAACAAAACAAAACAAAACAAAAAAGAAGAAAAAAAAGAAAGAGAATATGATCAGACAGGTAAATAGAACATAGTCATATACTAGATTTTGGGTGTACTTTGGTCTGTTAGAAGAAACTCCATCCCAAAATTTTAAAGAAAGAAAAAGTATATATATATATATTTAAGAATATATGTATATATTTATAAGTATATATACTTATATAAGTATATATATAGTGTATATATATGTAAAGTGTATATATATATACACACACACAAATATAAGATTACAACGAAAGGATAGAATATAACTGTAAAAATGAAAATTTAAAAAGAATTTAAAAAGGAGCTGATAAAATAAGAAATTGGTTGAAAAAGGAAAGAAAAAAATTTAAAAAAAAGAAAATTAAAAAAAATTAAAGTTGAAAGACTAAAGAATCATGGGGAAGAAAGCCATGAATTCTATGTACTGTATTCCCCTAGCGCTGGAGTTCTGCTGTTGTCATTGATCGGTAAACTTGGTCTTGGCTGGCTGTTCTTGCTGATCTTCTGTGGGAGGGGCCTGTTGCCGTGGTTCCCAAATGTCTTTGCCAGAGGCAGAATTGACCCGCCCTTGCCCGGTCCGGGCTAAGTAATCTGCTCGGGTTTGCTCTCCGGAGCTTTTGTTCCCTGTAAGCTTTCCGAACAGCTTTGGAGGACGAGAGTGAAAATGGCAGCCTCCCAATCTCTGCCTCGGAGGAGCCGAGAACTCCGGGCCCTGCTCCTCTGAGCCCTCAGAGAAAAGCAATCAATCACTCCCGTCTCCCTGGTCTCCCACCGCACTCCATGCTCACCCGGCCTGTGACCGAGCATTTCTATCTCTGGCACCCGACCCCGTGTGGAGTCTCCAAACCCAGCAGATCCCTGCAGTGCGCTCCCACGCCGCTCCTCCCGGGGGAGGAAGGGGAGTCTCCCCAGATCTGCTGCTTGTTGGGTCCCTGCTGGAGGAGCAGTGGCCCGACTGTGCCGTGGATCTCGGTTTATGGCAACCCCGAGCTGAGAGCCTGCTCCACGGCTCCGTCTCTGCAGCTGGCTTCCCCGCTCCGATACCTGGGAGCTCTGCCGCACTCAGGCACCCCCGGTCTTCCTGTGACCCCGAGGGTCCTGAGACCACACTGTCCCAATGAGGGTTCCACCCCCCGGCTTAGCCACTGGAGCGACGTCCCTCAGCGGAGCCGACTTCTAAAAGTTCCGATTTTGTGCTCCGGGGCTCTATCACTTGCCAGAAGTGGCCGACGGAGGCCCCTCCCCCGCCGTCTATCCTCCCGAATATCGCCTCGGATTCACTTCTCCGCACGTCCTACCTTCCAGAAAGTGGTCGCTTTTCTGTTCAGAGAGTTGTTGCTCTTCTTCCATCTCTGGTTGAGTTAGCAGGTGTTCAGAATGATTTGCTAGCTAGCTGTCTAGCTGAGTTTCTGGGTCCGGACGAAACGAAGGTCTCCTACTCCTCCGCCATCTTGGACTCTCTTCTCTCATTTTGTTCGGTTTAAAAAGCAGTGTGATAGTTTCTGGAGCGCCTGGGTGGCTCAGTCGGTTAAGTGGCTGCCTTTGGCCCAGGTCATGATCTGAGGGTCCTGAAATCGAGCCCCACATCGGGCTCCTTGCTGAGCAGGGAGCCTGCTTCTCCCTCTCCCTCTACCTGCCACTTCCCCTGCTTGTACTCTAATAAAAAAATAAAAAATAAAAAATCTTTAAAAAAAATATAAAAGCAGCATGGTAGTTTCAACAAATTGCCACATATCCTTCAACACTCCTCCCATGCAATGGTGGAGCTTATTTCCCCTCCGAGACTGTGAGCTATACTTAATGACTTGCTTCTAGTGAATAGAATACCGCTTTAGTGATGGTGTCTGACTTGCAAGACAAGATCACAAAACACATTGCAGCCTCCTTCATGTGCTCTAGGATTGCTCGCTTTGCAGGTAGCCAGCTGCCAGGCCCTAAGGACACTAAAAAAGCCCTGTGAAAAGGTTCCTGTTTTGAGGAACTGAGACCTTTTACCAAGAACCAGAGAACAACGGAGTCTTCTTGCTAATAGCCATATGAATGAGCTATCTTGGAAGTGGATCCTCTACCCCCAGCAAAGCCACCCCCAAATTCCTGATCCTCAGAAACTACGGAATAACGTTCACTGCTTTAGCCGCTAAATTTTGATAAATTGTTATGCAGCAGTAGATAACTAATAAAGACTTGGGTAACATGAGTGTTACCACCCTAACACCTCAAATTGTAGGCATGGCTTTAGAACTGAGCAGTAGGTGGAAGCCGGAAGGACTTTTTTTTTTTTTTTTAAGATTTTATTTAAGAGAGAGGCAGAGGGAGAAGCAGGCTCCCTGAAGAGCAGGGAGCCGGATGCAGGACTCGATCTCAGGACCCTGGGATCATGACCTGAGCTGAAGGTAGACGCTTAACTGACTGAGCCACCCAGGTGCCCAGCTGGAAGGACTTTGAGCAATATTAGTGAAAGCCTAAGGTTCCTTGAATAGATTATTAGAAGTCTGACAGCTATTAAGTAGGCTGCCAGTAGTAGCTTCAGGGGAAGTGAGGAACATGTTATTGGCAACTGGAGAAAGGTGGTTATTACTCAGTAGCAGGACATTTAACAACACTGCCACTTACAGTAATGTGGAAGGTAGAAAATTTAACAAAAGAACCGAATAACCTAGCTAGATTTCCAGTCAAAATGTTGAAGTTGCCACCTACCTTCTTCTTGCTGCTTATAGTAAAACGTGAGAGGAGAGAAGCTTAGAAGGACTGCTACAAAGGATCCAGCAAAATGGTGCAGCCACTTTGGAACACAGTTTGGCAGTTTCTTACAAAACTAAACATACTGTTTTCCTATGATGCAGCAACTGCTCTCCTTGGCATTAAGCCAAAGGGGTGAAAACTTATGTCCATACCTGCACATAGATGCTTGTAACAGCTTTATTCATAATTGCCAAAACCTAGAAGCAACCAAGATGTCCTTCAGTAGGTGAATGGATAAACAAACTGTGGTATATCCAGAGAATGGAATGTTATTTAGCACTAAAAAGAAATGAAGTATCCAAACCATGAAAAAACATGGAGGAAACATAAATACATACTACTAAGTGAAAGAAACCACTATGAGAATGGTATATAGTGTCTTGACTCCCAACTCTATGACATTCTGCAAAAGGCAAAACTTGAGTAAAAAGATCAGTGGTTGCCAGAGGTTAGGGGGAAAATGGGGGTGAATAGGCAGAGCAAAGAAGATTTTAGGGGACAGTGAAACTATCTTGTATGATACTATAATGGTGAATAAATATCATTATACATTTGTCTAAACCCACAGTATATATAAAACTAGGAGTGAGGGCACCTGGATGGCTCCGTCGTTAGGCAACTGCCTTCGGCTCAGGTCATGGTCCCGGGGTCCTGGGATCGAGTCCCACATCAGGCTCTCTGCTCCGCGGGAAGCCTCCTTCTCCCTCTCCCACTCCCCCTTGCTTGTGTTCCCTCTCTCACTGTGTCTCTCTCTGTCAAATAAATAAATAAAATCTTTACAAACAAAAACAAAACTAAGAGTGAACCCTAATGTAAACTATGACTTGTGGTGATAACCATGTAGGTTCATTAACTGTAACAAACATGTCCCTCTGGTGCACTCAGTTTTGCTGTGAACCTACAACTGCTCTAAAAAAAGTGAGTCTATTTAGGGGCACCTGGGTGGCTCAGTTGGTTGAGCAGTCAACTCTTTGTTTCGGCTTAGGTCATGATCTCAGGGTCCTGGGATGGAACCCTGTGTCAGGTGCACTCAGCAGGGAGTCTGCTTCAGGATTCTCTCTCCTTCTGCCCACCCCCACCCCCACTTCCTCTCTAAAATAAATACATAAATCTTAAAAATAAAAAGTCTATTTAAAAAAAAGGATCCAGGACTGGTTTTGAAAATTCCCAGACCTAAGGTATATATGGGAACTTAGTTTGTCACAAAGATGGCACTGCCTTTCTGCGGAGATATATGTAACATAGTAATTGACAAAGAATTAGTATCCGGAATATATAAAGATCTCCTACAAATCAATAATTAAAAAAAAAAGCTATAAAAAAAGAACCAAATGGCAAAAATCTATGTGAAACAACCTCAATCTCTCTAGTAATCACTGAAATCCAAGTTAAAACAGTATCATTTTATAAACGAGAGTATTTCCTCTTGGGCCTTTATTATTCATTTTCTTACACATGTAGTTTGCTTATGCTATAAATATTTTTGTATTTTGTTCTTTTCACTTATAATAAGTATTTCCTATTGTAAACATTTTTATGGCTTCAAAATATTCCATCATGTGGACAAATTGCAACTTAACCATTTCCACACTGAGATTGGATTGACAAAACAATAAAAGCAGAATTTTAAGGATATAGTTACCATTTAAGAAGTGCCCTATACAAACATGGTGTTTAAATAGTACAGAATTAGCTGTGCTCTGTTCTCATCTGCATTTTTAAATAAGTACTGACCAGACTGTACTAGAAAAGTTTACTTCCTTATAAAAGAGAAAAAGCTCCATGTCAGTGCCTTACTTTTCTATTCATTTTCAAGATCTTTTTAAAATCTCATAAAATATGTTTAAAAAAACAATAGTTAATTTTTAGTTTTAATTTTTATACAATGAAAGGATGTGACGTGGTAGAACTGTATTATTCTTGGTAACACAGTTTAAAATGTGTTTATCTAAAATTGTTTGAAGAACAGGATATTCTAATTAAATATTCTGATTAATTCTGAGTTGCCATGTGACACTTTAGATTATAAATTTCCAAAGAATTAGAATATGAGGTAATGAAAACAAAATAACTTTTATGAAATTATACCACCTTTTAAACCGTAACTTTTTTGATTCAGGAATATTTCCTACTGCTTTCCTGTTCATCATAAGCATTAGTTTGTTAGCAAATAGCCATTTCACCCTCTTGACAGCTGAACTTCCCCCTTTTTAGGATGCTCTCAGCCCTATGCTGTGCCTTTTCTGATAGCTCCATAAGCAGCCTTCTATTATATAGTCATTTTGTAAGCCTATTTCTTTCATTGGATTGAAGGTTTCCATATGACACAAACACGGTGTTTGCAACCCACATACTGAGCATTCAATATACATTTTTATATTTCAAATTAATTCCCCCCAAAATGGAGGAGGGATAAAACAAATATTTGTAGCAACTCTTGTTTCATTTCACAAAACAAAAAATAAAAGAAAAACAGGTATCTAATCTTTGATGAGAAATTTACTGAATGTTTACTTTGTGGCACTTACTAAGTGCTTATAACATTCTCAAAATTTTCAAAACAATCAAGGAGGTAGGTGGTATTATATTTACACAGAGAGAACTGACAGGGAATAAATGCACTGAACTAGCACTAGTGATATAGTAGAGAACAGACTGCCTTTTGTGGAACTTGCTGAAATCGCATACAAAATGTATCAGCATTCTAGATTTATATATAACTTTATATATATTATGAGCTTGGAAATGGGAGTTCATCCCTGAAATGGATCCATACTTAGGACTGACAAAAAACAGAGATTGAAAAGTTGAAGCTCAGACTCTGATGACCTCTTCAAGGTAAGAGGGACCCTGAAAGATCACTCTGCCTTTGCTGACAGCATCCAACCTTGTGAGAATCTGATCTTCGGGTTTACAGAATATATTCTCAAGAGAAGATTTATAAAGTAATAAAAGGAATTGGGTAGAATTAAGATACTATGCGATTAAAGCAATAAGAGTTAAGACTTTCACCTTTTTAAACTAGGTATTTTTCTATCTTGCATATAAACCTCAGATAAGAACAGGGTGAAGCCACAGTAGAACAGAAGTCTGAACACAGAAAGGACTTTGGCCTCCGGCCTCTAAGTGGGGTACGAAGGTCCAGGGGAAGGAAGGGTAAGACTTCCAGGTACCATCACAAGTCATGCAGCAAAGCTGTGAACCCTAGCTGCTATGCCATTTTGAATTTTATTTACCTCTCTCTCTCTCGAGACACCCAGTTCAAAAATACAAACCCCTCCCCCCAAAGAGAGAGAGAGAGAAAGAGAGAAGTTTCAGGTCTGAAATATCAAATTTGCATCAGACACTCTTCCTGTTAAACATTGAAGTTGCTGAAGTTGACTCAGAGCTCCTCTCACCAGGCCAGTGCAACCTAATCAGTAAACTTCAAGATCTTCACAACTAATCTCCAAGGCCCCAAAGTTTCAAATAAAACCAAAAGTGAACACAGAAAGTGAACAAGAGAAGTTTTAGAAGCTACTTCCTAATTCTGGGTGGGCAGAAAATTGCCTTTTACTCTAAAGTAACATAGAACACTTTTCTTATCTATCACAGTATGATCTAGGAAATCTGAGGCAAAGGCACCAAACTATTTCCAAATGCAATGACTTGCAAACAGAGGATGACCATGGCTCTGTGTCCCCTGAGATCTACTCAAACATGCCTAGGGAAGGGAGACCAACACAGCACTCAACACACACAACAGTACCTATGTGACATTAGGAACCTTTTATTGAGACAAAGCAAACAGTGGTCTGAAAATACCCCAGCATGAAGGCAGGCTGAGGAAACCAATCTGATTTCTTTTTCCTCTATGGCGGCCCAAATGACGAACTAAAGACACTCCAAGATTACTATTTATACTTAAGGCAATTTAAAAAGCGAGGTCTTAACCAAAAAGCCTGTACCTGGCATTCAAAAAAATACATTTTTTGGATGGACTAAAAGACCTAATTGGCTACGGAAAATCTGTACAGCAGGGACCTGTTTTCAGCAGGTAAGCCTATATACAAGTAAGAATCTCTTACTCTTGTAACATTGTCCTGTTTTAAGAGAAAATGTTTAACGCCCATGCCCTGCAGAGGTCTCTATGACCCCAGAGAAGCACAGACCTATCTCTATTAGAGAACTATTTACACTGCACTATAAATACACATACAACACACATCTGCCCCCTCCTATTTCCCAAATAGGCTGTGAATGCCTTCTGTGAGGGGTTATGGCTCAGTCATTTTTATTATCTACAGTGACAATTAGTAGGCACCCAACATTTTTTTTTTTTTTTTGCATGAATGCTAAATGAAAATGATTTTACAACACCACTACTGGTTACATTTCAAACATTCCCACCATTACCCATCTCCAAAACAAAAACACTAAATTGCTACCAAGTTTACTATGTTTTTCACAATATAGCGCTTCAGGACTTTTTAATGTAAATAAACATTTTTGATTAATTTTCAAAATAATGATACAAATTTAGCACTCTTCTTGGAATGGAAAATTTGCTTGGAGATTACTTCATTCTTTTTCTCTTTTTCAAAAGTGCATCTCGTAGTGCCAGCTGGAACATAAGAAAAAATATTTAAACATGGGAACTCTTGGGTACCCCGTTATACTAATTTGGTTATATGGCAGTGTACCAGACTGAAATCACTAAATCAACAAATCATCCTGAGATAATTGTGTGTCTTCGGTGTGTGATGGATACTATTCCATGAATTCCCAAGCACCATTCTTTGATTCCTCGTAATTTTTTAAGATCCCTAGCTTTTGAATTTTAACAATATAGATATGTGTTTTTATTTGTTTGCTTTGTTAAAAGAATTTTTGGGGGTGGGATTGCCTGACTCTGTATCTAAATGTTCAAATTTCTTGGATTTTATGATTTTTAAATTATTGACTCCTTGCCTTTATTCATATCTGGGTCTTGGTATGTCTTTGTAGATGGGCAGGATAGCTAAGGATAGACAATTAAGGTAGAAAAATTAACAAGTTCATTTTAACCTAATTTGTATGGCTGAGGAGGTATTTCTCAGACTCATCTGTGCCTTATTTTCTCATCTGTAAAATAAAAAATCACAGTACCTGCTCATATTGTTGTATACTGATTAAGTTAGTTAAAAAACGGAAAGCTCTAGAATCATCAAGGCACAGGGTAAGAACTATGTTAGATAATGATGTTATAACCCAAGGTTACATAAGTTTCATTCTGCTCATTAAACTTTGTAATAAAGCACAGACTACTCACTAGTCTCACACATATCTCAGTTCCCTTCTCCCTTCAGCTGCCACCGTTTGAACATAAGGAACCTGTATATTCTCCTTCCTCTTCCTTTATACCTTTCTAAAGGCCTGACTTCAAGATCCTCCTCTCTCTGCCATAAGCTTCACCTTCCTTTTCTAGTCTCACCTTTTTATATATTCTTTTCTTAAAAATTAAGATTTACTTATTTATTTAACAGAGAAAGAGAGTGCACAAGCAGGGGGAATGGCAGGCAGAAGCAGAGGGAGAAGCAGGCTCCCCGAGGAGCAGGGAGCCCAATGCTGGGCTCTGTCCCAGGGCCCTGGGATCATGACCTGAGCCGAAGGCAGATGCTTAACTGACTGAGCCACCCAGGTGCCCCACCTTCTTATATATCCTATGAGTATACTCTAAAAATGTACAGTAAGACCTCATGTACACTTTTAAGCCATGTAAGACCCTTTTATTCAGGACAATAAAATACCACTGAGAGGTAGAAGGGGTATAAAATGTGATGCTCCTTTTCCAGAGGGTGCTTCGGGTGTGTGAGATAATAGAAAATATATACTGGTCTCTAGCCCTGGTTCCTGGCACAGAGCTCCTAAAACTGGTAATTTCCTAAGTGATAAGGGCATCTCCTTTTTTTTTTTTTATTTTTTTTTAAATTTTTTTATTGTTATGTTAATCCCCATACATTACATCATTAGTTTTAGATATAGTGTTCCATGATTTATTGTTTGTGCATAACACCCAGTGCTCCATGCAGAACGAGGGCATCTCCTTTTAATATTTGGCTCTGCCCGGTCCCTGACACAGGGGTCCCAAAACCCTTGTAAATTCCTAAGTGATAAGAGCACTAGGAGCATCTTTTGTACTAATGAGGCAAGTAAGTGGGCTCCTGGAGAGGGGCTGATCCAAGAAAGACCTTGGAATTTTTGGCAGCCCTCACCCCCAACCCACACACTTTTCCAGAGAGGGGAAAGAGGCTGGTAATGGAATTAATAATTGATCATGCCTATGTGATGAAGCCTTCAAAAAACCTCCTTAGTGTGAGGTTCTGACAGCTTGCAGGTTAGCGAACACATCCGCACCGGGAGGGTGATGAATCCCACTTCTGTCCACAGGGACAGAAGCTTCTGCATTCAGGACCCTCCCAGACCTTGCCCTATGTATCTTTTCATCTGGCTGTTCATCTGTATCCTTTATCACATCCTTTAATAAACTGGTAACCTTAAGTAACCATTGCGCTGAGTCCCATAAGCAGCTGTAGCAAATTAATCAAACCTAGGGAGAGGGTCACTGGTCAGAAACATAGGTTATCACCTGGGCTTGCGACTGGTTTCTGAAGTGTGTGTGTGTGTGTGTGTGTGTGTGTGTGTGTGTGTGTGTTTTGGGGGAGGAGGGCTGTGGAAGGTGGCAGGTGCAGTCTCATGGGACTGAGCCCTTAACCTGTGGGATCTGACACTATCTCCAAGAAAACAATGTCAGAATTGAATTGTAGACACCCAGCCAGTATTACAGAAAATTGCTTGTGTAGGGACAAAACCTCCACACACTGGGTGACCGTAAATGTCAGAAGTATAATGTGTGAGTAGCAAAAGAAACACACAAAAGGTAGACTGAAATGGGTTTTTCTATTTTAGGGTCACAGGTCAGTTTGGGGGATGCTCTGAAGTTGTACTGCCCGATCCAGTAGCTACATGTGGCTTTTGGATGTTTGAAAAATGGCTAGTCCAAACTGAGATGTGCCGCAAGTGTAAAACACACACTGGATTTCAATTAGTTCTAAAACAAGAAGGTACAGTATCGGGGCGCCTGGGTGGCTCAGTCGGTTAAGCGGCTGCCTTCGGCTCAGGTCATGATCCTGGGGTCCTGGGATCGAGCCCCATGTCCGGCTCCCTGCTCAGCGGAGAGCCTGCTTCTCCCTCTCCCTCTGCCTGCCACTCTGCCTACTTGTGCTCTGTCAAATAAATAAATAAAATCTTAAAAAAAAAAAAAAAGAAGGTCTGGTATCTCTAATAACTTTTATATTGATTACATATTGAAATGATACTATTTTGGATATATTAGGTTAAATAAGATATATTACTAAAATGAATTTCACCTCTTTCTTTTACTTTTTTATTTTAAAATTATTTATGTGGTTTGTATTGAATTTCTATTGGGGAGTGCTGGTCTAGGGTGAAGAAGAGAATTAAGAGAAAATTAGGAACCTAGAGTCAAGTTTTATAATGGAGAGATCTTGAAGAAAATATAGGGCAAGGATACATAAATAGAAATTCTGATTAATTTCAGGTTCCAAATGGCAAGGAAACTGGAAAACAAGGAAAAGACATTCTTGAACCAACAAGTCCAATGTCCAATGAACTCAACTCTTACTTTTAAGTAAAAAATTCTTTCATCTCATGACTCAAGAGGTGCTGGCCAGGAACAAAGCAAGGCTTCCAAATCATGCCAAAAAAATTTCGCTAAAACAACAGAGGAAGTAGGGAGTGGGGGAACATCCAAGGTCACAAAATCTTCATAATGAAGGAAGGAACAAACCATGGTGCAACTCAGTGGTTACTATTCTTCAACCGTACAATCTTATAAAGGTCTGCTGAAGGATAAGCTAATAGATGAATCAATTCAACTGTGAATTTAAGTTGAATTGGCAAAATTCAGATATTTATATATTAACATTTATTTACTTAGGGAGAGTGAGAGCAGGAGGAAGGGGCAGAGGGAAGAGAGAGAATCCCAAGTAGACTCCCTGCTGAGTGCATGGAGCTCGATCTCACGACCCTGAGATCCAGAGTCAGATGCCTAACTGAAAGCCATCTGGCATCCCAAAATTCAGATATTTAAAATCCGAAATGGCACCTTTCTTTTCACCTCAATTTTAACAACCTCTATTCAAAATGCTGTCACTTTATTATTTACATAATGTTGTTGGACATAGTTTAGAACCAGAAAAATGAAATAAGCAGATAGGTAGGTTTTATTTTTTTATTTTTTAAATATTTATGTATTTGAGAGAGAGAGAGCAAGCGAGCGAGCACAAGCAGGGGGAGCAGCAGAGGGAGAGGGACAAGCAGACTCTCTACTGAGCAGGGAGCCCGAAACGGGGCTCGATCCTAGGACCCCAGGATCATGACCTGGGCCAAAGGCAGATACTTAACCGACTGAGCCACCAAGGCGCCCCAGGTAGGTTTTAAATGGCACTTAACTCAGTTAATGCTGCCTTGGTGCCCCCATAGATGGAACACTGCCCTAGAAATCTGGCCGTTAACATTCCGGCCTGGCAGACTTATCTTGGCTAGCAATTTAGGAACACTGATTTACTCTTGACTTGATTTCCTGGTGATCCTTCAGAATACATTTAGAAATACTCTGGTACATTCCCCGTAGAGAAAGATATGAGAACATGAATTTGTTTTATTATAATAAATTACTAAAATAAGCAAGCCTACTGAGCAGCACCAGACTACACAGCAAAGGCTATAAACAGATAAAATGAAATCCTCAAAACCTGTAAACATAAAAGCTTTGCAAAAGGGCACATAAGGAAGGATCAAAATATTGTATTTCACAGATGGCAATGTCGAGCATGTTCGTATAGGGATGACCTTACAGACCATCTAGCTTACACTCCTTTCGTTATAGAGGAAGAAAATGGACGCCCCTTTGGTCACACAGGTGAATCTCAACCAAGTCAGGTGTAGGATTTACATGTCCTGACCACTTTCTACCTCTCCATGCTCTCCAATACTCCCCATTAATCCTAAGACACTCATAACACAAGGTCCTAAAGGCACAACTGTCTCAAGAGTAAAGAAGTCTTAAAATGACAACAGTATTCAAACCAATCCAGCTTCATTGAACTCACCTGCTTTTCTCGGAAGGAACGCTTGTTTTTTGCCCGGACATTATGGCTATATCGCATCATCATAAAGTTCTTCTGTTTTTTCTTCTCTTTATTTGTGGAACTGGAAAATGGGTTCATTTTGGTTTTCTTCCTCACAAATTCTTTTCGGTCTGTCTTTCCAGCCTAGCACACACACAAAAACACTTCAAGAGTTATCTAATCCACATACGTGTCTCCTCTATGCCAGGCTCTATTCCATCCTCTACTGGATGCCAAGGACAAAAAGATGGATGGAACTCAGTCCTTGCTCCCCAGGAACTCACTCCAGGGGAGAAATGACCATGATATATTGTAATGGAGCAAGGGAAGCTCAGCGGAGGAAAAGAGCGTAATTCAGCCAGTCAGATCAGAGGAGCTTCCTAGAAAGGGAGATGGATGAGCTGTTTTTGGCAGGATGAAGGCACTCATGGTGGGAGAAAGGAGGGGAAGGCTGGAGCATTTCAGGAAGTACAGATAGAATATGAGAAGGTAGAGAAGAACAAACATGGATTTTTAAACTTATCTAAACAGGTTTCAGTACAAATGGAATGCACAGGGTATTGTGGAACCAGTATGGGATGATGCCTAAAACAAATAAAGGTGTAGAAAATAAAGCTGAAAAGGTAGGCGGTTGGAAATGCTGGAGATGTGCAATCACATGCAGCCCACAGCACCTGCCAGAGGCTATTCTTTAATGAGTGTAAACATTTCCCTGCTTTCCTAAGAGCTCGGATAAATGCACTGAGCCTCCCAGATACGAGAACAGGTGCTAGTACCTTTGTGTGTTCTCCATCTTGTTTTGGATGTTGGTTACATGGCTATCTAGTTGTTAAAACTCATCTAACAGAACACCTAATATCTGTGCATTTTATTCTATGGTAATTATACCTTTATTTAAAACATCAAAATAAAAGACTGCCATTCTGTGGCTATTCATTTTATTTCATTTTTCATCTTATTTGCTTTCTGTTTGAAGAACCAGGGAATGGTATGCCTCACTTACCATTGCCGTTGCTAGTCTTGTCTCCTTGTCAGACTTTGGCTTCTTATGAAGGCGTTCAATGTCCCGAAGAGAAAGTAACTCACCCCTGGGGTAAAGAACAAATATAATATGAAACCAGGGTGGAGGTCCTTTCCCTAATACTTTCATCACCACGTGAGCTGACTGAAGAAGCCCCGGTATATGTGTTGTTTTACCTGGGCTCCTCATCACTATCGATTTCAATATATTTCCTCTTTTGGGCTTTCCCTGGGGCAGCGTCGAGTTCTTTCCTCATTTGGGCCATGCGGATTTTCTGGAAGTCTTCCTGAGTTAAAACTCGGCTCGTGCTAATGGCTGCAGCTTTGGCTTTCCGCTCCTCCATGGGCATGCTGTTGAGCTTCTTGGACTTGAAAGTACACAACAGAGGTTAAAGAGCTACTAGCTCAAGTGAAAGCTAACACTATTAGTCCCCCCCACAAGGCCCAGCATGAATTAGGTCTTAATAAACATCAGAGTGATGCACCTGTACAAGGAAATTTCAGGACTTACTATTTCTTGCTGTTCTTCATCAGAAGAGTGGTGCACATCAACCCACTCACCATCGGCATCTGCCTCCTCACTGAGACTGGTACTTTCCCACCCATCTGTGTGAAAAACAAGACACTGTTAGTGCTGTCACTTTGTGTACTCATGGTAAGTTGAAATAAATCAAGCAAAAGTAAGGTAAAAGTCAATGGAGCTCTACGGACTAATACTTGAGCAATATTTATTGTTAAATAAACCACATCAATGGGAAATACGCACGACCATGTATCTACCATGAGCTAAACCTTATAATCACTTTCTTTAACTCTCACGACTCAACAGAAGAGGAAGAGACCCTGTAAGTTAAGATACCTATCCCAAGCCACACTGCTAGAAAATGTGGCCTACGGTGAAATCATAAAAATCATGTCTGATTCTAGAGCCCATGTTCTTTCCACCAAACCATGTCCATCAAAACAGCACCTGGACATTATCTTGGCCACACAGCGAGGGTCTGACAACTTGTGTAAGCATATTTATACATGTTTTTAGAAACTAGTTAGAAACAGTCATTCAGAGAACTGAAGTTGAAGATTCTGGATGTGAAAGAACCTTGCAGATACCTCAACGAAGAGGCATTAGTTCTTAACGGAGTCACCACAATAAGCTTTCGAAATCACAGATACTTGCAATTTTTCAGTTCCCCATAAGAAAGTGTTTCAGCTTTTTTGGTATGGCGTAAACACAACCACTCCTACTGAGGCCTCAACTCTATCTCTAGTCTGGTATCTTGCTATGTTCCACCCTGTATCCTACATTGTAATAGTTTCTTAAATCCTTCAGGGCTTTGCTCATAGTTTGCCTGGAAAATCTCCACTTCTACCATTCCTCGCTTATTATTCAAGATACAGCTCATGGGTCAACATCTCTCTGAGGCCTTTTTTTTTTTTTTTTTTAAAGATTGATTGATTTATTTGAGAGAGTGCAAGCACTCGAGCAGGTGGAGGGACAGAGAGGGAAACAAGGAGACTCCCCACTGATTGGGGAGCCTGAGATCATGACCTGAGCTAAAACCAAGAGTCAGATGCTTAACTCACTAAGACACCCAGGTGCCTCCCTTTGAGGCCTTTTTTGAACCTCTGAGGTAGACCTGACTTCTCTCCTGCCCTTAGGCCCCATTTCAATCATAGATCTTGGTAACACTTTATTGCTGAGCTATTTATAAAAGATCTTCAAGGACAGGCACCATCATTCATCTTTACATTGACAGTGGCTAGCTCACAGGTAATGCTTTAAGAAGTTTTGCTGATATGATGAATTAATTAATATGAAGAGATAGGACTCTAGCAATCAAGGTAATAAAGGCTAACCATGGAAATCAGAATGGAGTTTTCTCAAGCATTCTTCAATAATGTTCAACAAGTGTTCTCCTTCAACAAGGAGTATCCTGGAAGATTGCTCAGGACTAATCCTCATCATTTTTTCTCGACAATGAGCAAAAACTATTATTTTTTCCCAAGTGGCCAGCATGCTCTTGATAAGGGGCAGCTGTCCTGAGGACATGACATCTACACTACACTGCAAGTTCCCTAAGAGCAGGAACCATGCCCATTTTGATCCTCAATGTCTGTAACAATGCTTGGCACATAGTCCTTGCTCAATAAATACCTGTCCAGTGAATGTTCAATCAGCATAAAGATTTCAAGGTCAATACAGTATAGGAGTGATTTTATCTTGAAAAATGGTGAAATGAAAATGAACCTTCATCGTTTTCAGCATCCTCTTCTTTTTCAACTTCTAGAACTTCTGCTCCTGGAATGTAATCTTTAGCATCTAATTCTCCATATTCTTGCACTCTTGCTTCTATGGAGGCCTCTGTAGGCTTACCCTAAAGGAAAGAACACTGTTTTGTTTTGTTTTAAAGATTTACTTATTTGAGAGAGAGAGCGAGAGCGCGTGTGCGCTCGTGCAAGTGGGGGGAGAGGCAGAGGGAGAGAATCTCAAACAGACTCCTTGCTGAGCATGGAGCCCCACACAGGGCTCGGGCTCATGACCCTGAGATCACGACCTGAGCCAAAATAAAGAGTTGGACGCTTAACCAACTGAGCCACCCAGGCGCCTCCCCCAACCCCCAACACTGTTTTTAGTAAGGTTCTTAGACTACATTATTCATGAAAAGGATGAGGTCTTGAGGCACCTGGGTAGCTCAATCAGTTAAGCATCCCACTCTTGATCTCAGCTCAGTATTGATCTTAGGGTTGTGAGTTCAAGCCTCATATGTGAGTTTAAGCCTCAGAAAAAAAAAAAAAAGGATTCTCTAAGATTATGAATGTAGAAGAGAGAATCATGAACAATGGAAGTAATCAAAGGACAAAAACAATCCACTTATGCCTTGGGTCAAAGTAAATCCCTCAGCCAGAATTCTGCCTATTTTTTTGCTCTCCTCTGATCTGGATCAGGAAACTGGTAGTTAATAGAGAACTGTTCCAATTCTCAAGTCTTGCAATCATCACCTCTTTCTGTTACATACACACATTTCTCTTCCTTCCCAATTCCAAAGAGGTGCTATCTGGCTGGGGAACAGCCTGTTCGATACTGGCATCAGTTACTGACTGATCTCCGGAATTCCAATCTGTTAACGATGTCAAAAGCTTTCAGGATGAAACAGCCTGACAGGTCTATAAGACTCAGTCAGCATCAAAGAGCATGTGCCAACTACAAAATAGTTAAGGCAATGGTATTCAATTCAACTGTATTCTGAGAATAAAATTGCCAATACTCATAGTGGAAGCTTCATAAACACCAAAACTCATACTGTAGGAAGTTATTCTCACCTTCTGAGACTGTAACCTTTGGATCAACATATGCATGTTTCACCTACCCGGAATTTCTTCTGCAACATCTTAGGATTCAGTGTTCGGAAGAGCTGAATCAAAGTTCTAGCAGACATCATCACATCTGTAAAATAATATCTTTAATTAGGAACTCCAGAGCAAAGAGTCTATTGAGAAAAGAGTCACTTGATATTCTTTGATCTACAGAGAATAACATGCATCTTACTCTTATCTCTGTGTGTTTTATACTGAGCCAGGTCTTGGAGAAGTTCTTCAGTCATGGCTAGAGGACATCGAGCTGTTATCTCTTTTATAGCATTGATTCTAGAAAAGGAAAATGAATTTAAAAAGCCCAAACAGCAATCTCAGATGGTTCAATCCAGGGAGGTTTCCTAAAAAGACTAAATCAAAAGGTATATAAATTGGGGACTTCCAGGGTCAATAGTCCTTTAAAAACATATCCACTGCCTCCAGGTATGTTCTACATACCCTACTGTCATGACCTCCCCAGAGTTCTTGTCGGTGACAAAATTGTTGGCCACAGTCATGAGCACTGATTGAATGATCTGAATTGGGAATAAAAGAAAAGAGATGAGTGCTGATAAAATGCCTCTACCTACTCGAACATGCGAGGATGAAGGGACAATAGACTATTCATAGTAAAACAGCCTTGCATCTTCAACATGGGAGTTGGAAGGAATCAAGACTGAGGAAGACCGATAAAAATACTTCGGGTTTCGGTCTTCCTGGCTATCCTTAGATTAAATTTTGCTCTCTTTTAGTATTATTTTTCAATATGGATTTAAAAAATTGCTTTGACTCAGGACCATCCAATGATTTTATTCTATTTTATTTATTTTTAAGTAGGCTCTACACCCAGCATGGAGCCCAACACAGGGCTTGAACTCATGACCCTGAGATCAAGACCTGAGCTGAGATCAAGAGTTGGACGTTTAACCAACTGAGCCATCCAGGTGCCCCTCCAATGCTATTTTAATCAAATAAAGGAATTAGCGTTGAAAAATAATCACTATAAAAATTTACTGATATATTTTTTTAATTTACTGATATTCTTGTCTTCTCTGACAAAAGATTTAGCAATTAAAGTCAGAATTCTCAACAACTTATCTAAAACAAACTTTACTTTTCTACAGTAATTTTTTTTTTTTCCTCCAGTTTCTATAAACGTGTGTGTCTATCTCCTTAAGAGTTAGTGTCTTGGGGCGCCTGGGTGGCTCAGTCGTTAAGCGTCTGCCTTCGGCTCAGGTCATGATCCCAGGGTCCTGGGATCGAGCCCCGCATTGGGCTCCCTGCTCAGCAGGGAGCCTGCTTCTTCTTCTCCCTCTGTCTACCACTCTGCCTACTTGAGCTCTCTGTCAAATAAATAAAATCTTTAAAAAAATAAAAATTAAAAAAAAAGAGTTAGTGTCTCTTCTTCTCATTTTGAAGAAAAGGGGGGCAGGGGGCAGTCATCCCTGTGGGAAAAGCTACCATGATATATTTAATAGTGGCACTGCTATGCAGACAGAGGTAAGGTTTAAGAGTTCTCACCTCTGGGGGTACTAAGTGATGAGATGCTTGGGCAGCAAACAGAAGGATCTTTGTTACTTCTAAAAATGTAAGAGATCAGAAAGATCATAGTCAGCTTACTGTTCTATCTCTCAGGACTATAGCAAACATGGCAAGCACGTTCTCACCTTACATGCCACTGCTACCTTACATACTATTCCAGCTGGAACACCCAACCCCCGGATCCCTGGCTCACTCCCTCACTTCCCTCAGGTCCCTGCTCAGCTGCTGCCTTTTCCAAATGTCTTTCCTGACATAACCTAAACTGGAACCTGCCCCAGCACTCTTTGTTCTTTATTCTTCCTTTTTCCTCAAAATACTTATCTTCACCTGGACACTGTATACACAGCACTCTCTGGATCTCCCTCCAGAATGTAAGCTCTATGAAGGTGAGGACATTCTTTATGTTCTCTGTGGAATTCTTAGCGACTAACTCAGTGTCCAGCTTAGAAATCACTAAGTAAGTGAATAACTACAAACAAATATATACACATGCTCTCCCTTCAAAGGGGCAGTGTATATTAGGAACAAGACCTCTGGCAGAAGAAAGAAGTGAGGTGAATCCTAATTTGCCATTTATTTGCCAAGTGACCCTGGTCTTTTTACTTCTACACCTCCCAGGACTGAAGTGAAGATCTGATGAGATGATGTAGTAAAGCATTTAGCAGCACAGCACTTGGCTCATGTTAGATGTTCAACAAATGCTGGCTTCCTTCCTATCTTGGTTCAAGTTCAAAGGCAAAAGCAACCATCTCTTCTTTCCTGCTCTTATGTTGTTTTTAACTAAGAATACACATGAAGACAATGATAACAGTAAGATAAAATTCTGATATCTATTACAGTTACAGTAGGTCAGACTTCATTTTTAGAACTTTCTACCTGTTTACAGTACTACAAAAAGACTTGCTTTGAGAATCCAGTCTTTTTTCTTCCAAAAATAACTATTTCTTAAAGTTGATAAGCAGAACATTTAACCCATGGCAGACTGGGGGAAAGAAAACATAAGGGTTTCTCTCCCCTTTTCTGAAACAGAACACACTTTACTCCTAACTCTTGCCTTTAATAATTCCAGAACAAAAGGCATGGGTGGTTATTCTAACCCAAGGTCACCGAAGGAACATGGCAAGTGGGAAGCTTACCTCTTTGGTGGGGCTGCAGAAACCTTTGCACAAATGGATAGAAGTTAAAGAGAAAAAGCTGTGGAAAGAAGAATGCACAGATTTTAATATTTATGTAACTGAAGCTATAGAGTTTTATTTCTCCCTAACACAATTTTATCACAGGCTCACCTAACTAGGGATCATCTTTTACTTTTGTTTTTTCTCAACAAGCATTCATGATTCAGTGTGCTATATTACCCAAGGAAAGGAGGCTATACTGCTGCCATCCTCATTATGTCAAGGAAGAAGAAAGTACATGCAGAATAAACCAGGGGGAAAAAAAGGCAACCAAAATGTAACATTCTTCTACTTTTAAAATCGGTGTGGCTGCAGAACTTTTTTAAGTCTTCAAAGATAAACAGGATTATAGGAAGGAATAGCAATGATATTAAGGCTCCAAAGCAAAGGATAAAATAGTAACTCAAACCTGAATAACATCTGGTATAATTTAATCACCAAAACCCCCACAGTTCTCATTTTATTACTGGATACCAGTCCAATCACACTGGAGGAAGCTCTGTATTAGCTCGACATTACTCTGAGCACTCTAGAGTCTACCTAAATAAAGGTGACAGGGTCTAGTTATTAAAGCAACTGTATTTTTTTTTAAATTGTAGTTGACATACAGTATTATATTAGTTTCAGGTGTCCAGCATAGTGATTTGACATTACTATACATGACAAAATGTTCACCAAAGCAGCTGTAATCTTTAACTACACAAGGAGAGAAACTTTGGAAATGGATTGGTCTTTCTCAAAGTTCACCATGTCAGAATAAATTAATTTTTTCTATTTAGCCACAAAGCAAAACCAGGACCAGGACCAGACAAGTAATACGGAAGATTTAGGTTCAGTACAAAGATGGATGCTCAACTGTAGTCAGTTATGAAACTCTAGTATCATTTCTATCAAACCACGCTTAAATTACACATCACTTCTGCTTTCCTATCAAGCTCAAATTTGGGCCTGACATGAAATTTCTGCGCAAATGTAACATAAATTCATCTGGTAATCCTGCTGTAGGACTACAGCCCGTGGAGAAAAGGCATTTTATTCATTAAGATGTTAAGTTTTTCTTAGAGAAAGGGAACAAGTGCTTTCATTATTCACACGTACTTTCATTTTTAACTGAATATTTGTTGACACTGCTAGATTTTCAGTAAACAAGACTATTTTACTTTTTTTCTTTAAATAAACTTTTTGAAGGGGGCACCTGGCTGGCTCAGTTGGAAAAGTGTGCAACTCTTGATCTCAGGGTCACGAGTTCAAGCCCCGTGTTGGGTGTGATTACATAAAAATAAATAAATAAAACTTTAAAAAATAAACTTTTCGAAGTAAGCAACACATTCAATGATGTACAGAACAGCAAGTCTCAAGAGCGAAATGATAGGGAACAACCTCAACGCCATTGCTTCATGGCCTAACTTTTTGGAAATCTCATTTTCTACAACGGTAGTTAGTCTATTTAGTATGTGTTAAGTTTCCATATGTACGCACTTTACAGATATACATATATATGTATATAAAATACCACCAAGGAGCTCCTACAATTTAATTCAATATGAAATAAATGACCAGAGAATTCAGGTTTGCAAACACTGACAATCTCCTACCAGGGTGGTCTGGAAGCCAGGAAAGCTATAAAGGGATAAACAAACTGCAAAATGTAGTTATAGTCAATAAAAATACACAGGTTATGTTGACTCAGAAAAACATATATGTAAAACAAAGTAGAAAAACAGAACACAAAATAGTCTGTACACAAACTCAATATATGTATAATTTAACATCCATACTTACTGATAAGAAAACAAAGTGATAAAAATTGCTGTTTTGGGAGTGAAAGATTTTATTCTTCTATAAATTGTATGGGTTTAAATGGGTTTTGAGGGATAAAATTAAGCCACTGTTCTACCTTAGTGGCTTTCCTTTTACCAAGAATAATTCTATTTCTAATATTCACCGAAATGAGAAACATAATGTAATTCAAACCTCGTGAATTCCCACCAATCTGGAGATGAGGTTCATGAGCATCATTTTCACCTCAAACCTCTCTGTAGAGCTCTCTAGCTGCTTTAGTAGTTTTTCTGCAAAATCTGAAAAGAGAAGATCAGAGAAGTACACTGTGAGTCCATGGTCTGTACACCACTATCTAACAGGTGTAGAGAAAGGCAGTTGTTAGATCAGTGACTGTGGTACAGCTGTACCTGAAATCTCTGCTGGTTAAGGATCCCCAAGATTTTTATTTATTTTTTTAAAGATTTTATTTATTTATTTATGAGAGAGAGGGAGAATGGCGGGGGGGGGGGGGGGAGATGGAGAAGCTGAGCAGAGAGCCCAAAGTGGGACTCGATCCCAGGACCCTGGGATCATGACCTGAGCCGAAGGCAGATGCTTAACCAACTGAGCCACCCAGGCACCCCGGATCCCCAAGATTTTTATGACTGACTGTTTGATAGGAGCTCCACTTAACAGTTCTTGGAACCTTGCTTTCCAAAGTATGGTCCACAGACCACCAGCAGCTGGTCCACCTGGTAGCTTGTTAGAAATATAGAATCTCGGGCCCCACCCTAGACCTACTAAATCAGAATCTGCACCGACAAAAGATTATCAATTTTTCATTTAGTCAAGCACAATGTCCTACCACTACTGTTTGTTAATGACATAAAGTAAAGAACTCTTCCACATTTTTCTTATTTTGCTGTGGACTGGGAATTACAACTTTAGAACATAATTCCCCAGGCTACAACCAACTAGTAACAACAATTACTGATTGTCTATTAAGTGCCAGGGATCTTACATTCCCTGGTAACAGGCAGAGGTAAGGCCAAAAAGGAACCTGGGAAGTTATAATTATAATACCTTGGGGATCATGAATCAAATGAATAGCTGAAAAGTTAAAGACCTCTGGTTTTTTCTTCTTTTTTTGTTTCTGAAATAAAACGAGAGGAAAATCATTTACATTACACCACACTATTGTGGGAGAGAAACCTGTAACAAATTTGTTTCAAAAGCCTTTCTTTCAACTAGAACTAAAGGTGGTTTTTGTCTTTTTACATTAAACCTTGGGAATGTTCCAGCAAATAGCACCTGTGAGACTTCAAAGAATTTAGAAATATAAACATTAAAAGACACAGAAGGGCCAAATTAATGAGTTTTCAGACTAACCATTATAAAATATAAAATGTATTTCATTGGTACACTCTTCTGAGAAGATAAATCTAGCAAAAATACCCTAGTATGAGCCATCTTGATCAGAACAAGTGAAAAGTGAGTTTAATCAAATTTAATCAAGTCACAGATTTTGCTAGAGCTGAAAACATTTTGTCATCTAAAAAACCAGTACTTAAAAATTCATCACACATTTCTAAGTTTCCCAAAAAATGCCAATTCTTTATTTCAAATACTTAAAAGCGTTTCCTAAAAACCCCATATTCTATAGTCTAATGATTCCTACCTCATTTGCCAGGTACAAGTCTCACCTTGAGCACTTTCATAGCCTTTTCCAACCTCTTCTTGTGTTTGGAACTTTTCTTCCCTGTGGCATATTGCACTAGAAGATCTCTTGCTGTTGGTCCTTCATCCTGAAGAAGAAACTACTTTGTAAACAAGGAAAATCTGCATAGAAGCAAACAGTAAGGCTTTCAAAGTCTTCTTTGCATTTGTACTCTGCAACCGCTATCAAAAAGGAGCATGACTTAAAATTCAATAAAAAATATTTGCCTATGTGTACAAACAGGTACATACCTGGAGCACTGATTTTTGTTTTTATATTTTGCTTTTAATTTTTATCAAAGTATAAAATACAACGTTGTTTTTATTTGAAAAAAGAAACTGGAAACACTATCACTAGGAAAATGATTAAGCTATAATACATTCACATTCTGAAATATGTGGAGGTTAAAAGAATGAGGTAGATCTGTATGTACTAAATGCATTGGTATATCCATATATACAACACAAAGAAAGCAGGTTGCAAAATAATATACATATCATTTATATATATTTCAAAGATCTAATATACGCATAACATATACACATCCACACATAAACACATGGGAAAGCAAATGGTTATCTGTGAAGATGGAACAGGGAAGTAGAAATAAGACAGGATCAAGAACTTTTATCTATAGTACCTGTAATTTTTTTATAATAAGAATATATTATTCACACATTATTTAATAACAAAATGAATTAAAAGATCTTATTATTCTTATATTCTTGTTACCACAATGCTAATATGAGAAAGAATATTTTTTCTTAGAATTTTTTTGATTTTACTAAAAAGTATTTTTTAATAAAGAAAATTTCATGACATCATAAATCTTCATTTAGCCTTTTTAAAAGAGGTCACAATATTCTTCCTCTCCTTCCCTAAACACTCTATGATATTGACATCGTCTCAAAAAATATACTGGCGGCAATTTTCACTCTAAGTTTATATAATGAGTTCAAGGCATAGCTTTAGAACTAAGAACAAGGCTAAATGAATTTAACTTTTATTAGTCCTTTAAAACCAATCTTAGTGAACATAAGTGACAAATTCTAAATAGAATAAAATCTCAGCATGCAGAACACAATAAAGGATAAAGATAACATGTAAGTGTCTTTCTAACTTGAGCAGTCATGCATTTTACAATCTGTACTGAGAGCAATAAAGAAATCTGACAGACTACTGTAAAGTTCAGAAGCATCTATGGTTGAACATATAACCTCAGATTCTGAGTCGCTGTCCTGTTTCTCCTCTTCATCTTTCCCAAGGAAAAATGTCAAAGCAGCAACTAATATCTAAAGACCAATCAGAACAAGTCAATTACTCACTCCAGCTTATAACAAAGAATAAATACTTTTGTTTACGCATTATTCATGCACAGAACTAGGATCTGAAGGAACAAGATCAGACTGATGGGATTTGGGTCCATTTTTCTCAATCAAAACATAATGTTGTTACACCACTGTTTGTCCTAAAAGTATATATAATTTTAAAAAATTATCTTTAGATTAAAACAGCCAGGTTCTACATAGTTATCTTTTAAGCAGACTACCAGGAATTTCTATATCCCTGCCTCTGCCCCAGAAAGTGACATTTTTGTCTTTGACTTTCTAACAGAAAGTCAGACATGTTCTTAAATTTCTTTCAGCTGTGCTTGGGCCCAATAAAAGAAGAGTCAAGAATTACAGGGGAAAACAAACACTAAGGCTATCATTTACTACAAAGCATTTAAAAAACTCGTAACTTTGTTTGCCTCCTCTAAAGCACAGATGAACCAGGGAAGCAGCCTAAACACAAAGAGAGCACTACTAAACATGAACTGCACGCCCATACAGCACCTCTTCCTCACATGCCCATCTCCTCGGTACTCACAGTGCCTCCACACAGCCCTACAGACACTCACCTTGGTGACCTTAGAGAAACATGCAGTTGTGATCACATTGACAGTTTTGGCATCATTCCTGGAGTAAGACAAATGAGTGTTTTCAAAGTAAATCTTCATTCTCTTGCATTTCATAGCATTGACAATGGCACAAAATAAACAATATATATTTCTGACAGGTTAGACTCCATAGTTTAAAAAGTTGTGGGTTGCAATAAATAATCATGGGTTGCCAAACGAAAAAAAAAATCATGGATTGCTAAATTGTCAACCCCAGTGAACATTTAATTAAACTTTAGCCCAGTCTTATGTCAGAAAATTATGCAGCCATTTAATATGGATTTTTTTGAAGAATTTTTAATGACACAGGAACATACTCAAGAGAAACAAAATGAATAAAAATTTAATAGTACTGCAAAATTCCAACCATATTTAAAAATTCATGTTAAAGGGGGCATCTGGGTGGCTCAGTTGGCTAAGTAGCTAGCTCTTATTTCAGCTCAGGTCATGATCTCAGGGTCCTGGGATCTAGCCCTGAGTGGAGCTTCGCACTAAGCGGGAGTCTGCTTGAGGATTTCTCTCCCTCTCCCTCTGCCCCTTCCCCTGCTGTGTGTGCACACGCTCTCTCTCTCTATATATAAAAAATGAATAAATCTTTTTTTTTTTTAAAGATTTTATTCATTTATTTGACAGAGAGAGACACAGCGAGAGAGGGAACACAAGCAGGGGGAATGGGAGAGGGAGAAGCAGGCTTCCCGCGGAGGAGAGAGCCCGATGCGGGGCTCGATCCCAGGACCCTGGGACCATGACCTGAGCCAAAGGCAGACACTTAACGACTGAGCCACCCAGGTGCCCCAAAAAATGAATAAATCTTAAAAAAATTCACGTTAAAGAAAAAACAGGAGAAAATATCATAAACTATTAACAGTGGATCACCTCTGGGTGGTGAAACTATCAAAAAAATTTTAAACAACCTTTCTAGCTCCTGATTTTTTGTTGCAATGAATATTACTTTTATAGCGAAAAAAGACATGAATTGGGAACAATGTACCAACAAACCAAAGTTTACAGAGCCTGATACTTTATATACATGGGATAAACTGACTTGGAAATCCTCAGAGTGACAGAGCAGGAAGAGCACAGATTTCAGAGTCTGACATCTGGGTTTGAATTTCAGCTCTGCCCTTGACTAGCTACTAAGCTTACACTCCATGAACTTTAGTTTTGTTACCTATAAAATGGGGATAATTCCAGATAAGCTGCATTATGTTGTTTTAAAGGTTGAAAGAAATAATATGAGGTGTAGGTGGCTCAAGAAACGGTTGCCAATGTTATTAGTTATTTGGATTGCTATTTCTAAAAATTTCCAACTTAATCTATGACAGCGGTATATTTAAGAGCTCAAGATCAAGAAAAATATTTGTGTATGTACTCTGTAGTAATTATAAATGAGAGTCTCCTTCTCAAGAGACAAATACATACCAGATGTTTCTTCTGTAGAGTTCAATCATCACATCCAAAGATATCTTGGCTGCAGTTGCATTGCTGTCTCTTAACATGGTGTACATGAAATTCTGCAACACCTTAAGAAAAAGAAAAGAAAGAAGACTTAATATAATACACTGCTGGTACATAATGCAAACATGAGAAACAAAAGGGTACTTACTATATTCACTTTATTGTTCTTGTGTTTTGCATTTATATTCTTGATATCAGTGACAATATGTGTGTATAAAGTCTAAGGAAAGGAAACAAAAACATATATTAACTAACATTTCTAACTTTGCTCAGTTTGGAGAAAAGTACAAATGCATGGGAGAGTTTAATTTTACGTACTTTTCATTGTATAAGACACCATAAACAAAACAAAAAGCAGCAGCTAAAATGCAAAAGGAAAGTTGTCCTAAAAAGGTTAAACAAGGAGTTACCATATAACCCAACAATTCCAAGAAAAATGAGAACATATTTCCACATAAATATTCACAGCAGCATTATCCATAATAGCCAAAAAGTGGAAACAACCTAACTGTCCATTGATGAAAAGACAAACAAAAGGTGGTATACCCATACAACGGAATATTACTTGGCAACAAAAAGGAATGAAGTACTGAGACATTCAACAACATAGATGAACTATGAAAGCAGTATGCTAAGTGAAAGAAGCCAGACACAACTACTACGCGTGTTGGGTGATTCCATTTATATGAAATACCCGGCAAGGCAAATCTATAGAGACCAAAAGTAGATTGGTGGTTACCTAGGCCTGAGCGAGATGGGGAAATGGGGAGCGAATGTTAATGGGAATGGGGTTTCTTTTTGAGGGGGATAAAAATGCTCCAAAATTGTTTGTAGTGATGGTTGCAAACCCTGTGAATATACTAAAAACCACTGAACTGTACACTTTCAAAAGATGAATTGTATGTGAATTATATCACAATAAAGTTATTTTTAAAAAGGAAAATTGCTCCATTTACTTGGCCCCTAACTACCATGGTGCCCAAAATATACTCCCATAGACAACTTTTATCTCACAATTAGACCAAGAAGTACAATTGCTAAAATCAAACGGTGGCAGTCTCTTAACACTCAGAAAAAAAAATTTTGAAGTTAATAAATGTAAACTTAAATTTTTCTTTCTTAAATTTCTTTCACAAATCTTCAGCTCTGGTCTTACTTATACAAGCAAACACAAAGTCACAGGGAAATATTAATAACAAAAAAAGTGTTTTGGGAGATAGGGTGGGGGCTGTTATAGCTAGGAGTGTCCAGTCCATGCTCTGATTTAGCTCGTCAGTATAGTACAGTTGAAAAAGGCATGGGTTCTGGAGCCATACTGCCTGCCTGGGTTTATATTCCTGCCTCCCCACTAACATGGCCCATGATTCTGGGCATCTTACTCTACCTCTTTGTGCCTCAGCCTTTTCATTTGTAAAATAATGGTAATAATAAACCCAATCTCATTTTGTGAGTAAACAAATAAATATGTAAGAAGCTCTAAATGGTACCTGGCAAAAAGTAAGTACTCAATAAATGTTATCTATTAGCACCATATTGTATGCACACAAACGTTGATTTTCTTCCTATTAAAATTATTCTTAACCGTATCCAATAACGCGAAGTATCAAGAATTCAATCTACAAGTTTAACATCACTGCAAGGAAAAATGAAATATAAGGGGGGGAAAGCAATTTTGCTCTTTACCTTTCGCAGAAGCTTATCATGGCAACGCAGAAGTTCAAAGAAGAGTTCTAGCAAACTTGATGGGTTGATGAGATTCTTATTTCTCAGCAAGATCAAAGCTTTGCAAAATGTCTAAGGAAGGAAGAAAATATACTACATGATAATGATGAAATTAAGATGAGAAAAGGGAGAATGTACACCCCAAAAGAGCATGCTGTCTTCTACTAATTAGGCACTATTCTGGGCATTAGAACAGAACAGTCAGTCTCTGCCCTCATGGACCTGCCACTGGGAGTGGGGCAGGAGAGCGGATAGAGGAGCAAGGAAGCACATAAACAGGTGTATCTCAATAATATGTGTCATGAAGAAAGTAAAACAGGATAATATAATTGATACACAGTGACTGAGGGAGGGCTACTTTACACATGGAGTTGAAGGAATGTCAAGATATAACAAACCCGGGGCCCCTGGGTGGCTTAGTCAGTTAGGCATCTGCCTTCGGCTCAAGTGATGATCTCAGGGTCCTGGGATCGAGCCCCGAATCAACTGAATCAAGCTCCCTGCTCAGCAGGGAGTCTGCTTTTCCCTCTCCCTCTGATCCTCCTCCCTGCTTGTGCCCCGCTGCCCCCCCGACCCGGTCTCAAAAAAAAAAAAAAAAAGATACGACAAACCCCTAGTGATCAATGAATGAACAAAGATAAGAAAGGTGGGGTAACAAGAAGAGAATAAACTGGAATCATCGATCTGAATTTGTGACCTTACAAGGCATTCCTTGGAAGTACTGTTAGTACCAAGAATCAGCCAACAGCACTCGTAGCACTCTGCTTACACCAACTTTCATGAGTAGCCTTATCGCCCAAGGTTTGGCTTCTACTACCGTCCTCCATTAATGGAACAAGTAATCCTTGGAGAATAGTTGATTCCAAGTCTTGGGGCAGGAAAAGCAGTAAAAAAGGTTTTGGAATTATTTCTGCCAGAATATAAGGATGCTTTCAAAAATATCAGGGGCTTTGCCGAAAGGACTGAAAAGCTCCCACTGGCTAGGTGATAACAATTTGAACAAAAAATGATGAATAATGCTTAAAAAAAGAAATGAATACAAAGGACATAAAAAGCCGGACGCGCCTGGGCGGCTCAGCCATTAAGAGTCTGCCTGGAGTCTAGTTCAGTCACACAGAAGCCCTGGAGCACAAACTGCAACACGAAGTTGGACCTACACCGAGGGAAGAGGCTGGGCTTTTGTACCTCTGGTTTAGTCAGGTACCACCTGTAGGCTGAGAGGGCGACCTCCCACGTGCTAGGGCTGTCATCTAGCTGGAGACAAGGCACTGGAAAAAGGATAGCTGGGGGCCAATAACAGCCAACATTCACCACAGGTGAGGGAAATGGGAGCACGAGGCTGGTAAAGGGGCTCTCAGCCAGGACCGAACATCAACCACTAAAGTGACAATATTTAAATGCTCAAACTGGCCAGTTAACGAATAAATTTATTAAATTAAGCATTACAGGAGTGTTCCTAATCAATTCTGGTTTGGCACTGCCCAATTTGAACTGAATTTTACTCCAACTCTTAAAATTTAAAAATAAAGGAATAAATAAAGCATTGTAAAAACTGTAAATTATAATTAGGGTTCTTAATGCATAAGAGATTTGAATGACTAGGGATGCCTGGGTGGCTCAGTCAGTTAAGCGTCTGCCTTCAGCTCAGGTCATGATCCCAGGGTCCTGGGATCGAGTCCGCCATCGGGATCCGTGCTCGGCAAGGAGTCTGCTTCTCCCTCTGCCTCTGCTGCTCCCCCTGCTTGTACTCTCTCTCTCTGACAAATAAATTAAAAAAAAATCTTAAAAAAAAAAAAGAGAGATTTGAAAGACTAGAAGAAATCATGTATTTAGAAGAGCATCCTGGCAGGGTTAGCATGCTAGAAGAACAGAAAGATCAGAGAGAGAGGGGGATGTAGCAGAAAAGGAGATGAGGTCAAAAGTACTGGTGGGGGCGCCTGGCTGGCTTAGTCAGTAGAGCATGCAACTCTTTTTCGTATTTTTTTTTATGATGTTAGTCACAGTTAGTACAGTACATCATTAGTTTTTGATGTAGTGTTCCATGATTCATTGTTTGCATATAACACCCAGTGCTCCATGCAGAACATGCCCTCTTTAATACCCATCACCAGGCTAACCCATCCTCCCACTCCTCCCCTCTAGAACCCTCAGTTTGTTTTTCAGAGTCCATAGTCTCTCATGGTTCGTCTCCCCCTCCAATTTCCCCCCCTTCATTCTTCCCCTCCTGCTATCTTCTTCTTCTTTTTTTTTTTTTTTTAACATATAATGTATTATTTGCTTCAGAGGTACAGATCTGTGATTCAACAGTCTTGCACACTTCACAGGAGCATGCAACTCTTGATCTCAGGGTTGTGAGTTTGGACCCCACATTGGGTGTAAAGGTTACTTAAAAATAAAATCTTAAAAAAAAAAAACAGGGGCGCCTGGGTGGCTCAGTCGTTAAGCGTCTGCCTTCGGCTCAGGTCATGATCCCAGGGTCCTGGGATCGAGCCCCGCATCAGGCTCCCTGCTCCGTGGGAAGCCTGCTTCTCCCTTTCCCACTCCCCCTGCTTGTGCTCTCTCTCGCGCTGTGTCTCTCTCTGTCAAATAAATAAATAAAATCTTAAAAAAAAAAAAAAAAAAAAAATTAAAAAAAAAACAAAAACAAAAAAAAACAACTGTCCCCCCCGCAAAAAACCCAAAACATTGGAAAGCAGATCACGTAGGGACTTACAGGCCATGTAAGTATTGTAGAGTTTTACTCTAAGTATAAATGAGGAGCCACAGAAAGATTTTAAGGAACAGGTGACACATTCTGATTTACATTTTAAGAAGACGTTTAGCTGAGGCTGTTCTCATTTAAACACATATTATTTGCACACATAAACACAGCACAATATATCAATCCAAATACTGGACCTACCATTCGAAGATCTGGATCCAAGACAGTGTGATTGTAGGAGAGAAGATCTTTCAGCTCTTGAGGAAAATTACTTAAATGTTCTGGATAGCAGTGACCAATCTGTAACAAAGCAAAGGTTCTTCTGAAGTTTCTCTTTCTCTCCTATAATTCATATGCACATATTTATGATGCTCTGCAAAAGGAGAGTAAAAGGCTGTTTCATAGAAGTAGATGGTTTCAAATCATTTCTTTTTATTCTACATGCTATTTTTCTGACCTCTTTCATATTTCTTCTAACCTTAGTGAAATATGTGTGACATGAGTTAGAATCTGCTCTTATGAATTTGATAAAAAACCAAACAGCCTGAAAGTTTTGCTTTGGTGGGTTCTGCGCAATACTCCAGCAAAATCTTCTAATTCAGCTTAGGGAGAAAATAAAATTTGCAAAAAAGGAAGCTTAAAAAGTTTCCATTCTTGAATGGAATAAGGTTGGATAGTACTAGAAAAATATTCTGCAAACTGTATAAAACAACTGGTCTTTGTTTTACTCAGAAATCATCTTACCTGTGCCATAAACATCACCAGCTCTGCCAGTTCTTTGCTAGGTTTGTTTGGTTGTAATTTGAAAATCTCCACATTGGATTTGTAGTGATTATACTGCTGTAGAAACTGTAGGAAAATAAAATTTAAGTTGTCACCTTCTATTATATGACTTTCTCAGTAAAGAATGAGAAATTACTTAGTAGACATCTCTGATAGTGGCACGGACAAACAGATATGGTAAAAGTGTGTAGAAATATCTTTTCCTTACCTGCATTCTTCAAAATAAGTTTTGAAAAATGTGAGCACATCATAGGTAATCTAAAGACCCTTTCCTTTATCATTAGAAATGTAGGTGATGTGGTGTAAAGCACATTAAAGCAAGCGTCAAAAACTCAGATTCAATATATAGAGCAGTCATAGCAGCAGAAAAATATAGGTCAGAAAAAGGAAATTATGTCGCAACTATGTAAAACTCTCCAGTCAAAATTCCCCTCTTCCTTTAAATAATGATTAAGATTTTATCCTGGAGTTCTAGATAGGATGTGTCAACAGCCAAAAGCAATACACAGAAATAATGATAATAGCTTCCACTTATTCAGCACTTGCTGTATACCAAAGTCATTATGTACATTATCTCATTTAATTATATTTAATTCTAACAACCACCCAACAGTCTAATGTTGGAACTCACCAGGCCTCAGTTCCATGCCCTACATCTACTCTCCAGCCCTAGACCATAACTTTAAATTGTGTGTGTATGAGAGAGACACTATGAGAATGAGTATTTCTTTTTTTTAAAGATTTATTTATTTTTAGAAAGAGACAGCGCGTGCGTCCGTGCACGCGCTCATGAGTGGGGGGGAGGGGCAGAGGGAGAGAATCCTCAGGCAGACTCCCTGCTGAGAGGGGAGCCCATGACTGGGCTCCATCCCAGGACCCTGAGGTCATGACCTGAGCCAAAATCAAGTCAGTTGCTTAACTGAGCCACCCAGGCACCCTAAGAATGAGTATTTCTTTGTATTAGCAGCCCTAACGGGGCCAGTTCACCCCAAATTCATTATCTCCAATTGCCTGACATGTGTTTAGATACCTAAAAGACATCTTAAACCTAGCATGATAAAAAAAACATAACTTTTGATTTCCCCCAACAAAACTCTTAGGCCTCCAGCTTTCTCCAAGACCAGGAGTCAAGAAAAAGACCTACAGCCCCTACATGCTTCAGATAAGTTCCTGCTCTTTTGACTCCACGCCACCATTGACAGGAGTGAGGAGGGGGCCCCAGAACTCCGTGTGCTCCTGGCAATATCCTTATCTCACTTCTTTCCCCCTCCTATCCATGGCCCAGCCACCACTATCTGCCTTGAGAACCTAAGAACTGGTATCATTACGCCCCTTATGTTCATCAGTCACGACAAATGTCCAGGACTCCCAGGTCATCCCTCATTCCCCTCTAAGCCCCAGACCAGCGGAATTAAGAACTCTTGGGCGGGGCCAGGCCATAATATTTTTTAAAGTACCCTAGCCATTCCGATACTCTGGAAAACTGTTTCTCTCCTGACACACTGCTGCCCCGTTTTCTTCCGCTCAGGAAGTGTCCTCTTTCTTCCTCGGTGCTACTTCCAGAAAACTGGCATCCCTCCAGATTGGTACCCTTTCCTGCTCCTTAACTGTCCCCACTGCCGGCTTTGAATCTTATGTCTGGAGGTCCATTTCCGGCTCTCGGAAACAGACGTCGATGGAAGGCATTCTAACATACGACTCATCAAGTGTTACCGACTTATTCAACTTAGGGGTTTCTGAAAGCAAAAGGCTGAAAAATCTGCATGGAAGTTGGAGGCTGGGGGGGGCATTTGTCCCTCCACCTCTATGAGGTCGGAAGATAAACGTTTAGAAAATCCAAACGGGCAGCAAATTTCCATGCGGCGGGGAACGAAACCAGAGGCATGTCCCTTCCTCAACCTCGTCTCTCCTCCCGAGGGCTCCCTGAACCTAACCGGAGAACTTGGGGCGAGCCAGGACCCCAGTTCCATTCCACACCTTCCCCTATGTCTCAACCAGTCGCGCCCCGGCCTCTAGCGGCGCTACGCCGCACTCCCACCTCCTCGACGTAGGCTGGCGGATCCCGCTTGATCAGATTCTGTAACTGCGGCAGGTTGCTGGGCAGCTTGTTATTGTTTCTGTTAGACATGCTGGCTGCTGACTGGCTCCGCAGGGAACAGTTTTAAGAAACCCCACACCGCCGGCAACCACCAACCGTGTCGGCTAGGTGTGGGAATCGTGCTTCCGAGAATGACCGGAAACAGCACATGGGACTCTCGGCAGGCGGCACCATCTTGGCTCTTAAAAAAAAAAAAAAAAAAAAAAAAAAAAAATCAGCGAGACTACGGGAGCCTCGGAGTGTCAAGTTTACTCCCACTACCGAAATGCCAGTAGTGGTTTACGCGAGGTTTTGATTTTCCCCCCCCCCGCACACATTAGTTTATATCGTCATTCTGACATTCCTATGAAACAGATAGATAAGGATTAATCGTTGTTTAAATCCCACAGCCTAAGGACAGAAGCTTTTTCCTTTGGGAGTGGATAGCACTATCCTATTTTAGAATGGGGGGGAAAAAGCGATGAGGTGCGTATTACTCTTTGCTGTAACTTTAAATACCGTTTTTGTTTTGTTTTTGGTTGTTTCAACCCACAGTAACCCACCCAAAGGAAAGGGGTGTGGCCTGGATAAAATGTAATAATGCTGATTGATTTAAAATTGCAAATTAGGGACGCCTGGGTGGCTCAGTCGGTTAAGCGACTGCCCTCATCTCAGGTCATGATCCCAGAGTCCTAGCATCGAGTCCCGCATTGGGCTCCTTGCTCAGCAGGGAGCCTGCTTCTCCCTCTGCCTGCAGCTCTCCCTGCTTGTACTCTCGCTCACTCTCTCTCGCCTATGCTCGCTCTCTCTCTCTGTCTCTCTAGCAAATAAATAAATAAATAAATAAATAAAAATCTTTAAAAAAATTGCAAATTAATTTGTATTTAAAGGACAACCATTGTTATAACCTTTATAAGTACTCTCCAGCTACAGTTTTTTTTTTTTTTTTTATTGTTTGACAGAGAGAGACACAGCGAGAGAGGGAACACAAGCAGGGGGAGTGGGAGAGGGAGAAGCAAGCTTCCCGCCGAGCAGGGAGCCCGATGCGGGACTCGATCCCAGGACTCTGGAATCATGACCCGAGCTGAAGGCAGACGCTTAACGACTGCGCCACCCAGGCACCCCCAGCCACAGTTTTAAATTCAGATGCTGGTAATTCGAAGAGAATACATTTCTACAATTTCACAGTGTGCAAAAACAAATATGATGAATGAATGAATTAACGAGTTAGGGTGTTGTTAATACAAAAACACGCGCGTGATCACTCACTCTATGCCAGGCACTGCTGCAAGCACTTCACTTGCATTACTCATTTAATCCTCGGAAAAGCCCTCTAAATTAGGTACTATAATTATCTGCATCTTACAGAGGAGGAAATAGGCTCGGACAAACTGACTGCCCAAATTCATAGCTGGTGTGGGAGCTGAGGATTTCAGTCCAGGCAGTTTTGATTGTACCTAGATGAGAAAGGAAAGGAGACTCACAGCTGTCACCTAGTAACTGGTCTGGCATTAATAGAAGGACAGTGGTATTCTTTGCTTAACGTAAACAATTTAGATGCACTGGCTGGCTTAGTGGGCTAGAGCATGCCACTCTTGATCTTGGGGTTGTGAGTTCAAGCCCTACGTTGGCTATAGAGATTACTAAAATTACTAAAATAAATTAATAATAATAAAAAAACCAATTTCACAAAACAGTAACTTCATTTCAGTCCAGGCCATCACAGAACTGGATAGAATGAGCCCAAAACAAGATAACTCTGTAATCATACCCGAGGACAAACAAAATCAAGAATGTTGTGCAAACCACCATTAATTTTCAACTATGTTTAGAAAATGGCTATTCTATTTATTAATTGTTGAGTCAGGTGCTTGTGAAGGTATTAAGAAGTAAATGTAGGCAGTAAATATTTTTTTTTAAAGCCTATTCAGAGGGGCATCTGGCTGGCTCAGTCTGTAAAGCCAGGGATTCTTGATCTCAAGGTCATGAGTTCAAGGACCACGCTGGGTGTAGAGGTAACTTACATGAGTAAATAAATTTTTAAAAATTAAAAAAAACCCAGTCATAGATTTAAATTTAAAAAAATGTTTTTAACTAGGTTGTATTAGGAAAAAAAGTATCCTCAAAATGAAATATATTGAGAAATTTTTTGAAATTATTTGATAGAATTCCTGTCAAAATCATAAGCTTATGTACTATGAAGCTTTCATCACAAAGATATGACATGAATAAAATACTCAGGCTATGTCACAAACTTTTATTTGCCCTCTGTACGTCAGGAACTAGCGTAGGTGCTAGGAATACAAAAATAAATGAGGCATGGGCATTTGCCCTCAGGGAGCTCACAGACTAAAAAGGGAGATAAATAGACAAGGACTTTTAAAATGGATAAAAATGTTCTTACAGTAGAGCAGTAGAAGCCACGGAAAGGACAACCCAGCCTAGAAGAACCAGAATATTTCATAGTTATGGTACTACTTGCTTGAAATCCTGAAAGAAGAGGAGTTTTTCTGGAGGAGGGAAAGAAAGTCTTTCCACATAAAGAAAATAGCCTGTTTAGAGGTATAAAGTCTTGAAAAAGTCTGGTGGATTTAAGGGATTGCCAGAAGTTTGGTGTGACTAAATGTTGGGAACGGAGTGTGCAGCAGGGAACGAGCTGCGAAAAATGAGTCAGCTGAGGTTATGGAGTCCTAATGATGAGAGGCTTTCTGTGCTCATCTAAGGAGGGCATGTAAGTCTGCTCAAGAGAAAACTAAGGCTGAGAGTGACTAACTGAATATGTATTTTCTTAAATTTATTTATTTTGACAGGGAAAGAGATGGAAAGAGAGAGCACAAGCAGGAGGAGAGGGAGAAGCAGACTCTCCACTGAGTAGGGAGCCCCATGCAGGGCTCAATCCCAGGACCCTGGGATCATGACCTGAGCCGAAGGCAAACGCTTAACCAGTTGAGTCACCCAGGCGCCCCTTGAATATGTATTTTTAAAATATTAAACAATGGCTAGGGGCACCTGGGTGGCTCAGTCGGTTAAGCATCTGCCTTCAGCTCAGGTCCTGGGATCGAGCCCCGCATCAGGCTCCCTGCCTGCTTCTCCCTCTCCCACTCCCCCTGCTTGTATTCCCTCTCTCGCTGTGTCTTTCTCTGTCAAATAAATAAAATCTTTAAAATAAAATAAAATAAAATATTAAACAATGCCTATATTGCATGTAACATAATCTACATATGTTTAACGTATATGAGCCAGATCAACACCAAGAGAACTCCATATTCATTTCTATATTTAGTCTTGAATTGGCAAAGAAACTTTTCATCTTTTTCTGATCTCCAAATAACTTTTAACCTGAAGTGAATTATTCTAGAAAAGAAAATCTCCTTTTACCTTTGCAAAAGAGACCCTATAATAATTATAAAATAGATCGTATCATCTGGATTCAAATGGAGTAAAAATCTCTTTATTAAAAACACCTAGACTAGGGGCTATTTTAAATTTTGATTGCATAAGAAGCACACTCTTCTTTTATCTTCATTTGGGGTGCCTTTTGGGGGGGTATAATATTCCAGACAATAGTGTGAGCACCAGTTTTGAGCCATTAAATCTCTATTACAAGTACTAGGAAGAAGGAAGGTGTTTCCGGAAGGGCAAAAGGGTGCACCCCCCCCCAACTGAATTAGCCTTATAAAAGTTCCAAACAATGTAATACTAATGCATTTATCTCCTTGGTCAGAACTTAGTGAGATGGATAGTCCTACAAAGGAGTGTTTTGGTTGGGTACAATGAAGCTTTGAATAAAGGAAGGAGAGATTACGTTTGTTTTGAGGAACAAGGAAAGGTTTCATGAAGATAGGTGTACTTGAGATAGGTCTTGAAAGCCATGTAGTTTTGATATGCAGGGGGATACATAGAAGACAAAGAAACAAGAACTCAATTGAGACAGGTAGTAACCTCCATAAGAGTTTATTAGTATCATCTAAGTAAGAGAACTTTGTGATGTTCCTTAGGAAATATTTCCTTCTTTGTAAAAGGAAAATGTTGAACGAAGCCAATCTCATGCCAACTTCATGATGGGAGGTACGATCCATATGATGATCAACTGAAATTTTCCATTAAATTGATGCTAAATATATTTATTCTCTTTATTTATTTAACCTTATATAAAACAATAATACCTGGGAATGATGGGTTTAATGTGCTGGTGATATTTTTTTGAGCCCATCTAAGGTCAACACCTCTGATTCCACATGAGATCCCATCCTTTATTTTTTTATGATCATATATTTATGTATTTATGTATTTTTTTTACATTTTAATCTTTTTTAAAATTAACATATAATGTATTATTTGTTTCAGGGGTACAGGTCTTGATCATGTATTTATTTTACAGATTCATTAAGATGCAATTAGTCTGCAAGAAATTGGCCATAAAGTGTACAATTTGATGAGTTTTGATGTATATGCATCCACAAAACCATTATCACCATCAAGATAATGAAAATATCCATTACCCCCAAGTTTCCTTGTGCTCCATCATCCCCTGACAAACATGCAGTTGCTTTCTGTCACCGTAGATAAGATTGCATTTGCAGAAATGTTATACAAATGGAATCATATGTTATTCTTTTTTTTTTTTAAAGATTTATTTATTTGAGACAGGGAGGGAAAGAGAGAGAGTGAGCAGAAGCTGGGGGAGGGGCAGAGTGAGAAGCAGGCTCCCCACTGAGCAGAGAGCCCAAAGCAGGGCTCAATCCCAGGACTCTGGGATCACAACCTGAGCCGAAGGCAGACGCTTAACTGACTGAGCCACCCAGGGGCCCCATACATTATTCTTTTGTGTCAGACTTCTTTCATTATATAATAATTTCTTTTAATGAGAGTTTGTTTTTTTTTTTTTTAGATTTTATTTATTTACTTGAGAGAGAGAGAGAATGAGCACAAGTAGGGGGAATGGCAGACAGAAGGAGAGGTAGAAGTAGGCTCCCTGCTGAGCAGGGAGCTGGACATGGGGCTCCATCCCAAGACCCTGGGATCATGACCTGAGCCAAAGGCAGACACTAACTGACTGAGCCACCCAGGTGCCCCTAGCATAATAATTTTGAAGTGGATCCGTGTTGTGTATGTATATCAATAGTTCATTCCTTTTATTCTTTAGTAGTATTCCATCATATGTATATAATGCAGTTTGTTTGTCCATTTACCTGTTGACTATTTGAATTGTTCCCAGATCAATATTTGTGTTCAAGTCTTTTTTTTTTTTAAGATTTTATTTTATTTATTTATTTGACAGAGAGAGAGAGAGAGAGAGAGAGAGAGGGAACACAAGCAAGGGCAAGGGGGAGTGCGAGAGGGAGAAGCAGGCCTCCCGCCGAGCAGGGATCCCAAAGCGGGGCTCGATCCCAGCACCCTGGGATCATGATCTGAGCTGAAGGCAGACCCCTGATGACTGAGCCACCCAGGCACCCCGGTGTTCAAGTCTTTATGTGGACATACGTTTTCATTTCTCTTGGTAAATGCCTAGGAGTGGACGGTTGGATCATATGAAGGGTTTTATTTAAGTTCTTAAGAAACTGCCAACCAGTCCTTTGCTTCCACCATTCCACTAAAACTGTTTTTATCAAGATCACCAATCACCTTGATGTTGCTAAATTCAATGGTCAATTTTCATCCTTTATCTGCAGCATTTGATACAGTTGGTCTCTCCCTCCTTCTGGAAACATGTGGTAGCTGGCCTTCAACTGGTCTCTCTGCTTCTTCCTTGCCCCCCATTATGTATGTTCTTATGGCGGTGGTCAGAGGGACCCTTAAATGGATCAAGTTACTCCCCAAGTTCCCTTCTCACTCAGAGTTAAAGCTAATGTGCTTCAGTGGCATAAAAGGCCATACATAACCTGACCTCACACTTCCTCTCTTCTCTCCCATCACACTCCCCTTTGCCCACTCTGCCCAGGCAAAATAGCCTCCTGCCTCCAATGTGTCAAGCCTCAGGGCCTTCACACTTGCTGTTTCCTTTTTATAAAAAAATATATTTATTTATTTTGAAAGAGAGCGAAAGCGTGAGGGGAGGAGCAGAGGTAGAGGGAGAGAGAGAATCTCAAGCAGACTCCCTGCTGAGGATGGAGCCCGATATAGGGCTTAATGACCCTGAGATCGTGACCTGAGCTGAAATCAAGAAATCGAGAGTCAGGTGCTCAACTGATTGAGCCACCCAGGTGCACCACCCCCTTTTTAAAAAAGATTTATTTATTTATTTTTAGAGAGAGAGATTTTTTTTTATTCTCACAGAAATACATTTGCTTTAATTAATTTATTTATTTATAATTTCAAGTTTTTATTTAAATTCTAGTTAGGTCACATATAGTGTAATATTGGTTTCAGGTATGGAATTTAGTGATTCATCACTTACATATAACACCCAGTGCTCATCACAAGTGCCTCCTCTGACATAAGCACCAAAGTCTGGCTCCCTCACTTTCCTCAGGTCTCTGCTCAAGAGACAGCTTGTTGGCAAGGCCTTCCCTGACTTCCTATCCTGCCTCCCACTCCGTATTTCCTTCTGCTCTATTGTTCTCCATAGCCCTTGTAAGCCCTGGCCTAGTAAGTATTCACCAGCTTAATTATTTGTTATCTGTCTTTTTACCACTAGAGTATGAATTTAATGAGGACTTTATTTTGTTCACTTTTCAATCCTCCACATTTAGAGCAATACATGGCGCATAGTAGGTCATCAGTTAATATTTGTTGAATGAATAAATACACAATCTCTAGTGTGTTCTGCCTCTTCCATTGTGTGATTTGATTTATTAAAGTAACAACTTAAAATATCTTAGACATCCATAGGCAAAATGTACTTCAAGATCAGTAAGTGACTAACACGTGAATTCTAATTACTGTCTCTCTTGTTAGAAGCCAATAATATTGATCATGTTCAGAAAAGCCAGGCATGTGTTTAGGCCTTTTCTAATTAAAATATCTTGTTTTTAAAAACTATTAGATTAGCCACTGGAGGGAGCTCATGCTTTTTTTTAAAACAAGAAAATTCTATCATTTGGCAAAATGACCACATGCAAACTCAACAGCAAAGTTCTTTTCAAGGTTAATATAATTTTTCATTGTTCTTTATTTTTTCCCCCCTCTTTTTTTTTTTTTTTGAAGATTTTATTTATTTATTTGAGAGAGAGAATGAGACAGAGAGAGAGAGCATGAGATGGGGGAGGATCAGAGGGAGAAGCAGACTCCCTGCTGAGCAGGGAGCCTGATGCGGGACTCGATCCCGGGACTCCAGGATCATGACCTGAGCTGAAGGCAGTCGCTTAACCAACTGAGCTACCCAGGCGCCCCTTTTCCCCCCTCTTTCAGCTTTAGTATTAGTTTTGCTCAGAATTTCACCTATCCTTCCTTCTTTGCGGACAATGAGAACTGTCGGGTCTGCCCTTGGATAAATCTATCAACCCTGGGCTCAACAGGGACGAGCTCCACTATCTTTCTCTGCTGTTTTTTTTTTCTGAAACAACCACAACCAAGTTCTTATGTCAGAATGTTCCTCAAGAACCATCTAATGGTTTTTATTTTTATGTCTTTATACTTCAAACTTCAAAGGGTGATAACATTTTAGTCGGCTTTGAAAGATATTCAGTGATTTTGTGGTAGTGGGGAAATAACACCCTTGAAGATAAATCACTGCACATTATATCAATATTTAATCTCATAAAGGGGAAAAAAATAAAAGCTGGCTCTTATCCTTTTGCCAGATATCTTGGGTGTGCCAGATAAAACCAATGCAGTTTATTGCCTTATTCTCTAAGATCTGCTGTTACTGCTGTAATAATTTAGACAATGTAAAGACTATGAATGTGGTTGAGTTCCTGCTTTTCATTGTCAGAGGAACCCATTAGGAAAATTCCCATCTTGGACCCAAGAGGTTCTTTTTTTTTTTTTTTTTTTAAGATTTTATTTATTTATTTGACAGAGAGAGACAGCGAGAGAGGGAACACAAGCAGGGGGAGTGGGGGAGGGAGAAGCAGGCTTCCTGCCGAGCAGGAAGCCCGATGCGGGGCTCAATGCGGGGCTCGATGCGGGGCTCGATGCGGGGCTCGATCCCAGGACCCTGGGATCATGACCTGAGCCGAAGGCAGATGCTTAACGACTGAGCCACTCAGGTGCCCCTAGACCCAAGATGTTCTAATACCACTTTATAGTTTTTCCATCACATGAGAAATACAATAGGCTATGGCTAGTTTTTTGTTTTGTTTTAGCAAGGTATATAAACATTTTGGGGTCCCTTTCAAGAAGACAAGTTGCAATAAGGGGAGAGACATGTCATATGTATGCATTCTCTCTTTGCTGATTAATTATCCTTGCCTTTTCTTTTCTTTCTCTAAATATTAGGAAAAAACAAATCTCTCTGTGGCCCAAATGATACGAAGGTTGTGGTGAGATTTCCTCAAGGATCCACAACCTCGAGGATCTTACTTATTTCAGGAAATAAATCAAAGTGATGAGAACACTTTTCTCCTTTCCTGTTGAGCAAGGTCGTTGAAAGATAAGACTTCCAAGGGACCTGTGAGCTAGACCTGGGAGATCGTAGGCTCCTCGCCCCCTCGCCTGTCCTCAAATGTGGGTTCCACTTCCTTTCTAGCTCCCAGAGGCTGCTCCAAGGGCATAGTCTTGAGATAATGGTGTGATGTTTGAGAACACCTACACAGTGTATGTGACTGAACTCAGTTAAGGCCTCTTTATAAACTTTTAGGATTTGGTGGGCCGGTGCGGGATCCATTCATCTTGCTGCTGCCCAAGACAAACCTAGTGTGTAAGTTCCCTTTGCTTATTAAAACTGCTACCTATCTGAAGTGGCCTGCCTCTTTCGTTGGTCTCTCCCTGACCTCTGCCTGAAGGGGGCTGGGTTTGGATTACAGGAGGCTCCAGGGAGAGTTGTGAACCTATACCTCCCCCAGAATGTTCTTCTCAGTTATAAAAGGAAAAGCATTGCCTCTGTTGTCTGCCCCACCCCCACCCACCAACCTGAGAGACTCACAGAAAGTAACTGGACAATTGGAAACTCTCACCTTCAGGTAGAGGAATGAAGCAATGTAGAAGTACCTAGACATTACTTAGCATTGTATTTGATAGGAAATAAAGAAATAATGACATTCTTTCGGAGTCTTCTAATTTCCATCACGTTGCTATCAAAATAACCGAAGACAAAATAACCTAAGACCAGAGAAGTAGTCTTCTCATATTTTGGCAGTCCTAGATTAGTTCCCTCAGCAGTTTATTTTCAAATATAAACATGTTTAAAGGAGTACAGGGAGCATCATTGTAAAATGTGGCCAGGTGAAGCCATCAGGTAGCCATTAAGCAAAAACTATGGTGTACTGGACAGAATAGTGGACATTGAATGCTTTGCAAGAAACTTTAGAGATCATAGTCCCTCATGCTTCAGTTTACAGATGAGTAAACTGCTATTCAGAGAGCCCATGAGACTTGTCAGAACTACTTGGCCAATGTGTGGCAGACCAGTAATATCTTCATTTCCAGAATCTTGGTTGTACTTCCATCTGTAAGGGTTCTCCCAGTGTGAAAAGTCTGTGTTTGGGGCTGTAAGAGAGAATAATAAAGATAATGCAGCTAACACTTAGTGCTCAAAATAAAAAGTATATGTAATCTATGCCATTTGGGTTCTCTGGGAAGCAGGCACGGAGACAGAATCGGATGTGCCGGAGGTTTATGGAAGGTAACCCTTACAAAAATAAAATAGGGAGGCAGCAGAATTGGGCAGAGACCGCCTCAGACTGTGAGGCAGATCTGACGAAGTCTTAGTCGACCCAGTGGGGGGCTCCCAGTTAAAGACTGCCCAGAAGGGGAGTCCTGCACTTGGCAGACATGGCCATGCCCTAGTATTCTTTCTGTACTCAGTCATTGGCTGGAAGCTGTCCAGTAAGACCTTGGCCTGAAATCTGAGGTGAGGCAAGCCGCAGCTAACTGGCCTGCTTGCAGCTGAACAGCAAGCTCTTTGTTGCACGGTGATCCGAGCAGCAGACCTCCATGGCTGCCACATAACCAAGGGGCCTTCTGGAGTTACCTTCAATATCCAAGTAGGGTGATGCAAGCCTCTATTCACCAATGAGAAATCCAAAACCTTTCCCGGTATTTCCAGAGTCCCGTGAAGGCTCATATTTAACACCGAAAGTTACACAGCAATGTTTTAAAGCTGGTCATTCCGTCACAGGAAATTTCCCACTGCTCTTCTCTACCTTTACTCCAGCCGGCTGTGCCCCTTCCCATCTCCCTCTCCTTCCTCTCTTTTTGCTGCCCCAGGATCCCCAACACCCTCCCCAGCTGCCAGAGATAATTCCTGTTTCCTTGTTTTTCAGAGAAATTTAGCTCACTCTTGCTTTGATCTCTATTGCATAAAAACTCCTATGCCAATCTGGCCCTAATCCAAGGCTCCAAACCAGAGAGATCTATCTAGCCTTGAAGTAAATTCTGCTGTTGGTAATATTATAGAAATGATTGATCACACTTTTAAGTAACAAAATTCCTGTTATATGGTTTATTTTGACATTTCTCCTCTCATAATTACAGAATTTGGTGTTCAGTTCCTCCTGCTGGAGGAAGTTCAGGTTGTCTGATGGTTAAGAAAGGCTGTGGTAGGTGGCTGGGCCTAATCAGTCCTGTGCTCTGCACAGAAGGCAGAGGCCAAGGCCTTGTTCCCTCGAGATGGGGATACCAGCAACTCCCTCGCCTTTTTAAAGCAAAACAAATTTTTTATGAAAACAGTCAACTTGCAACAGTATAATAAAATACTATATTTAAAGGATGAAATTTCTTTATTAATTTAGCAAGCTTTTTTTTTAAATCTTTTTTTTCTATTTTTTTAAAGATTTTATTTATTTATTTGACAGAGAGTTAGCGAGAGCAGGAACACAAGCAGGGGGAGTGGGAGAGGGAGAAGCAGGCTTCCCGCCGAGCAGGGAGCCCGATGTGGGACTCGATCCCAGGACCCTGGGATCATGACCTGAGCCGAAGGCAGACGCTTAACGACTGAGCCACCAGGCGCCCTAAGATGCAAATATTGCAACCTCCCCCTGTATCTTCCTTTCTGTGAAGCAAGCAATTCTCTGTTTTCCCAGGAGTGATAAAGAAATCTCAAATAGCTTTCCCAATGAACTGACCTAGAGATCACTGACATTTAAATTCACAAGTACAGCTTACAGATTAAATATTTTACTGATTCCTTTACCAATTGCTCTAATACAAAAACTTTGTTCAGATACAAACTGCTTTCTGGTATAGCAAAATAATTTAAATTTTAAATCAGGGAACAATTCTTACTGTTAAAGTTTACGACAGGGTAGTCATAGTGGAAGGATTTCAGTGTGTCCAGGAACATTCTGGGATGGAGTCCTGGGTGGAATGGGAAAGCAAGATTTGAATCATGAATTGGGTGGGAGTCAGATGGGGGTGAGGGGTGAGGGGAGCAGATGAATAAAAGAGCATTAGCAAAGCTGAAGGCAGAAGTGAGCATGGTAAGTTTAAATGATAGTGGTAAGAGTAGTTGAGATTGATTTGGGAAAGGCCTGGAAGATAATTTAGGGTGAAGCATATGTCATTTAAGTAAAAAAAAAAAATACGTATTAAGTACTTCCAAAGTGCTGGACACTGTGGATGCAATGGTGAACAAAGTTTTCTGCAGTCAAGAAACTTAAATTAGTGTTTGTGGTAGGGTGGGTCCAGGCAATAACTACATAAATATTTTTAAAAGATAATTTCAGATTATGATGAAGTTTGACTGACTTATCAGATTGTGATAAAAGAGAATGAAACAGATTATAGTTCCCAGATCTTTAAAATTGTGTGTCCTTCTAGATAAAATTATAACAGGCATCCTCTGCATGTGTGTTTTATTCTTTTGTTAGGTTATGTTTGCATTCTTAGTATTAACTTGCATATGAATTTCTTAGTAGGAATCTTTTTTTTTTTTAAAGATTTTACCCATTCATTTGACAGGGAGAGACAGCCAGAGAGAGAACACAAGCAGGGTAAGTGGGAGAGAGAGAAGCAGGCTTCCCGCCGAGCAGGGAGCCCGATGTGGGGCTTGATCCCAGGACCCTGGGATCATGACCCGAGCCGAAGGCAGACGCTTAACGACTGAGGCACCCAGGCGCCCCTCTTAGTAGGAATCTCTTAAAGCCACTTGCCCATTTTGTGAACGTTGGCTCAGTTAGCACTCTATTTTATAATCCTCATAATCCCGGTTCTTGTTCAGAGTTAGCTAGACAAGCCCATGCCCACATAAGTGGCGACCCACTATGGCTATGCTGGAAGTGACTGAGTGAGGCATGTGTCAATTCCTTCCAATTGTGGATGTCTCACTTTTTCCGCAGGAAATCTCCACGTGACACATGACCACCTGACAAATGCTCTTGAGTGAAGCTGCCAATATCAACTGCTGGGTTCAGATTTAGAGAAAATCTTTAGCTCTTTCTTGTTTTTTTTTTTTTTTTAAGGAAAAATGTTACAAATATTGTCATTTCATCCATTCCAGAGGGTGCACACACCTGACTTTGGAAAGCATTACAATAGAGAGGGTCCCAGGATGGTTATTTCATTAAGGTTGAGAAGGGACAGAGACTCTGGGACATGACATTTGAGCTGAAGCTCAAACAATGAGGCAGGAACAGTCATGCAAAGAAGAAGGCACAGGCGATCAGGGAGGCAGAAGCTATCTGAGTATTATGGGGATAAAGGGTTTACTATAGAATCAGATCTCACACAGATGAGGAAGGATCTTTGGAAGTAAAAGTCTGGGAGCATATTCAGGGAATTGGAGAAAAAGTCACTGATCAATCCTTCAGGAGCACTGGTACAGCTGGACAAATCAGAGCTTGTGAGAAAATCCAAGAAGCCCAACCCGTCCAGTGAGACTGCTAGGGGCCTATGGGAAGCTGTCACTTTTGTGTAACCCCTGCTTCTGTGGGTGCACTTCCAAGTATCCGCTGGAGGGTTTGGGACCATTGTTAGTCATAAGGCCAGCAGTCATCGAAGATGAAGGGAACACAGAGGAGAGCAAGGGCAAGCTGGAATCCCCTGGATACCACTGTGTCCATCATTATATCTAATCAAGAGTAATGGCCATCCTCTCATTTCCGTCTTCCAAATCTCCCCCAAGTGCCTCTTTGGTTAATTCTGACTTAGAACCACACGGGGAAGAAGATTCCGGGAAACAGAGTTCCCAGGTTAACCAAGCTGACACAGCACAACCCAGCACGACAGGGAACAGCATGTGCAAAGGCCATGAGAAGGAAATGAACTCAGTGTGCTTGAGAGACAGAAAGGTGAGGCTGAGGCTCAGTAAGCAAAGGGGAGGATGGAGGGAGATGGTCAGAAAAGCAGGCAGAGCCTAAAGTCATATAGGGCTTTGTAGGCCCTGGTATATTTGATTTAATTATAAATTCCAGTATTTTAAGCAAAGGGGTGGTATCCTAGGAGTTGTGCTTTGAAAGGATCATTCTGGCCATCAGAATGGTAAGGAAGCAAGAGAAAAGTTGATTAAAAGAGACAGGAGGGAAAATAGGAAGCTATTATAGTCCAGGAAAGGGATAATAATGGTCTGGACTATGAGTATAAAAAGGTAGATACAGAGAACTTGTCAGGTGAGCTTTTTGCCTCATATTTCCAACATACTTTTTTCAGTCCTGGGAACATCTCTCTGTGTATGAGATGTGGAACTCTCTGTTGCAAGGAAGGTACAGCAGAAGCAAGTGGTCACAGAAGGGTGGGACTGACACTGAGTACTTTCTATGCATCAGATCTATGCTGGGCCCATTCCTCACAACAATCCTGAATGAGGAAACTGGTCCATGGGGAGGTTAAACAGTATACTTGAACCAAGGTCATATAGATAATAAGTGGTGGGCTTCTGATCTTAACCCAGGTATCTCAGAATCCAGAATCTTAGCTCTTTCCACAGCATCATGTAGTCTCTCAGGTTAAGGCCCTTGCAGGGAGTCATGTCCATTGTCAGCAGCTGCTACCTGCCCAAACTTCACACCTTTCTGGCTGCGTCTCAAGTGTACCTCAAATGGACAAGGCTGATATTCTTTGTACATTTTCAACCTTCTTAGTCCACACTGCATAATATCTCCAACTTAGTTTCCTGGACCCTTAAAGAACTTATCCTACGTTTAGATCTCCACTAAAACTACTTGAGGCTTTACAATATTTAAATATATATGTACTTTCGGGGCACCTGAATGGCTCAGTGGTTGAGCGTCTGCCTTTGGCTCAGGTCAGGATCCCAATGTCCTGGGATTGAGCCCCATGTTAGGCCCCCTGCTCAGCAGAGAGCCTGCTTCTCCCTCTCCCACTCTACCTGCTTGTGCTCTCTCTCTGTCTCTCTGTCAAATAAATAAATAAACAATCTTTAAAAAAAATAAACATATATACTTCCAGAATATGGAAAAGAGGGCATCTTTTGTTTCCTGGGTATATATCTCATTGGAATAGCATTATCTTTCAGGATTAGGAAATAAATTGCATTCTATATAACTCTTCATTGTTGTCATATTTTCAATTCAAGTTTTTCTTCTGTTCCCAAAGAGCTCTTTATAGGGCTTCCATGGGCACCTGGGTGTCAGTCGGTTAAGCAGCTGCCTTCAGCTCAGGTCATTATCCCAGGGTCCTGGGATCGAGCCCCACATCAGGCTCCCCGCTCAGTGGGGAGTCTGCTTCTCCCTCTCCCTCTGACCCTCCTCCCTGCTTGTGCTCTCTCTGTCTCAAATAAATGAATAAAATCTTAAAAAAATAAATAAATGAATAAATAAATAAACAAATAAATAAATAAAAATATGTCTTTCTCTTAATTATACCCTATCTCACATGGAAGAAAGTGAATAAGGACATGTAAGAATTACTGTTAAACATGTAATAGTTGAGGTACATATTCAAGACACTAAAACATCAGTATTTGTTTTCTGATCAATGGTCTATTTATTGATACTATTGTCTTTTAGTAAAGAAAATATTTGAAAGTACAAGTTATATATGCAAAAACTGCTTTGAACTTAATTAATTATTGCTTAGAGAGTATACATGTATATATAAGTAATGAATGATTATCATGTCATATGTGTCATAGGTACTTAGTCAAAGATGTGGTCTCTGGTTATTTGTTATGCACTATTCACTTCACCTGTGAGACACATGGTAACTGGGTCACAGACTCTCAAACTATGGAATGTTTGGAGTTTTCAGGGGTTACATATTGAAGGAGCTAAAGAGTTTCATGATTAGACAAGATGCTGTTTGGATGGGATCACCTCTAGGCAGCATTAAAAATCACCTGCAGTGTAAGAAGTGACAAAATCTAACAAAGTAGGTGTAAGTTTAAATTCTGGCCAAAGATGTTCTTTCCTACACAATTCACGAGCCTCCTCTTCAAGAGGGTTTCCAAGCCCTGTTGAAGCTAACTGGGCACCAGCCACGTCTCCACTAACAGGATTTGCTGCTCCCTCCAGCTCTTGGTATCTTAATACCCACACTTCCTCGTGAGACGTGGTGTGGTAATTGATAATCACAATACTTCACAAACTGAAACAGGTTAAATGGACAATGAAATTTATATTTACCTACAATGAGTTTTCAAAAGGCACTTGGTGGCTTTCTTGCCAGACATAGAAAACTGAGGCTTGACAGAAATGGTACTGAGGAATTTTTGTACTGGGTGGGGAAAGGTTGGACAATAAAGCTCCTTCCTACTGTAAGATTCTATGATTCTAGGTATCCTGCACTATTTTATGAAAACAGTTCAGAATATCCGGAGTTTTAAACATTTTCTTCCTATTTGTTGGAGAGGCTAAGTTAACATCTTGTCGTAAGGCAAGAATGTTGCATCACCTCTTATTCCTGTACTGACAATGGCCTGAAGATAATGAGTAAAAGAGGTTACCAGGGGTTAGACAATATGGCGTAGTCAATATAGCCAATTCCTGTTCTGAGGAGAGGGTCTGGTTGCCCTCCTACCTGTAAAAACTGCAACTGAGAAATTATTCAAAACCTAGTTCACAGTCTACTAGGCCTGGTGACAGATTCAAGGAAATAAACTGTGGCCCCCTGCCCTCAAGAAGCTGACAATCTGATTGGAGAAATAGAATAAGCATGCAAAAAAAGTATTAGAAAACCGTTAAGTGCTCACCTGTGTGATACAGAACACAAGTGAAACTGGAGTTTTAAGATAATTCAAATGTCCAGAAGGTTTTATTTAAGAGACAGGATTAAACTGAGCCAAAGACTGGGTTAAACTAGGATGAATTGGGAGAAGAAGGCATTCCTGTGGAGTACTGGGGAAAGAGTGAAGAAGAGTGGACAGACCCAGGTGAATGAGGACATGACCTGTGTAGCAGAGACAGTGAAGAACAGGCTTGATGGAAGCAAAGGAACAGTAAGAAATACAATGGTGAGCCTGGAGAGGCAAGATGGGAGTCCCATGTCCTCAAAAGCTGGATATAAGGTTCTGAAAGCCAAGTGCTAGTGTTCTTCAATGGTGGTCCCCAGAAACAACCAGCATGGGTCTCTCAGATACACTGTGAGGTCTGTAGGCAGATTCGAATACAGATGCTGGATGGCCATGGCAGCTTGGTGAGGTCCAGCTCGATTCCAAACTGCTTGGCTTCCTAGCATGTGGACAGGCTGGGGCTTGCTGACACATGCCTCAGAATATTCTCTGGAGGCTTGAATTTGTGGCCTGGGAAGTACAGGACTGCTCTTCCAGCCAGCTGTTGTGTGTGGAATGTGACTGTGTACAGGATGTGATCGTGTGAGCATTTGTCAGATGTGGGTGTTAGGATTGTGGTCTCCAGCATGATGAAATTCAGTTGGTTAGAGGTGGAAGAAGAAAGTCAAACTATAGCTTTTAACAATTCTTAGCATTTGGATTTTAAAAGCAACTTTCTAGCTTTAATTACAATTTCACAACAATGCTTAAACTTCTCTAGTCAAAAAAAAAAAAGCTTATGTATTAAGATGCCATCCCCTTTTGGAATTATTTCAGTATAATTAAAAAGAACCTTGTTAACACAAAGCACTTGTTGGTAAAGTGGTTGCCTATGTGGTCTTCTTTTGATGAGGATGTTGAGATTTTTTAACTTTTAAAACTTTCTTGCTTTTTTGATATCTTTTCCCTTTCTTCTGCTTTTTCTTTTGGCTGACCTGTGAGGAGAAGGAAAACAAGAGTAATGTTCCTTTATCTTACCATTTTTCCTTCCTTATATTATATTTGGACTCTCCAGACTGTGTGTGTGTGTTTTTTTTTTTAATCTTCAAAAATGGTTTAAAGTTGCCTCCCTCTCAAAGGGGCTCCTTTTGATTCTCTCTACTTTACTGACTTTGAGGAGGAGGCCATTAGCCTCCTAATGGTCTTCTTTTGTCTATTTTCCTGGCTTATTACTGCCCTTACTTCAACTCTGCTTGTCCAAACTACAACCTTCTGAGGCTAGTACTATTATCATCCCACTTTTTACAGAGGAGGAGATTGGGGCTTGGAGAAGGTGGCTTGCCCAAAGAAGGTGGCTTGCCCAATGGCTGCTATATGTGGCAGAACCACTAGATCATCAGACTCCAGAAGCCAAGCTCCTGGCTTTGTCCTGGGCTACTTTTCTACCTCAGTCTCTTCACTCCCTTCTCACAAACTCCAGCCACATTACTTGAGGCTCCCTGAACAGAGCAAGCTCTCATGATGCCATGCTTCTTTTTCGTGCTGTCCTTACTCTCTTGGTGAAATACTTATCCTTCAAGACCCTAATCATATGAAAAGTCTTCCTTAACACTTTCTCCCTGCCCCTCCTTCTGGCAAGGAAAAGGATTACTCCTTCTATGATCTTCCAGATTCTGGTACATATCTTTATATTTCTCACATTGTACTATGATTGTTAGCACATCTGCTACAGTAGGAAGGGACCATAGCTTATTACCTTTCCATCTTCAGTGTCTTCCTTTCAATTCAATACATATATATTTTATTGAATAAGAAAAGTAAGCTCCCTCTCCCCATGGAAAACACTTCTAGTGGGGGATATAGACAAGTGATACTATATGCAGAAATACAATTATACTTCATGGTGATGACATTATTCTAGCAACAAAGTAGGAGCACAATAATATTAAAAAAAAATGTATCCTTAAAGAAACTACATAGATTCTTTGTCTTCGAAAGTTAATTTCTAAAAGAAAGAAAATTTTGTTTGTCCTGGTCACTGACCTGTTTTTCCCACTCTTGAATCAATTCTTTCACATCTGTTGAATCTGGGTTTAGACATGTTTGATCCCCATTCTTCATTGTTGCACTGCCAAGGAAATAGCACGAGATTTTTTTTTTTTTTACTTTCAATACTTGCAATGCCTCATCTTACCCCCAGAATTTAATCCCCCAATTAGAATGTATTTGTGTCATCACAATAAGCATCTGAGACTTCCAGTCTTCCTTCCTGCCTTTTTGTCTTATTAGTGAGGGGACTTAGATAAATTTCTAGAACACACAACCCTAAATTATTTAAATTAAAAAAAACATTATCACATGAGCATTTCCAATGTCATTAAATATTCTTTGAAAATACACATTTTTAAAAAATTTTTTTTAAAGATTTTATTTATTTGACAGAGAGAGAGAGACCACAAGCAGGGGGAGCGGCAGGCAGGGGAGAGGGAGAGCAGGCTCCGGGAGAAGCAGGCTCCCTGAGGAGCAGGGAGCCCGATGTGGGGCTCGATCCCAGGACCCTGGGATCATGACCTGAGCTGAAGGCAGTCGCTTAACCAACTGAGCCACCCCAGGCGCCCTGAAAATACACATTTAATGGCTACATAATATTCCACTGGAAGGCTACATGAGATTTTTATCTCATTAGTCCCTGATTATTACATTTCTAAGACATTTCTAAGACTAAAATAATTAAAGTAATATTTATTATTATAAAAAAATTAAAAATCCAATAGGTACATGCAATGAGAGAAGCTTATAGCTAAAGATAATATTAGTTCTGCTGTGATGAAAATAGCCATTTATGTTTAAGTGAAGAATCAAAATAGAGAAGTTGTCAATATAGCTATTTTTTTTCCAGAAAATATGAAAATCAGCATGAGGTTTGCTAAACTTTTTTTTTTTTTTTAAGATTTATTTATTTGACAGAGAGACACAGCGAGGGAGGGAACACAAGCAGGGGGAGTGGGAGAGGGAGAAGCAGGCTTCCTGCAGAGCAGGGAGCCTGATGCGGGACTCGATCCCAGGACCCTGGGATCATGACCTGAGCTGAAGGCAGACGTTTAACGACTGAGCCACCCAGGCGCCCCTCTGCTAAACTTTCTAATGAAATTCCTTAAAACATAAAAATTTTTTTAAGACATGATTAACAGACTGGTTGACTATTTTAAATTACTTATAGCAGACTGTCCAGGAATAATTAAAAAATTTTTTCTTTAATTTTTCTGTATAATCTGAGAGTAAGAATAGCCATTCTATAGATAGCCTTAATTTAGATTTCAAAAGATTGAAACTAGCAATTCTAATCTTTAAAAAGGTTATTATTTTTAAGCTTTCATTTAAATTCCAGTTAACATACAGTGTAATATTAGTTTCAGGTATACCATGTAGTAATTCAACACTTCCATATAACACCCCATGAAAGTTATTATTAAAGACACAATACTGTCATAGTTATAGTTTGATTTCAATAGCAAAAAATTGGAAATAATCTACATTTAGGCATTGCTCATATAGATTATGGTACACCCATATGACGGAATATAATTTGGCCATTAGGAATGACATTATTAGAAAAAATGATATTACAGAAGATTTACTGACATGGGGAAATGTTCATGATATAGTGTTAATGAAAAAGCAGACTATAAAAGAGTATGTAACATATCATTTTCTTTTTATGTTTATATACATTACATATGTGTATATATATATACTATATATATATATATATATATTATCTATATATGTACATAAATGCAAACGAGGGAGATTTGGAAGACTATAGGCCAAGGGGTGACCAGTATTTGTCACTGGTGGTAGAAGTATAAATGATTTTTATTTTCTTCTTTTGAGTTACCTGCATTAAATATTTTCTACATGCTTGGTGATATATTATCCTTGGTTTTAATGTCTACCAGAAATTCCTTGTTGTGTAGAAGAAAAAAAGTAGACCACATTTATGGAGGGGCAACCATCTGAATTTTAAGTGTCTATACGGGCAAGGGTCCTAAGGGTAATATCACACATAAATTTAATGTTCCTGCCAATATGGTGCATGCGTGTTGGATGAGTTTTTACTTACATGATTTCAGTTTTCTCACAATAAGAGCTTGGGGCAAATTGTTTAAGGTCCTTTAAGAATTTTGACTGGATTGTTCTTTGGCTGGTGGTGATGCAGGAACAGCGTCTATTCCTCATTGTTGGGGTTCCTAAGGGAAAGAAAAAGGGTAGAGAAAAAGGGAAAGAAAAAGAAAAAACATTGATTTAAGGCAATGTCTCAATTTAGGTGATCCGTCAAAATGATACATTTGACTTAGTCATGATTATTACTGTCATTTACTGAGTATGTTTGTTGGGGAAGGTGATAAAAAAAATAAAGTTACCACCAATTGACCTGTGAGCTGGACCTGGGCCCTTGAAGACTTCTCTTCCTCTCCCCTGTCCTTACAGTGTGGGTTCCACTTGCCTTTCTGGCTCCCAAATGCTGCTCCTAGGACATAGCCTTGAGATGGTGACATGATGTTGAAAATACCCACCCTGAATACATGACTAAGGCCAGTTAGGGCCTCTTTATAAGTTTTTAAGATTTGGTGGGCAGGAGATCCCCCCGAAATGGGGATCCATTTGTTTTGCTGCTGCTCAAGACAAGTCCATATGTAAGTTTCCTTTGCTATTATTAAAACTGCCACCTACCAACCTGGAGTTGCCTGTCTCTTTTTTTGGTCTCTCCCTGCCCTGTGAGTAAAAGGGCCAGTTTTAGATTACACCAGAAAAGCTCCTGAAAAAATTTGTGAACCTACACTGTTAATCATTACCACAAACTTTTGAAAGAGGTATTATCTCCATTTTACAGATAAAGAAGCTAAGGTTCAAAGAAGTTATATAAAGAACAAAGTCATTCAGCATTTAGGGGGCAGGTGCACGGTTTCAGCTCAGGTTTTTTTGAGTCCAAATGCACTGCTCTTAACTACCATATCTTACAATTGTAGGAAAGGAGATTTTCACAGTATTTAATAAATGCCTGTCACAGGTCAGACACACAGACACCGATTTATGTGTGCAATGTGGGCCACAATTTCTTAAGCAACTCCCAAAGCCATTTATTATCTGGCCTTAGTGGAATGGAGTTGGTGTTGGTTTGGACAGAAAGCTCTACTTATAATAACCAATTACAACCACCAACCTCATCCTCCCCACTGCCTTGTTTTTCGATAGTACTTCAAACTCTTAAAACCTCTTTGAAATACACTATCTTCATTCCTTAATTCTTTAATTCGTTCAACATATATTTATTCAGTGCTTACTATATGCCACACATTGTGTGATTGGTAGAAAAAACGTAACTATAAAGTCTCCATTTTACAGCTGAGGAAACTGAAATCTAGAAAAGTTCATTAATTTGCCCAAAGGTGGTTACAAAACAGATTTGGGATCTCTCTGATTTTTGGACCCTTAATTGGTTAACCACAGACATACTTATCAAGAAACAATATCAGGGTTACAAAAATAATTTAAGAGACAAACTCTTTGATCTCATTACCACTCAGTTCAGCAAACATTTACTGAACACTTACTACATGCCAGGAATTCACATACTTAGACTTAGAAGATTTACGTTTGGCTTAGTAGGTCTTGGATATGAACTACATCACTGAGAAGCTTTTATGAATGACTCCTATCACTTTCTGATGCATGCAATCAACTTTGTTGGGCAAATCAAGAGACTTTTATAGCAATTCACATTTCTGACTTTACTAACCTAATATAACTCAGAACCCCTTACCTTGACCTCCAATCAGAGTCAGGAAGATGATACTCAACAAAAGAGGAACACCACCTTTCTTCATAGTGGTAGAATGGAGTTCTACTGAATCACTCCTGTATTGGATTTCACGCCTGAAGATTTCTTTAGAGAACATGCTCTTGGGAATCATATTTATTTGGGAAATCCATTTCCCTCCTAAACTCTGACTGGCTGGTGTTGTTAGCTGACTTTGCTAAACTGACCACAAACCTAACTGTGCTGGGGGAAACCCTACTCTCAGATCCAAGGGAATTTCTGCATGTTTTATTTCCATTTCATATAAATGGGTAGTTTATAGTAAGGATGTGAAACCAGCATCATTGGCAGCCTTTAGCATACTCACAGCTACTCACCTGGGTGAAGAATAGGTTATATAATGAATATAATATTATACAATAAGGGTTGGAGATGTTGTTTCCGGATGGAAAATACTAAAGTCCAGATAAATAATACATTTTTTCCAATTTTCTTACTATTTACAAAATATCCTTCTGTATAATATATAGTTACAATTATTTTTTCTCTATTGTCTACCCAACAATCTTAAACAATCAGCATCTTAATTTCCTCAGAGACCAGGTCATTTTCTACTGTAAGCTCATTTTTTTAAAAGATTTTATTTTTTTATTTGAGAGAGAGAAAGAGTGCATGCACACACATGTTTGGGGACAGAGGGAGAGGGAGAAGCAGACTCCCCACTGAGCAGGGAGCCTGACATGGGCCTTGATCCCACAACCCTGGGATCATGACCCGAGCCAAAGGCAGATGCTCAACTGACTGAGCCACCCAGGAGCCCCCATTTTGTTTTTTATATCATTGCTGCTACAGTTTATTATTATTTTTTAAGTGGTTAGACTAGTTAGTATAGGGATCAGTTGAAAAAAGACAAATGGGACTATATCAAACTTAGAAATTTTTATAGATCAAAGAAAATGATAGACAGTAAAAAAGGAACTTACAGAATGGAAGAAAATAATTTCAAATCGCCTATCTGATGAGGAGTTAATATCCCAAACATAAAAGGAACTTCTACGACACAACAACAAAAACCCTAAATAACTGGATTAAAAAGTGGGCAAAGACTTGAATAGACATTGCTCTAAACAAAATTTACAAATGGCCCATAAACACATGAAAAAATGCTCAACATCATTAATCATTAGGGAAATGCAAATCAAAACCACAGCAGATATCACCTCATACCCATCAGGATGCCACTATCAAAAAAACCAGAAAACCACAAGTGTTGTAAAGGATGTAGAGAAGTTGGAACTCTTGTACACTGTTGGTGGGAATGTAAAATGGTGCAGCCATTATGGAAAACAATATGGAGGTTCCTTAAAAAATTAAAAATGGAATTACCATTTGATCTAGCAATCCCACTTCCAGGAATATGTCCAAAGAAATCCATAGCAGGATCTTTTTTTTTTTTTTAAATGTTTTCTTTATTTATTCATGAGAGTCAGAGAGAGAGAAAGGCAGAGGCAGAGGGAGAAGCAGGCTCATGCGGGACTGGATCCTAGGACCCTGGGATCATGACCTGAGCCGAAGGCAGACGCGTAACCATCTGAGCCACCCAGGTGCCCCTCCATAGCAGGAGCTTGAAGAGATATTTGCACACACATGTTCATTTGACATTATTCAGAATAGTTAAGAGGCACAGCAACCCTAATGTCCATTGACATTTGAATGGATAAATAAAATGTAATATATACATGCAGTAGATTATGTTCCTTTTTTTTTTTTTTAAAGATTTATTTATTTATTTGAGAGAGCGAGAATGAGAGAGAGAAAGAGTACATGAGAGGGGGGAGGGTTAGAGGGAGAAGCAGGCTCCTCGCCAAGCAGGGAGCCCGATGCGGGACTCGATCCAGGGACTCCAGGATCATGACCTGAGCCGAAGGCAGTTGCTTAACCAACTGAGTCACCCAGGCGCCCTATGTTCCATTTTTTAAAACATTTTAAAAAGATTTTATTTATTTATTTGAGAGAGAGTGAGAGTGAGAAAGCATGAGCACAGAGGGAGAGGGAGAAACAGACTCCCTGCTGAGCAGAGACCCTGACACAAGGCTTGATCCTAGGACCCTGAGATCATGACCTGAGCCGAAGGCAGCTGCTTAACTGATTGAGCCACACTGGTGCCACAGATTATGTTCTCCTAAAAAAGGAAATCTTCTCACATGCTACAAAATGGAAGAACCTTGAGGATATTATGCTAAGTGAAATAAGTCAGTCACAAAGGGACAAATACTCATATGAAATATCTGCAGTCAAATCTCAGAAACTGAAAGTGGGAAGGTGGTTGCAAAGGGCTGGGGGGAAAGAGTGAGGTGAAATTAATTTTTAGTGGGTATAGGGTTTCAGTGTTAAAAGATTTAAAAGTTTTTGAGATTTGTTGTACAACAGTGTGAATATACTAAACACTACTGAACTGTACACTTCAAAATGGTTAAGATGGTAAATTTGAAGTAATGTATTTTTTTAAACCACAATAATAAAATATAAAAGGAGTAAGGGATCTGTTACATGTAATGGAGACCCAAATTAAAAGTGACTAAAACAGAAGTGTATTTCTCCCTGACAAAATCAGGTAGACTAAGGCCTATACAGTAGTTCTGCTTCATGGAAATCTCACAGGCTCCTTCTATCATTTGCTTTATTGCCACCTCTAGGTTGGTGTCTCCATGCACATGGCTGAAGGGGGCTTGCCACCATGACCACTTTCCAAGGACAGGATGGTGGGAAAGCAGAAAAAGGGCATGTTCCTCATTTTTAGACCTATCTTGGAAGTTGCACTCATCACTTTGCAGCACCTTCTGTGGTCCAAAACTTATTCGCATGGCCACACCAAACTGCATCGGAAGTCAGGAAATGTGATGTTTATTCTGGTTGATCCACTAAGATTTGGAGGTTTCAGTATTGCAAAACAACATTTCTTTTTTTTTGTTTTGTTTTAATTTAAATTCCAGTTAACATACAGTGTGATATTAGTTTCCGGCGTACAGTATAGTGATTCCACTATTCCATACATCACCTGGGGCTCGTCATAAGTGCACTCCTTAATCCCCATCACCTATTCAATCCATCCTTCACCCACCTGCCTCTGGTAATCATTAGTTTGTTCTCTCTAGTTGAGTCTGTTTCTCAGTTTGCCTCTCTCTCTTTTTTCTCCCTTTGCTCATTTGTTGTTTAAATTCCACATATGAGTGAAATCATATGGTATTTATCTTGCTCTGGCTTATTTAGTTTAGCATTATATTCTCTAGTTCCATCCATGTTTTGCAAATGGCAACATTTCATTCTTTTTTATGGCCGAATAATATTCCATAGTATACATACACCTCATTTTCTTTATTCATCAATTGATGGACACTTGAGCTCAAGACAACATTTCTTTTTTTCCTTCAGCAAATGTATTTTTTTAAATTAACATATAATGTATTATTTGTTTCAGGGGTACAGGTCTGTGATTCATCAGTCTTACACAATTCACAGCACTTGCCATCATAGCACATTCCCTTCCCAGTCAGGACAACATTTCTTAACTTTTTTTTTTTGGTTACTGACTCCCATGAGATTAAATTGAATTCTAAATTAAATTAAATTTCTCCCTAAAGAGAATGATTAAATATTAATAAATAAGATTTTGTAGGATTAAACTTCAGTAGGCCACTAATCAGTGTATTATCTAAGATTTTTTAGTCTCCCCAAGGACCAGTTTTTGTCCCCTGAGAGCATTCTCCTTCCTCACCCCACTGAGAATGCATATAGGATAATGCTATAGGATAATGGGGAACATAATAGCATTTTCTGTAACATGGTGCACATTTTTGGGCCGATGCAGAATACTCTTCAACGAAAACTGTTGTGACCTTTGATACAGCTTGTTCGCTTGGTTATGCTTAATTTTGGTGATGACTGCAGCCATGCATAGGGTGGAGCTGGGTTTAGGTCCCAGCTTTGCTACTTAACGACTGTGCAAAATACTTCTGCAAGCCTCAGTTCCCTCTGCTGATAAAACTATTACTGTCCCCACAGGCTGTTAAAATTAAAGGCAGCAATTCATAGTCAACTGCAAGGTACCACAAAGCTTGAGATCATTCTTTCTAGCAAAGAAAGGGAGATGGAATTTTCTTAGAATAAATACTAAGGTCCAGCACGGCCTGCCTTTGCCCACCTTTCCAAGCTCTTCCTGCATAACTCTGGTCCAACACCCTTTCTTCCCTCTGTTCCTCAAAGGGACACATGCCTCCTTCCCACCACAGTTTTTGCTCACGCGCTTCCCTGCCTGGAATGCTGTGCCTGCTCTGCCTTCTTACCCTACTAGTAATCCTAACCACCTTACTATCCAGGTTGGCATTTCCCCTGGGAAGACCTTCCTGACTCCCAGACTCGGTCAGGATCCCACATACGCTCTTGCAGCACCGCGAGCTGACATCGAAGGCAACGTTACCTTTGCCTGCAATCCTATGGTGCAATCTCCTTACACCACAAGAACAGGGAAGGCTTTCCAGGACCCACGCAAGCGCACAGGACTGAGGGAAAGCGTGAGGGAACCAAGGCTCTTGGCCCGCCTCGACACTGCGCGTGCGTAGCGCTACCTGGGGGGTGGACCAGCTGACCTCCCTGGGGGCTGAGATGCGCGCACTGCGCATGCCCAGCTAGCCCGCTTCTAGAACTTTCAGTGGGGAGGCTACAGGCACAGCTCGCGTCGCTGGTGCCGCTTCTGGGTTCTCCTGCTGTTCGTGCTGATTCGGCCAGAGGAGCACATTGAGAGAAAGGTAGTGGCTGTGCCCCTCGGGATCTCGCCTCTCTGCCCCGTCTGGCCCACAGCCTGCTGCCCCCCAGAGGCTGCGTTTCTTGGGGGGGAGTGGGGGGACGACGCCGGGAGCGGGGCCTGTTTTGCAGTTTCCACACGAGGCTTGGGTTGACGCCGGAAGCGCTTGGTTACCGGGTCTGGGGCTGCCGGGAGAGGCTTCGGAGGGTCCTTCCACCGCAGTTTGTGGTGACTGGGAGAAGGCCTTTTGGACAAGAGAAAAGAGGTGCTGGGGTCAGTTAGGAGCCACGGAAGGCCCACCTTGTTTATTACACAGAAGGGGCTACTTTCCTCTGCTAACAAACTGAATGGGAGGGCTCGTCTGGAGGCGCGGCTGAGTGGCCGGGACTATTCTATACGAAGCGTGCGCGGGCTGGCGTGACCTGTAGAAATAGACGAAGGCTGGGGCCGCTCCCCGCACCCCAGCGGTGCAGTCACTTGTTTCCCAGGCCGCCTTTTGGAAGTTGTCTTGAAAGCTCTGAGAAAAAACATTTTCCTGTCTGGGCAGGATGGAGAAAATCCCATCGAAGTGTCATTTATGGCCAGATAGGGCTTTTAGGAGAAAGAGAAACCCAGCGAGAGGATATTGCAGGCATTTCTCACAGTCCTGGGAAAGGAGCCAAGGATTATCAGCACTTTGGAATCAACAATAAATTCTCCTTTTCACTTTGGACATGGTTTTAACCTGTTTTGCTTCCAACAGTTCCTATTCCCCAAGAAACCAAATGTTGATGTAACCCTCAAGAGAGCCTTGCAGAGACAGGATTATGTTTTCATGTGTGCTCCCGGACTTCCCCCTTCCGTCCTTTTTGGTTATGGAATTAGTGTGGTCTGTTTAATTATGTACAGTTTTACAGACTCTGTCACAGTGAAGATAAGTCTTCCTTTTACTTGTGAAAGGGGAAGTTTCTTTCAAAATGAAATCCCCAGGCCTGTTTGAATTTCTTACAGGGTGGACTTCCCCTTCGCTCAGCAGCTATTGCTAGTATTAAAGGATGCTGACTTGAAAAGGGTTTATTTCTTGAAAGTCTCAGAAGCCCCTACTTAGCCTTCTGATTTTTATTTTTTCCTCTTTTTTTCCCCCCATGCAGGGAGTCCTTTCTTCCTTCCAAAATATGGTAAGGTGTCTGCAGGCAGATCATAGTTGTGTCCACATCTCAGATAACAAAGAGAAAGGAACAAATTCTTCCTTTACTGATCTTCTATCAGGCCTCCTGGCTTATATTTTTTATCTAAAGCTGAAGGACTAGGTTAAATCTGTTAATAAACTATCCTGAGAGGAAATGTTAGAACATCATTGAAGAAGATAGCAGGAGGGGAAGAATGAAGGGGGGGAAATCGGAGGGGGAGACGAACCATGAGAGACGATGGACTCTGAGAAACAAACTGAGGGTTCTAGAGGGGAGGGGGGTGGGAGGTTGGGTTAGCCTGGTGATGGGTATTAAAGAGGGCACGTTCTGCATGGAGCACTGGGTGTTATACACAAACAATGAATTATGGAACACTACATCAAAAACTAATGATGTAATGTATGGTGATTAACATAACAAAAAATTAAAAAAAAATAAAGGACAGCTGTGGCTGAATGCTGGCAGTAACAACATTTTTGCTCTGTGATTGTCTGATGACATGTTACCATAGTTATTAAGAAGCTGCTGCCTAATTTGAAGAAAAATTATCCTGAAGAGGGAGAAAATATTTTTGTTTAAAAACCCATATTTATTTAAAGTGATTTACATTAAAATTCCTTATCTAGGTAACTTTACAAGAAAAAAGTCCATGTTCTTGAGACCCTTAATTTACTGTTTATCATTCATTTATTTCATTTACCAAGCTTTTATTACAATTCTAGACTCTAAGGACACAAATATGAACAATAATCTCTGCCCTCAAAGAGCTCACAGTTTAGTGGGGGGAAAGTGGCATTTAAATTAGTGATTACTGTAGAGGAAGTGGTATAATAAAGGATTGCAGTCAGTTATTAGAGGTACATAAAAAGTCACAGCTCTGGTTGAATTAGGTCTGGAAGGGAGAGTTGTTTGGAATTTATTACTAGAAGAAGGTGGATGGGGAGGCATTTTGCGCAGGAAGCATGAGAAAAACGATGCCAAAATTTGGAAACTGTAAGAACTGTGGTAAGGGTGAAGGGTACAGTGATAAAATTGGAGTGGGGAGAAATGAGGCTAGGAATATAGCAGCAACCAGAGGGTGAAGGGCCTTGTAAATCCCTATGCGGTGAGCAAACCTTCAAGAATTTTGACCAAAGAAGTGAGGTGAGGAGATTCACAAACACATAGGTACATCTATATCCACATCTGACCCTTGTCACTAAATAATATTTTTAAATAATCTTATTTTACATAAACATTTCATTATGTTTACATAGTTTATATATTTTAAAAATGGTTTTTTATATTTGTAGTCTATTCTCAGAGCACTGGAGTTGTTTCTATTGGAGTTGTTTCTATTTTATTAATTCAAAAAAACCTCTTATTTTTTCAAAGATTTTACATTCTTGGGATATTTTCCTTTTTTGGAAGTATAGAGACAAGGGTTAAAAACATTTTTATATCTCCTATAACATTTTGACTGATTACTTGCCAGAAAGATTAATTTTGTAATGCCCCCATATGATGTACCAGTTTCCCAATTCCTTTGTCGTTTGTATTTACTTTTATTTAATGTGTGAAACTTGGCACCTGAGATCAGTGTTTATTTCAGTTTCTTATTGACCTTTTAGTTTGTCTTGTCTTAGTATTTGCATCTTCTGTCTTTTCAAGATCACTTGTCAAGTGGAGTCAGAGTATTAACTTTATAAATGTATGTCAGTTCTTTGCATATTTTGAATAGGAAGCTTTAATCCATTTTCAGGTGAAATATCTGCTTTAATTTTGTTGTCTTTTCTTAATTTTTATTGAAGTATATTGCATGTTCTTTTTTTTTTATGTTATGTTAATCACCATACAGTACATCATTAGTTTTTGATGTAGTGTTCCATGATTCATTGTTTGCATATAACACCCAGTGCTCCATGCAATTCATGCCCTCCTTAATACCCATCACGGGGTTCACCCATCCCCCCACCTCCCTCCCCTCTGAATGAAGTATATTGCATGTTCTAAGCTGAATTGTGTCCTCTCAAAATGGATATGTTCAAGTTCTAACCACCAGTACCTCAGAATGTGACTGTATTTGGGGACAGGGTCTTTAAAGAGGTAACTGAGTTAAAATGCAGTCATTAGGGTGGACCCTAATCCATTATGACTGATGTCCTTATGAGAACGGTTAGGACACAGAAATGTACAGAGAAGACCATGTAAAGACACAGGGAGAAGAGGGCCACCAACAAGCCAAGGAGAGAGGTCTCACAAAGAAACCAACTCTGTTGACTACTTGATCTTGGAGTTTTAGTCTCCAGAATTGTGAGAAAATAAATTTGTTGCTAAAGTTGCTCAGTCTGTGGTATTTTGTGTGACAGCCTTAGTAGCTAATACAACCTATATACAGGGGGAAAATATGTATATATATAGAAACCTGCACCAGCATCATGGGTGACTCTGGATTTTCACTCTCAGTGGCATGACGGTATCATTCCCTTCTTCCCCAAAGATATATCACAAATGAGTTTGCCTATTTTTGAACTATATAAATGGCATTATGTATGTCCTATTTAGTGTCTCGTCCTTACGACTAAATGTTTCTGAGATTCATCCATGTCATGATGGAGAAGTTTCATTTTAATTGCTCTGTTGAATTCTGTTGTATGACCTACCACAAAGTATATATTCAGCTAATGGATATTTTGATTTTTTTCCCCTTTTGGGCTAAACTGAAAGTTGCTGTTACGCATGTTGTGCGTATCTTTTGGTGCATATATATATATGTGTGTTTTTGCTTAGTGTATTATTAGGAGTGGAATTGCTGGTTCATAGAGTGTGTGTATATTCAACTTAATTTATGCTGTTTATGCTTCCACCAGCAGTGAATGATAGTTTTATTGACCCTACATTCCCATCTATATTTAATATCATTAGGCTCATTGCCTTTTTATTTTAATTTTTTGCTCTTGAATGTTTAGAAGTTTTTCATTTTTACATAATATTGATTTCTATTTATTTCTGTAATGTATAGATTTTCTTCCCTTTTCTTTCTTTTCTTTTTTAAAGATTTTACTTATTTATTTGACAGAGCGAGAGAACACAGGCAGGGAGAGAGGCAGGGAGAGAGAGGGAAGCACCAAGCAGGGAGCCTGATGCAGAACCTGATTCCAGGACCCTGAGATCATGACCTGAGCTGAAGGCAGATGATTGACTGAGCCACCCAGGCGCTCTTCTCTTCTCTTCTCTTCTCTTTTCTGTAGGCTCCACACCCAGCATGGGGCTTGAACTCACAACCCTGAGATCAAGAGCTGCATGCTCTGCTGACTGAGCCAGCTAGGTGCCCTGTAGTTTATAGGTATTCTATAATTGAGTATTTCAAACTATAAATTATTGTCTGATACTGTATAAAGAGTGGATTTAAGTTTCTTTTTTTTATTTCCAAGTTTTTATCTAAATTCAGTTAACATGTAGTGTAATATTAGTTTCAGGAGTAGATTTTAGTGATTCATCACTTATATATAATACCCAGTGCTCATTACAAGTGCCCTCCTTAATACCCATCAACCATTTAACCCATCCCCCTGCCCACCTCCCTTCCAGAAACTCTCAGTTTGTTCTGTATAGTTAAGAGTTTGTTCTGTGGTTTGCCTGTCTTTTTTCCCCCATGTTCATCTGTTGTGTTTCTTAAATTCCACATGTGAGTGAAATCATATGGTATTTGTTTTTCTCTGACTTATTTTGCTTAGCATAATACACTCCAGCTCCATCCACGTTGTTACAAATAACAAGATGTCATTCTTTTTTATGGCTGAGTAATATCCCACTATTTATATATGTATGTATGTGTACCATAATTACTTTATCCATTCATTAGTCAGTGAACATTTGGGCTCTTTCTATTATTTGGCTATTGTCAACAAAACTAAAAGGCAACCTTCAGAATGGGAGAAGATATTTGCAGATGACATATTTGATAAAAGATTAGTATCCAAAATCTATAAAGAACTTATTGAACTCAACACCCCAAAAACAAATAATCATTAAGAAATGGGCAGAAGACATAGACATTTTTCCAAAGAAGACATACAGATGGCTAGCAGACACATGAAAAGATGGTAAATATCACTCATCATCAGAGAAATACAAGTCAAAACTTCAATGAGATATCACCTCACATCTGGCAGAATGGTTAAAATTAACGCAGGAAACAACAGATGATGAGGATGTGGAGAAAGGGGAGCCCTCTTATACTCTTGATGGGATTGCAAACTTGTGCAGACACTGTGGAAGACAGCATGGAGGTTCCTTAAGAAGTTAAAAATAGAATCATCCTTTGGTCCAGCAATTGCACTACTAGGTATTTACCAAAGGATACAAATATGTGGATTCGAAGGGATACATGAACCCCAATGTTTATAGCAGCATTATCAACAATAGCTAAATTATGGATTTAAGTTTCTTGACCTCCAAATTAATATCTAACTCTCCCATTAAAGTTTGCTAAATAGTGATTTTTCTCCAGTTGCCATCAGATAGTGGCTGGGTCTGGAGTCATCTGAAGGCTTGGCTGTGCTGGACGAGTGAAATAGCATCACAGGCCACCTCCATGTGGCCTCTTTCCCCAGCTGTATAGCCCAGGTATTAATTGGCCCCTGAAGACTTCTCCATGTGGGCTCTCTAACCAGCAATATAGCTGAGGCAGTGACAGTTCCTCCACGTCCTCCACCTTCACCCTCCATCCTTTCTTCTCCTTTTCCTCCTCTCTCTTCTTCTTCACTGTGTACTTTTACCATTTTTCTGTATTTCTTCATACTGCTTCAGTTTACTGTCTAGTATCCTTTCATTTTAGCCTAAAGGACTCTGTTTAACATTTCTTGTAGGGCAAGTCTAATGGTATCAAACTCCTTTAACTTCTATTTATCTGGAAATGTCTTCATTTCTTCTTCATTCTTAAAAGGTAATTTTGCCAGATACAGAATTTTTGGTTGACAGATTTTTTTTTTTCCTTTCTGCATCTTAAATATGTAATCCTATTCTTTCTGGCCTCCATCATTTCTGTTGAGAAATTGGCTGTTAATCTTACTGAAGATCTTTTGTATGTGAGGAGTCCCTTCTCTCTTGAATCCTCTTCAGAATTCTCACTTTGTCTCTGAGGTTTTTTTTATTATGTTATGTTAATCACCATACATTACATCATCATCATTAGTTTTTGATGTAGTGTTCCATGATTAATTGTTTGCGTATAACACCCAGTGCTCCATTCAATATGTGCCCTCTTTAATACCCATCACCAGGCTAACCCATTCCCCACCCCCCCCTCCCCTCTAGAACCCTCAGTTTGTTTCTCAGAGTCCATAGTCTCTCATGGTTTGTCTCCCCCTCCAATTTCTCCCCCTTCATTTTTCCCTTCCTGATATCTTCTTCCTTTTTTTTTTTTTTTAACATATAATATATTATTTGTTTCAGAGTTACAGGTCTGTGATTCATCAGTCTTACACAACACGGCACTCACCATAGCACATACCCTCCCCAATGTCTATCACCCAGCCACCCCATCCCTCCCACCCCCCACCACTCCAGCAACCCTCAGTTTGTTTCCTGAGATTAAGAATTCCTCATATCAGTGAGGTCATATGATACATGGCTTTCTCTGATTGACTTATTTCGCTCAGCCTAATACCCTCCAGTTCCATCCATGTCATTGCAAATGGCAAGATTTCATTCCTTTTGATGGCTGCATAATATTCCATTGTGTATATATATATATATATATATATATATATATATATATATATACACACACACCACATCTTCTTTATCCATTCATCTGTTGATGGACATCTTGGCTCTTTCATAGTTTGGCTATTGTGGACATTGCTGCTATTAACATCGGGATGCACATACCGCCTCGGATCCCTACACTTGTATCTTTGGGGTAAATACCCAGTAGTGCAATTGCTGGGGTGTATGGTAGCTCTATTTTCAACTTTTTGAGGAACCTCCATACTGTTTTCCAGAGTGCACCAGCTTGCATTCCCACCAACAGTGTAGGAGGGTTCCCTTTTCTCCACATCCCCGCCAACATCTGTCATTTCCTGACTTGTTAATTTTAGCCATTCTGACTGGTGTGAGGTGGTATCTCATTGAGGTTTTGATTTGGATTTCCCTGATGCCGAGCGATGCTGAGCACTTTTTCATGTGTCTGTTGGCCATTTGGATGTCTTCTTTGGAAAAATGTCTGTTCATGTCTTCTGCCCATTTCTTGATTGGGTCATTTGTTCTTTGGGTGTTGAGTTTAAGAAGTTCTTTATAGGTTTTGGATACTAGCCCTTTATCTGATATGTCATTTGCAAATATCTTCTCGCATTCTGTCGGTTGTCTTTTGGTTTTGTTCACTATTTCTTTTGCTGTGCAAAAGCTTTTTATCTTGATGAAGTCCCAATGGTTCATTTTTGCCCTTGCTTCCCTTGCCTTTGGCGATGTTTCTAGGAAGAAGTTGCTGCGGCTGAGGTCGAAGAGGTTGCTGCCTGTGTTCTCCTTTAGGATTTTGATGGACTCCTGTCTCACATTGAGGTCTTTCAACCATTTTGAGTCTATTTTTGTGTGTGGTGTAAGGAAATGGTCCAGTTTCATTCTTTTGCATGTGGCTGTCCAATTTTCCCAACACCCATTTGTTGAAGAGACTGCCTTTTTTCTATTGGACATTCTTTCCTGCTTTGTCAAAGATTAGTTGACCATAGAGTTGAGGGTCCATTTCTGGGCTCTCTATATTCTGTTCCATTGATCTATGTGTCTGTTTTTGTGCCAGTACCATACTGTCTTGATGATTATAGCTTTGTAATAGAGCTTGAAGTCTGGAATTGTGATGCCGCCAGCTTTGCTTTTCTTTTTCAACATTCCCCTGGCTATTCGGGGTCTTTTCTGGTTCCATACAAATTTTAGGATTATTTGTTCCATTTCCTTGAAAAAAGTGGATGGTATTTTGATAGGGATTGCATTGAATGTGTAGCTTGTTCTAGGTAGCGTTGATATCTTCACAGTATTTGTTCTTCCAATCCATGAGCATGGAACGTTTTTCCATTTCTTTGTGTCTTCCTCAGTTTCTTTCATGAGTATTTTATAGTTTTCTGAGTACAGATCCTTTGCCTCTTTGGTTAGATTTATTCCTAGGTATCTTATGGTTTTGGGTGCAATTGTAAATGGGATCGACTCCTTAATTTCTCTTTCTTCTGTCTTGTTGGTGTACAGGAATGCCACTGATTTCTGAGCATTGATTTTATATCCTGCCACTTCACTGAATTCCTGTATGAGTTCTAGCAGTTTTGGGGTGGAGTCTTTTGGGTTTTCCACATAAAGTATCATATCATCTGCAAAGAGTGAGAGTTTGACTTCTTTGCCGATTTGGATGCCTTTTATTTCTTTTTGTTGTCTAATTGCTGTGGCTAGGACTTCTAATACTACGTTGAATAGCAGTGGTGATAGTGGACATCCCTGCCATGTTCCTGACCTTAGGGGGAAAGCTATCAGTTTTTGCCCATTGAGAATGATACTTGCTGTGGGTTTTTCATAGATGGCTTTTATGATACTGAGGATATTGAGGTATGTACCCTCTATCTCTACACTGTGAAGAGTTTTAATCAAGAAAGGATGCTGTACTTTGTCAAATGCTTTTTCTGCGTCTATTGAGAGGATCATATGGTTCTTGTTCTTTTATTAATGTATCACATTGATTTACAGGTGTTGAACCAACCTTGCAGCCCAGGGATAAATCCCACTTGGTCGTGGTGAATAATCCTTTTAATGTACTGTTGGATCCTATTGGCTAGTATTTTGGTGAGAATTTTTGCATCCATGTTCATCAAGGATATTGGTCTGTAACTCTCCTTTTTGATGGGGTCTTTGTCTGGTTTTCGGATCCAAGTAATGCTGGCCTCATAAAACGAGTTTGGAAGTTTTCTTTCCATTTCTATTTTTTGGTACAGTTTCAGAAGAATAGGTATTAATTCTTCTTTAAATGTTTGGTAGAATTCCCCTGGGAAGCCATCTGGCCCTGGGCTTTTGTTTGTTGGGAGATTTTTGGTGACTGCTTCAATTTCCTTAGGGGTTATAGGTCTGTTCAGGTTTTCTATTTCTTCCTGGTTCAGTTTTGGTAGTTTATACATCTCTAGGAATGCATCTATTTTTCCAGATTATCTAATTTGCTGCCATATAGTTGCTCAAATTATGTTCTTATAATTGTATATCTTTGGTGTTGGTTGTGATCTCTCCTCCTGCATTCATGATTTTATTTATTTGGGTCATTTCTTTTTTCTTTTTGATAAGTCTGGCCAGGGGTTTATCAATCTTGTTAATTCTTTCAAAAACCAGCTCCTAGTTTCATTGATCTGTTCTACTGTTCTTTTGGTTTCTATTTCATTGATTTCTGCTTTGATCTTTATTATTTCTCTTCTCTTGCTGTGTTTAGGCTTTATTTGCTGTTCTTTTTCCAGTTCCTTTAGGTGTAGGGTTAGGTTGTGTAGTTGACACCTTTCTTGTTTCTTGAGAAAGGCTGCATTGCTATATACTTTCCTCTTAGGACTGCCTTTACTGCATCCCAAAGATTTTGAACAGTTGTGTTTTCATTTTCATTTGTTTCCATGAATTTTTTAAATTCTTCTTTAATTTCCTGGTTGACCCATTCATTCTTTAGTAGGATGCTCTTTAACCTCCATGTATTTAAGTTCTTTCCGACTTTCCTCTTGTGATTGAGTTTTAGTTTCAAAGCATTGTGGTCTGAAAATATGCAGGGAATGATCCCAGTCTTTTGGTACCGGCTGAGACCTGATTTGTGACCCAGGATCTATTCTGGAGACTGTTCCATGTGCACTAGAGAAGAATGTGTATTCTTTTTTTTTTTTAAAGATTTTATTTATTTATTCATGAGATAGAGAGAGAGAGAGGCAGAGGGAGAAGCAGGCTCCCAAGGAGCAGGGAGCCTGATGTGGGACTCGATCCCAGGACCCTGGGATCATGACCTGAGCCGAAGGCAGACGCTTAACCATCTGAGCCACCCAGGCGCCTGAGAAGAATGTGTATTCTGTTGCTTTGGGATGGAATGTTCTGAATATATCTGTGAAGTCCATTTGGTCCAGTGTGTCATTTAAAGTCTTTATTTCCTTGTTGATTTTTTGCTTAGATGCTCTGTCCATTTCAGTGAGGGGGGTGTTAAATTCCCCCACTATTATTGTATTGTTGTCAATGTGTTTCTTTGCTTTTGTTATTAATTGGCTTATATAGTTGGCTGCTTCCGTGTTAGGGGCACAGATATTTATAACTGTTAGATCTTCTTGTTGGACAGACCCCTTCAGTATGATATAGTGTCCTTCCTCATCTCTTATTACAGTGTTTTGTTTAAAATCTAATTTGTCTGATATAAGGATTGCCACCCCAGCTTTCTTTTGGTGTCCATTAGCATGGTAAATTGTTTTCCACCCCCTCACTTTCAATCTGGGGGTGGCTTTGGGTCTAAAATGAATCTCTTGCAGACAGCATATCGATGGATCTTGTTTTTTTTATCCAATTTGATACCCTTTGTCTTTTGACTGGGGCATTTAGCCCATTTACATTCAGGGTAACTATTGAAAGATATGAATTTAGTGCCATTGTATTGCCTGTAAGGTGAGTGTTACTGTGTATTGTCTGTGTTCCTTTCTGGTCTATGTTATTTTAGGCTCTCCCTTTGCTTAGAGGACCCCTTTCAATATTTCTTATAGGGCTGGTTTGGTGTTTGCAAATTCCTTTAGTTTTTGTTTGTCCTGGAAGCTTTTTTCTCTCTTTCTATTTTCAATGACAGCCTAGCTGGATATAGTATTCTTGGCTGCATATTTTTCTCCTTTAGTGCTCTGAATGTATCATGTCAGTCCTTTCTGGCCTGCCAGGTCTCTGTGGATAGGTCTGTTGCCAATCTAATGTTTCTACCATTGTAGGTTACAGATCTCTTGTCCCAAGCTGCTTTCAGGATTTTCTCTTTGTCTCTGAGACTCGTAAGTTTTACTATTAGATGTCAGGGTGTTAACCTATTGTTACTGATTTTGAGGGGGGTTCTCTGTGCCTCTTGGATTATATGCCTCTTTCCTTCCCCAAATTAGGAAGTTCTCTGCTATAATTTGCTCTAATATACCTTCTGCTTCTCTCTCTCTTTTTTCTTCTGGGATCCCAATTATTCTAATTGTTTCATCTTATGGTATCACTTATCTCTCGAATCCTGCCCTCATGATCCAGTAGTTGTTTAGCTCTCTTTTGCTCAGCTTCTTTATTTTCCATCATTTGGTCTTCTATATCACTAATTCTCTCTTCTGCCTCATTTATCCTAGCAGTTAGAGTCTCCATTTTTGATTGCATCTCATTAATAGCGTTTTTGATTTCGACTTGGTTAGATTTTAGTTCTTTTATTTCTCCAGAAAGGGTTTCTCTAGTATCTTCCATGCTTTTTTCAAGCCCAGCTAGTATCTTTAAAATCATCATTCTGAACTCTAGTTCTGACATCTTACTAATGTCTGTATTGATTAGGTCCCTGGCAGTTGGTACTGCCTCTTGTTCTTTTTTTTGAGGTGTTTTTTTCCATCTTGTCATTTTGTCCAGAGGAGAATAGATGAATGAGAGAACAAAATGCTAATAGGGTAACAATGACCCCGGAAAAATACACACTAAACAAATCAGAAGAGACTTGAAATCGGGGGAAAAGAAAGGGAAAGAAAGAAAAAAGAAAAAAACAAAAAAACAAAAAACCAAACAGAATATGATCAAATATGATCAGGCTGGTGCATAGATCAGTGCCACACACTAGATTTTGGGCGTATTTTGGTCTGTTAGAAGAAAATGCCTCCCAAAATTTTAAAGAAAGAAAAACTTATGTAAGTACAAAAATAAGGGTAAATACGCTGAAGGGATGGAATATTACTGTAGAGATGAAAATTATAAAAGATTTTATAAAAGGAATTGATTTGATAAGAAGTTAGTTGAAAAAAGAAAGAAGAGGATTTAAAAAAAAAGGGGGGGGGGGAGAGAATATGATCAGGCAGGAGACTAGAACAAAGCCATACAGTAGAGATTTAGGATATATTTTGGTCTGTTTGAAGAAACTGTACCCCAAAATTTTAAAGAGAGAACAACTTATATATATATATACATATATATATATATATATATATATATGTGTATATATATACCAAAAATAAGGTTAACTACTATGAAGGGATAGAATATGACTCTACAAAAGACAAAAAAAGATTTTTATTTATTTATTTGGCAGAGAGGGACACAGCGAGAGAGGGAACACAAGTGGGGGAGTGGGAGAAGCAGGCTTCCTCCTGAGCAGGGAGCCTGATGCGGGGCTCGATCCCAGGACCCTGGGATCATGACCTGAGCCAAAGGCAGACGCTTAATGACTGAGCCACCCAGGCGCCCCCCAAAAAAGATTTTTTTAAAAAGGGATTGATAAGATGTTGGCTGAAAAAGGGAAAAAGAAAAATTCAAAAAAAAAAAAGTTTAAAAAAATTAACTCTGAAAGACTAAAGAATCGGGGAAAAAAAGCCATGAATTCTATGTGTAGTATTCCCCTAGCCCTGGAATTCTGCCATTCTCATTGATCGGTAAACTTGGTCTTGGCTGGCTGTTCTTGCTGATCTTCTGGGGGAGGGGCCTGTTGCCATGGTTTCCAGATGTCTTTGCCGGAGGCGGAATTTCCCTGCCCTTGCTGGTCCGGGCTAAGTAATCTGCTTGGGTTTGCTCTTGGGAGCTTTTGTTCCCTGCAAGCTTTCCGTTTGGCTTTGGAGGGAATGAGAGTGAAAATGGCGGCCTCCCAATCTCCGCCCCAGAGGAGCAGAGAACTCGGGGCTCCGCTCCTCAGTAAACCCCGAGAGAAAAGCAGTCAGTCACTCCTGTCTCCCCCGTCTCCAGCCGCACTCCGTGCTCACCCGGCCTGTGACCGAGCGTTTCTATCTCTGGCACCCGACCCCATGTGGAGTCTCCAAACCCAGCAGATCCCTGCGGTGTGCTCCCGGGCTGCTCCTCCCAGGGGAGGAAGGGGAGTCTCCCCGGATCTTCCACTTGTTGGGTCCCTGCTGGAGGAGCAGTGGCCTGACTGTGCCACGGAGCACGGTTTATGGCAACCCCGAGCTGAGAGCCCATTCCTCGGCTCCGTCTCTGCAGCCGGCTTCCCCACTCCGATACCTGGGAGCTCTGCCGCACTCGGGCACTCCTGGTCTTTCTGTGACTCCGAGGGTCCGGAGACCACACTGTCCCACGAGGGTTCCATGCCCCGCTTAGCCCCTGGAGCGACGTCCGTCAGCAGAGCCGACTTCTAAAAGTTCCGATTTTGTGCTCTGCAGCACTATCACTTGCCAGTAGTGGCTGACGGAGGCTCCTGCTGTCTCTCTTCCCGAATATCACCTTGGATTCACTTCTCCGCAGTCCTACCTTCCAGAAAGTGGTCGCTTTTCTGTTCAGAGAGTTGCTGCTAATCTTTTTTTCGATCTCCTGTTGAGTTCATAGTTGTTCAGAATGGTTTGATCCCTATCTAGCTGAATTCCTGGGACCAGACGACATTTAGGTCTCCTATTCCTCTGCCATCTTGCTAGGGAAAATGTTTCTGAGTTTTGATTATATAACTATTGTGTGGCTCTCTTTGGGTTTATCCTCCTTATAGTTCATTTAACTTCTTGGATGTGTGGATTCATGTAGTCCATCATATTTGGGATGTTTTCTGTCATTATTTATGCAGGTATTCTCTCAGCTCCTTTTTATTTCTTCTCTTTCTGGGACTTGCATTATGAGTATATTGGTTCATTTGATGGTATCATAAGTCCTTTAGGCTCTGCTCACTTTTCTTCATTTTTTTCTTTCTGCTCTGCATACTCAATAATTTCAGTTGTCCTATTTTCAAATTGCTGATTGTTTGGCTGGCTCACAACTGCTGATGAATCCCTCTAGTGAATTTTTCATTTCGTTTTTTTACTTAGCAGCTCCAGAATTTCTATTTGGTTCCTTTTTATAATTTGTGTCTCTTTATTGATGTTCTTATTTTGTTCACATATCATTTTCCCAGTTTCCTTCTATTCTTTGTACATGGTTTCCTTTAGCTCTTTGAGCATATATAATGCAGTTGATTTAATGTCTTTGTCTAGTAAGTCCAGTGAATGGGCTTCCTCAGGAATGATTTTCTGTCAGTTCTTTCCCTTTGATTGGGCCATATTTTCCTGTTTCGTTGTACGCTTTGTGAGTTTTTGTTGCTGAAAACTGGACATTGAATATGGTGGTAACTCTAGAAATCTGATTCAGTCTTCAGGGATTGTTGATTTTGCTTGTTGACTGCTGGAACCATCCATTGGTGACTTTCGCAAGTATTTTTGCAAAGTAGGTATTCCTTGTTGTGTGTGGCTAATGAAGTTTTCATTTCATTGCTTCTGTGGTCAGCCAGTGACTTGACATATCTCTATAAATGTAGGTCAAGAGAAGTGGAATGACACACAAAGCCTGCTTATGTGTGTTAGGATAAAATTTATTTGAAGTAAATTTCAGATAGTTATATTTGAGACTTGAATCAGAGTTGAATTCCAAAAGTTACTTTTGTATATCTTCTCTTAAAATGAGGACATTACATCTCAGGCTTTGCAATATATACTTTTTCTTACCTGAAATAAGTAAAGATTTTGTTCCTTTTTCTACATATCCATGTTTCCAACCTACTTAATCATCCCCTTCTAATCTCACCACTCAATGGTACTTCAAGTTAGAGTTAAATGTTGTTGTTTTGAAAATCGCTTATTTTCTGCCTTTTAGAGTCCCGGAGATCTGCAAGTCATGAAATAGAGGAAATAGCAATGGAAAAAAGTTAGCTTTTGGGAATTAAAAGCCCCTTTTGTATTGTACTCTAGGACCACAAAAATCAAACTTGATTTTAAAATAAAACATTATCTCACACCTGTGTCCTGTATTTACATTGTCACCTCAGTTGATTTGACCCCCCACAAGCTTGGTGCTCAGAAAGCAGATAATAGTGGTGCCTGGGTGGCTCAGCCAGTTAAGTGTCTGCTTCAGCTCAGTTCATGATCCCAGGGTCCTGGGATAGAGCCCCATGTCAAGCTCCCTGCTCGGCAGGAGTCTGCTTGTCCCTTTCCCCCTGCCCCTCCCCCCTCCACTCATGCGTGCATGTCAGTGCTCTCTCAGTCTTGCTCTCTCTCAAATAAATCTTAAAAAAAAAAACCAGATAATAAACTTAGTGATGAAGAAAGTGAGATCCAAAAATTCAGTCACTTTTTTTTTCAGGGACATATATCTAGTAAAAGCAGAGTTAACGATCAACCATAGTTCTTCCTTAAACCATTTTCTCAATTCAGGCTTCCCAGATCACAAATAGGTATCCTCTTAATTTCACTCAAGCCATTCCTGACCTGCAGTTATTTTGGCTCTCTAACATTCATCCCCAAAATCTTTCTGGTTATAGACTTTGTGGCCACAGGGTTTCTTCTCACTGGAGCTGGAGGGAAATTTTTTTTAAGTGCTTTTATGAAAGAATGCCTAGGGTTGCAAGTAGCTATGGTTCCAGTTTTTCCAAGGAAATTAAATCAACTTCCTTGAGACAGAAAGACTGCAGAGTTAAGAGGAGAGGAGAAAAAGGCAAAGACCTGAGGATGTTTGAACTTTTCAATCCTGCTGTCCCTGACACAGGCTCTCCACTGCCACCCTCCGCGCTTTCTGCAGTTTAGTTATGTGCAAGATAATTCCCTATTTTTGCTTAAACTGGCTTAAGTAGGGTTTCTGTATCTTGCAACTGAAAGAACCCTAATAAAACCATGTTCTTCATACATTTTTTTCCTGTACAATTAAAAAAAAGGCGGGGGCGGTTTAGGACACTTTCTCTTATACTTTCTCCTTTTTAGGCATTGAGCATCCTAACTTCTACACATGTGTATGTATAGAACGTTATTGTGAATGGGGCAGGGATGTGGAAGGATCTCAACATTGGTTACAATAAAAGAAGGAGAGGTGAATTTTTTCTTTATAAATCTTTTCATTGTTTCACATGTTATTTTCTTAAAATTTTAATAAGGAACGGGTGCCTGGTGGCTCAGTCTGTTAAGTGTCTAACTCTTGGTTTTGGCTCAGGTGGTGATCAGGGTCATGGGATTAAGCCTCACATCAGGCTCTGTGCTCAGTGCAGAGTCTGCTGGAGATTCTCTCTCCCTTTTCCTCTGCCCCTCCCCACCTTGAGCACACACGCGTGTGTGTGCTCTCTTTAAATAAATTAATATAATCGTTAAAAAGTTTTTTAATAAAGAAAATAAAGCATTTAAAAAAATAAAATATATTTCTTTTGAGTTCAGATGTGCCAATTATGTTTGTAGCAAATGCTAATGTACAGCATTAATAACAAAGTTTATTCTAAACCCTTTTCATTTTATTTTCTGACACTCTGTCAGTCATGAGGATTGTATAAGCTTTATTTTTTTGTAGTTCTTAGTTACAAAAATAATAGTTGTTACTGTTTTGTTTTTCAAATTACAGAATTGAATGTGCATTTTCAAACTACATTTCCCACTCACTGCAAGATTCAATATACTTTTGGTAGGAATTGTGGTAGTGCTCCCAGTTGAAAATTGTGCTCTAACATTTTCAGCTCATGTTATGATGTCTGCCATTGTGGATATGTTCTATTTTACTTTTTTCTTTGGTTTTGTGGTATTTGTTAATTAGACTTTCTGTTTTCTTGCATGTCATTTGTTGAAAGTAATTTGTTCTTACTTTGTTTTTATTTTGAGTGATTTAGTTAGAGGTGGACATGATACTAATACTCATATTGCTGTTTACTAAAAATGTATAATTCCAATTTAGTTTTTGTTTACTTATTCAAAAATATGTATAGTATATACTTTTAATGTCTGAGGTCTGTGACTTGAGATTTTAATGTTTCTAGTATTTTTTTTCTCAGTCCTTTTTTCTCTCCAAGCTAAATAATTATCTTAGTGTCATAGGTATGTTAAACTATGTATAGAAGTCTATGTGTACAGGGATGGTGTATGTCTATAATGCTGATTCTGTGATTCTTGCTCCCTGGCTAAGCTGAAGTTCTGCATGCTCCTCAAAAAGAGTTTCACTTAGAGTTAGATTACTTTGAGCAGACAGCTACACATTCTGCTTCCTTTGTCATATCTTCCCTGAATGCACTACAGTTGTAGGTCATCCATCCTTTTCCTGAATAATTCTACACTTATTTCAGCATTTACAATTTTGACTGTCTTACCCTATTCCCATTAGTGTTCCTTCTGGGTAATGACTGAGCATTGACAAGATTAGAGGAGACAACATGTATCCATATAGATTTCATTTATTTGTACTGATTACCCATCATCAGGAGATATAATTGCTCTTCAAGACCTAAATTCATAAGCAATATGTTTAGTATAATTTCTTATAACTTGTAATTGAAAATTTCATTATGGATTATTGAAGTGAATAAACAAGGAGGTTGTTACATTGATGTTGCTTGGAAGCCTATGCAGCCAAACCAAAATCTGAGCCAGAGTCAATGCACTTGAATCTGAGAAAATGAACCTTAAGAACAACTAATCACAGACAGGCAACTAGGCTTTCCCAAATAAGGCAATTGCAAAACCCAATCAGATGATTTCCTTGATTTGCCTCTATGTCTTCTCTATAAAAACCTCTCCCTGAGCTCCTGTCTGTGGAGTGTTCCTAACCATTTTTGTTTGGTGCTGCCCAATTTGAATTGATGTATGCCCAAATAAACTCTTAACAATTTCATTGTGCCTCAATTTGCCTTTTAGCAGGATTATTCTTGTTGATTGCCCAGGAGTCTTCCAAGCTCCTCCCTAGAACTACTAAGGTGGAGCTAAGTAGATCACATATTATTCCGTCCCTACTTATGGTTGACTTCATTGCTCCATGGAATTTTCTTTTTTCTTTTTCTAAAAAATTTTATTTATTTGGGGGGGGGAACAAACGGGGAGGGGGAGAGGGAGAGGGGAAGCAGACTGCCTGCTGATTGGGAAGCCTGTTGCAGGGCTTGATCCCAGGACACTGAGATCACAACCTGAGCTGAGGTCAAAGGCTTAACTGACTGAGCCACCCAGGTGTCCCTGAAACTTTCTTATAATATCATTGACAAGATGAGAAGTTCTATTATCTACACAGTGTAGAGTGGCATATTCATGGTTTAGTCTCAATTTTACCCATTATTCCATTTAGGCAAGTTATAACTTTGATTTCTGTTCGTTTCACTCTCATGATTGCAATAATATAAGCATTGTTTAATTTTATCTTTAAAACTTTACCTTGTTTTATAACCTTACAGGGTTTTAGTGATATTTACATGGTCGTCTGATTTAACACCTATTTCTCCTATATTCAACGCATAATACTATTATTTCCAACATATTAGAATTCTTTGATCAGTTTTATTTACACATACCACTTCCACTTATGTGAATATTGGTATTTACTATTTTTTGTTGGTGGTGATGTTTGTTTTATATATATGTTTTGTTTTCTCAGCTGGATTATTATAATTTTGAGGTCAGGCACCATTCCTTGATTGTCTTTGCACCATTGGATCTTGAAGTTAGTAGGTGCGTAGTAATTATTAAGTTGAACTTGATTGCAATTGAGAATATTCTAGGCATATTTCCCTTTCACCTCATATAATGATTTAAAGGAGGTCTTTAATTTCTAACCACAGAGAAGTTTTTGCCTCAGTGGTCCTAGAGGTAAAAAGGGGGGGATGTCATTTTGATTAATAAAATAGGCCAGGTGGTCTTGGAAATTTTAGGAATACCTTGGAAATAACTATTGATGTCTCCTTTAGGACACAGATCTTTGAGGTCAGTTTAGGTTTCTTAAATAAATCCCCACACTGACCAAGTATTTTCAGTATAATTTGCATGCAGGATTTCCCAGATATGAAGTAATAAAATTGGTATCCCCATGGCTGAGATGAATGCTCTGCAAACTGTTAATTGTCGAGGTTATAGAACTCTGAGAATCTGGTAGAAACTATGAATACATGTATATTCATTTTGCTTATAATTTTAGGGAAGTTGTTGATCCCTAAAAATGACACATCCCAAGATGATCTGCTCTTGGAATAACAGCCTTCCAGATTCTATAATTCTTCTTAAATTCAGATTGATGTTAAGCTTTTTTCAACTCCCCTTTTTGTTTTCTCCCCCTTTCTCATTCTAAAGTTAACTAAGGGAGTTTCCTGCATCTGAGTCTAGGAAATGAGATAGCCATGCTATTCTGGCTTTAATTAGATTTGAGTGTCCTGGGAAAATGTTGCATAACATGTAAACAACATGCTCTTCTCTATGTCAAGTGAAAATAACACACAAAATTTTTTTTTTTGAAAGATCTTTCAGTATGAAACTCGGGGTGGGAGAGACTTTCCCTTCCTCTGAACAGCTGTTGCTGCTATTAGAACATTAAACTTAGCTTTGAAACATTTTTATTTTTGTAAGTCACTTACGCCCCTGCTTAAAACCTTAATTCTCTTCCCACAGAGTTTTCATAGTCCAGTAAACAGTTTGCCAATGCACATGTTTGATATTGTAATGGGAGAAGGACATCATTCCCTCTGTGCTTGTATGGTGAATCAACAGAACTAGTAAGCATCTCTTTATTTCCAAGTTTACTTTCTCCTAAGACTCAAGAAGTATCTAAGGTCTTTGGAAAGTTGTCCTGTCCTTAGAGCGAGTACCAGTTTCCAAAGGATTCTAGCTATGGCAAATGCCAGTAACTTATTTATTCATTCAGTGAGTCTTGAGCATTATTATGTGTCTAGTACTCTTGTAGGTGCCAACAATAAGTGGCAAATAAGACAGGTACAGTTTCTGCTCTCATAGACCTTTATGGGGATGGAGAACAAAGGCATGAAAAAAATATGTAATATATTTATAGATGGTGATAGATCAAGAATGATAGAAGTAGTGCTATTTTCAGTAGGTTGGTGAGGAAAGCTTTCTCTGAGAAGGCGTATTTGAGTAGACACCTGGATAAAGTGAAGGAATAAGCTATGGGAATATGTTTACTGTGCTTGAGAAGCAATAGGAGGCTGTATAGCTGGAATGGAAACATGGAAGGGAGAATGATACGAATGAGGTGGGAGAATTATATAGAACTTTACAGACTGTATGCTATTGGAAGGCTGGGACCAGGGGATCCGTAATCTCATTTATATTTTAAAAGTATTACCCTGGCTGTTATGTAGAGAATAAATGATAGCAGGCAAGAGGGTAAGCAGGGAGACTAATAATGACATATTATAATTTGGTGACCTGAAATATATCCAGTGGTGGTTTAATGATTTTTTAATATAAGCAATTAAATTATAGTCTAGCATTGGACAAAGAAGTTCTGGTATATATATACACACACACACATATATATGTATAGGTATATATATGGCTCTCTTCAGTTCAGATTTTTCTCAGAGATGGTTGACTTCAGGGTCACTGAGAACATAAATCCTAGCCCTTTAAGATTAACACTTAGTGTCTTTGACAGTTGGTTTTCTTTTTTTTTTTTTTTTTTATGTTTTTAAATATTTTTAAGGTTTTTAAGTAGTTCCTAGTAGGAAAACATTATCTGAATGACTACCCTAATGGCAAACCACTATAGAATGTTTCAGTTGCATGTGGGGCAGAGGGGTAGGGATTCTCTTCACAGCACCCCAGCTTTCTTCATGAGAAGGTCAGAGGTACACTGGTTTGTATTATTGCGACATCCATTAGGTGATCGTTGCTTTTCCTTCAGCAAGGGCTTTATTTGTCAGAAGGGCATTATTATGCTTGACCTCCAAATTTGGCTGACAATTTACTGATGAGATTCATAACCTTTGGATTGCTCTGATATTTTGACATATTTGCTGGGTTCTGGGCCACATCCTGGAAGGCCACCATAACTTCTGGACCCTGCATGGCTGCGAGAACCTCTGGATCACTAAGAATTTCATTGAGCCCAGGCATTCCTGCCATTCCAGGCATCCCCCCTGCCATTCCAGGCATTCCTCCAGGAAAATTACCAGGCATTCCCCCAGGAAAGCCACCTGGGAAAGAGCCATACTGAGCTCCTGATTGTCGTCTGGCTTCTTCCTCCCTCTGGGCTCTCTCATGTTCTTCCCGAGCCTTCTTAACCCTTTCTATTCGTTCTTTGATCTCTCGCTCTTCACGTTTTCGCTCATACTTTCTCCGATGTTCAGCAATTTTCTGGGCCCTCGGTTGAACTTCTTTCAGCATTGCGCTAGCATCTTCATCGTAATCCAGTTTACAAGCAAGGGCAAGATCATGTGCTGCTTCTTCCCAGTGGTCCAGAAGTCTGTGTGCTTTCCCTTGCCACTTACAAGGCTGAGCTGAATCAGGATTTATTTCAATAGCTCTGTCACAGTCTCGAATGGCAGCATTTGGCTTCTGCAATTTGATGAAGACACTGGCTCTCTTGGCATACAGAATGGCCAAGCGAGGATTCAGTTTGATGGCATCTGTGAACAAGTCAATGGCTTTCTGTAGTTCACCATCATTTAGGGCATCAATGGCAGCCACTTTTTTATCATTTGCCTGATCCATCATTTCCTCGGTTATCTCTACATTTTCATCTCCCATTTCTTGAGGGGCATCAGTATCTGGTTCAATCACACCTTCATTGTCAATTTCTAGATCACTTTCCTCACTTGATGGTTCGTCTGTCTTTATGTTTTCCTCCGCCTTCTTACTATCTGTTTTTTCTTCCTTGATATTGTCTTCTGATTTAGTTTTATGAGTGGCAGGTGGTATTTTACCCCCCATGCTCTCCACCCACTCCCGCAGGAAACGCATTTCCTCGGTGTGCAGAATGCTCGGATCCTGCTTACACATTTTCACGAAGGCCCGAAGCTCGCTCACTTTGCGGGGGTCCATGGTCCAGAGGCGGTGAAAGGCGGCAGGCGCGGCTAAGGTTGCAGCCCGATTCCAAGCCCGGGTACTAGCTCAGCGTGATCGTGTGGAAGGGGTGACAGTTGGTTTTCATTCGCTTAAATTTTTTTCTTATTAGAAAGTGAAAATATTCTTTGTAGAAAATATGGAGAATAAAGTAAAAAGTGAAAACCATTTCTAATTCTTTCATCTAGATATAGTATTTTAGCTGAATCTTAACAGTTATTTTGCTCACATTTCTGGAGGATTTCTATTTCTGCTTATATAGGTGAGAAAACAAGAGGTTTAGGCAGACTTTAATTACTTGTTCAGAATTACCAGAGTAATTATTGTCGTATTCTTAGTGCTTTATTGAGGTTCTCAGCCAGCCCCTGAATGGCGTGAAAATGGTGTTAGTTATCAAGTTCTAGATACGAACAGTGAATTAACTAAGTATACTGTGACAAAGAAAATTAAGAGACACAATTACAATCATTTTTTCCCTTATCCTTTAGGTCAGTGTTCTTAGATGATGTTGCAATATATAAGATCATTGTGGGACCATGTATTTCCCTAGAAAAAAGAGATTCTCCCTCTCAGATTTATAACATGACTATACAGGAGCACCTGGGTGGCTCAGTCGGTTGGAAGACCAACTCTTGATTTCGGCTCAGGTCAATGATCTCGGGGTCCTGGGATTGAGCCTCACATAGGGCTCCCTGCTCAGCCAGGGGTGTGTGGGGGATCTGCTTCTCTCTCTCTCCCTCTACCCCTCCCCCTACTCGTGTGTGCACGCACGAGCTCTGTCTCTTCTCAAATAAAATCTTTAAAAAATGCAACAGATTTCTGTATGTTGATTTTGTATCCTGTGACTTTACTGAATCCATGTATCAATTTTAGCAGTTTTTTCATGGAGTCTTTCCAGTTTTCGGTATAGAGTATTATGTCATCTACAAATAGTGAAAGTTTGACTTCTTCCTTGCCAATTTGGATGCCTTTTATTTCTTTTTGTTGTCTGATTGCTGTGGCTAGGACTTCTAGTACTATGTTGAGTAAAAGTGGTGAGAGTGGACATCCCTGTCTTGTTCCTGACCATAGAGGAAGAGCTTTCAGTTTTTCCCCATGGAGGATGATATTAGCTGTGGGTTTTTCATATAAGGCCTTTATTATATTGAGGTATGTTCATTCTGACTCTACTTTGTTGAGGGTTTTTATCTTGAGTAGATGTATTTTGTCAAATGCTTTTTCTGCATCTATCAAAATGTTCATATAGTTGTTCTTTTTATTTATGTGGTGTATCACATGGATTGATTTTCAGATTTTTTGTTTTTTAAGTAGGCTCCCCCCCCCCCCAGCATGGAGCCCAGTGTGGGCCTTGAACCCATGACTCTCAGATCAAGACCTGAGCTGAGATCAAGAGTTGGATGCTTAACCGACTGAGCCACCCAGGCACCCTGATTGATTTGCAAATATTGAAATACCCTCATAATCCAGGAATAAGTCCCACTTGATCGTGTTGAATGATTTTTTTAATGTATTGTTGGATTTGGTTTGCTAGTATTTTATTGAGAATTTTTGCATCTGCGTTCATCAGGGATATTGGCCTGTAATTCTTTTTTAGTGATGTCTTTTTTTTTTTTAAAAGATTTTATTTATTAGAGAGGGAGAGCAAGCTCATGTGCGCAAAAGAGTGGGGTGAGGGGCAGAGGGAGAAGCAGACTCCCTGCTGAGCAGGGAGCCTGATGTGGGGCTCGATCCCAGAACTCTGGGATCATGACCTGAGCCGAAGGCAGACACTTAACCAACTGAGCCATCCAGGTGCCCTCTTTAGTGATGTCTTTATTTGGTTTTGGTATCAGGATATTGTTGGCCTTACAGAATGAATTTGGAAGTTTTCCTTTGTTTTCTATTTTTTTGGGGTAGTTTGAGAAAAATGGGTATTAATTCTTCTTTACATGTTTTGTAGAATTCGCCTATGAAGCTATCTGGACTTTTGTTAGTTGGGGGATTTTTGATTACTGATTCAGTTTCTTTGCAGGTTATGGATTTGTTTCTTCCTGTTTCAATTTTGGTAGTTTATGCATGTCTAGTTATTTATACATTTTTTCTAGGTTGTCCAATTTGTTGGCATACAGTTTTGCATAATATTTTCTTAATAATTGTATTTCTGTTATGTTGGTTGTTATTTCTCCTCTCTCATTTGTGATGTTATTTATTTGGGTCCTTTCTCTTTTCTTTTTGATAAGTCTCGTTAGAGGTTTATCAATTTTATTAAATTTTCCAAAGGAGCAGCTCCTTGTTTCATTAATCTGTTCTATTGTTTTTTTTAGTTCCTATATCATTTATTTCTGCTCTAGTCTGTTATTTCTTTCTTTTTACTGATGTTAGGCTTCATTTGTTGTTCTTTTTCTAGCTCCTTTAGGTGTAAGGTTAGACTTTTTATTTGAGGTTTTTCTTGCTTCTTGAAGTAAAGCTCTATTGCTATATACTTCCCTCTTAGGACCACTTTTGCTGCATCCCAAAGGTTTTGCACTTTGTGTTTTCATTTATTTTTTTATTTCTTTTTTGATTTCTTGGTTGACCCATTCATTGGTAGCATGTTGTTTAATCTCCATGTATTTGTGGTCTTTCATGTATTCAAAAAAAATTAAAATTTGTAGATACAGATTAAAGAACAAATTCTTATGTACTCACCACCTAAGCTTGCCGCCTGAGTTTGCCATCTATTAAAAAATAGAACTTTACCATAATTCAGAAGCCTCCTATGTGCCCCTCCCTCACTACATTCCTTTTCTCACCTTCTGAAGTAGTTAACCATCCTGAATTTAATGGACATCATTCCTTTGTTTTTGATTGTTTTCATCATATATGTCTTCACTCCTAAATCCAATGTTTAATGCCTGTTTTAAAATTTCATAATAAGAATTATGCTGCATATATTTTTCTGTGACATGCTTCTTTTGTGCAAGATTATTTTTGAGATTCATCCATGTTGATGTATGGAGTTATATTTTATTTCCACTGTTGTATGGTATTCCATGGAATTAATATACCCTAATTTATTTATCCATTCTATTTATGGACATTTGGATTGTGTCCAGAGTTATGCTGTTATAAACAATGTTCCCATAACTTTCTCTGACATATGTCATATGTAAGAATATATCTATGGTGTATTCATAGTAGTAGAACTGCTAGGACATAGAGTGTGCACATGTTAAATTTTATAAGATAATACCAACATGGTTTCAAAAGTAGTTAAAGCTTTTTCTTCTTTCACCAGCAGTAGAGTGGTATTCCTCATTGCTGTAAAGCCTTCCTGTCACTTGGTATTTATCCACCTTAAAGAGTTTTGCCAGTCTGGTGGTGTCAAATGGTATCCCAAAATGATTTGAATGTAGATGTCCCTGATTACTAGTGATGTTAAGTATTTTTTGTATTCAACTTGTGCATTGTATATTTTCTTCTTTCTTCATTTCTATTTCCCGTTTTTCATTTATTTATCCTTTCCTATTTCATTCATAGGAATTCTTTATATATTCTAGATGCTACTAATTTGCCAACTATAAATGCATTGCAAATATTTCCTTAGTGACTAATTGGATAGGGGAGGTGAGGGAGAAGGCATATAGAATTACTCCCAGGTTTCTGGTTTGGGGAACTGAGTGGTTGCTAGTATTGTTAAACTAGGACATCGAATATAGGAGGAGAACTAGATCTGGGGGAGGGGAATTTGAGATATTTTGGAGTTTGATGTTTCTGTGGGATATTCAGATGTCTATGAGACATCTCTATATAAGGGTCTGAAGCTCAGGTGAAGTCTGTTAGGCCACATCAGTCCAAAAGAGTCTTGTATGATGGGCCTTTCAGAATACTGCAATTGGAAGGAATATGATAATTCTCAAACTCATTTGTCTTCTACCCATTGGATTCTTCTGTGAAATACATGTCCCAAATGACCCACCAGACACTTCATTTTAGTTATTATTTTATTACTTTTTTGATCTGCTAACAGTTATATAATCTTTCTTAACATCTTCAAGAGAGCACAGCATTTTTATTTTGAAACACATCCAGCATATCTGTCTTACATAACATGCAGAGTATACGTCTAGATTTTAAAATTTTTCATTGCACAATCGTGTGGTATTTAGTTACACAAGTTACTCCATAAACACTGAAAACAAGAAATATGTATATCTAAGAATCCTGCTTTATGTAGCTTTTCATTAAAAATAGTATTTTCACATACATTTTCAGGTATTTCTAGGTTCTTCTATGTATTTGGAGTTACATATATATATAACCGCTGGAAGAATATGGGCCCCTTGGGAGGATAGCAGTAGAAGCTCGTGGAGTAAAGGTCTTTCTTAAAAAAGGAGATTGTATTATGGGTACTTTGTGAAGTTCAGAGAACTCTGATAAGTCCAGAGGTGGAAATATCCCTTAATAACAGTTAGAAGGTAGGACAGGTGAGGAAAGTGTCAGTAGTAGGGTAGGACCTGGTACATTCACTGAAAATGTAGTACCTCAGCATAGCTTATAGTGCCAGGACAGGGTGATGAACCGTCCACCTCCCTCAAGGAGTAGTAGCAGCTAATTTGGTGACAGTGGTTGGTCACCTTTTAAGAGAACTGCAATCCAGGGACAATTAGGGCTTGCATATATTGTGTGCAGGGAAATGATGGCAGAGGTAGTCTTTTTCTGGTCCATCTTTATCAGTATTACAGTGATTATGCTTCTCTGTTCAAGGAGATGTTTTAGACCTGTAAGAAAAGAAAGGAGGTGTAAAAGTGTGATACTCAGCTTTGGCTTCAACCTGGGTTCTGCTTGGAACATTCTGAGTCCCCAGGCAAAATATCTGGTGAGCTTTCTTGCTGCTATATCATCATTGTGGATTACAGGGGCTGCTTTTTTAAGGCCAGGAAAGGCTTGGGGGAAATTCGGTAGCTTTGCTTGAATAGTTAAAGCTCTGCCTCAAGGTTGACATTTCTAGATAGGTAGGGTAACCTTTGATACCGCACAAGATGAGATCTCAGTATAAAATAAGTAGAGGTAGAGGCAGGCATGATGGTAAACACTTTCAAGCCAGGGATCCCACAAGGAAAGCTCAATGCAAATATTTCTGACTTCCCAAAATTGACATTTCTTAAAGAACAGTACTTCTGCAAAGAGCAGCAAACCTACCTTTCCTTGCTAATTGCTCTCAATAAAATCTTGATTTTCTTAGACTCTGGATTCAGACATCTTTTCTCCCTATTCTTTTTCAGTGTGGCACTGTAGAAGTAAAAAAGGGTGAAGATATTTAAAAGTCTTGGGCCAATAAAACAGATGGAATATAGTTTTTAGATCAGATGTTTGTTTCATTCTAGATGTTTCCCTTTGTTATACAGAGGTCTTAGAATCATTACAAACCCTTTACTGATTTTGTGATCGTACTTACATATTTAATATATGATTACAACTAGGGAAGTGATATTCAGATGGCATTTTACTCACATGATCTCAACACGTGGACAAGATTGACTTGCAGGAATCACTTCAAGTTTTTCTAAGGATTTTGGATTTACAGATCCATCACTAATCTTGATACAGGTACAGCGTGTAGTTCTAGAGAGAGGTATTCCTGTGGGAAGAAGAGGTACAGAGAGCAGGGGAGGTTAGTGCAGTTTTCATTTTAGGCATTTAATGTGAATTGGTTACTGCTTAGCAGAACCAATATCCCCATGTCATTTGAGTCCGTTGGAGAAAGAATAATACCATTTTAACACAGCTCTGAATGATTAATTAGTTGGTTATATGAAAGAATGGAATTGCAACTTGAGAAGTGTAAATTCATACCCTTGAATGGTTCAAATGGTTAATTAAGCTGAGTTGACTAAGGAAGTATCTGTCATCCTCTCTTCCCTCATTCCCTTACATTTTTTCTGTCTATCCTCTTACACTTCCTCTTCTGCTCCTCCTGTTTTATTCCATTTGCTTTTCTGACTGTACACTCTGGCCAGATGGAATCTCTGCTTATTTACCCTTCATTTATAGGCAGGTTGTAAAACTTTTGTGAATACACTATTCCTATTATTATAGAATTTATACTCAGTTCTATTTCTGACCTTACAAATTAAATATCCCTTCATGTTCCTTACCTTGAGTTCCAGTCAGAGTCAGAAAGATAAGGCAGAAAATAAGAACAGCACTTTGGTTCATGGTGCTGTGACTGGAGGTTCCTCTGCAGTAGGCTCAGAAAGTCTAAGCAGTTGAGTGTCTCAGAAAATGTGGGGTTAGGATGCAGTATTTATTTGCAAAGGCACTTTCCCCCTCTAACTCTGATTGGGTAACATTATAGTTGACTCAGTAAAACCTGCTGTCTGTTACTTGGGGAATTCCCATGTTGCAGAATCAAAGATATTGTTAGTATTTATTTTGACTCTGAGTTGTGGAATTTCCCTCCACCTCCTTTTTTCACTAAGAGCGAGTTAGGTTTCACTTTCCAAAATATGAATGGTTTCTTGAAAAACAGAAGTTTATTGCATGTAAGTTTTTTTTTAATGAAAAACATTTTAATGAATCTTTTTAAATGAAACTTTGATTCTCATCTTTTGCTTCCTGCAAAATAAAGATGTCAACTTAATCCTCAAGTCAGAGTCTTAAATACAGTTTTTTTTCTTTTCAAGATTTTGTTTAAATACCAGTTAGTTAACATACAGTGTAATATTAGTTTCAGGTGTAGAATTTAGTGATTCATTACTTACGTACAACACCCAGTGCTCATCACAAGTGCCCTCCTTAATCCCCATCACCTTTTTAACCCATCCCCCTGCTCATCTCTCCTCTAGCAACCCTTGGTTTGTTAGTCTCTATAGTTAAGAGTCTGTTTCTTGTTTTGCCTTTTTCCCCCATGTCCATTTGTTTTGTTTCTTAAATTCCACATATAAGTGAAATCATATGGGGTATTTGTCTTTCTCTGACTGACTTATTTTGCTTAGCATAATACCGTCTAACGCCGTCCACACCATTGCAAATGGCAAGATTTCATTCTTTTTTATGGCTGAGTAACACAGTTTTAAAATGAGTATATCTATGCTGTGTTTTAAATCTATTTTAATTTGCAGCATTAAGTCATGAATATAAATATATTTATTCACTTTATGGGTTCCAGGGATGTCATGTATTTTTTCTTTTTATCTCTACAGTAACCTGTAAGAAAATGGGAACGTTGTTATCTTCATTTTATATATGGAAGAAAAACCTTAGAGATAAGATAATTGTGTTAGGTCATACAAAGGTTGCAATCTATTTAGTCTACTTACTATGCTTTTTCTCAACATTTGTCTTAAACTTTGTAATTACTTTCAGAGGCTAAGAAATTGTTTTTTTTAAAGATTTCATTTATTTATTTGAGAGAGAGAGAGAGAGAGAGTGCGCACGAGCGGCAGGAAGAGGCAGAGGGAGAAGCAGACTCCCAGCTGAGTAGGTAGCCCATGTGGGGCTCGACCCCGGGGCTCCGAGGTCATGACCCGAGCTGAAGGCAGACGCCTAACCGACTGAGCCACCCAGGCACCCAAGAGGCTAAGAAAAATTTTAAAAGTTCTTTAGTAATAGCAGTTTTTCATCCTTTGTAAATCTAATTTTTGGAAATAATTTAGCCAAGCATTGTCTTTTGATCAAATACTATAAATAATAGGTTTGGTCTTCTTGGACAAGGTCAAAGATCTGGAACTGGCAAGTTTCAAAGAATTCCAGAAATGTTTTGAACAGTCATGACATCATTAGAATAACTGAATAGTCTTCTACATATAACTGTTTTGAGGGAAAACACTACTTATTTGGATATCTGATTTCTGTTAGTGTTGGTAAGCAATTTTTGTGTATTTCAGAAAAGTCCCTGAATGAAACATCATAAGGTAATATCTAGAATGGCATGAAAAAAGGATTAATAGCTATGATAAGATTATTGCAAAAAACAAGGTATTTCCTTTTTGAAGAAAATTTATTTTTGTTTTTTAAAAAATTTTTTTAAAGATTTTTATTTATTTGTTTGAGAGAGGGAGGGAGGGAGGGAGAGGGGAGAGTGCTCGTGCACAAGCAGGGGGAGCGGCCAGCAGAGGGAGAGGGAGAAGCAGGCTCCCTGCTGAAAAGAGAGCCTACCAACAGCCTGGGGCTCAATCCCAGGACCCTGGTATCATGACCTGAGCTGAAGGCAGGCTCTTAACCGACTGAGCCACCCAGGTGCCCCTGAAGAAAAATTTTAAAAAGGGGCATGAATAGAGAGACCTTGGGAGAACAGGATGAAAACAGAGGTTGATTTAAGATTGATACAGCTCAAAGACATTCTCACATGTGAAGCAGAGGATAAAAAGTGTCAGTTGTTAAACTGGTAGCGGAGGTAGCAGAAATTAGCATAATTTTAACAGGGCAAATAGGGGCAAAAATTGGTTTCTTAGTATTCAGTAGCACTTGGCTGATTAATTCACAGCAGGTAACATCAGTAGGAAGCAGGTGATACCCATATAGTGTAACATGTGTTGGGCCTAACAGTGGAAATTCAGTATCCAAGGGATATAATAGTTTTTTTGCAACTGATTGGCAATATGGGATTCAAGGCGAAATGCTCTTTGAAATGCAGGCATCATGCTGCAATGGGAAATTTCATGCAGGTGAATACTTGGAACCTAGGGAAGTATCTGGGAAGTCTTTTCATAGTCAGCTAAGCTGCAGCAATTTACAGATAGGCCCGGTTAAGGCTGTTCCCATCCTGGGATTAAACTGGTTTAGCTGGTAGACACTGGTTTACAACTTGGCACAGATACCATGAGAAGAGCCCATATCTGCAAACTGGGCACACATAAAACTTGGAACCTCAAATGTAGGAATTTTGTCATCAAAACAGTGACTAAGTTGTTGCTTGAGGCAGGCCAAAATTGCTGGAGTGCTAAATACCAGCTCAGTCTGTTCCAAGGCCGAGCTTTCAAGTCAGTAAGTCAGGGGACTTAGCTGTGGGAAACTGGAAAGACAAAAGGAAGGGAAATGAGGCCAGAATGGATAGAACCCAGACGACTTTCACCCAGCAAAGAGACTTTCTTCTGATGAGGGTAAGGCTTATGAGAGACAGTGATATGGAGGGGACCTCTCATAACTGTTTGTACAGAATAAAAAATTAGACTGTGAGTAAAAATGCCAGAATTTTCAGAGAAATGTCTGACATCAGGGATGGAAGAGGTTCTGAACTGTTCTAACATTAGAAAAAAAATATGATAATTTTACTTTTGTTTGTATCTAAATTCTCAGCTAAGATCCTCTGTATATAACAAAATAAAGAGAGTTTGAGGCAGATTACCTATGAAGTGGGTTAGATATGTTATTAATGAGAAAATATTTGTTATTTAATTGATTTTTTAAATTAAACATTACAAAGCAAAAACTGTGTGCCTATGTTCGAAGTGTTTTATGATTATTGACTCTGTTATTCCTTAAATAATGACTCATTTAACCCAGAAATTCTAACTCTAAAGTCCATGTTCTTAACAGCTCTGTTAAGCTGCCTCTTTAGAGAGGATATTGTTCTTGATTTGACTTTCTGATTTCCATTCTGTCTAAATGGCTGAGACCATCTTTGAAGTTACTTTGGGTGCCTCAGTAATTAAACAGAAAAGGTTTAAGATGGATCTCACACTGGAATTCATACTAAAATGGAAAATGCTGTGGTATATATATGTTATTCATAAATGTATACAAATGTACATGAATGTTAGCTGGTAAACAATCACATAGATACATATGTATATACTTCAAAGTATTTTTATTCACTTATTTTTTTAAGTTTTTAATTTTAGTTTCAGTACGGTTAACATACAGTGTTATGTTAGTTTCAGGAGTACAATATGGAGATTCAACAATTCTATACATTACTCTGTGCTTATCATGATAAATGTACTCTTTAATTCCCATCACCTATTTCACTCATTTCCTTACCCACCTCCCCTCTAGTAACCATCAGTTTGTTCTCTGTAGTTAAGTCTTTCTTGGTTTGTCTTTTTTCCTACGCTAGTTTGTTTTGTTTCTTAAATTCCACATATGAGTGAAATCATATAGTATTTGACTTTCTCTGACTGACTTATTTTGCTTAGCATAATATTTTCTAGCTCCAACCATGTTGTTGCAAATGTCAAGATTTCATTCTTCTGGCTGAATAATATTGAATTGAATTGTGTATATATATACCACATCTTCTTTATCCATTTGTCTATTGTTGGATACTTGGCCTGCTTTCATAATTTGGCTATTGTAAATAATGCTGAAGTAAACACAGGGGTGCATGTATCCCTTCGAATTAGTGTTTTTATATTTTTTGAGTAAATATCCAGTAGTGCAATTACTGAGTTTTAGGGTAGTTCTAGTCTTTTTGAAGAATCTCCATACTGTTTTCCACAGTGGCTGTACCAGTTTGCATTCCCACCAGTGGTGCACTAGAGTTCCTTTTTTTCCACATCCTTGCCAACACCTGTTGTTTCTTCTGTTTTTAGTTCTAGCCATTCTGATAGTTGTGAGGTGATACCTCATTGTAGTGTTGTTTTGCATTTACCTGATGAGTGATGTTGAGCGTCTTTTTTTTTTTTTTTAAAGATTTTATTTACTAGAGAGAGAGAGAGGGAGCGCACAGAGGGAGGGGAGAAGCAGACCCCTGCTGAGCAGAGAGCCTGATGCAGGGCTCCATCCAAGGACCCTGGGATCATGACCTGAACTGAAGGCAAACGCTTAACTGTCTGAGCCACCCAAGTGCCCTGAGCATCTTTCTGTGCGTTTGCTCACCATTTGTATGTCTTCTTTGGAGAAATGTCTGTTGATGTCTTCTGCCCATTTTATTTATTTATTATTTTTAAAAAAGATTTTATTTATTTGGGGGAGGAGAGCATGCACAAGGAGGGGGGAAGGGGCAGTGGGAGAAGCAGACTCCCCACTGAGCAGGAAGCCTGGAGCCAGATCATGACTTGAGTTGAAGGCAGATGTTTAACCCACTGAGCCACCCAGGTGCCCCTCTTCTGCCCATTTTAATTGGAGAATTTGTTTTTTGGGTATTGAGTTGTATTAATTCGTTGTATATTTTGGATACTAACCCTTTTATCACAAATGTCATTTGCAAATATCTTTTTCCATTTAGTAGGTTGCCTTTTAGTTTCGTTGATTGTATCCTTTGCCATGAAGAGCTTTTTATTTTGATGTAGTCCCAATGGTTTATTTATTTATTTTTAAACATCACAAATATGATTTTTTATTTGTCACCATTAAGTGTATGACTTTTAAACAGATTCTTGGACTGGTGGCTCATATCCATCAACTCATTCAACTTTAGCACCGGTCTCAATTTCCCTTGCCTCAGGAGATACATCTAGAAAAATGTTGCTACAGCCAGTGTCAGAGAAATTACTGCCTGTGTTCTCTTCTAGGATTTTTATGGTTTCAGGTCTCACATTTAGGTTCTCAATCTGTTTTGAGTTTATTTTTGTATATGGTGTAAGAAAGTGGCCTACTTTCACTCTTCTGCATGTAGCTGTCCAATTTTCCCATCACCATTTGTTGAAGAGACTGTTTTTCCCATTGCATATTCTTTCCTCCTTTGCTGAAGATTAATTAACCATGTAATTGTTGGTTTATTTCTGGGTATTCTGTTCTGTTCTGTTGATGTGTGTGTCTGTTTTTGTGCTGTACTATTCTGTTTCAATTACCACAGCTTTGTAATATAATTTGAAGTCTGGAATTGTGATGCCGCCAGTTTTGTTCTGCTTTTTCAAAATTGGTTTGGCTCTTTGGGGTCTTTTGTGGTTCCATACAAATTTTAGGATTATTTTTTCCAGTTCTATGAAAATACTAGTATATTGATAGGGAGTGTATTAAATGTGTAGATTGTTTTGGGTAGTATAGACATTTTAATGATATTTTTTCTTACAGTCCATGAGCATGGAATGTCTTTTTGTCGTCTTGAATTTCTTTCATCAGTGTTTCAGAGTTTTCAGAGTACAGGTCTTTAATCTCTTAAGTTTCTTCCTAGAAATTTTATTTTTGGTGCAGTTGTAATTGGGATTGTTTTCTTAATTTCATTTTCTGCTGCTTCATTATTAGTGTACAGGAATGCAACAGATTTCTGTACATTGATTTTGCATCCTGAATTCATTTATCAGCTGTAGTCATATTTTGGTGGAGTCTTTAGGATTTTCTATCTATAGTACCACGTCATCTGCAAACAGTGAAAGCTTTACTTCTTCCTTGCCAATTTGGGTGCCTTTTATTTCTTTTTGCTGTCTGATTACTGTGGCTAGGACTTCCAGTACTATGTTGAATAAAATTGGTGAGAGTACACATCCTGGTCTTGTTTCTTTCTTTCTTTCTTTTTTTTTTTCTCTTGTTTCTGACATTATAGGGAAACGCTCTCCGCTTTTCATCATAAGTATGATGTTGGCTGTAGATTTTTCATGTTAGGCTTATATTATATCGAGGTGTGTTCTCTCTAGACCTGTTTTGTTGAGGGTTCTTTTATGAATGGATGTTGTACTATGTCATATGGTTCTTTTCCTTCATCTTATTGATGTGTGATGTATCCCATTGATTTGTGAATATTGATCCACACTTGCATCTCATGAATAGATCCAACTTGATCATGGTTAATGATTGTTTTAATGTATTGTTAGTTTGGCTTGCTAGTGTTTTGTTGAGGATTTTTTGCATTTATGTTCATCAGAGATATTGGCCCATAGTTCTCTTTTTTTGTGGTGTGTTTATCTGATTTTGGTATCAGGATGATACTGATTTCATAGAATGAATTTGGAAGTTTTCCTTTCTCTGTTTTTTTTGGAATAGTTTGAGAAGAATGGGTATTAACTCTTCTTTAAGTGATAGAATTTGCCTGTGAAGCCCTTTGGTCCTGGACTTTTGTTTTTTGGGAGGTTTTTTTTTTTTAATTTAAATTCAATTAGCCAACATATAGTACATCATTAGTTTCAGATGTAGAGTTCAGTAATTCATCAGTTACATATTAACACCCAGTGCTCAGCACATCATGTGCCCTCCTTCATGTGCATCATCCAGTTACCCCACCCCCCTACCCACCTCCCCTCCAGCAACCCTCAGTTTCTTTCCCATAGTTAAGAGTCTCTCATTGTTTGTCTACGTCTCTGATTTCTTCCCATTCGTTTTCCCTCCATTCCCCTATGATCCTCTGTGCTGGTTCTTATATTCTTCATATGAGTGAAACCATAATGATAATTGTCTTTCTCTGATTGATTTATTTCGCTCAGCATAATATGCCCCAGTTCCATACATGTTGATGTAAATGGTAAGATTTCATCTTTTCTGATGGCTCAGTAATGGAGTTTTTAAAAATTTTTTATTTATTTATTTTTAAAGACTTATTTATTTATTTGACAGAGAGATACACAGCAAGAGAGGGAACACAAGCAGGGTGAGTGGGAGAGGGAGAAGCAGGCTTCCCGCCGAGCAGGGAGCCCGATGCAGGGCTCAATCCCAGGACTCTGGGATCATGACCTGAGCCGAAGGCAGCCACTTAACCGACTGAGCCACCCAGGTGCTCTAGTAATGGAGTTTTTTTTTTTTTTTTAAATTACTGATTCAGTTTCATTGCTGGTAATCTGTCTCTTCAAATTTCTATTTCTTCCTGATTCAGTTTTGGTAGGTTATATGTTTCCAGGAAGTTAGCTATTTCTTCTAGGTTGTACAGTTTTTTCACATGTAAATTTTCATAACATTCTCTTAAAATGGTTCATATTTCTTTGGTGTTGGTTGTTATTTCTCCTTTTTCATTAGTGATTTTGTTTTTTTGGGTCTGCTCTCTCTCTTTTTGATGAGTGTGGCTACACGTTTATCGATTTTATTGATGTTTTCAAAGAACCAGCTGCTGGTTTCATTGATCTGTTCTATTACTTTTTTTCTTTTGGTCTCTATATCATTTATTTCTGCTCTAATTTTTATTATTTTTTCTGGTTTTGGATTTTGTTATTTTTCGAAATTCTTTAGGTATAAGGTTAGGTTGTTTGAGTTTTTTCTTTTTTCTTGATGTAGGTCTATATTGCTATTAACTTCCTTCCTTGAACTGCTTTTGCTGCATCCCAAGGATTTTGAATCATTGTTTTCATTTTCATTTGTTTCCATGTAATTTTTGATTTCTTCTTTGATTTTTTAGGTAGACCCATTCATTATTTTAGTAGCATGTTATTTAACTTCCATGTATTTTTGGGCCCTTTACAGATTTTTTCCTGTGGTTGATTTCTAGTTTCATAGCATTGTAGTCAGAAAAGATGCATGTTATGACTTTGATCTTTTTGAATTTGTTAAGATTTGTTTTGTCGCCTAATATGTGATCTTTTTTCAAGACTGTTCCATGTGCACTTGAGAAGGACATGTATTCTGTTTTAAGATGGAATGCTCAGAATATATCTGTTAAATTCATCTGGTCCAGTGTGTCATTCAGAGCAAATATTCTCTTGTTGATTTCCTATTTGGATGATCTGTCCATCGATGTAAGTGGGGTGTTCAAGTCCCCTACTATTACTGTTGATTATTTCCTTTATGTTTGTTATTACCTACTTTATGTATTTGGGTCCTCCCATGTTGGGTGCATAAATATTTTCAACTATATCTTGTTGGATTGTCCTCTTTATGATTGTATAGTGTACTTTTTTTTTTCTCATTACAGTTTTTGTTTTAAAGTCTGTTCTATTATAAGGATTGCTACTCTCGCTTTTTTTTTTTTTAAGATTTATTTACTTATTTATTAGAGAGAGAGAGCATGAGATGGGGGAGGGTTGGAGGGAGAAGCTGACTTCCTACTGAGGGGGGAGCCCGATGCAGGGGCTGGATCCCAGGACTCCAGGATCATGACCTGAGCTGAAGACAGATGCTTAACCGACTGAGCCACCCAGGCGCCCTATACTCTGGGTTTCTTTTGACATCCATTTCCATGATCAATATTTCTCCACCTTCTCACTTTAAATCTGCAGGTGTCTTTAGATCTGAAATGGCTCTCTTGTAGGCAGCATATAAATAGGTCTTGTTTTTTTATCTACTTTGTCATTCTCTGTCTTTTGATTTGAATGTTCATTTACATTCAAAATAATTATTGATAGACACATATTTATTGAAATTTTGATACTTGTTTTATGGTTGTTTTTGTTGTGTTTTTCTGATCCTTTCTTCTTTGTTCTCTTTCATGGTTTTTGGTTTTCTTTTTTTTTTTTTTAAAGATTTTATTTATTTGACAGAGAGAGACACAGAGAGAGAGGGAACACAAGTAGGGGGAGTGGGAGAGGGAGAAGCAGGCTCCCGTGGAGCAGGGAGCCTGATGTGGGGCTTGATCCCAAGACTCTGGGATCATGACCAGAACTGGACACTTAACTGACTGAGCCACCGGGTACCCTGTTTTTTTTTTTTTTTTAAGTGATTCCCTGGGGATTATAATTAACATCTTAAAGCAATATACTTTTGTTTAATAGCAATCTAGTTTTAATAGTATACACAAATTTTGTTCCATTATAACTGTTTCCTCATCCCCTGCTATTATCATATCAGGTAAATCTGTATATATCATAAGCTCATTAGTGCAGCTTTATAATTACTGCTTTATTAAGTTGTTTTTTTAAATCAGATGGAAAAGACAGCATTATACTAACTTTTATGTTTACCTATGTGTTCTCTTTATTGATGCTCTTGGCTGCTGCTTGTGGATTTAAGTTACTGTCTAGCCTTTCATTTAAGCTGAAGGACTTTCTTTAGTATTTCTTTTAGGGCGGGTCTGTGAGTGACATTTTCTCAGGGAGTTTTGTTTATCTGGAATATTTTGATTTCTCTTTCATTTTTTTAATATAACAGCTTTATTGAGATGTAATTTACATACCATGTGATTTACCCATTAAAAGTATACAATAGTTCAGTGGTTTTAAAGTATATTCACAGAGTTGTACAATAGTTGTTTCCTTCATTTTGAAGGATTGTTTTGCAGCAGGGTATAGAATTCTTGATGATAGTATTTTTCTTTTTGTACTTTGAATATGTCATGCTCCTGCCTCTGGCTTCTGTGGTTTCTGATGAGAACTTAGGAATTTTACTGAGGCTCCCTTGTGCATGATGAATCACTTCTCTCGTTTGAAGATTCTGTCTTTGGCTTTTGACAGTTTGACTATGATATGTCAGGTGTAGATCTCTGGTCTTTGTTGAGCTTTTTAGTTATGCAGGTTAATGTTTTTCATCAAGTTTGGGAACGTTTTGGCTATAATTTCTTCAGATATTCTTTCTGCCCCCTTTTCTCCACTCCTCTCTCCTTCCATTATACATGTATTGGTACACCTGATAGTATTCCATCCATACATTTCTGAGGCTCTGTTAAGTTTGTTTTTTACTTTTTTTTTTTCTGTTCTCAGATGGAGAATTTTAATGAACTTGTCTTCAGGTTTGCTGATTTTTTTCTTTTGCCAGCTTAAATCATCTATTGCATCTCTCTAATGAATATCTTATTTTGCTTATTACACTTTTTTATACTTTTTAAAGCCAGAGATTCTTTTTTATAATTTTTTCATTGATATGTATATGGTAAGGTCGTGTTCTCATTCTTTCTGTTAATTCTTTAAACATGGGTTTTATTTCTTTGTACATATTTATAATAACTGACTTAAAGTCTTTGTCTTGTAAGTCCAATGAAGAAGCCCCTGGACTTCCTCAGGAATAGTTTCTGTTGAATGCTTTCTAAATGTGCATGAACCATACTTTCCTCTTTGCATGTCATATAATATTTTTTTTGGTTGAAACTGGATATTTTTGAATAACATCATAACGCAGGAAGTCCAGTTTTTCCCCTCCTTGGGACTTGCTATTGTTGTTGCTCTTTGGTGATTTTCCTGAACTAATTCTGTAATATCTTTATTGTTTATTGTGTAGAGCTACTGAAGTCTTTGTTCAGTTAGCTTAAGCGTGAGCTAACAGTTGGACTAAGGCTTCCTTAAATGCCTTGAACCAACCAGTAAATCTCCCAGCCCTTACCAAGAGGCTCTGGGTATGTGTTGGGGTATGCCTTCCGTGCTCTGAGAGGCTGTTTACAGTTCTGCCTTTGCTTTCATTTCCTGTTTGTGCAGAACCTCAAGGTCAGCTTGAAGGGAGAGATGAGGGCCATTTTAGTTCTTTTCTGTGTGTGCACACAGCCCTGCACAAGTGGGTGGCCTTCTGGATTCCTAGGACTATGTTGAACCTTTTCAAAGCCCTCCATAGACATCCCATTCCCCAGTTTTTCTTTTAAAATTTTAGTCTTTTATTAGACCCAACTACTTCAGGTAGTTAATAATTGTTAAACAGTTGCTGCTGATTAGTTTAGCATTAGAGCTAGGGGTAGGGCTGTTTAACCAAGTGAGCTCAGAATCAAATAAAGACAAGCCCTGTGAACTTTTAAGGAAGCCTTTAACCAAGTCAGTAGTGATAATCATCTAGGATGGGCTTTTGGGCAGTTCCAAACCCATTCTGCCCCTCCATTGGCTTTTAGGCAGCTTTTCAGAGCTACATAGTTGTGGGGCTGTTATATTTCAAGACTACTGTGTAGAGCATGGGAAAGGGGAATGAGAACAGGGCAGTGAAAAGTGCCACAGAGTTCTGTTCTTAATGAGATAAGCTGTGTCTTAGATGTTTTCCATACTGCTGCAAACTTTTGGCTAATTTGAAGAGTTCTGAAAAAGTTGATTTTGACAGATTTTTTTTCTAGTGCTCTTTTTGCTTTTACAGAGGAGATTTTCAGAAGTCATATTATTCCATCATCCCAGCGTGCTTTCTGTTGAGTTAGTTTTTGTGGTTATTATTATTATTATCATTAGATTTTATTTATTTGAGAGAGAGAGCGCACATACACGAGCAGGGCTGAGGGAGAAGGAGAAGGAGAAACAGACTTCTGCTCAGCAGGGAGCCCGATGCAGGGCTTGATCCCAGGACCCTGGGATCATGACCTGAGCTGAAGGCAGATGCTTAACTGACTAAGCCACCCAGGTGCCCCTTATGTTTTTTCTTTTTTTGAGGTAAAATTTACGTATATTGAAATGTTCGGGTCTTCACTGTACCATTAAATGAGTCTCACATATGCATACACTTGTATAATCCAAATCCCTGTCAGGTTATAGAATATCACTGCCACACCAGAAAGTCCCTTCATGCCACTTGCCAGTCTGTCCTCACCCCATCTCCTCTACTCCTGACACTATTACTCTTCTGAATTTTTTTAACTATAGATTTGTTTTTTCCTTTCTAGAACTTCGTATAAATAGGACCATTTCAGTATGTGCTCTTTAGTGCAAGCCTTCTTTTTCTCAGCATATGTTTTAGATTCATCGGTGTAGTTGCATGAATCAGTATTTTGTCTTTATTGCTGCATAGTATTCCATTGCACAAATAACACCAGTTGGTTTATCCATTCTCTTGTTGATGGACACCTCAACTGTTTCCACATTTTAGTAGTTAGTATAAAGCTGTTAAAAACATTTCTGCATAAATCTTTTTCTAGACATATGCTTTTTTCTTTTTCATTGCTGTAGCAGAGCAGAGTGATATTTTTAAAATGTAAGTGACCATGTCACTCCCCTGCTTATGATCCTCCAACAACTTCCAGTTGTACTTAGAATTAAATCCAATTTTGTAACTAACTTGTTTTATTAAGTTCTCTGTCGTCTAACTGCTATCTATCTGTCTAACCTCATCTCACTTTTTTTTTCTCTCAACCACTACACTCCAGTCACCGTGGCCTTTATGTTAGCTGTTTTCTTTATCTGGAATGCTTTACCTGTTTTATGCATAGGTGATTCCTTCTGGACATTTGGATTTTAGCTAAATAGTACTTTCTTTTAGCATACAATCTAAAGCACCCATGATCTTTTAATTCTCTGTTTGGCATTTCTATCTGATATTTGGTTATTTTTTACTGGTTTAATGTCTATTTCTCCACACTAAAATATAAGCCGTAAAAAAGCAGGGACCTTATCAGTCTTATTCACAGCTGCGTCCATGGCCGCTAGAATATCACCTGGCATATGGAAGTATTCAGTAAATACTGGATGGGAGGGATGGATAGATAGATAAATCTATACAGATTTGAAGAAACAGCATAAATAAGAATTGTACATCTTCAAAAAGAAATTCTGTTGACTCATATTTCTACATTAGGACATGGTTGTTCTTGATTTTTCTAGATTGAGGAACCAAGTTTAACTTAAGACTGTAATTTCCTCAGAAGTTAGTATAGATTCAAGTAGGTAGAATTAATACAGATATTCTTAGTGAGCTATAGTCCAGAATCTTCAGTCCAAGGACTATGGGGTAAATATGCAAAGGATGATGCTCCTAAAAAGCTTCTTAATTATTCATTGGAAGTTCTCTTTAATTATGCATTGAATGAATGAAGTAATGCAAATATTTTCAGTGTACATTACATATATGGCCATAGATGGTATTGGAAGAATGAGGAGAGTTGTGCTTGTTCTCATAATTGTTTGTGTACTTTGTGTTGGGAACCAAGCTACTCTCAGGGGAAATGATCTGATGTTGGTCCTTGATGGCTTGCATTCTAATTGGAAACAGCAAAAATTATGAAACAATATCAATAAAAGAAACTGTATGATCAGTGCCAAATGAGTGGTTCAGACAATAAATAATATGGATGTTCATAGAAGAATATACTCATAAAGACCAGGAGCGTTCAGATGAACATTATTGTGCTTATTTAGACAAATGGCCAGGAAGGGAAAGCATATACAATTAGAGAAGTGTCATAACAAATGGTATAGAAGGAAGCCAGCCAACCTTAGTCAGGCAGGTTGGTAGAGTTTCACAAGGATGGTAATACTTTTTTAGGATTCTGTAGTGTCTGGTTCTCAGTTTTACAGTCCAGAAACTCCTATTTTTTCCTAATCATCCAGAGTAAAAAAATTAATGTTCTTAAAGAATTAATTCTGCTGGCCTAATCTACAAGAGACTAAGATGCAAATAAAAAAGATAGTTTATTCATTTATAATGAGGACCGTCCAATGACTGGGAATATTGAGTCTGGTATCCAAATCACCCTTTTCCAGTATCACGGTATGTGGGAAGTTGAATTAGTAACCTGAAGTTGTCTGGTGAGCATAGAATAAAAACAAAGGATTCCTCTATTCTTGTTTTGAGTGGGGATTTGCTTAAGGGGAGAAACTTTGTGTTACCAATATGGAGAAGAATTTGGAAAAAAAAATCAACCTTTCAGGGATAATAGAAGGCCAGCTATTACTTGTTATATCCACAGGCAATCCTAGATGGATCATTTGAATAAAAATCTAAATTACAGCTCTTCTTAAATTTATATTCTAATTTTTTCAAAGCTCTGACATCCTTTCTTTGTATTCACTGATCTGAGTTCAGTTTTGAAAGAAAAGAGTTAAGGAAATATTCTGTCTTTAGTTTCAGTTTCAGATGCTGCTGGTTTATCTTTAAGCCTTTAATTATGGCATCAGGCCAAAAGAAACAGTCTGCCCTGACTGATTCGTTATGGGCCAAGAAAAAAAGTGCTTTCCGAGAAACCAGTGTGCTTAAAAGAAGTTTCCTAAAAAGTGAGCTGGAGGAGTTCAGTGATTTCTGTGGACTGGGAAGTCCTTCAGCTGATACACAATACACCTTGGAGAGTGTAGGAGAGGAGGGCATAGCTTTCCCTTTCATAGGTTTGTTTTGTTTGTTTTGTTTTGTTTTTTTTGTTTGTGTTTGTTTTTTTTTTTCCAAGTAGGCTCCATGCCCAGTGTAGAGCCCAGTACAGGGCTTGAATTCACAACCATGAGATCAAGACCTGAGCTGAGATCAAGAGTTGGATGCTTAACCTACTGAGCCACCCAGATGTCCCTCCCTTTGATAGTTTTGATTGAACTCCCACAAGATTCCCTTAGCTGACATTGTTTGGTAATACTGGTTACATACTTTTAAATTTTTGTTATGTTTCATCATTCACAGCCAGTCCAAGCAAAATGCAAAGTGGACGGTAGACCCTTAAAATCATCATGATTGGAAGAACTGAGAATAGCTTCTGTTTGGATGCATTTTAGAGCATACAGTGTTTTGCTTTCCTCACTTGATGGGATGATGGGATGGGCTGGGCATCTAGAGATACAGTATACAGTGTTGTCTCTCACTTGCTCTGTGATCCTAGATGTTAGGTGTGTCTGTGCTTCAGTCTTCTTAAAATTAGGTGCTCATTTTAACACCCAACCCATCCACCTTTCAGGTTGTTCTAAAGATGACAGGATTAGAAGGGTATTTTTAACAAATCTAAATGAATTTTTTACCAGCTAACATTTCACAAATATAGCCAGCTCTCTGGCCAAATTTTAGCTTTTCTCCTACATGCAACAAATAGTATTTTCTCTCTGGATGATGAAGTTATTTGTGTCATCAGATGTTTCTGTTACTCTATTGCCATAGGTGTGAGTCTCTGGGTAGAACTGAGGGTTGGATCATGCAGCATTTACTCTTAGGAAAGGGCTTATTTAGATAATTTGGCTTACCTATGATAAAGTGTACTGGGATTTACAAAACAAGACAAAGATGCCCATTTTTCACTTCATTTTCATTGTGCTGTAACCCCTAGCCTGAAAAATAAAACAAAAAAAGAAAAAAGAGAGTAATCCACAAGAATTGGAAAGAAATAAAACTTTGTAGAAATTATCTGCATAGAAAACCCAGAAGAATTTACTAAGTGTTAAAGTAATATCAGAACTTATCAAAGTGGATAGCTAGATCAGTATATCATGTTTTCTACATCAGTAACAAATAATTAAAATGTCATTTTAAAAGAAAAATTTACAGTAGCAACAATAAATATTTAAAAACATGAAATACTTAGGAATAAAACTGACAAAGACAAGCAAGACTTGTTTGCAGGAAATGTAGATGAGTTTTTCTAAAATAGCATCAAGTAAAATAGTGTTGAGATTAAATACAGAATGATTACTCTTTTTTTTTAAGTTTTTTTTTTTTTTTAATTCATTTGAGACAGAGAGATAGAGAGAGCATGAGCAGGGAGAGAGGCAGAGGGAGAGGGAGAAACAGGCTCCCCACCGAGCCAGGAGCCAGACATGGACTCGATCCCAGGAACCTGGGATCATGACCTGAGCTGAAGGCAGATGCTTAACCATCCTGAGCCACCCAGGCGCCCCCAGAATGATTACTCTTTTTATAAAGTTCAGTGTAACTAAAGTTTAATATTTTATTTAGATATGTTTATATAAATCTTCTTAAAAAACGAGAGCAGTGGTTGCACAACAATATGAATGTACTTAATGCCACTGAACTGTACACTTCAAAATGATTAAGATAGCAAAATGTTATGTTTCTTTTACCGCAATTTAAAAAAACAAGGGAATAATAAACACAGAACTCAGGATATTAATTATCTTGGAGTTGGAGGAGGCAAGGGAACATGATAGGGAAGGAACATAGTTATAGCTATATATATATATTTTTTAAAGATTTTATTTATTTATTTGACAGACAGAGAGAAACAGCGAGAGAGGGAACACAAGCAGGGGGAGTGGAAGAGGGAGAAGCAGGCTTCCTGCTGAGCAGGGAGCCTGATGCGGGGCTCGATCCCAGGATGCTGGGATCATGACCTGAGCCGAAGGCAGATGCTTAACAACTGAGCCACCCAGGTGCCCCGTTATAGCTATATTTTAAGTGATAATGTTCTAATGAATTCATGGGTCTTCATTGTATTACAAACATATGTATACACAATGTGTGCATGGTTCAGAGATGACTGTGTATCATCAACTAAAATGATGATTAATCCAAATCTATACACCTGAGATTCGTTAAAAAATTAATTTACCATAAAGTCCTTACTTCACGGAAATATTTTTAGATCCCTTATTTCTGCTTTGAAGAGGAGCCAAAGAAATGTGGCATAATTATGCCACTACTTTTTTGAGTCCTTTTATATCTTAAGCATTGGGGAGTTTCCAAGAATCTCTGTTAAATTATGACAATATTTTGGTTTAGTAGAGTGATTGATGTGTTTAAGTCAGCATCCTGTCCAGAGAGGGTCATTGAGTTGTTAATCCAGACATCAAAGAACTGAAGACGGAGAGATGGAAAGACTATGGTTAGTAAATTAGACTGAATAAATGTGACAGTAGGAGATAAAATTAGAGGATAGGCGAAGAAGACAAGGAGGTGGGAATTGGTTTCCTTTTGGTTTCCTTTCCCCTTCTCTCTTTCTCTGTGTCTCATTATTTTTTAAGTTTTTTCTTTATTTTTCTCTTTAACTTCTTTCATTTTTCTCTTTTCTCTCTGTCTCTGTCTTTTTCTTCCTAGCTCTAGAAGGGCTGGAAGACTGTGAATTAAGATGTATTGGTGATGGGGCTCCTGGGGGGCTCAGTCGTTGGGCATCTGCCTTCGGCTCAGGTCGTGATCCCGGGGTCCTGGGACCGAGTCCCACATCGGGTTCCCTGCTCAGCGGGAGGCCTGCTTCTCCCTCTCCCACTCTCCCTGTTTGTGTTCCCTCTCTCGCTGTGTCTCTCTTTGTCAAATAAATAAATAAAATCTTTTAATTAAATAAAAGATGTATTGGTGAATCCCAATACAGGGGCTCTCAAGGTAGGCATGGTTCCTAATATAAGGAATCTGAAGGATGGCTGATTTATGTATTAACTGCCTGAATAAACTGCTTAGTGTTAGAATTTATTTTATTAATAATATATCAAAATTAATACCATATGTTTTGTGCTAAGCTGTGCTGTTTTTTAAATTTATCACATTTAATCTTAATCACTTTATAAGGTGTACAAATATCCCTTGTATTTTGGAAGTTTGTGTTATGCCACTTCACTTTTTTTTTTTAAAGATTTTATTTACTTGAGAGAGAGAGTGTGTGCATGTACGAGTGGGAGGAGGGGCAGAGGGACAAATAGAGCCCGACACGCATGGCTCCATCCTAGGAGTCTGAGATCATGACCTGAATCGAAGTCAGACACTTAGCCAGCTGAGCCACCCAGGTGCTCCATGCCACGTCACTTTTACAAAGACATATGTTAGTATCTGTTTTTGACAACTGAAAGAAATCCAAAGAGGATTTTAGCTTTTATGGAAAAAGGTGAAAAATGAAAAGGGTGTTCAGTGTTTGTTTTGCAGAGCCATTATAGAGATAGTGCACACCCGGAACAGCAAGCATGGCCCACCAAACTCCTTCCCCTGGAACTACACTGAGCATCTCAGCATCAGGCTGCCATAGCTTTGAACTGTGTCTGTGAGCATCTGTGCTTCATCTTTATTTATTTTGTGCATCTGTTAGCAAGATGTGTCCTAAGTTATCAGAAAAACCTAAGAGAGGTTATTTTTTGGGTCTGGGAAAACTCAAAAATTTTTCCATATAAATTAATGGTAATTATTTCTTTGCTTTATGACATTTGACTTAAGAAAGTTTTCATAGGAGGGCACCTGGGTGGCTCAGTCGGTTAAGCGTCTGCCTTCGGCTCAGGTCATGATCCCAGGGTCCTGGGATCAAGCCCCACATCGGGCTCCCTGCTGCTTCTCCCTCTGCCTGCCGCTCCTTCTGCTTGTGTTCTCTCTCTCTCTCTGTCAAATAAATAAATAAAATCTTTTAATAAAAAAAAAGAAAGTTTTCATAGGAATGCTGTACTTTCAGATATCGGAGGAAACCTGTACCTGTTTTATAATAAGCCGTAATAGGATTCTTTATTTTTTCTTTTCTTCATTTATTTTTGAAGATTTTATTTATTTGTCAGAGAGAGAGGGAGAGACAGAGAGCAAGCACAAGCAGGGGAGCAGCAGGCTCCCTGCATAACAAGGAGCCTGACGCGGGCTTGATCCTGGTACCCTGGGATCATGACCTGAGCAGAAGGCAGGTGCTTAACCGACTGAACCACTCAGGCATCCTGCCAAAATAGGATTCTATAGCGGGATTACCATTTAGGCAATCTAACTCCAGAGTCTCATAACCAGTCTACTGTACTGAGAATTGCTTTTATCAGCCTCTAGTGACAAAATCTATGACATCAACCAACAAATCAGGGTACCTGATCACCTGAAATTAGTAGCATCAGTTGTTCCTCAGGAAGAAACAGGTTTCTTGATGAATCTGTCTGACCCAGGATCAAGAGGAGTATCAGACAGGGACCTGGAAGAAAACTGAAGGACACTCAGCTGGAATTCTGAAAAAGATTTAATGAAGGTGTGTGCAAGATTAAAAGAACCAACATGGGATGCTGAGGGCATCTGTGGGAAATTCATAACATCTCAAAAAGTGGCAAGGCAAGGAAAGGATGTTATTGGAACGTAGTGATAAGCCCGTTCCATATTAACGGAAATAATGTATTTTTATTAAAAATAATTGTATTTTCCAAAAAAATTTGTGAAAAGAGTAACATTGTTTTACATTTTTGCAAATCTCTTTAGAGTCTGCAATGTCTTGCTTAATAGAAGATAGCTAGATTCTCATCTATTTATGCATTTAATTTGTTGCAGTATTATGTGCCAGCTAGCCCCTGGGAAACTCATGAGAGAATGAGAATAAAGAAGACAAATAATGCCTTAATATTACTATGAAAAGAGTTTTGACTTTTGGGGTGCCTGTGTGGCTCTGTAGATTAAGTGTCCGACCCTTGGTTTTGGCTCAGGTCATGATTTCAGGGTTGTGAGATCAAGCCCCATTTTGGGCTCCATGCTTAGTCGGGAGTCTGATTCTCTCCCTCTCCCCCTCTCCCCGCTCATGCTTGCGTACTCTCTCTAAAATAACTATATTTTAAAGATTTATTTATTTTTGACTTTATAGACTTCCTGAGAGTGTCTCAAGGACCCCTGGGGGGGGGGTGCCTCGATGGCTCAGTCTGTTAAGCCTTCAGCCCAGACACAGGTCACGATCCCAGGGTCCTGGGATCGAGCTCTGGGATCGAGCCCCACATCAGGCTCCCTGCTCAACGGGGGGGTCTGCTTCTCTCTCTCCCTCTGCTCCTCTTCCCTGCTTGTGTTCTCTCTCTCTCTCAAATAAATAAACCTTTAAAAAAAAAATGAAGGACCCCCTAGGGGGTGAGGGTGGGGGTGTCACATGTTGAGAACTACAGTCTTATAATATATATATATAGTATTATTTTATAATAAATGTATTATATATTTATAAATTTATATTTTAATGCAAAATAAGCAACAATAATGACAAATTAATGAAAATACAAATGATTCACAAGATTATGACTACTATAAGTTAGAAAAACAAGTATTTGAAGTATCTATGAATTTTCTAAGAACATTGTTCAGTACAACATTTGCCAGCTATACAAATGTGAGGATTACTTAACTATACAACTAGAAGACCACTCTGTGCAGAATCTGGTGAAAACCCTTTGATTTCTGCTGCTCCAGGCACCAACAGTTTTATTTTACTAGCATGGGTGCTGTAAGAGTTCAAGTAAGTATGACATGATCTTAGTCCTGAAAAAGCAAGTATTGTAGAATAATTGACAACCAGCCATGGACACTCAGAGATCATCAAAGAGATCCCATGATTACTGAAAGGAGTCTTAGAATCTCCTAGGAGAGGAAGGCATTGTAAGCAGGTAAGAATGATGTGTTACAGTAGAGGTAGTAAGGAGAGAGTGATGTATTTTAAAATGTATATGTGTGGGATGGCTCAGGCAAGGACTATGGCAAGTAACTTTTTTTTTTCTTGTGGATTCAGAGAATCATTTATTTTTTAGAAAATGATTCTTCTAATACATATTAGTATTAAATTATGGTATTGACCAATTCACCTCTTTCTATCAAAATGTCTTTTTGGGACAATGTGACCCTTAATTTTGAGAGTTTTACATCCAAGATATTTTTGAAATATTTTCTTCCTTTTAAAAATTAATTGTATACACACTACATCAAAAACTAATGATGTAATGTATAGTGATTAACATAACAATAAAAATTAAAAATTAATTGTATACAAAAATGGCAAAGAAAGCAATGTCTTGAATACTATAATATTGAAAATTAATTTCCTTAATACTACTTCAAGTTTTCCTGTAATATAGAAAAGAATTCATGCCTAAACTTAGTCAAATTTTCTTAGAAGTCTATTTTTTTCATATTTAAAGTCAATTAACATATAGTATATTATTAGTTTCAGAGGTAGAGGTCAGTGATTCATCAGTCTTATATAATACCCAGTGCTCATTACATCATGTGCTCTCCTTAATGTCCATCACCCAGTTACCCCATCCCCCTACCCCCCTCCCCTCCAGCACCCCTCTGTTTCCTGAGATTAAGAGTCTTTTATGGTTTGTCTCCCTCTCTGATTTTGTATTGTTTTATTTTTCCTTTCCTCCCTCTGTGCTCCTGTGGCTGGTAACTCTTGAACAGAGTATGGAAAAGTGAGTAGGTGTTGGACAAGTGGATGAAGGAGAAGGGCATTTCAGATAGAAAATAGCATGGAAGTGACAAATAATTGAATATGATGGGAGTAGAGAGTTTATGGAGGTTAACAGCAGCATTTATAAAGATAGCTAAGCAGTGTGTACTTTATTCAGAGGCAGTGAGAAGGTGTTGAAAGATTTTAAAAGGAAAATATCAGATTTGCATTTTAGAAGATACCAGAGACAACCAGATCTGAACAATAGTTAAAGCAGTAAAAACAGATTTTTGTTCCAGAACTATTGCAATAGGGAAAAAGATACTGCAGAATAGAACTGGGCTCAGTTCCAAATACAGTATGGAAAGGTAGGGATTTATAGTCAAGGAGTGTGTGTGTGGTGGTGGGGGTGGTTAATGCATGTAACATTATTAAGGGAGTAGGGTAATTTTTGCTAAACTGATCTAAGGGCTAATTAGGGCTTGAACTGAAGCTTGAATCACAGAGATAGAAGAGAAAGGGATGAATTGAAGAAATTTAATGTGGTATGGATTGTACTTGCAGGTCATGTCATTTGGACAGATGCTGAATATAAATGGCAAGAGGTTCCTTCCAATCCTTGCTTTGCTTCCTCTATTTTTTTTTTTTTTAATAGGCTGAGTAGAATATATGTGTGTGAATGTGTGCTGTGTGTAGATACATTTTTTGTGCTGTCATATGTATTAAAGGCAATTTAGATGATTTTATTTTCAGAATCTTGTGACAACCTGGAGAGTGATGAAACCAGAGCAGGTAGGCCATAACCGTATGGCTTTGTTGAAGAGAGGCCCATTGTCAAAGTATAGGTAGAGATAGGGGCAGTGTTGGTTTTCTTTTGGAATTGCCATAGAAAACAGAGATCATACTTTGAAATACAGTGCTATGTTTCTGAACTCATGCATTTCGGAGGACTTTTACAAATATGGCAGACTTAGTCATTTGGGGGAAAAGTTAACATTTGAGAGCACTATAAAAGTGTGTTTAGTAAGGGTGCATTACCTCCTTCATAAATCAGAGATTTAAATAAAATATTCTGTGAATTTTTTGTTCCATTTTTAGTCAAAAGTTTAGAACAGGTCCAGATTTAATTGTAATTGATTCATTGTTGTCTTTTTTGGGAGGAGGAATCTTAAGTATGTAGTTCAATTTGATGTAGTTTAATAGTGCATGCTATTCCATATTTTATTTTTTTAAAGATTTATTTTTAGAGAGTGAGCGAGTGGGGGGAGGGGCAGAGGGAGAGACTCTTCAAACAGACTCCCTGCTGAGTGCAGAGCCCAACTTGGAGCTTGATCCCAGGACCCTAGATCATGACCTGAGCCAAAATCAAGAGTCAGATGCTTAACCAACTGAGTCACCCAGGTGCCCCGCTATTCCGTATTTTAGATCATTTCATTTTCTTCAAGCTCTTACTGACAATTTGTCTTTTCTTTGTAAACAATTTAAAGAAATGCTAAATGATGATTTGTGAGAAATTATGGAAGGTCTCTTAATTCACCTCAGGGCATTTCTAATATAGTAGCAGTCTATTGAGCAGCACCAAGCAACTTCATCTGCATTTATGGGGCTGGGATTTCCAGGAAGTGTAGTTATCCTAATTTGGTACCTAAATGAAACTATAGTTGCAATGTACAGAAAGATGTCAGTTTCAAATAAAATTTACAGACAAGGCAAGAAGAAGCAACTAAGTAATACTACCTTTCCCTCCCCTACCAAACAGCTGTGGGTATGAGAGTATACTGTTTATAACCCACAGGATGCATTGACTGTATCATAAGGATTTACATTTGTTGGTTCTGGAAGTCTTTAAGAAACATATACTAAAGAGGTATATTAATTCTTTGTGGGTATATTTAGTACATATCAATGGCCAAACATAATTAAATACAATTTTTTCTAGTATTATTATGCAAAATTATCCCATCTATTTATAAGCTCCTTTTGGTTAATTAGAGGAAACAGTTCGGAATTTCTAAATCACTGTAAATATTTGCATCTCAGGTTGTATATATTTAAAACTCAACCTACAGGGGCGCCTGGGTGGCTCAGTCAGTTAAGTGTCTGCCTTTGGCTCAGGTCATCAATGATCCCCGAGTCCCAGGATAGAGCCCAGAGTCCCAGGATCAAGCCTGGGGTCCCAGGATCGAGCCCCATGTCGGGCTCCCTACTCACTGGGGAGTGTGCTTCTCTTGCTCCCTCTGCCCCTCTCCCTGTTCCTTCTCTCTCTCTCGCTCTCTCTCAAATAAATAAAATCTTTAAAAAAATTATGTAAAAAAAAACCAAACCCAGCCTACAGCTAAACCATATCTTCCTCTGATCTCCCTATTTGTGTTAGTGGCAGTATTAATCTTTCAAACATCAAAATCTCAGCTTTTCCTGATTCCCTTCTTTGCTTTCATTTCAGATTCAGATTCTTAGCATTTTCCTTGATTCCTTAACCATTTAAAACTATACAATTCAGTGGCTTCAAGTGCATTCAGTGTTATATAATCATCACTGTTATCTAGTTCTAAACCTTTTTTATTACCCCAGACAGAAACTCTGTACCCATTAAGCAGTCACTCCTCATTATCATCTCTCAGCCCCTGACAACCATTAATCTGTTTCTGTTTCTATGGATTTGCCTATTCTAGATAATTAATATAAATGGAATCATTAATATGTTACCTTTTGTGTTCGGTTTCTTTCACTTAGCATCTTCTCCCACCCCCCACCAAAGATTTTATTTATTTATTTTAAAAAAGAGAGAGAGACAGCACAAGTGGCGGGAGGGAGGGAGAGAGAGAAGCAGACTCCACGCTGAGCCTGGGGAGCCCAAGCTGAAATTAAGAGTTGGACACTTAACTGACTGAGCTACCCAGGAGCCCCTTAGCATCTTATTTTTAGGGTTAATCTAGATTGTAGTCTCTGTCAGTATTTCATTTCTTTTTATGGCTAAATAATATTCTATTTTGTATATATACCACATTTTCTTTTTTTTTTTTTTTTTAAAGATTTTACTTATTTGACAGAAACACAGAGAGAGAGGGAATACAAGCAGGGGGAGTGGGAGAGGGAGAAGCAAAGCAGGCTTCCCGTGGAGCAGGGAACCCAACACGGGGCTCAATCCCAGGACCTGAGCCAAAGGCAGATGCTTAACGACTGAGCCACCCAGGCGTCCCTATACCACATTTTCTTTATCCATTTATCTTTTGATGGATATTTGAGCATTTCTACCTTTCAGCTATTGTGAATAGTGCTGTCTGAACATTTGTGTGCAAGTTTTTGTTTGAATAACTGTTTTCATTTCTTTTAGTTATATACCTAGGAGTGGGATTGCTGGGTTATATGGTAATGCTGTTTAACTTAGTGCCCTTACTTTTCAAACCAGTGTTTCCTGAAATGTGGGACAATGCCAGGGGGCTCACTGATAATAACATTTAATATTAGTTCATTAATCTCATTTTAATTTTAGCCCCCCTGATTAAATCATGGAAAGTGTCAATTTGGTATTAGTATAGCTTTCAAACACCTCATCAACTATGTTAATCTCTCTTTGACAAACAGAGAAGGCCTGAGGCCTTGAAATTTGGCACAGTAACATCTAGCTGGAATTTAGTATTTGTTCATTGTGTTTCCTTTTATTGTTACTTTTTTTTTTAAGATTTTATTTATTTTTTTGGGCGCCTGGGTGGCTCAGACGGTTAAGCGTCTGCCTTCGGCTCAGGTCATGATCCCAGGGTCCTGGGATAGAGTCCCGCATCGGGCTTCCTGCTCAGCGGGGAGCCTGCTTCTCCCTCTGCCTCTCTCTCTCTCTCTCTGTCTCCTATGAATAAATAAATACAATCTTTTAAAAAAAAGATTGTATTTATTTTTTGACAGAGCACAAGCAGCGGAAGCAGCAGGCAGAGGGAGAGGGAGAAGCAGGCTCCCCACTCAGCAGGGAGCCCAATGTGGGGCTCGATCCCAGGACTCTGGGATCATGACCTGAGCCGAAGGCAGGTGCTTAGCCGTCTGAGCCACCCAGGCGTCCCTTATTGTTACATTTTATTTCTATAGCAAGTGATACTGATTTCACACATAGTAGTGAAAATTTGCCTTTTTATGTAAATGTAAGTAAAATAAAAGTGATACACAGAATTTGCAAAATATAATGAAGATTGATCAGAAAATACGGTAAAAAATTGTGAAGATGGTATGAGAATGACTTGAAGTTTGGGAAATACAGACCTGAGCCATGACAACATATTTCTTTTCCCAGTCTTTCCCAATTCCAATCAACCTTCTGTCCTATTCCCAGAATAATTTAGAATATTTGGATAGGTTCATTCTCCTGTTCATGAATGTTTAATGAATCTCCACTTTATAAAGAGTAAAACTCAAGGTTGGTTAGTTGGACTTTTGAAGTCCTTTATATCTTCACTCCAAACCAATCTAATTATTATTTTCAAAACTCACCTTCTACTTTCTTACCATTGTACATTCCTACATGCTCTTTCTCTGATGTAAGTTCCTTTCTCTTTAGTTTTGATTGCCAGTCATTCTGTTCTCAAATATTTTGAGAGTCTCATGTGCTAGGCACTTTACTGTGGATTAGGACTAAAATGGCTTTTTTTAAAATTTTATTTTATTATGTTAATCACCATACATTACATCATTAGTTTTTGATGTAGTGTTCCATGATTCACTGTTTGCGTTAACACCCAGTGCTGCATTCAATACATGCCCTCTTTAATACCCATCACCAGGCTAACCCATCCCCCACCCCCCTCCCCTCTAGAACTCTCAGTTTGTTTCTCAGAGTCCATTGTCTCTCACGGTTCGTCTCCCCCTCCGATTCCCCCCCCCCCCATTTTTCCCTTCCTACTATCTTCTTTTTTTGACATATAATGTATTATTTGTTTCAGGGGTACAGGTCTGTGATTCAACAGTCTTACTATCACCATAGCCCATACCCTCCCCAGTGTCTTATCACCCAGCCACCCCATCCCTCCCAGCCCCCACCACTCCAGCAACCCTCAGTTTGTTTCCTGAGATTAAGAATTCCTCATATCAGTGAGATCATATGATACATGTCTTTCTGTGATTGACTTATTTTGCTTAGCATAATACCCTCTAGTTCCATCCATGTCGTTGCAAATGGCAAGATTTCGTGTGTTTTTTTTTTGATGGCTGCATAATATTCCATTGTGTATATATGTATGTGTGTGTACACACCACATCTTTTTTATCCTAAATGGCTTTCCTTTTGAGCTTGTACTTGTGGGAGGGAGAGTAGATATTAGGCAGAGGAATAAATCTTTACAGTTAACAGTTGCAATAAATACAGTTACAATAAATAGTGTGATAGAAAAGAAGACAGTGTTACAAATACAAATAGTATATTTAGTCTGAGATTGAAGGGGTGGTGATGACCTCTTGGTGAAAATGTCATGTAAGCTGAGATTTAAGTGATTGGTAGGCGTTAGTTTAGTGAAGAAACGGGCAGAGGGAATGGTATGTGCAAAGGTACTAAGGTGGGAAGAATCTTGGCTCAATATGTTCATTCTTTAATATGCTTATTTTGCCATGAAGAAATTTAAGTATATGTTATCTACTCAATAATAATGTACTGGTTTATACTGCTTTCCTAAAAGAACCAAATTTATCATGTAGTCCTAACTCAATGATTTTTTAAAGATACTCTAAAAAAAGAAATGACTGCCAATAGTAAAATATTAGATCCAGGTCTTAAAACTATACTGGGAATTTATATAGAAGTTTCATTTCAATATGGAATTTATATAAGTTTGTGATATATAAAATATTTATGCTATATATCTATATTATGTCTTTATACGTATTTGTATTATATCATACTATAAATATGTGATATAAATTATATAGATTTATATACAAATACCTTGGATAACAGTTGGCATCTCATTATTGCTTGTAGGCACCAGTCAGAAAGCCATTCAGTAAGAGGGCCTGTTTGGAGCCAGATACCCTGCTCTGCTACTTTTCTGTCCATTCTATGATCCACTTTATGGTTGGCTCCGATATCAATGGGAAAGATGCACAAATGATATGTTAACATCGCTTTTTTAAAAAAGATTTTATTTATTCATTTGAGAGAGAGAGAGATTGAGAGCACAAGCAGTGGAGAGAGGCAGAAGGAGAAGAAGAGTTCCCGCTGAGCCAGGAGTCCAATATGGGGCTTGATCCCAAGACCTGGAGATTATGACTTGAGCCAAAGGCAGATGCCCAACCATTTGAGCCATGCAGGAGATCCCCCCCTTTTTTGTTTTTAAATACACAGAAATATCACATTATTTTATGGTAATTTTATAACAAATATTTTCATGTTTCAAATGTATAGGTGTCTATAAAAAGTGCTAAATCAGCTAGAATTTTTGGTTATGTGCAGAGAAACCAACACTCGTTAGCTTCAACAGGAAAGGAATTTAATTGTTAGTTGAAGAATCTGTAGGAAGACTGAAAAGTCAGGCTTGGAAAATGGACAAAAACCCAAGGGAGCTAGCTTGCAGGAGGGACTAGCCATAGTCATGCTCTAGGAATATGTGTTAGGAAGCCACAAATCTAGTAAGATTTATACTACTACTACTACTGCCACTTTAAATACTTCTTTTTACTGATAGCATCTTTGTGGTGCCAGCTGGGTAGTCAAAGTCAAAGTCTAGGGTAGGAGTGGTCAGGCTGAGACCTTGCTCTGGCTGCCTGGGAGGATCTCCTTCCTATGGTTTTCTCTTTTGACCTCCAACCCAGACTCCCATAATAAGGGATTTGCCCTAAGTAAAAAAGGGGTGTGGACCTAGGAAGACCCCTTTAAAAAAGGAGACCACTGTCTTTCACAATTACCCATTAAAATATATTTTTAAACAATTCTATGTGATGACAGGTAGCTGTATATTTCTTGAAATACAAGTTAAAATTGTTAAAGGCATCTCAATTTTTAGAAAACAAGAAGGGTTGTGATATTTTACTACAAGAAAATGATTTTGATTCTTTTCAAATTAAATTTGTCTAGATATCCCAAAATTTTATGGTGTAGGCATGATTAAAAAGTAGATTATGTGTTTTTCTAAGAAAAAGAATCCTAGAGTACAGATCTTTTACCTCTTTGGTTAGGTTTATTCCTAGAGATCTTATGGATTTTGGTGCAGTTTTAAATGGGATTGATTCCCTGATTTCTCTTTCTGCTGCTTCGTTATTGGTGTACAGAAATGCAACAGATTTCTGTATGTTGATTTTGCTCCCTGTGACTTCACTGAATATGTGTATCAATTTTAGCAATTTTTGGTGGAGTCTCAGATTTTCTATATAGAGTATCATGTCATCTGCAAATAGTGGAAGTTTGTCTTCCTCCTTGCTGATTTGGATGCCTTTTATTTCTTTTTGTTGTCTGATTGCTGTGGCTAGCATTTCCAGTATGATGTTAAATAAGAGTGGTGAGAGTATATATCCCTGCCTTGTTCCTGACCACAGAGGACAAGCTCTTAGTTTTTCCCCATTGAGGATGATATTAGCCATAGGTTTTTGGTAAATGGCCTTCATTATGTTGAGGTGTGTTCCCTCTAATCCTACTTTGTTGAGGATTTTTATCATGAATGGATGTTGTACTTTGTCAAATGCCAAATTATGGAAAGAGCCCAAATATCCACTGATTAATCGAAGGATAAAGAAGATGTGATACACACACACACACACACAGAGTGAAATATTATGGTGTGTGTGTATGTATGTGTATATATATACACACACACACACAGTGAAATATTGTGATATATATATATAGAGAGAGTGAAATATTACTCAGCCATAAAGAAAATGAAATCTTGCCATTTGCAATGATACGGATCGAGCTAGAGAGTATTATGCTAAGCAAAATAAGTCAGAGAAAGACAAATACCATAGATTTCACTAATATGTGGAATTTAAGAAACAAAATAAATGAAAATAGGGGAAAAAAAAGGCAAACCAAGAAACATACTCTTTAGAGAGCAAACTAATGGTTACCGAGGGGAGGTGGGTGGGGGGATGCATTAAGTAAGTGATGGGGATTAAGGAGGGCATGTATGATGAGCACCCGGGTGTTGTATGTAAGTGTTGAATCACACCTGAATTCTACACCTGAAACTAATATTACACTGTATATTAACTATAACTGGAATTTAAATTAAAAAAAGAACCCCAGAAAGTAAAGGTGATTACCAGATACATGCATATATTCATTTTTAACATTTTTTGTAGGCAAAAGTGTTTTATATTTAAATTAAAATGTATCCAAAATATTGCTACAATTTGTAAGTATAGATAAAACCAAAATGCACAGTAAACACACATATCCTTATTGCACATCTCAATGAAAGGGGTGCATGGGTGGCTGAGTTGGTTAAGTGTCCAACTCTTGGTCTCAGCTCAGGTCTTAATCTCAGGGTTGTGAGTTCAGGCCCTGCATTTGGCTCCCAGTGTGAAGCCAACTTAAAAAATAAATAAATAAAACCAAACCACCACCACAAAATCTCAATGAAAAGAAAAAGTTGCTTAAAAAATCAAATTAAGACCAGAACTACTAATTCAGTTATGAAATATTTGCACTCTTACCTGTTTCCTTAGCTTATAATTTTTTCCGTAGTACATTTCATGAATTATAGCCTTTTTATAAAACAGTAATATATATAAGAACATATTTGTGCTATGGCTTTTGGGTAAAAAAATGTGGATTTGCATTAAAAATTATTTGGGGAATGTTTATTACACACATGGATGCATTTGACTCATAGGTCTTGACTCCAGTAATAATGTTAATATCTTCATTGTAAGTGAAGGTTGTAATATGGCAGATAGATCAAGTACAAACACATAACTTCTAGATACAGAAATGTTTTCATAGTCACAAAAGAATAGTTCTAACCATCAGATTTCTGAGGTTTGCTGACATAGAAATGAATGAACGTACTTTGCAAGAGGCAGGAGAAAATCCATTTCCTCTTGTGGAATTCTTATCACTTTAGTTGTCACAGTTAAACTTGTTCTAAGTTTTCAAATCCTCTTTTCCCAGGACTTTCATACATTTTGGTATTTTAAAAAATTCATTCTTTCAATTTTCTGAAATGAGAAAATGAGAGTTTTTAAGCGTTGTGCTGCTCTTGTTTCCCAGTGATTGAGTTGACATGTAAAAACATATGGCAGGAAAGGAAAGCTAGTTAAACCAAAGACTTCTTATCAAAATGCTTCACACAAAATCCTAGCAGAATATTTTCTGCAAGTCTGTTTTCTCAAAAGATCTGTCTTGGATAAAATCAATTATAAAATATCAGTATCTGGTACCCTACCTTGATTATAATGCTTGCTTGCTTCGATTTGGGATTTAGGCATCTTTGTCCTTTATTTGCTTTCAGGGTGATACTGTTAAGGGAAAATCCAAAACAGTTTTAAATTTTGGATGGAAAAACATAAGCAAAACAAAAAAACATAAAAAAGCTTCCCACCACTGTCATCTTTAGCAAGTTCGTTACTTACATCACTTCTATTTTGTCACAGTTGTTACTCGGATAAATTATGGTCGCTTTCTCAATATCTGCCACTTTCACTGCTTTTACTCCAGGTCCTATGCAAAGACAGCGTCCCCCTTTGAACATGGGGAAGCCTAGAACAGATCACAGCATCAGTTACTAATACATCTGATTGCAACAGATGATTGTAGTTTATAATCCTGGTGAAGAATATGAGCAGGGTTTTCATTAAGGATAAAGATAGCAATTTGTCAAATAGCACTTGACACTGCTGTTACTGGGAAAGGAACATAAGTAAGATGTTGATTTTCTCCTTAAATTTGTAAACAAACCATTAAAGAATAAAGGGAAGCATGAAAATTTATTGGAGATTAAGATTATTTGCTTCTTGTTTTTGTGCTCAAGAATATTTCCAGGAAGCTAATAACATTATCTTACATAAAATCTTAACATTTAAAACTTCTGCGAAAGGCTCTTGCCAGATACTGTAGGCAAATCAAAAACTCCATCAAGTTTATCAGTTCTAGTTTCACCAATTATCTCTAGTACCTTAAACACTTCAAACATTTTCTGTCAAAGCAGTAGTAAGTTCTAATGTGTGAGGTTAAATAAAAATTTACTAAATCTTTTAAGAAAAGATGGAAAAAAAGACATTTGAAGCATTAGAAAATAAATTTATAAGCTAAGAAGTAAAAGGTGCCATATACCTTGAACAGTTGTAGCACAGACTATCACAGCCAAGGCTATAACCATGCCCTTCACACTCATGTTTGTCTTTCGCAGCTATTGCCGCTGCTTCAGTGTCGATACTCTTCTTGGAGGGAGGAGAAATGCTGAACGTGAAAGGAAGTTCTTGACTGGCATATGTAGGGCACTTTTATACACCTACAATCCTCTTAGGGCAACAGGAATTCCCCTCCTTGAGTCATGCTCTTTTGCTTCCAGGAGTTTCTGTTTTGTTCCCATCTACATGTCACTGTCCTTTCCTGTTTGTTACAGTGCTGCAAGTAATAGGAATGTGAAAGCACTTTGTAAAGAGTAAAGAGCTATATAAACATAGAATCGGGTACACCCAAATGGGAACCAGCATTCTCAAAGTAGCATTTCCTAGAAATGTATTTCATTATGGGATTGACCATGGGCAGTGAATTCTGATTGCCATTCATTCTTTCAGTCAGGAAGATTGTCTTCCTACTCTGTCTGTTCACCCTCCATTCTTGACATCACTATACAAAAGAACATTCTTAAACAGTTTTTATTACCTTTTGCTTTTAAGTCCAAACTCTTAGTATGTAAGGCCTACATTATTTGACATCAAATGACTTTTATTTAACCTTATTTATATTTATACTGACTATAATTGCACATCTGAAGAAGTCTCCCTGTACTTCTGAATTTATATCCATTTGTTTTTTCCATGTTTAATAGTTTTTACTTTATGTATATTTTAGTAGTAGTATTTAGTGTATAAAGTTGTCTGACTTGTGGATTTATAAAAAATGATCCTCTTTTCTCATGTGATGTTTTTTACATCTTGGGTTCTACTTTGATATAACCCTTATTTTCTTTCTATGTATATCTATCTTTTCCACCCAAGCTTTCTAGCTCCATTTGTTTTAAATGGGTCATATGCAGATACTTTAAAATGTATCTAAAGGATGTTTAATGGGTGAATTTATTTACTGAGTAATTGGTAATTTGTAAACTTTTAAAAATGCTTTCTTGCTGTTTCCTGTTTTCTTTGTTTTATTTCTTTTTTTAATTCCAGTATAGTTAACATACAGTGTTCTATTAGTTTCAGGTGTATGATCTAGTGATTAAAAAATTATGTACATTAATCAGTGCTCATCATGATAATTGTATTCTTGTTCTTTCTTCACCTATTTCACCCATCCCCCCACTCACCTCCTCTCTGGTAACCATCAGTTTGTTCCTATAGTTAAGGGTCAGTTTTTTGGTTTGTCTCTTTTTTTCCTTCGTTCGTTTTTTTGTTTGTTTCTTAAATTCCACATAGAGTGAGATCATATGGTATTTATCTTCTCTGAGTGACTTCTTTTGCATAGTATTATACTCTAGATCCATCCATGTTGTTGCAAATGGCAAGATTTCTTTTTTTATGGCTAATATTTCTGTATGTGTGTGTGTGTATATTTCTATATCTATATATATAGATTTATACACACACCTCATCTTCTTTATACATTCATCTATTGATGGACACTTGGACTGTTTCCACGATTTGGCTATTGTGAATAATGCAGCAATAAACATAAGGATGCATATATCCTTTTGAATTAGCATTTTCATATTCTTTGCTTAAATACCCAGTAGTGTGGTTACTGGATCATATGGTAGTTGTATTTTAACTTTTGGAGGAACCTACATACTTTTTTCCACAGAGACACTAGCAGTTGGCATATCTAGATTACTTTCTCCCTTTAAATTAAATGTCTTTTCTTGAACATTTTTCTTACTTGAAAGGAATACATTGTTTTAAATTTTGCTAGTAATCCATAAAGTTTTTTTTTTTTTTTACCTTACATTTTCGCATTATTTATATCAACCATGAATAGTATCTTCTGGTTCTTTCTTTTGTAAGATGAGAAAATCACTCTATCACACATTTCCTCCTATTTCCTACTTCTGTTGCATAATCTGGGATTTAGGTAGTCTACTGTTCTCAGATGATTATTTTATATTATTTAACTTCTCTTTTGAGAATTATAATTTACATTTTATCCTGAAATCATATATTTATTTACACATATTCCACATTTAAATTCGTTTAACAACCAAAAGTTTTTAAAACCTTAGTTTTTCACAATCTTATTTTTTTATTGAGATATAATTTAGATACCAAAAAATTTACCACTGTAAATATACAGTTAAATGTGTTTTTTGTTTGTTTGTTTGTTTTAGAGAGAGAGAATGCACGCATGAGCTCGGGGAGGGGGGTGGCGGGCAGAGGGAGAGGGAGAATCTTAAGCAGGCTCCATGCCCAGTGTGGAGCCTGCTGTAGGGCTAGATCTCACTACCCTGAGCTAAAATCAAGAGTTGGATGCTTAACTGATTGAGCTACCCAGGGGCCCCAGTTCGGTGGTTTTTTAGTAAGATTGTACAATATCTGATTCCAAAAACCTTATTTTGATTCCAGTATGGTTAACATACAGTGTTGTATTCCCAAGTGTACAATATAATGATTCAATAATTCCATATATTACTCAGTGCTCATCAAGATAAGTGTACTCTTAATCCCCTTTACCTATTTTTTTTTTAAAGATTTTATTTATTTGACAGAGACATAGAGAGAGAGGGAACATAAGCAGGGCGAGCAGGAGAGGGAGAAGCAGGCTTCCCGTGGAGTAGGGAGCCCGATGGCAGGGCTTGATCCTGGGCTCGATCCCAGGATGCTGGGATCATGACCTGAGCCGAAGGCAGACGCTTAATGACTGAGCCACCCAGGTGCCCACCCCTTTACCTATTTCACCCATCTACCCACCTACCTCCCTTCTGGTAACCATCTGTTCTCTATAGTTAAGAGTCTGTTTTTTTGTATTGTCGCTTTTTATTCCTTCATTCATTTGTATCTCAAATTCCATGTATGAGTGAAATCATATGGTATTTATCTTTTCTCTGACTTCTTTTGCTTAGCATTATACACTCTAGGTCCATCATGTTGTTGCAAATGGCAAGATTTCATTCTTTATGGCTTTTTTATGGTTTTACCACATCTTCTTTATCCATTCATGTATGGATGAACACTTGGGCTGGGTTCATAATATGGCTATTGTAAATAATGCTGCAATAAACATAGGGGTGCACATATCCTTTTGAATTAGTGTTTTCATATTCTTTGTGTAAATGCTGGATCATATGGTAGTTATATTTTTAATATTTTGAGGAACCTCTATGCTTTTATCCACAGAGGCTGGACCAGATTGCTTTCCTACCAACACAAGGGTTCCTTTTCCTCTATATACTCACTAACACTTGTTGTTTCTTGTGTTTTTGATTTTAGTCATTCTGACAGTTGTTAGGTGATATCTCATTGTGGTTTTGTTTTGCATCTCCCTGATGATGAGTGATGTTGAATATCTTTTCATGTGGTTGTTGGCCATCTATATATTTTTCTTTGTAGAAATATCTGTTCATGTCTTCCCATTTTTTCATTGGATTATTTGTTTTATTGGTGTTGAGTTATGTAAGTTCTTTATGTATTTTGAATACTATCATACATTATTTGCAAATTTCTTCTCCCATTGCATAGGTTGTGTTTTAGTCTTGTTGGTTGTTTCCTTTTTTGTGTGGAAGCTTTTTATTTTGATGTAGTCCCAGTGGTTTATGTTTGCTTTTGTTTCCCTTGCCTCAGGAGACATATGTAGAAAAATGTTGCCACAGCTGATGTCAGAGAGATTACTGACTGTGCTCTCTTCTAGGATTTTTATGGTTTCTGGTATCACATTCAGGACTTTAATCCATTTTGAGTTTATTTTTGTGTATGGTGTAAGAAAGTGGGTCAATTTCATTCTTTTGCATGTAGCTATTCTAGTTTTGCCAACACTGTTTGTTGAAGAGACTGTTTTTTTCTCATTGCATATTCTTTCCTCCTTTGTTGAAGATTAATTGGCCATATAATTGTGGGTTTATTTCTGGGTTTCCTATTTTGTTCCATTGATCTATGTGTCTATTATTTTTTAAGAGATGTGGGGAGGGGAAGAGGGAGAGGGAAAGGAAGAATCTTAGGCAGGCTCCATGCCCAGTGTGGAGCCCAACACAAGCTCAGTCTCACAACCCTGAGATCATGACCTGAGCTGAAATCAAGAGTCAGACGCTTAACCAACTTAGCCACCCAGGCACCCCTGTGTGTTTATTTTGTGCCATTACCATACTGTTTTGAATACTGCAGCTTTGTAATATAACTTGAAATCTGGAATTGTGATAATTCCAGCTTTGACTTTCTTTTTCAAGATTGCTTTTGTTGTTCGGGGTCTTTGTGGTTCTACACAAATTTTAGGATTGTTCTAATTCTGTGAAAAATCCTGTTGGTGTATTCATAGGGATTGCATTAAATCTGTAGATTGCTTTGGGTAGGATGGACATTTTAACAATATTTGTTCATCCAATCCATGTACATGGAGTGTCTTTCCATTTGTTTTTCTTGCCTTTAGTTTCTTTCAGTGTTTTATGCTTTTCATAGTACACGTCTTTCACCTCCTTGGTTAAGTTTAATTTCTAGGTATTTTATTATTTTTGATGGAATTATAAATGTGATTGTTTTTGTAATTTGTCTGCTCCTTCATTAGTAGTGTACAGAAATGCAACAGTTTTCTGTACATTGATTTTGTATCCTGTTACTTACTGAATTCATTTATCAGTTCTAGTAGTTTTTTGGTTCAGTCTTAAGGATTTCTATCCATAGTATCATGTCATCTACAAATAGAGTTTTACTTCTTCCTTACCAGTTTGGATGTCTTTTATTTCTTTTTGTTGTGATTGCTGTGGCCAGGACTTCCTGCACTATGTTGAATAATATATGAATTGGTGAGAGTGGGTATCCTTCTCTTGTTCCTGACTGTAGGGGAAAATTCTGTTTTTCTTTATTAAGTATGATGTTGGCTGGGGGCTTTTCATATAAGGCCTTCATTATGTTGAGGTGTGTTCCCTCTAGACCTACTTTGTTGAGGGTTATTGTCAAGAATGGATGTTTTACTTTGTCAAATGCTTTTTCTGCGTCTATTGAAATGATCATATGGTTCATATCTTTTCTCTTATGGATGTAATGTACCACATTGGTTGATATGCAAATATTGAACTACCCTTGCAACCCAGGAATAAATCCAATTTGATCATGGTGAATGATTGTTTTTAATATGTTGTTTGATTTGGGTTTGCTAGTATTTTGTTGAAGATTTTTGCATCTGTACTCATTAGAGATATTGGCCTGCAGCTCTCTTTTTTGTACTGTCTTTATCTGGTTTGGGTATCAGGGAATGAACTTGGACGTTTTCTTTCCTTTTGTATTTTGTGGAATAGTTTGAGAAAAATGGGTATTAACTCTTTAAATATTTGGTAGCATTCACCTGTGAAGCCATCTGGTCCTGGACTTCTGTTTGTTGGAAGTTCTTTGATTACTGATTCAATCTCATTGCTGGTAATCTGTCCAAATTTTCTATTCCTTCCTGATTCAGTGGGGAGGTTGGCATAGAATTTTTCATAACATTCTCTTACGAGCTTTTGTATTTCTAGTGGTGTCAGTTGTTATTTTCTCTTTTTCACTTGTGATTTTGTTTATTTGAGTCCTCTCTCTTTTTGGCTGAGTCTGGCAAAAGGCTTATCAATTTTGTTGATCTGTTCTCTTGGGTTTTTTCTTTTTTTTTCTTTTTTAATTTGATTTATTTCTGCTCTAATTATTAATATTTCCTTCCCTCTACTGGTTTTGGGCTTTTGTTCTTTTTCTAGCACTTTTAGGTGTATGGTTAAGTTATTTATTTGAGGTTTTTCTTGTTTCTTGAGGTATGCCTGTATTGCTATAAACTTTCCTCTTAGAACAGTTTTGGTGCATCCCAAAGTTTTTGGACCGTTGTGTTTTCATTTTCATTTATTTCTATCCTTGGATTTCTTTCTTGATTTCCTGGTTAACCTATTCATTATTTAGTAGCATGTTATTTAACCTCCGTGTATTTGTGGTCTTTCCAAATTTTTTCTTGTGGTTCATTTCTGGTTTCATAGCATTGTGGTCAGAAAAGATGCATGGTATGACTTGGATCTTTTTGAATTTGTTTAAACTTGGTTTGTGGCCTAATATTCTAGAGAATGCTCTGTGTGCACGTAAAAAATACGCATATTCTGATGTTTTAAGATGGAATGTTTTATATATATATATATATATTATATATAAATAATAAAAATAAATAAAATAAATAAATAAAACAATAAAAAATAAATAAAATCTATTTTCCCTGTTATAAGTATTGCTACTCCAGCTTTCTTTTGACATCCATTTGCGTGATAGATGTTTTTCCATTCTCTCACTTTCAAGATATGGTGTCTTTAGGTCTAAAATGAGTCTCCTGTGGGTTGCATATTGATGGGTCTTATTTTTTTTATTTTTATTTTTATTTTTTTAAAGATTTTATTTATTCATTTGACAGGGATAGATACAGTGAGAAAGGGAACACAAGCAGGGGGAGTGGGAGAGGGAGAAGCAGGCCTCCCGCAGAGAGAGCAGCCTGATGTGGGGCTCAATCCCAGGACCCTGGGATCATGACCTGAGCCGAAGGCAGACGCTTAACCACTGAGCCACCCAGGTGCCCCTTGTGAGTCCTTTTAATGATTTTATCAGATACACGTGTTTTTTTTTTTTTTTTTTTTACTACTTTTGTGCTTCATACTTTTCTTACTCTTATGGTCTTTCCTTTCAACTCAAAAAGTCCCCTTTAACATTTCTTGTAGGGTGGCTTAATGGTCATGGATTCCTTTAACCATTGTTTGGGAAATTTCTTTTAAAATTTTATTTATTTATTTGAGAGATATGAGAGAGAACGAAAGGGAAAGCATGAGCAGGGAGGGGCAGAAGGGGAAGCAGACTCCCCGCTGAGCAGGGAATCGGATACAGGGCTGATCCCCAGGACCCCAGGATCACAACCTGAGACGAAGGCAGACGCTTAACCGAGCCACCCAGGAGTTCCTGAACTCTACCTAATTTCTGATATTAAAGAAGAGATATCTGAAATATGAGCACAAAGAGAAGAAATAAGCTTTTAGCTTTCAGTGATTGAAGATTTGAAAAATAGTTATAGTTCAGTTTACTTTGCTTTTTAACTATGTCTATTCATGCTGGTCAGACACAGGCTTTTCTTGTTCCTGGAGTTGTATAATGTTTTTCCATTGTCTTGATTAAATTTATTGCAAAGGAGAGGGTTTCCTGGAATAGCTAAGCTACAGGTGATTTACTGAACTACAGCTTTTTCATTTTCTTAGAAGTTACTCAAGATTTTGATCTACCATTCCTTGTCTGAAAAGAAAACTTAGTATTTACCCTTTTGGAATGAGAGTTATCAAATAATCATTATTTGCTTTTTTTTTTCTAAAGATTGTATTTATTCATTTGAGAGAGAGAGTGAGCACAAGCTGGAGGAGGGGGGAGAGGCAGAGTGAGACGGAAACTCCCCACTGAGCAAGGAGCCCAATGCTGGGCTCCATCCTAGAACCCTGGGATCATGACCTGAGCCAAAGGCAGATGCTTAATTGACTGACCACCCAGGTGCCCCCATTATTTGCTTTTTAAAGTGTAGCATATAAATATTGTTTATCTAGGACCAAATTTACTTGTCTTGACCTGTTACTTTTTGCCAGGTTTACTGCCAAGTTGATTTTATTAGGTTATAATTAACAAGTGTAAAAGAGAAGCTACTTGATTTGTTTTCACAATAATTCAGAAGGGAAAAAAAGAACATGGGTTTAAAATGAACTACTTCCATTTAAAAATTTAGGTAAAATTTAAAAACCTCGTATAGTAAAATTTAGAACACAGAATAAGAAACAAGTTCTGTTACATCAGTAAATAGATTAACCCTCTTTTCCATGTCTTCTATACTCCGCACAGAATGCTGCCATTAGCATGTATTGAGCCAGGAGCAGTGGGTTGTACAAAGTAGCTTCAATATCACCATAAACCTCAGAGAAGTCGTTTTTCTCACAACAAAGGCAGTTTTGTGGATGGCCTTAAACTCGCTGCCTGAAAAATGACTCTAATCCACAACTGCCAGGTAATGTGGATGTTCATGTTAATTTTCTGAGTTGGGAAACAACATGTCTATTGTTAGGGGTTAGAAGCATGTGAGACATTAGCAATGAGCAACTTTACAAACAACTAATTGAAGGAAGTTTCATTCAATAAGAGTGAAAATTATGCAGTAGCTTCACTTACCATTAGTTTACTTCCATGCTATTCAGAGAAGTTGGAAGAGAGAGGAAAATTGATTCTGGCTGATACTATTTCGGGGCTAGTTGGAAAAAGAGTAATGCACAAAAGGATCATGCCTGGAGAGAAGAGTCCTGCATGTGAATGTTAAAGGAGCAGCTGTGTATGTAGGGTATGAAGCTGCACTGGATTTATTTGTATATATTTTTTAGTAGGATAAGAAAATAGCTGTTTATAAGGAGCATTTTGGTGCATGTGACTTAAGAGTTGCAACTAAAGGTTTATCAGTGTAATGTTTTAAATAGGAGATATAGTCAAAACTATAAAAACAAAAGGACTAGAAGGATGTTTTTTGTTACAATATTATCTTGATACTTAGAATAAATGACTTTCGGATTCAAAACAAAAACAACTTTTAAATATTTAGATTGGCTATGTATTATTTTTACTTTGTACATTATGCTGAATGCTATTTTCCTTTTTAATAAAAAGCCAACAAAACTCTATTCTCATTTTCTTATTTCTGAGATTTTCCTAACTTCCTGGTTCCACCTTAGATATACAACCTAGCTTGCTTTCAGTATTCTTTCTTTTAACGTGGGGGAAGGTAAGTACTAGGAGGAATAGTCAGGGAAACATGGCTCACTCCTCAGCTCTAGTTCCTACTGTGCACCTTGCATCTGTATCAGTCGTAGGCTGAATATATGGTGGTAATAGGATGGGTGATAAAGACCACAGCTGCCACCATTTGTTGGATGCCTGGCATATGCTAGTGTACATACTGTCTCACTAGTCCTCAGAATAATTCTGTAAGGAAGGGCACCACCATCCACTGTTTAAAATGAGGCTTCAAAAGATTATGTAACTCTTCTTCAAAACATTTAACACATTTGGTAACACTTTAGTGAGTAGCAGAATTGGGACAGTAGCAGTGATAAAGCACACTGGAGTTCCATTCTGTGATGAAACGGGAGTGAAAGGTCTGAAGTGAAAGGTCTCAGAGGTCTGAATTTGTGATTCCCAGATATAAGCTTCCCAGAAAATAGAAAACTCAAAAGAAGATTGGAGTAGAAGACTAAGTATGGAATAATTTTGGATAAATAGACTCTTAGGGTCCTGGTGAAAGAGCAGTTAGGAAAGCTTGAGAAGGTCTAGAACCCATTTAATATATATTGTGAGACTTCTTAAAATTTTCCATTTGTTAGTAATATTTATCTCTATTTACCCATCATGACTAGCTGTAGTGACTCATAGAAAACTTCAGAACAATGGATGGTTACGCCAGGTATAGAGAAAAAAGAAAGAAGCCTGTGTTCTTTATTCAATTAGCTGAGATGGACAGCTAGCTACTGGTCTTCGGCAGTAGTTGAAGTCAGTGCAAGAGGCAACCAGCAGGTCAGTCCCTCTCCTTGGGAATTTATACTGGATGAAGGTCTTAGATCCTTCCAGGGAAAACAGGGAAGGATAGAGGAGGAGGTAACGAAACTGTTTTAGGACATCAATGTTAACTGTCACAGTGCTGCTCCTTATTGTCATCAGTTCATCCCACCACCTTTCTTCTTTAGCATATATTCTAAATCCTTTCTTAGAGTTCCAGTAGCCTTAATTTCCACCTGTCTCCTCATCCCAGGCCCCTTCCCTTCTTGTACCTTTGAAGTTTGAATTTACATATTTGGAAGGATGCCAGGAATCAGCCCAGCTAGTAGATGGAGTTCTGTAAGTTAAACTAGTGGAGGAAGACTTTTCCTTGTAGTTCTGGAGTCTTTACCAAATCTGAAGAATGTGCAGAGTCCAGAGCTGAGTCTAGAAAACTAGAGAGAGGCTGTGAACATATTGCCAAAATTGAGGTCTCAGAAATAGGTCTCACATTGCCAGGAATCCAAGAATTAGGGAAAGAGAAAAGAAGTTTTAGAGTCAATGGCCTTGGGAATTGCCGAGAACAAGCATTACTGCTTAACAGCAGCAGAGTAATGAGGTGTGAAATGTATTTTGATAGACCAGGAAAGAGGCAGAGTTCCTGTTGTCCATCAGGTTGGGGACAGAGCAAATAAGAAAAAGAGATGTATTCCTGACATCTTACATTGAGACCAGAAGTGTATTTCTCCCTAAAAAAAATAATGCATATTAAGTCAGTGAGATTTCTAGGCTAGCCTGCTAAAGTAGAGTTACCTCATAAGGCACTTGAAATAGAGACTCTGGAGGCACCTGGGTGGCTCAGTCGGTTAAGCTTCTGCCTGCGGCTCAGGTCATGATCCCAGGTCCTGGGATGGAGCCCCGCATCGGACTCCCTGCTTGGCGGGGAGCCTGCTTCTCCTTCTCCCTCTGCTTGCAGCTCTCTCTGCTTGTTTTCTTTCTCTCTCTCAAATAAATAAATAAAATCTTAAAAAAAATAAATATATACTCTGTTGTGAAAAAAAATTATCTTGGTAGAAAATAATGGGTCTTCATGTGAATTTTTGAATTAGGTTCCATTGATAAGTGGGAAACTACCTGTAAATTAGAATTAAAGAAAAGAATAGCCAAGGGGCAACTGGGTGGCTCAGTCGTTAAGCGCCTGCCTTCGGCTCAGGTCATGATCCCAGGGTCCTGGGATCGAGCCCCACATCAGGCTCCCTGCTCCGCGGGAAGCCTGCTTCTCCCTCTCCCACTCCCCCTGCTTGTGTTCCCTCTCTTGCTGTGTCTCTGTCAAATAAATAAAATCTTTAAAAAAAAAAAAAGAAAAGAATAGCCAAACTTCAGGATGTTATCATGGCTTATAGATATTCATTAAAAAGATAATTTACTCTTAATTTTTAAAAAATTAAAAAATAATAGTGACATTTTGAGGAATACTGATCATTTTATAGAATGTTCCACAGTTTTGGCTTATTCTTTGTTTTCTCATAATTATAATGAGGTTATGCATTTTTTGGCAAGAAAACTACAAAACACTGTTATGTCTGTGTCTGCCGTGAAGAACTATCACAGACTGGGGGAGACTAAGAAAAAGTAACTAAATACAATGTAGATCTTGGATAGGATCCTGGGAAGAAAAAACATTGGTGGAAAAATTGGTGAAATTAAATAAAGTCTGTAGTTTAGTTAGACTGTACTGGTGTTCATTTTCTGTCCTTGATAATTGTACTATGGTAATATAAGATATTAACAGTTGGAGAAGAAGAGTGAGGGAGGTAAGGATACACTGTACTATTTTTGCAACTTTCTAAAAGTCTAAAATTAACTCAAAAAGTTAAGAATAATATCTAATACTTACATCATTGCCTACTATGTGCCAGACCCTGCATCTATTTTAACTCTTTGATTTCTCTCAACAGCCCTGTGAGGGGAACTATTATTATCCCTATTTGACAGATAAGAAAACTGGATACAGAGAAGTAAAAAACATGTCCACTGCTACATGGTTATTAAGAGGTCACATAGCTAGAAAATGACTGTTGGAATTTAACTGAGGCATTCTGGATCCAGAAATTCATTGCATCATACTGGCTTTCAGTGTGCTCCTGCATGTGTGCATACATTTCCCCTTGCTTCTCTGCCTCCCCCCCCCAATATATATGACTTAAAAATAATTCATAAAGAGACGGGTTCAAGATGGCCATGTAGGAGGATCTTGAACCCACTTCCTACCCCAGACACAACATATTTACAACTACATATGGAATAATTTCCTCTAAGAAAAACCTGAAAACGAGATGAACAGAACCTCCACAATAAAGGATAAAAGGGCAGCATTGAAACAGGTAGGAGAGGCAGAGACATGGTCTCACAAACAAAACAAAACACACCCAAAAAACCTACCCCAGGCACAGCAATCTACAACCAGGAAGGATCTCAAAAATATGGAACTTTTCCTTGAGAAGCAAGGATCTCTGCTGCATATCAGGCACTCCAGCCTGCACAGGAGAGATGAGTCCCCTACATGCCTGGCTTTGAAAACCAACAGGGATTATATTCAGGAAAACCACAGAACTATAGGGAATGGAGAAGAACTTGGCTCTTTTTTTTTTTTTTTTAAGATTTTGTTTATTTGAGAGAGAGAGAACGCACACGCCACACAAGCACGGGAGGGGGCAGAGGGAGAAGGACAAGCAGACTCCCCGTCGAGTAGGGAGCCTGAAGTGGGACCTGATCCTAGGACCCTGAAATCATGACCTGAGCTGAAGTCAGACACTTAACGGACTGAGCCACCCAGGCACCCCAAGAACAACTTGCTATTAAATGGCTTCACAGACTCCCTGGCCATTGGACCCAGTGCAGAAGTACCAGTTTGGAAAGCACCTAGATTATAAGTGAAGGACGCACACTTACTAATCTTGAAGTTTCTGCCTGAGAGGCAGGAACTTTTTGGGACCCTGCTGGGATGGAGACACTGGTAGGTGCTATTTTTGCAATCTTACTCTAATGTGTTGGTGCCAGTACCAGCAGTTGCCATTTTGGAACTCTTCCTCTAGCCTGTTGGTGCAGGAGGGCACAGCCTGCTGAGGGCCCTGCCCATCCCTGCACTGCAGTCTTGCATCACAGCCAGACCAGCAAGAGCTCCACCTACTCTCATGTTGTGGCCCCACCAAAGCAGAAAGGTGTGCACCGCTCCCACACAAGATGCCGCTTGAGTGCTTGGCATGGGTGGCCAGAGGGGATAGCACTTCTGAGTTCCATTGTATATTTCTTACACAAAACTACTCCTTCAGGGCTGGGAGAGGTAGCTGATTTGCCTAATAAATAACAAAGATGCAGGCAAAATGAGGAGACAGAGGAATATGATCTGAATGAAAGAAGACAGAACTTCAGAAAAAGACCTTCATGAAACAGAGATAAGAAATGTGCCCAATAAACAGTTCAAAGTAATGGTCATAAAGATGCTCACTGAACTTGGGGGAAGAATGGGTGAACACAGTAAGAACTTCAACAGAGTTAGAAAATATAAGAAACTATTAAACAGAAGTTAGAGGGCTGAAAAATACAATAACTTAAATGAAAAATTAATTTACTAGAGGGGTTCAATAGCAGATTGAATGAAACAGAACATGTCAGTGAGCTGGAAGACAAAGCAGTGGAGCTCACCCTGACAGAGGAACAAAGAGAAAAAATAGTTTTTTTGTTTTTTTTTTTTTAAGTATTTATTTGACAGAGCGCACAAGCAGGGGGAGCAGCAGGCAGAGGGAGAGAGAGAAGCAGGCTCCCTGCTGAGCAGGGAGTCCAATGTGGGGCTCGATCCCAGGATCCTGGGATCATGACCTGAGCTGAAGGTAGACGCTTAACCTACTGAGCCACCCAGGTGCCCCGAGGAAAAAAAGAGTTTTAAAAAAGTAAAGCTAGGGGCGCCTGGGTGGCTCAGTTGGTTAAGCGACTGCCTTCGGCTCAGGTCATGATCCTGGAGTCCCTGGATCGAGTCCCGCATCGGGCTCCCTGCTCAGCGGGGAGTCTGCTTCTCTCTCTGACCCTCCCCCCTCTCATGTACTCGCTCTCTCTCATTCTCTCTCTCTCAAATAAATAAATAAAATCTTAAAAAAAAAAATTAAAAAAAATAAAAAAGTTGGGCGCCTGGGTGGCTCAGTTGGTTAAGCGACTGCCTCCGGCTCAGGTCATGATCCTGGAGTCCCTGGATCGAATCCCGCATCGGGCTCCCTGCTCAGCAAGGAGCCTGCTTCTCCCTCTGACCCTCCCCCCTCTCATGTGCTCTCTCTCTCTCATTCTCTCTGTCTCAAATAAATAAATAAAAATCTTTAAAAAAAATAAAAATAAAAATAAAAAAATAAAAAAAAAAATAAAAAAGTAAAGCTACCTTAAGGTCTTTTGCAACAGTATCTGGAGGAATAACATTTGCATTACAGGGGTCCCAGAAGAAGAAGAAGAGAGAGAAAGTGACAGAAAACTTACTTCAAAAGGTAATGGCTGAAAACTTTCCTAATCTGGGAAAGAAAACCGATATTCAAGTTCAGGAAGCCCAGAAAGTTCCAAATGTGATGAACCCCAAAAGATCTACACCAAGACCCTTTGTAATAAAAATTGTAAAAGTTAGAATCTTAAAAGCAGCAAGAGAAAAACAACTTGTTATGTATAAGGGAAATTCCATAAGGCTGTCAGTGGATTTTTCAGCAGAAACTTTGCAGACCAGAAAGGAGTGGCATGACATATGCAAAGTGCTGCAAGGAAAAAACTTCCAACCAAGAATTCTCTAACTGGCAAGGTTATCATTTAGAATTAAAGAGGAGATCTAAAGAGTTTTCCAGCTAAGCAAAAACTAAAGGAGTTCATCATCACTAACATGGTCTTACAGAAATGCTAAAGAGACTTTATCTTTTTTTTTTAAATGTTTAACTGTTTTTTTCTTTTTTAATGATTTTATTTATTTGACAGAGAGAGACACAGCAAGAGAGGGAACACAAGCAGGGGGAGTGGGAGAGGGAGAAGCAGCCTTCCTGCCGAGCAGGGAGCCTGATGTGGGGCTCGATCCCAGGACTACTGGGATCATGACCTGAGCCGAAGGCAGACGCTTAATGATTGAGCCACCCAGGTGCCCCTAAAGAGACTTTAAAGTGAAAAGGGATGACACTAATTAATTACATAAGAAATAACATAAGAAAACATAATAAAATAAAAATATCACTGGAAAAGGTCAATATATAGTAAAGATAGTGGATAAATAACTTCTGAAGGAAGTATGAAGGTTAAAGGTCAATAGTAAAATTAACTAAAACCACAATAAGTTAAAGGATGCATAAAATAAAAAGATGTGAAATGTGACATTAGGAATATAAAAGATGAGGGATAAGTAAAAATGTAAAGTTTTGGAATGTGTTCAAATTAAAGTTCCTATTATCTTAAAACCAACTGTTACATACATAGTATGTTATATTTGAACCTCATGATAATCAGAAGCAAAAAGTTACTGTAAATACACTAAAGAAAATGAGAAAGGACTCTAAATATCACACTAAAGAGTACCATTAAATAACAAGGGAAGAGAGAAAGAGAAAGAAGAAGGAAGGAACAGAGAGGAACTATAAAAACAACCAGAAGGGGCACCTGGGTGGCGCAGCTGGTTAAGTGACAGACTCCTGGTTTCAGCTCAGGTTGTGATCTCATGGTCCTGAGATCAAGCCCCATGTTGGGCTCCATGCCCAGCACGGAGTCTGCTTGAGATTTTCTCCCTCTGCCCCTCCTGCTCATTCTCTCTCTCTGTCTCTCAAATAAATAAATCTTTAAAAAAAACAACCAGAAAACAATTAACAAAATGGCAATAGCTATATACCAATATATCAATAATTAAATGTAAATGGACCGAATTCTCCAAAAGATAAATAGAGGCTGAATGGATAAAAAAAAAAGAGACCCATCTGTATATGCTGCCTATAAGAGATTCACTTCTGAAGTAAGGATCCAGAGAATGAAGTGAAGGGACAGAGAAAGATATTCCATGCAAATGGAAATGAAAAGAAACCTGATATAGCTATGCTTACATCAGACAAAATAAATTTTTAAAAAAATTGTTATCAAAATAGACTGTACTAAAAGACAAGGGCGTTATATAATGATAAAGGGGTCAGTCCAGTAAGAAGAGATAACATAAATATATGCACCCAACATAATAGCACTAAAATATATAAAGCAAATATTTACAGAACGAGAGGAAGAAATTAACAGCAGTACAATAATAGTAAGGGACTTTAACTCTCCACTTGCATCATTGGATAGATCAGCCAGATGGAAGATCAATAAGGAAACATCAGCCTTAACATGGCAAATTAGACCAGATGGACTTAAAGATATATACAGAACATTCCATCCCAAAGGAGCAGAATACACATTCTTCTCGAGTGCACAGGGAACATTCTCCAGGATAGATCATATGTTAGGCCACAAAACAAGTCTTAATAAATTTAGAAGATTGAAATCCTATCAGGCATCTTCTGACCACAATGGTATGAAACGAAATCAATTAAAGAAGAAAACTGGAGGGGCGCCTGGGTGGCTCACTTAAGTAATCAACTCTTGATTTCGGCTCAGGTCATGATCTCAGGGTTGTGGGATCAAGCCCTTCATAGGGCTCCCCACTTGGCAGGGAGTCTGCTTGAAGATTTTATCCGTCTGCCCTTCCCCCTCACTCTCTCTCTCTCTCAATGTAATTCTTAAAAAAAAAAAAAACTAGAAAAACCACAGAAATGTGGATATTAAACAATATGCTACTGAACAACCAGGGGGTCATGGAGAAATCAAATGAGAAATCAGAAATTACCTTGAGACAAATAAAAACAGAAATATGATATACCAAAATCTATTGGATGCAGCAAAAGCATTTCTAAGAGGGAAGTTCATAGAATTAATAGGCCTACCTCAAGAAACAAGAAAAATCTTAAATATCAAACTTTACACCTAAAGGAGCTAGAAAAAGAACAAATGAAGCCAAAGATTAGTAGAAGAAATGAAATAATAAAGATCCAGAGCAGAAAGAGACTAAGAGCTGGTTCTTTGAGAAGATAAAAAGAAGACATTCCTTTAGCTAGATGGGACCAAGAAAAAAAGAGAGGGTTCAAATAAAATCAGAAATGAAATGAAACTTAACGTAACTCTGTATGTTAACTATACTAGAATTAAAATTTTAAACAATCAGAAATGAGGGGCGCCTGGGTGGCTCAGTCTTTAAGCATCTGCCTTCGGCTCAGGTCATGATCCCAGGATCCTGGGATCGAGCCCCACGTCGGGCTCCCTGCTCCGCGGGAGGCCTGCGTCTCTCTCTCCCACTCCCCCTGCTTGTGTTTCCTCTCTTGCTGTGTCTCTCTCTGTCAAATAAATAAAATCTTTAAAAAAATAAAAAAAATCAGAAATGAAAGAAATTAACGCAGAAATATACGAGATCATAACAAACTCTTGAACAACATCAGGGGTTAAGGTCACTAACTTCCTGCACAGTCAAAAATCCACATGTAAGGGCACCTGCATGGCTCAGTTGTTAAGCATCTGCTTTCGGCTTGGGTCGTGATCCCACGGTCCTGGGATTGAGCCCTGCATTGGGCTCCCTGATCTTCGGGGAAGCCTGCTTCTCCCTCTCCCACTCCCCCTGCTTGTGTTCCCTCTCTCGCTGTGTCTCTGTCAAATAAATAAATAAAATCTTAAAAAAAATCCACATGTAACTTTTGACTCTCTCCAAAATTAGCTACTAATTAGCTTACTGTTGACTGGAAGCCTTACTGATAACATAAGCAGTCATTGAACATACTTTGTATGTCATATCTATAGTATACTGTATTCTTACAATAAAATAAGCTAGAGAAAATAAAATGTTAAGAAAATTACAAGGAAGAGAAAATACATTTATGGTACTATACTGTTTTTATTGAAATAAATTCATGTATAAGTGGATCTCCATGATTCAAACCCATATTTGTTCAGGGGTCAACTGTACTGTAAACATTTATATGCCAACAAATTGGAAAACCTAGAAGAAATGGATAAATTACTAGAAACACAATCTTCCAAGACTGAATCATGAAGAAATAAAAAATCTGAATAGACAGAGTTCTAGTAAAAAGATTGAATCATAATCAAAAACCTCCCAACAAAATCCCAGGACCAGACAGTTTCACTAGTGAATTCTACCAAACTTTCAAAGAAGTTTTAATACCTGTTGTTCTCAAACTCTTCCAAAATATTGAAGCGGAGGGAATGCTTCTAAACTCATTTTATGAAGCTGGCATTACCTGGACACCAAAACCAGACAGAGACACCACAAAAAAAGAAAATGAAAGGCTAGTATCCTTGATGAACATAGCTGCACAAATTCTCAACAAAAATGAGCAAATCAAATTCAGAAGACATTAAAATGATCATATGCCACAATGAAGTGGGATTTATTTTAGGGATGCAAAAATGGTTCAATATCAACAAACCGATCAGTACTTTAAATACACCACATTAACAAAATGAAGGATAAAAACCATATGGTCATCTGAATAGATTTTTTAAAAAGCATTTAACAATATTCAACATCCACTTCTGTTAAAAACTCTTGACAATGTAGTATAGAGGGAACATACCTCAATGTAATAAAGGCCATATGTGACAACCCCACAGCTAATACCATACTCAGTGGTCAAAAGCTAAAAGCTTTTTCTTTAAGATTAGGAACAAGACAAGGATATGCACTCTCACTTTTATTCAACATGGTATTAGAAGTCTTGGTGACAGAAATATGGCAAGCAAAAGAAATAAAAGTCATCCAGATTGGAAAGAAAGAAAGAAAATTGTCACTCTTTGCAGAGGATTATACAGAAAACCTTAGTCTCCACTAAAAAACTATTAGAATAAACTAATACAGTAAAGTTGGGGGATACAAAATCAGTACACAGGGATCAGTGACATTTCTGTACACTATAATAACAAACTATTGGAAAGGGAAATTAAGAAGGCTATCCTTTTTACAACTGCATTGAAAAGAGTAAAATACCTTGGAATAAATTTAACCAAGGAGGTAAAAGATATACAGTGAAAGTGTAAGACATTGTTGAAAGAAATTGAAGAAGACTCAAATAAATGGTCTGTGTTCATGGATTAGAATTAATACTGTTAAAATGTCCGTATTACTCAAAGCAATCTACAGATTCAGTGTAATTCCTATTAAAATTCCAATGGCATTTTTCATAGAACTAGAACAGATAATTAAAAATTAGTATAGAACCACAAAAAATACCAAATAACTAAAGCAGTCTTGAGAAAGAATAAAGCCAGAGGTATCATGCTTCCTGGTTTCAAACTATACTATAAAGCTATAGTAATCAAAACAGTATGGCTTTAGCATAAAAACAGACACACAGATCAATGAAACAGAATTGAGAACCCAGAAATAAATCCACAGGTATCTGGGTAATTAATTTATGATCAGGAAGCCAAGAATATACAATGGAGAAAGGATGATTTTCTTCAATATGTGGTGCTGGGATAACTGGACAGCCACATGCATAACAATGAAAGTAGAGCACTATCTTCATATAAAAAAATTAAAATGGATTAAAGAAATGCCCTGAAAACATAAAATTCCTAGAAGAAAACATAGGTGGTAAGCTCCTTGACATTGGTCTTAATGATGTGTTGTGGGTCTGACTCCAAAAGCAAGAGAAACAAAAACAAATGAGACTACATCAAACTAAAAAGCTTCTGCTCAGTGAGGGAAATCATCCTCAAAAAGGCAACCTACTGAATAGAGAAGATCCCAATAAGGGGTTAATAGCCAAAATATATAAAGAACTCCTACAACTCAACAATGAAAAAAACAAGCAGTCAGATAGCAGAATGGGCAGAAGATCTGAATAGACATTTTTCCAAGGAAGATATACAGATGTCCAACAGTCACATGAAAAGATGTTCAGCATCACTAGTTTCAGGAAGTGAAAATCAAAACCACAATGAACTATCACCTCACACCTGTTAGAATGGCTATTTTCAGAAAGACAAGAAATAACAAGTGTTGGAAAGGATGTGGAGAAAAGAGAACACTCATACACTGTTGGTGGGAATGTAAATTGGTGCAGCCACTATTGAAAAGAGTGGAGATTCCTCAGAAAATTAAGAATAGATTTATAGTATGATCCAGCTATTCCACTTCTAGATATTTATCCAGTGAGAGTGAAAACACTAAATCAAAAAGACATATGCACCCCTCTGTTGATTTCAGCATTATTTATAATAGCCAAGATATGGAAACAATCCAAATGTCATTGATAGGTGAATGGATAAAGAAGTTGTGGTGTATATATATGGACAATGGCATTATGTCTGAGCCATAAAGAAGAGCGAAATCTTGTTATTTGCAAAGACATGAATGGACCTTGAGGGTAGTATGCTAAGTGAAATAAGTCAGATGGAGAAGGACAAATACCACATTATTTCATTCATATGGAATCTTAAAAACTACAAAAACAAACTCATAGATACAGAGAATAGATTATCAGAGTGGGAGGGGATTGAAGGGTAGGCGAAATGGGAGAAGGGGGTTGATTATATGCTCATGGATCATACCTAGACTTTTGGTGTAGTGCATACAGATACCGAATTACGATGTTACACACCTGAAACTTATATAATGTTATATACCAATTTTATCTCAATAAACAATAAATCATAGTTACCAAAAATAGGTCTATCCTTTCCTGAGGCAATCTCTGTTAACTACTTATTTTTTTAATCCTTCAGAGAGTAATTACTGTTGAACATTGATAGCAGCCCACTTTGGTTTTCACCCATGATATTCAGAGCTGTGCTTTGGCAATCTTTTGTTCTCTTTTCAGAAATTTCTCATGGCATGCTGACTGTTGTAGATAGCAACTATGTTGGAAACTAGGGAATCCCATCTGAGATAGTCTGACAAGAAGCCTTTATGAGTGCACTTGACCCTTGAACAACATGGGTTTGAACTGTATGGGTCCACTTATATGTGAATATATTTTGATAGATATAGTACTGTAAATATATTTTCTCTTCCTTATGATTTTCTTAATTTTCTTTTCTCTAGCTTACTTTATTATAAGAATATAGTATATAATATAACATACAAAATATGTGTTCATCAACTGTTTATATTATTGGTAAGGCTTCTGGTCAACAGCAAGCTGTTAAGTTTTTGCGGAATCAAAAATTACAAATTTTTGACTGTGTGAGGATTTGGCTCCCCTAATCCCTGCATTGTTCAAGGGTCAGCTGTAAAGTGTTAATTACTCATAAGTAACAGTTACAGTCTGTACAATAAAATTAAGTAGAATCAAATTTCATTTAGAATTTAGCCAAGAAGTTCTGCTGTTACTGTCATGAATCATTTAATTAATATGAATGCCCTTTTCTTTCTTTCTTTTTTTTTTTTTTTTAAGATTCATTTATTTTAGAGAGAGCTGGGGAAGGGGCAGAGGGAGAGAAGCAGACTGTGCCGAGCATGGAGCCTGACTCAGGGCTTGATCTCATGACCCTGAGATCATGACCTGAGCTGAAAACAAGAGTCAGATGCTTAACCAACTGAGCTACCCAGGTGCCCCATGAATGCCCTTTTCATCTTAATATTGAGATTACCTACTTATTTTAAACCAAACTTGGTAGCCATTGTCACAGTGGCTTTGTTTATATTCTTTAAAATGAAGGAAGATTATGATGTGTGGAATACTTGTAGATAGGACCTTTGGGAATTTGAATGAATTACTTGAGTCTGGTTAGCAGATAATGTAGAGACTGAACCTGAGCTTCCTATAACTGCCAGAGGTAGAGGTTTCTACAGGGTGCATATTACTCTGAAGAAAGATTCTTTTTTTTTTTTTTTAAAGATTTTATTTATTTATTTGAGAGAGAGAATGAGATAGAGCATGAGAGGGGGCAGGGTCAGAGGGAGAAGCAGACTCCCTGCTGAGCAGGGAGCCCAATGCAGGACTCGATCCTGGGACTCCAGGATCATGACCTGAGCCGAAGGCAGTCTCCCAACCAACTGAGCCACCCAGGAGCCCTGCAGAAAGATTCTTTTAGTGAAAGAGAAAGTTGCTAAAATGCATATATTAACAGTTAACTGAGCTTTATAATTCTAGGAATTAATCACTGCTGTTGGATTTGTTTAGAGAAATTCATTTCTTTCATCAGGAGCAAGAAAGGAAAAAGCAACTAGTTATTTAAAAGGTGAGAAAAAGAGCAGGAAAGGTTATTTCTCGGTTTTAAGTTTAAAAGATTGTTAGTTGAACCTTTGAATTTTTGTTTATCTAAAACCTTGAATTAAGTGGCTTTTAGCTTACATTCTCAATTGTTCTCAATTGATTTTTTTTTTTAAGATTTTATTTATTTGAAGGGGGTGCAGATGAACGGGGGGGAGGGGCAGCAGGAGAGGGAGAAGCAGACTCCCCGCTGAGCAGGGCCTTTGCAGGGCTCAATCCCAGGACCCCATCCGGGATCCTGACCTGAGCCAAAGGCAGATGCTTAACTGACTGAGCCATCCACGTGCCCCCTCAATTGATTTTTCTACTTGTAGATAACCTCAGAAGAAAAATAAATGTTTTTGACTTGCCATCCAGTACTCCCTTTACGTATTCAGGCAATCCCTAGTTGTGTGGACAGCTCAGTAAAATGACCAAATGATTTTGACATTAAAAAAAAATGGATTAGTGAAGTTCACTAGCATTAAGGGTAGAGGAATTTACTTAAGAAAAAAACCCCAAGCAAACCATGTAAATAGGAGTTGGAGAACTGTCACATTTTTACATGACTCATGAAGAGAGATGAGGGTTGCGGAAGAAACCATTAGCTAAGTAGGGGTGGGTGTGTAGCACTAACACCAGTAAAGTAAGCAAAAGGCTTGTTGACGGGGATATGGTCAAGAAATCTGTGAGTTATGGGTTAGGGAGTCAGAACCTACATTCTTAAAGATGTTAAAATGATGGTGTAATTTTTAAACTTGAGAGGTCCCTCCAGGACAGTAACTTTGTCTGATTTGTCTGCTATTTCCTCCTAATTGCTTTACATAAAACTCTTTTTCCCTCCAAATGTGTGTGTGCGCGTGCACGTGTGTGTATATATGTGTGTGTGTATATGAATATTTGAGTTATAATTGATACATAACATTATTTTAGTTTTAAGTGTATACAACATGATCTGATATCTGTAAATATTGCAAAATGATCACCGCAAATCTAGTTAATGTCCATCACAATACATACAGAATTTTTTTCTTATGATAAGAACTTTTAAGATCTACTCTCAGCAGCTTTCATGCATGCAATACAATATTAACTATAGTTGCCATGCTGTATATTACATCCTCATGACTCATTTTGTACTGGAAGTTTTTACTTTTTGACACCCTTCCACCATTTCACCAGCCTCCCAACCCCCCACCTCTGGCCATCTGATTTCTCTGTGAGCTTGGTTGGCTTTTTTAGATTTCCACATGTCAAATGAGGTCAAGTAAAGTTTTAATAAATATATTTATGTAATTCTTGGCTTACAAAATCTAGTTAATTTTTCAGGTACCTGAAATTCAAGCCCAAGAGTACGATAGAACTTAGCCATTAAATAATAATAGCATCTTTCGGAGTTGTTGTAAGGTGTTGCCGAAACTTCTTTCTCTCCTTCTTTCTCTTTCTGGCCACTAGCCAATGTAGACCTCTACCTGAATCTATCCTACAAGGAAGAGTAGGTTGGGGACAGCTGTGATCTCAGGAAAACCTGATATTTGCAATAGACAAAGAAGGGAAGGCATGAAGAAACAGGAAACCTCAGAATCTCATGCAGTGCTTCTGGTTTGGAAAAGAGTGTCTCTCTGGTTAGTGAACCAGTCTGCTGATGCTGAGATCTGAAGGATATATAGTAATCAGTTATGCTAAATGGTACATTAAGATTAAAACATGGAGGAACCCTGAGTTAGAGTCAAATATCTATTTCCAAATTTTATTAGCATTTTCATATATTCTACTTAAGTCTTTGATACAGGCATACCTCATTTTACTGAGCTCCACTTTGTTGCACTTTGCAGATAATGTGGTTTTTTTTACAGATTGAACATTTGTGGCAACCTTGTGTTGAGCACCATTTTTCCAACAGCATTTGTTAACTTTGTGTAACATTTTGGTACTTCGTGTAATATTTCAACTTTTTTCATTATTATTTGTTATGGTGATTTGTGATCAGTGATCTTTGATATTACTATTGTAATTGTTTTTGGGAGTCATGAATTGTGCCTATATAAGACAGTGAACTTAATTAATATTTCGTGTGTTCTGACTGCTCTGTTGTTCCCCCATTTCTCTCCTTCTCCCTCTCTATTCCCTGAGACACAACATATTTTTTTTTTTTTTTAAAGATTTTATTTATTTATTTGACAGGGAGAGACACAGCGAGAGAGGAAACACAAGCAGGGGGAGCGGGAGAGAGAGAAGCAGGCTTCCTGCGGAGCAGGGAGCCTGATGCGGGGCTCGATCCCAGGACGCTGGGATCATGACCTGAGCCAAAGGCAGACGCTTAACGACTGAGCCACCCAGGTGCCCCGAGACACAATATATTGAAAATAAGCCAGTTGCTAATCCTACAGTGGCCTCTAAGTGTTCAGGTGAAAAGAAGAGTCACATGTCTCTCACTTTAAATCAAAAGCTAGAAATGATTAAGGTTAGTGAGGAAGACATGTTGAAAGCCGAGATAGTCTGAAAGCTGGACCTATTTCATCAAACAGTCAAGTTGTAAATGCAAAGAAAAAGTTCTTCAAGGAAATTAAAAGTGCTACTACAGTGAACACATAAATTATAAGAAAGTGAAATAGCCTTCTTGCTGATATGGAGAAAGTTTTAGTGGTCTGGATAGAAGATCAAACAAGCCACAACAGTCTCGTAAGCCAAAGCCTAATCCAGAGCAAGGCCTAATTCTCTTCAATTCTATGAAGGTTGAGAGAGATGAGTGAGTTGCCGGACATGTTTGAAGCTAGCATATGTTGTTTCATGAGGTTTAAGGAAAGAAGCCCATCTTCATGACATCAAAGTACAAAGTGAAGCAGCAAGTGTTGATACAGAAGCTGCAGCAAGTTATTCAGCAGATCTGGCTACGGTAATTAATGAAGTGGCTACACTAAACAGAGTTTCAGTATAGACAGAACAGCCTTCTATTGGAAGAAGATACCATCTAGGACTATCATAGCTAGAGAGGAGAAGATAATACCAGGCTTCAAAGCTCAAAGGACAGGCATACTCTCTTGTTAGGGACTGATGTAGCTGGTGATTTAAGTTGAAGCCAGTGCTTATTTACCATTCCAAAAATCCTAGGGCTTTTAAGAATTATGCTAAATCTACTTAGCCTGTGCTCTGTACAGTAAATAGAACAACAAAGCCTTGGCAACAGCACATCTATTTACAAAATGGTTTACTGAATTTTTTTAAAGTTTTAATTTAAATTCTAATTAGTTAATATACAGTGTAATATTAGTTTCAAGTATACAATAACAGTGATTCAACATTTCCATAGAATATTTTAAGCCCACTGTTGAGAACTAATGCTCAGAAAAAAAAGGTTCCTTACAAAATATTACTGCTCATTGGCAATACACCTGGTCACACAAGAGCTCTGTTGGAGATATGTAGTAAGATTAATATTGTTTCATGCTTGCTACCACAACTTCCATTTTGCAGCTCATGGATCAAGGAGTAATTTCAACTTTTCTTATTTAGGAAATACATTTTGTAGGGCTACTCCTGCCATTGATAGTGATTCCTCTGATGAATCTGGCAAAATAAATCAAACACCTTCTGGGACGCCTGGGTGGCTCAGTCAGTTAAGCAGCTGCCTTCGACTCAGGTCATGATACTGGAGTTCCAGTATTGAGTCTCACATCAGGCTCCCTGCTCAGCAGAGAGCTTGCTTCTCCCTCTGCCCCTCACCCTGCTCATGCTCTCTCGCTTGCTCACTTGCTCTCTCTCAAATAAATAAAATTAAAAAAAAAAAAAACACCTTCTGAAAAGGATTCACCATTCTAGATGCCATTAAGAACATTAGTGATTCATAGGAAGAGGTCAAAAATGTCAACATTAACAGGAGTTCAGAAGACATTGATTCCAATCTTCATGGATTATTTTGAGGGGTTTAAGACTTTATTGGAGGCAGTAACTGCAGATGTGGTGGAAATAGCAAGAGAACTAGAAGTGGAGCCTGAAGATGTGATTGAATTTGCTGCATTCCCATGACAAAACTAACTGATGAGGACTCGTTTTTGTTGATGAGTAAAGAAAGTGGTTTCTTAGGGAGCCTGGGTGGCTCAGTTGGTTAAGCATCTGCCTTCAGCTCAGGTCATGATCTCAGGGTCCTGGGTTAGAGTCCCGCATCGGGCTCCCTGCTCAGTGGGGAGTCTGCTTCTCCCTTTACCCCTCCCCTTTGCTTGTGCTCTCTCTCTCATGATATCTCTCTCTATATCAAATAAATAAAAAGTGGTTTCTTGAGATGGGATCTATTACTGATGAAGATGTGAAGATTGTTGAAATGACAACAAAGAACTTAGAATATTACATAAACTGAGTTACTAAAGCAACAGCAGGATTTGAGAGGATTAACTCCAATTTTGAAGGAAGTTTTACTATGGGTAAAATGTAGTCAAACAGCATCACATGTTATAGATAAATTGTTCTTGAAAGGAAGAGTTGATTGATGCAGCAGACTTCATTGTCTTATTTTAAGAAATTGCTACAGCGGGCGCCGGGTGGCTCAGTTGGTTAAGCGACTGCCTTTGGCTCACGTCATGATCCTGGAGTCCCGGGATCAAGTCCCACATCGGGCTCCCTGCTCAGCAGGGAGTCTGCTTCTTCCTCTGACCCTCTTCCCTCTCGTGCTCTCTATCTCTCATTCTCTCTCTCTCTCAAATAAATAAATAAAATCTTAAAAAAAAAAAAAAAGAAATTACTACAGCCACCCCAACCTTCAGCACCTACCACCCTGATGAGTCAGCAGCCATCAACATTGAGGCAAGAAGAGCTTCTCCCAGCAAAAAGATAATGACTTGTTAAAAGTTCAGATGATGGTTAGCATTTTTTAGCAGTAAAATATCTTGTAATTAAGGTATATGCATTTTGGGGGCTCCTGGGTGACTCAGTTGGTTAAGTGTCCGACTCTTAATCTCAGCTCAGTTCTTGACCTCAGTCAGGGTCGTGATTCAAGTCCCACATTCAAGCCCAGCATGGAGCCTACTTAAAAAAAGGCATGAACATTTTTAAAAAATATAATGCTATTGTACACTTAGTAGACTATAGTAGAGTGTACACATAACTTTCTCATATGCATGGGAAACCAAAAAATTTCATTTGACTCACTTCTTTGCAATAATTTGTTTTATCATGGTTGTGATAAAACAGTATCTCTGAGGTATGCCAATACAGGAAAATTCTTCATTCACTCGAATACTATAGAAGTAAAGGAAGGAGGTCGCTTAAATCGAAAATCTTGATTAACCATTTACCCCAGAGTCTGGTGTAGACAGTATGAAACAACTAGGATGTCTACAGATATAAAACAAAACCAAAAATCCCCAGAAACTGCGCTGAGATAGTGCATCAGTTTGAAAGGTGATGTTATTCATTGGGAGCATGGAGTGAGAAGCAGGGTTTGGTACAGAAACTATGGAGTTGTGTCTTGACAGGGTAGTTCTTTATTTTAAAGTATTATGGGTTCCTAGATGATTAGTCATAAGGCTAATTCACATGTAAGATTATTTTCAAGATACCACTGGCTGGGTGATGGTTGTTGGGGAGGTTATGTGTTGTGGTGAGTGCTGGGTGTTATGTAAGACTGATGAATCACAGACCTGTACCCCTGAAACAAATAATATATGTTAATTAATTTAAATTAAAAAAAATTGAAAAGACAAAAAATGCCACCACTACCCCAACAACTGAGATAATACTCCAAAAACAAGTGAATTTTGAATTGTCCAGCATTGGATTGCTTATCTATGGAATAGGTTTACCTCTATATAAAAGATAACTTAGAATGGACTATAGGGTGCTTATAATAATTACCTTAATTTCCTCTGCCATGTAAAAATCACATTAATAAAAGAAAAGAGACTGTGTCCCATGTTCCTACCTTTCTATCACCTGTCCTTTTTTTTTTCCCCTTCCTTTTTAAATTTCTTCTTTCTGTCATCTCTCTTTGGGACTGAACTTTTAATATTACCCCAGCAAGAGAGGATGACTGAATATGCCAGCTTGACAGTCAAAGAGTTATGTTATGTTCCAGACCTTTCTTCCAGTTGTTTCCCGTTAAACAGTCCTTTGAATACAGAGTGTAGGATGCTATTCTGAAACTCTGATGTGTAACAGCTTTGGTTAGGGGTGGTGAGAATGGGTAGGGGTGGGGAGTGGGTGGAAAATTACTTTCTTATTGTAGCTCCAGATCAGTCTGCAGCTTAATTTAGAGTTGGTGAAGGCTACTCTTAGAATGGATTATGACTTAAGGACTTGGAGAAGTGGGGCGCCTGGGTGGCTCAGTCAGTTGGGCATCTGCCTTTGGCTTGGGGCATGATCCCCGGGGTCCTGGGATCGAGCCCCGAGTTGGGCTCCCTGCTTGGCGGGGAGTTTGCTTCTCCCTCCCCCTGCTCGTGTGCTCTCTCTCTCTCTTCCCCTCTCAAATGAACAGATAAAATCTTAAAAAAGGTGGGGGGGGGGGACTTGGAGAAGTTTTAGAAATATGACTTTTAAATAGGCGGAGGTTTGGTGAAATACTGTGAAAGACTAAAGGAGTAAAGGTGACTTAAGGAAAAGCTGAATCAAGTACTAGTCATCATCACTAGTCATCAGGCAACTGAGTATATGAAAAGAGTATTGTCCTCTTTGTTAAGAATTTAAGGTTTAATCTAGATTCTATAAACTAACTAGAGTATTCCCTGAATCTTAATTCCATAATTTAAGAAATAAAGGGCTACTGAATCAGACAGTTTCTTTTTTTTTTTTTTTTTAAAGATTTTATTTATTTATTTGAGAGAGAGAAAATGAGAGACAGAAAGCATGAGAGGGAGGAGGGTCAGAGGGAGAAGCAGACTCCCTGCCGAGCAGGGAGCCCGATGCGGGACTCGATCCAGGGACTCCAGGATCATGACCTGAGCCGAAGGCAGTTGCTTAACCAACTGAGCCACCCAGGCGCCCTGAATCAGACAGTTTCTAAGGTTCCTTTAAATTCTAACAGAGTACTGGTGTTTATCAGAGCATTTCATGCTGTTGAACTCCTCCTTTTTGAAATTCTCTTACTTTGGTTTCTATGGTATTGTACTCATGGTTTTTTACATCTCTCTGCCTCTTCTTTGCAGGCCCATCTGTCCCTCCATGTTAATTGTCATCCACCTGTCTTTGTTCCTCTCTCTTTTCTCTCTCTCTCTCTTTCTGATTCAGACCTAGTCTTACCACTTTCTGTCCTATAACCTTTGTCCTGTGTCATTAGCTATATTTTAGGCATTGTAGTCAATGATCATGTTTCAGTAATTACATATACATCACTGGTTCCCAAATTATATTTCTAATCCAGACCTCTTTTATGAGTTCTAGACTCAGATATACAACTGCATAGAAATACCCTTTGGGTATTTAAGAGGCACCTCAAACTCAACATATCCAAATCCAAAGACATAAATTCTTTCCTCCTACAGTGTACCTAGTCTGAGTATATGGGACCATCACCCACCAGTTGCAACCAGTTGTGCAAGCCAGAAACACGGGAGTTTGCAGTAGTTTCTTACCTGATCATCCTGCATTCATTCTGTTTTTTCTTGACTCTAATCTCCATAGTAGAGCCAGAGGGATCTTTTTTATTATTATTTTTAAAAATTTTATTTTATTATGTGAGTCACCATACCAGGGATCTTTTTTAAAAGGCAGATCCAATCTTGTGTCTCTGTGGTACTCTTAAAACATTCCAAAAGCCTTTAGGATTAAGAACCAATTAATTATAATGGCCCTGCCTGCCTCCCCAGCTTCATCTTCCACCACTCTGTCCCTTGTTATCTAGCACCAGCCATACTAACTTTCTTTCAGTTCCTCAAATGCTCCGTAGTCCTTCCCACACATCGCACAGGGCCTCCGTCTTGCCCATCCCCTTCCCAATTACACATATTGCTCATTCTTCTGCTTTGAGCTCAGTAGTAACTTTCTTTTAGAGTAGCCTTCCCTGACCCCCTTAATTAATTAATTAATTAATTAAGTTTAAAGTAGGCTGCACACTCAGTGTGGAGCCCAATGCGTGGGGCTTGAACTCATGACCCTGATATGAGTTGAGCTGAGATCAGCCTGAGCTGAGATCAAGAGTCGGATGCTTAACTGACTGAGCCACCCAGGTGCTCCCAGTTTCCTTTATTAAATAGTCTCATAAAGGGACACCTGGGTGGCTCAGTCAATCAGTCATCTGCCTTAGGCTCAGATCATGATCCCAGGGTCTTGGGATTGAGTTCAGCATTGGGCTCCCTGCTCAGCGGGGATCCTGCTTCTCCCTCTGCCTGACACTCCCCCTGCTTGTGCTCTCTCGCTCACTCTGACAAATAAAATCTAAAAAAAAAAAATTTAAAAAAAGAGTCTCATAAAAGTATGTTTTTTTTCATACCACTTATCTCAGTTTATAATTATATACTTCTTTATTAGTATTTGGTATCTTCCTCCCCCACTAGACCATGTAACTAGTGTTATAAGGGAAAGACAGTTTCCTGTTTTTGCTCACTATAGTGTTATAAGATTCTTACATAGTGCACATGATATCATACATCTTATCACATGATAGATAAGAATTATTTGCAGAAGGAATAATTTTAAGTAGCTGTGCAATGCAACTTTTTTATTCAGCTTTCATGAAGGTCAGGGCAGAAGTAAATGTGGAACAGTAGAATCAATCTTCAGCCTCTCCCTTTCTGTGAGCTTTTTTCCCCAATTAAGATACTAATTCATTAAGCCTTTCTTAGCTTTGGATTTAGAGAAACAAGATAAAAGTGAAGCAAAAAACAAAACAACCAAAAAAAAAAAAAAAAACCCCAACCCTCTCTCATTTTTATATTATCAACCTGGCTGCTATCTATTCGTTTCTTTTCTATTAAAACTACTGGAAAAGTAGAGAGCAAAGCTTTGGGAACATGAGCTCAAGCTAAAAGACCAGGATTCAAGTTTCAGCTCTGCCGCTTCTAGATGTATGACCTTGCTTCAGCTCTTCAAGTGATAAAGCGAGAGAAATAACAGTTGTTTATAATGTTGCTTTGAGGGTCAAATGACAATATATATGAAGTGCTTACCAATGTGTTTGGCACATTTAATGATCAGTAAATATTAGCAGTGATCATCATTGTCATCATCATCATCATTGTTATTAATAGAACTGTGTCCCCTTACCTAACGATTTATAGGTTGTAGCCCTGACCCGAGTGTGACTTTATTTGGAGATAGGGCTTTTAAAAGAGATAATTAAGGTTAAATGAGGTCATAAGAGTGATGCCCTAATCCAATAGGACTGGCGTCCTTACAAGAAGAGGAAGAGACACCAGGGCACGTGCACAGAGAAAAAAGACCCTGTGAGGACACAGAGAAAATGTGGCCATCTGAAGGCCAAGGAGAGAGGCCTCAGGAGGACCCTTGATCTTGGCACTTTGATCTTGGACTTCTAGCCTCCAGAACTATGAGAAAATAAATTTCTATTGGTTAAGCCACCTAATTTATAGTATTTGTTATGGCAGAAGCAGCAGACTAATACAATCATCATCACATCCTTTCAGTAATCTCTCTGCATAGACTCTATACTTTTTCCTTTCTCCTTGACCTACTGATACCAGATTTTTTTTTCTGTTGTTGAACTACCAAAAGCTACTGGTTATTCTTTTATGTATTTATTTTTTTATTAACATATAATGTATTTGTTTCAGGGGTACAGGTCTATGATTCATCAGTCTTACACAATTCACAGCACTCACCATAGCATATACCCTCCCCAGTGTCCATCACCCAGCCTCCCCATCCCTCCCACCCCCCTCTACTCCAGGAACCCTGAGTTTGTTTCCTGAGATTAAGAGTCTCTTATAGTTTGTCTCACTCTCTGATTTCATCTTGTTTCATTTTTTCCTCTCTTCCCCTATGATCCTCTGCCTTGTTTCTCAAATTCCACATTATCAGTGAGATCATATGATAATTGTCTTTCTCTGACTTATTTCGCTTAGCATAATACCCTTTAGTTCCATCCACATTGTTGCAAATGGCAAGATTTCGGTTTTTTGATAGCTGCATAATATTCCATTATGTGTAAATGTGTGTGTGTGTATATATATATACACACACACACACCACATCTTTATCCATTCATATGTTGATGGACATCTGGGCTCTTTCCATAGTTTAGCTATTGTGGACATTGCTGATACAAACATTGGAGTACAGGTGCCCCTTCGGATTACTACATTTGTATCTTTGAGGTAAATACCCAGTAGTGCAATTACTAGGTTGTAGGTAGCTCTGTTTTCAAATTTTTGAGGAACCTCCATACTGTTTTCCAGAGTGGCTGCACCAGCTTGCATTCCCACCAACAGTGTAGGAGGGTTCCCTTTTCTCCGCATCCTCACCAACATCTGTCGTTTCCTGACTTGTTAATTTTAGCCATTCTGACTGGTGTGAGGTGGTATCTCATTGTAGTTTTGAGTTGTATTTCTGTGATGCCAAGGATGTTGAAGCTACTGGTTATTCTTATATAACAAAGTTCAAAGGACTCTATTTGTTTCTTATCTAGCTTGACTTCTTTGTGGTCTTACATTATTAACTTTTTTTCCCTCATGAAAATCTCTCTTCTTATAACTTATGCTTAGTCTGCTTCCTTATTTCCTTCTATAACTGCTCTCCATCTGCACCCAAATGCCAGTGTTCTCCAGGGCATTATCCTCTGCATTCAAGCCCACTATACTTATGAACTAATATGGGAGGCAGAATAATAGCTCCCTAAGTATGTCCATGCCTTAATCCCTGGAACTGTGGATGTATTATATGGCAAAAGGAACCTTGCAACTGGAGTTGAGGTTGTGGATCTTAATATGCATATATACATAAAATGGAACCAGTGTAATCACATGGGCACTTAAGAGTGAAAGAGAACTGTCAGACACAATAAAAGAAAGGTGGTGGATTCGAGTGTGAGAGGGACTCCACCTGCTGTTGTTGGTTTTGAAGATGGAGGATGGTGACCACCTCTAGAATCTGGGAATCCCTCTAAGCTTAGAGCCAACAGGGAAACTAGGATCTCAGCTCTACATCTTCAAGGAGCTGAATTCTGCCAGCTATCTGAATGAGTAAAGAAATGGATTCTCCCCTAGAGCCTCTAAAAAGGAATTAGCCCTGCCAACACTTTGATGTTAGCCCTGGAGAGCTATATTGGACTTCTGATCTAGGAACTCTAATACATTTGTGTTGTTTTAAGCCATTCAGTATGTGATAATTTGCTCTAGCAACAATAGAAAACTAATGTAACTGTTGACTCTCAAATTTGAAACACTATCTCATATTTTTCTCTGAACCATAAATTCAACTGTTTACTGGATTATCTTCTCTGTGATATCCTGTAGGGACCTCATATTCATTACACTGAAATGAAACTTCTCCCTAAAACCTGCTCCTCTTTCTTACCTTGATTGTTACTGGTCTTACCCATTCAGTTACCTGGGTCAGAAATCTGGGAATCAGCTTAATCTCCTTCATATTACACTATCCCTCTATACATCCCCACCCCATGTCATTTGTTACCAAATCTTTTTGATTCTAGGTTTGTTACACTGATATGGGTCAGGCTCCTGCCACTTCTCACTTGGATTTCTCAAGTCTGTCAACACATTGCCTTGCCTCTAGTTAAAGCTTATAGCTTAATCCATATTCATGTTCTGTGAAGAAACAGGACCTTTCTGAAATTGGTTATTTCTCCCTTGCTTCATGATTTTCCATTGCCATTTCAGAAAAGTCCCAACTTCTAAGCATTACACACAAGGCTTTTTTATATGATCTGGGTCCCTGCTTATCTCCCTAGCCTTCAACTTCCTTAACACATATCATGCTGTCCAGCTATACTGTATAACTTGCATTTTCTTCAGTGTGTGCTACTGTTTTATGCCATTAGTGCCTTGTATATACTTTTAAATCTGCCTGGAATGCTCTCTGGTTTTTTCTCCTGACTACTGTTTGGTATCGTCTTCAACTGAATTGTCACTTCCTTTCAGCACCTCTTCCCCATCTCAAGCGGAAGGAGTTGCCCTCCTTTGGACTCATAGTGCCCCATATATATTTCTGACCTAGCTCTTACCTCACATACTATAATTTTTGTTTGTTTGTATGGTATCACCTCTCTATAAACTGTAAGTTCTTTGAGGACAGGGGACTTTATTTTTGTGTCTTAAGCACCTGTTATAGTGTTTGATACTTAGGGGCTTAGTAAATATTGGTTTAAAGAGTGAATGAGAAGAATTCCAAAGTATAGGATTGTGAGAAAGTGGGTTTCCACGTAAATTTTTAGGATCTTTCCCTGGATAGTCTAAGGACAGTATTAGCCAGCAAAGTTTATGAGATTGTTCAATGGCGGTCTTTTGTCAGTATTATGTAAAAGCTAACAAGAGAGCATTTGAATTTGGTATTTGGGTTAGGAGTAAGCAGGAACTCAATTCTTTCAGAAGAGAAAGCAGTTACGGATGATGAGACACATGTAAGAAAGCTACCAGACCCATTTATGTAGCCATCAACTTTTCTCATCTACAGAACAGACTACCCCGTTTGGTTTTGCTTCCCCTTTTTTAAAAGGCAAGATTTCTTGTTCTAGAAGGGAGTAAGCTTAAATTAACAAGCATTAAGTTATCTTCAGTTTTCTTTTGAGTTTGAATGGTATTCTAACAGTAGTTACTTCATGTGGGGGTTTCCAATTTTGGGAAAAGAGTTAATAACTAAACTCCTGAAAAACATTAGTCATGCCCAGAGACAGAATGTTGCTCTATCCTTCAAGTTATGTAAAATGTTCACCATTTTAATATTTTTCTTCATGCATTTAAAAAGGAAATGTACAGGGCAAAAAATAAAAATTATTCCTTTTTTTTTGCTCTCATAGGAAGGCATAACTTCCACAGGGCCTTTCCAGTTAGTAAATCAGATCCTGTGTACCCTTGTGTTGTTTCCTTAATCCACAAGGTCCCATGCAATTTTGGACATCTTATAGCTGATGAATGAATGAAAAAAGCTTATTTTTTGTCCCATTGAAAAGCCTTTTTCTCCTTCCTAAATCTATGTTAATTAATCAATTTTGTATTATATGGAGGAAAAAATGAAGATGAGAATATAGCTATTACTTCACCTGCTTTTTAAAAAATAATAAAAAGTACATATGGCAATTGCATAGATGATAGTTATAATTAAATTATGGTATGAGAAAGGAAATACAGAGAGCTGTTTTCTTACTACTTGAGGAGAAGCAGCCTTGGATGGAAGGAGTAATGATATGGAGAATGAAGGAATGATGAACTAGATCTGACTTGATACTACTAGAGTATCTGTGATTAAAAAGTGGGCCAAAGATCTTAACAGATACCTCACCAAAGATGATATATAGATGGCAAATAAGACATATGAAAAGGTGCTCCACATCATATGTCATCATGGAATGTCAATTAAAACAACAATGAAATACCACTATCCATCTGTTAGAAGGGCCAAACCCAGACCACTGATGACACCAAATTTTGGCAAGAAAATGTGGAGCAAGAGGAAATATCATTTATTGCTGGTGGAATGCAAAATGCTACAACCATTTGGGAAACAGTTTGGGGGTTTCTTAGAAAATGAAATATATTCTTAATATACAGTCCATCAGTTGCATTCCCAGTTTACTCAAAGGAGTTGAAAATGTATGTCCACACAAAAACCTGCATATAGATGCTTGTTTATAGTAGTTTTATTGATGACTGCCAAAACATGGAAGCAATCAATATGTCCTTCAGTAGGTGGATGTATAAATAAACCTGTGGTTCATCCAGACAGTGGAGTATTTAGCACTAAATGGAAATTATGGAATGGAATGGGATTATTTAGCAGTAAAAAGAAATGAGCTGTCAAGCCATGAGAAGATATGGGGAAACTTAAATGCACATTACTAAGCAAAAAAAAAAAAAAAGACAATCTGAAAAGGCCCCAATCTGAAGAACCCTATTGTATGATTCCAACTCTATGACATTCTGGAAAAGGCAAAACTATGGGGATAGTAAAAAGGTAAGTGGGTTGAGGCAGGGAAGAGGAATGAATAGGTGGAACACAGGACTTTTAGGGCAGTGAATCTACTCTATATGATGTTATAATGATGGGCACATGCCATCATACATTTTTCCAAACCTTTGGAATGTACAACACCAAGACTGAGCCCTAATATAAACTATGGACTTCGGATAATTGTGATATGTTAATATAGGTTCATCACTTGTAACAAGTGTCTGGTGGGGGAATGTTGATAATGGAGGAGACTATGCATGTGTGGAGGCAGGAAGTATATGGAAAATCTCTATACCTTCCTCTCATTTTGCTGTGAATGAAAAACTGCCTTTTTTTTTTTTTTTTAAGGCTTCATGCCCAGTGTGGAGTCCAATGCAGAGCTTGACCTCAGGACCCTGAGATTAAGATGCTTAACCAACTGAGCCATCCAGGCACCCCACTAAGACTGCTTTTTTAAATTTATTTATTTTAAAGATTTTATTTATTTGAGACAGCACACACAAGCTGAGGAAGGGGCAGAAGGAGAAGAAGCAGACTCCCTGCTGAGCAGGGAGCCTGATGCAGGGCTCAGTCACAGGATCCCAGGACCCTGAGATCACGACCTGAGAGCCAAATGCAGATGCTTAACCAACTGACCCATCCAGGTGCCCCTAAAACTGCTTTTTTAAAAAGTTGAATTTATACAAATCTTTGAGAATCATCCATTATACAAAATTGTGAGGGAAGATTATTTTGAACCTAGAATTATATACTAACCAAACTGTTAAATCATATTCACATTTCAAAAATGAAAGTACTAAAATACTTATTTTCCATGCATCCTTTAGGAGAAAATTATTTCAGAATGTATTCCCACAAGATAAATTTGAAGAAAAAAGCTATATAATACAAGAAATGGAAAAAGTACCCAGGGATACTTTAAAGATTTTCTAGTGTGGTTGTTGGCCTAGAAAGCATTTGGTCCAGATTAAAAGTAGACTCTAAGAACAAACACAAAATGGGTTCCAAACAATAGAATTGGAAATAGAAATACATTAGGGATATGATGGAGACAAACATTTTTGTCTCCCAACAACAACAGCACTCCAGAAAATCAAAAGAAAAATAAAAAATTGTAATGACCAAATATGAAATAGACCAAAATGGGGCATGATTTCAAATGATTAGTGGAGTATATTCTGCTAGAAAGGATTATTAATTTGATCTTCACATTAGAAATGTTTTGCTTTGAATGTGATAATGATCATGACATTGGAATATACATTGATATACTAGTGGTATAATAGTAGTATAAGCAAATAACTAATAGTATAACAAAGAATAGCCAGAGCAATCTTGAGGGGGGAAAAAAAAAACAACAAAGCTGCAGATACCACAGTTGCAGGTTTAAAGATGTACTGCAGAGCTGTGGTAGTCAAAATATGATACTGGCACAAAAATAGACACATAGATAAATGAAACAGAGTAGAGATCCCAGAAATAAACCTATGATTATATGGTCAATCTATGACAAAGGAGGCAAGAAATTACAATGGGGAAAAGACAGTTTCTTCAGTAAATGGTGCTGGGAAAACTGGACAGCTACATGTAAAAGAATGAAACTGGGCCATCTTTTAACACCATACACAAAAATAAACTCAAAATGGGTTAAAGACCTAAATGTGAGACCTGAAACCATAAAAGCCCTAGAAGAGAACACAGGCAATAATTTCTGACATAGGCCATAGCAATATTTTTCTAGATATGTCTCCGCAGGCAAGGGAAACAAAAGCAAAAATAAACTATTGGGACTACATCAAACTAAAAAGCTTTTGCACAGCAAAGGAAACCCATCAACAGAACAAAAAGGCAACCTACTGGTGGGAGAAGATATTTGCAAATGATATATCTGATAAGGGGTTAATATCCAAAATATATAGGGAACTTCTACAACTCAACACCAAAAAAACAAATAATCCAATTAAAAAAATGGGTAGAAGACCTGAATAGACATTTTTCCAAAGAGGACATTCAGCTGGCCAACAGACACATGAAAAGATGCTCAGCATCACTCATCGGGGAAATACAAATCAAAACACAGTGAGATATCACCTTATACCTGTCAGAATGGCTTAAGTCAAAAAGACAAGAAATAACAAGTGTTGCCAAGGATGTGGAGAAAGAGGAACCCTTGTGCACTGTTGGTGGGAATGTAAATTGGTGCAGCCAGTGTGGAAAACAGTATGGAGGCTCCTCAAAAAATTAAAAATAGAAATATCATATGATCCCAGTAATTCCTCTATTGGGTATTTACCCAGAGAAAATGAAAACACTAATTTGAAAAAATATATGCACCCTATGTTTATTGTAGCATTATTTACAATAGCCAAGATATGGAAACACAGGTATCCATCAATAGACAAATGGATAAGGAAGATATGTGTATACACACTATATATACATATACACTATGTGTATATATACACTATACACCATATGTGTGCATGCACATACACACAGGAATATTTCACAGCCATAAAAAAGGATGAGACTGCCATTTGTGACAATATGGTTGGACCTAGAGGGCATTATGCTAAATGAAGTCAGACTGAAAGGGACAAATATCATATGATTTCACTCGTAAATGGAATCTAAAAAATGAATAAACAAAAAGCAGAATCAGACCTATAAATACAGAGAACAAATTGACAGTTGTCAGAGGTGAGGGAGGTGGGAATGGGCAAAATAGGTGAAGGGGAGTGGGAAATACAGGCTTCCAGTTCTGGAATGAATAAATCATGAGAATAAAAGGCACAACATAAGGCATATAGTCAGTGATACTGTAATAGTGTTGTATGGTGACATATGGTAGCTACACTTGTGATAAACATACCATAAACTAATGTATAAATTCAAATCACCATGTTGGACACCTGAAACTAATGTAATGTATGTCGACTATACTAAAAAAAAAAAAGTTAAAATAGTTGCAAGTGATTATTGCTGGCAACAAATGGAGCAGGGGCTGTTGTTTATCATTATAAACACTCTGAAATAGTTGATGTTTAAGCTGAAAGTATTAAGTGTATAAGATTTTTTAAGAAAATAGACACACTTGGGATAGATATATTCAGAAGAAAGGATAATTATAAGCCAATATTCTTTGGAAGAAAACCATATTATATATTTGTAAGAAAGAAAATATGCTTCTTATTAAGACTTCTCTGTTCATTCCTAGCAATGTGATACCCACATCTTAAATCTGTTACCATCACTAGACAACATCTTGAGGCCAAAGACTGTCTTAAAAATGTTAGTATTTCTCACCTGACTTAACACATAGCACTCAGTAAATAACTCAATTGTCTGTGCACCTAAGATCCTGGTCACCCTACTGAGACAGAGTGAGGTATAGAGATGTCACATTCACATGGCATTAGTTTCAGTCCAGCATCTAGGAAAATGGTAACCAGATAACTCAGTGCTTCGTACTTGCAAGTATTGTTATCACAAGAGTGAAGAAAATAAAGTTAATTTACAAATACTAGAGCATTGACATTGAACTCTTTGGTCTGGCACATAGTAGACAACTCAAGGTTTTGTTTTACTTTTTAAGTAAGTAGTAGAGTGAAGAATAAATGAGTGACTGCCTTTGTAGAATCATATGGATATGGAGAATTTGACAAAAATCTGTCTCTGGGCTTGCCTTTTTAGCCAGTCAGTCACTCAAGATTGGGCCCTTGCCTGGAGAAAAATCCTGATGTTGACTCCTATATGCTGTGTTCTTGCATCTCCTTTTCCTTTTAAGTCTGTGTTCCTAAATTATTGATACTTTCTTTTCTCTTTGAAAGTACTTTGTGAGTGCAAGGGATCCCCTAATTTTATTAATGTCATGTTTCAGTTTTTGGTTTTTTTTGTTATTTAGTGTTAACATTGTTCTCAATAAGAAGTTTGATTTACAATCCATTGTCCCAGAATCTGGTTTGCAAGTTTGGGAGTATCTTGAAAGGATGGACTTCAAGTGGGAATAGTCATATGCCCTTACTTCTTTTCCTCAGAGGTGGTTGATTATCCAAATCAATGATTGATATATGAGAAACCAAATCCTCAACAATTACTATAGGTCATTCGTATTTGTTGAGTGATGTCTGCCTAGAACATTTTGGGTATTCAATAAAATGATTCTCTAAATAGTTTGTTTTTAAAATTTTGCCACGGTAGTCTTAGTTACTCTGTTTCTGTGGTGAATATTTATTTGTAGATTGGACTCTGCAGCTTTACTCCACAGAAAAGTGAATTGCTAACTTCATGGTTCTTGTCTAGATTTCTTGACAACCAGCCAAATTATCTGATTTAAACAATAAAATATGACTGTAGATTTCAATATAGTAAAACATTTCTGGGGTTGAATCTATAGCTGAAAAATAGATTCGTAAGACCATAACAGGTTAGCTAAGAACAGTCACAGTTCACTTGGCTTTAGCCTCCATCCAGCATCACCATATAGGAAAATACTCAGGAATAACTTAGTGCTTCACACTTATAAGTGTTTCTATCACAATGCTGAAGAAAATAAAGTTAGTTTACAAATATTAAAGCATTGACATTGAACTCCATGGTTTGGCACATTAGTATTTTATGTGAACTTGTGTCTGAGTTTGTGTGTGTAACATGGTCCAATAGTATAAGATTGCTGAGTCACTGAGGTATATGGTTTCAAGTCATAGTTCATCTAACTGTTCAGTGAGGCCAAAATTGTAAGTCCAGGTGACCAGAAACAGGACACTTTACCACTTTCACTGAAAGTTACTATTAGTATAATTTCTTCTCAAGGAAGTAGATAGATTAGATGTAGTTGCAAAAGCTAAATTGTTGCCTGTGGTGACTAAGGATTCTAATGCTGTTCCTGCTAATATTTATTCTGGAAATCTTAAGCCTAGTAAGGTTGACCTTCTTTACTCCCTCTCCATCCCTCTCTTTATTTCATAAACATTTATGAAGTACTCGTAGTGTGAAAGACCTATGAAAGACACACTAAGCATTATAGGAGATGCAAAGGTAGGTTGATGACATATAATGAGGGACATATGAGAAATCTCTGAAGGAGTTTTTTTTTGAAATACCATATCTTGCTCTAATATAACTTACTCCACACATATTCATACATACACACTTAGAAATCATTGCCATAGAGACCCATTGTCCTTGATAAGAATGTGTTTCTCACTGCAGGAGAAAAAAAAGTTGAGAGTTAAAGCCTAGAGGTTTAAAATCTACCAACAGAGCTGTGTCTACAAATATGACACTGTATCATTATATATGGAATGTTACAGGAGTAATATTCTGAATTATTTTGAAAATACTAAGTAGATAAACTTTTTATTTCCTCTTATAAAGTTTGTTATGTCTGTGCTCCACAATCACCTTTAATATTAAGTCATAAGTAGTCCAAGGGAAGGAAAGGTAGATACACCAGAACAAGGGGGTTCATAGAATAGAGGAGGCAGAAATAGCATATAGGAAGTACCCCTAAAAGTATTGGTAGTGGAAGAGTTGGTTCCTGAACAAAAAGAAAAGGAGAAGGGGACAAGATTAGACTCCCGTGTCCTGGCTTCTCTGGACTGAAACCCTGGAAAGGATTGATGTAGGAGTTCAGAAACAATGTCATAAGTTTCAGGGTATCCTCGAACAGTTGGGATTGTTTTCTTGACTCTCCTTGAACAAACTGGATCATTTTTGAGGTCTCTTAGAAAAGCACTAAGTCTAACATGGGGCCACCCAAGCAGTAAATTGGAAATAGCAAAGTAGCAGAATATGTTGAGAACAAAGGTTCCTCTCCAGTTTTCTACACAATCAAGGTTATTGTGAAGGAATTCCTAGGTTTGCCTTTGGGCCTAGTTAAGGTACCAGGGAGCACAAACTAGCTATTATTTTTTCTAAGAGGATGACCAGCAAGGCCAAAGAAGCTCATCTGTGGTAATGGGGTCAGAGGACATAGAAATTGTTTCAGAATACCCAGTGCCAACTGGGGCCCCAAAGCAGTAGTTACTGAACCAGCAATTAAATGTCACCAGTGCTGGAGACCAGCCTAACCACTAGAGCTAGCAGAACACAGACTACAATTTTCCCTACTGGCAGAGTGCCACAATGTAGAGAGGGGACAATGTGCAAAACAAAACTGTATTTCTTTATATTGGAACTCAACTTAGTTCACAAACCCTCGTGTCCATTAATGGTAGAAATGTTAATCTTGCCAATTAAAATTTAGTCATTTGTAAGTTGAAACAGTCTTCTTTGAGTAAATAGTTAAATTCAGAATTCTTTTCTCCCCTTCTCTTCTGTCCTTTCTAAGAGCAATTTAAAATCCTGCCATTAGAAGAAAGGTATCTTGTTCTGGTGCTGACCTCTAGTGGTCACTGACCTGCACTGAGGTGTCTGATCCTGCTTGGTTTTCTTTGGATGATGGTAATTTACATGTACTGCTGTAATGTCCTGGCTTGACCTCCAGTCTCTAAGATACATGTACTTTGCATTATCTGATCACAACCCTAAGTTCCTTTGGACCTTCCAGCTCTTTTTCAGCCTCTTCTATGGGCCATTGCCATATTACAGTTGCTTTATAGTAGTAGTTTTCAAATTGGGATACATATAACTCTTGGCATACACAAAGACATTCCAAGGAATATAAAAAAAATTTTTTTTCTTTCTTAAAGATTTTATTTATTTGACAGAGAGAGGGACAAGCAAGCAGAGGGAGAAGCAGGCTCCCTGCTGAGCAAGGAGCCTGATGTGGGGCTTGATCCCAGAACCCTGGGATCATGACCTGAGCCGAAGGCAGATGCTTAACTGACTGAGCCACCCAGGCGCCCCTAGTTTATTTTTAAAAATCAGCTGTGTTTATGATTTATATAAATTTATCAATTTTAAGAGTACAACTCTATGACTTTTGACAAATGTATACCATCATGTAACCACTAATACAATCATGATGTAAAACATTTCATCACCCCAAAGAAGTTCTTTCATGCCCCTTGTAGTCAGTCTCCTCCCTCCACTCAAGCCCCTGGCAATGACAGATCTGTTTTTTGCCTTTTCTAGAATGTCATTTAAATATTATGCTCTATGTAGCCTTTTGTAACTGACCTCTTAGCGTAATGCTTTTGAGATTCATCTGTGTTGCATATATCAGTAGTTCATTCCTTCTTTAAAAAAGAGCTTTATTGATATGTTATTCAGATACCATATAACTCATCCATTTAGAGGGTACAATTTATTTTTTTTTATTTTTTTTATTTTTTTAAAGATTTTATTTATTTATTTGAGACAGACAGAATGAGAGAGAGAGAGCACATGAGAGAGGGGAGGGTCAGAGGGAGAAGCAGGCTCCTTGCTGAGCAGGGAGCCCGATGCGGGACTCGATCCAGGGACTCCAGGATCATGACCTGAGCCGAAGGCAGTCGCTTAACCAACTGAGCCACCCAGGCGCCCAGAGGGTACAATTTAATGGTTTTTAGTATATTCACCGAATTGTTCAGCCATTACTGCAGTCAGTTTTAGGACTACTGATTAATGCAACAATATGGATGGATTTCAAAGTATTATGCTAAGTCAGTCACACCTTTACCACCTTTACTGCCGCCATCCTGGTTCAAGCCACCCTAATCTCTGCTTGCATTATTATAATAACCTGCAAACTGGTCTTCCTACTCTCACCCTACTTACACCCTATGCTCAGCATAATAGCCAGGTGATCTTAAAAAATAAGTGAGATCATGTCATGCCTTTGCTCAAACCTTGTCATTTTCTCTCTCCTTCTTAGAGTAAAAGCCAACATTTTTACGATGGCCTACAAACGCTTGCATGATATTTCCACCACCCCCCTTACCCCTGTGACCTTATCTCCTACCACTCTACCATACCTACTGTTCCAGCCATATTGGCCTCTTGTATTCCTTCTGCGTGATGACTCTTCCACCACATTCTTCATGGGTGACCTCCCTATCCTCCTACAAATCTTTTTTCAAATATCACCTTTTCAGTGAGTCCTCCATAACCATCCAGTTTTTTTAAAGTTTTTGTTTAAATTCTGATTAGTTAACATACAGTGTAATATTGGTTTCAGGAGTAGGATTTAGCGATTCATCACTTACATATGAAATCCAGGGCTCACCCATTTAACCCACCCCTTAATACTCTTCACCCATTTAACCCACCCCTCTACCAACCTCCCCTCCAGCAACCCTCAGTTTGTGCTCTATAGTTATTAGTCTCTTATGGTTTGCCTCCCCCTCTTTTCTTTCCCTTCCCCTATGTTCATCTGTTTTGTTTCTTAAATTCCACATATGAGTGAAATCATAAGGTATTTGTGTTTCTCTGAGTGATTTATTTTGCTTAGCATAATACACTCTAGCTCCATCCAAATCATGGAAAAATGAAAGATTTCATTCTTCTTGATGGGTGAGAAATGTTCCATTGTGTGTGTGTGTGTATGTATATCTTCTACACACACACACTACATCTTTATCCATTCATCAGTTGATGGGCATTTGGGCTCTTTCCATAATTTGGTTTTTGTTGATAATGCTGCTATAAAGATTGGGGTGGATGTGCCTCTTCAACTTAGTATTTTTGTATACTTTAGATAAATACTTAGTAGTGCAGTTGTTGGGTGGTAGAGTAGTTCTATTTTTAACTTTTAGAGGAGCCTCCATACTATTTTCCAGAGTGACTGCACCAGTTTGCATTCCCACCAATAGTGTAAGGGGGTTCCCCTTTCTCCACATCCTCGCCAACACCTGTCATTTCCTGATTTGTTAATTTTAGCCATTCTGACAGGTGTGAGGTGGTATCTCATCCTGGTTTTGATTTGTATTTCCCTGATGATGAGTGATAATGAGCACCTCTTTTCATATGTCTGTTAGCCATCTGTATGTCTTCTTTGGAAAAATGTCTATTCATGTTTTCTGCCCACTTCTAAACTGGATTATTTGTTTTTTGGGTGTTGAGTTTGTCAATTCTTTTTTTATTATTTAAATTCAATTAACATATAGTGTATTATTAGTTTCAAAGGTAGAGTTCAGTGATTCATCAGTTGTATATAACACCCAGTGTTCATTACATCATGTGCCCTCCTTAATGCCCATCACCCTGTAACCCCATCCCCTCACCCTCCTCCCCTCCAGCAACCCTCAGTTTGTTTCCTGAGATTAAGAGTCTCTTATGGTTTGTCTCCCTCTCTGATTGCCTTGTTTTATTTTTCCCTTCCTTCCCCTATGTTCATGTGTTTTTCTTAAATTCCACATATGAGTGAAATCATATGATAATTGTCTTTCTCTGATTGACTTATGTCGCTTAGCGTAATACCCTTTAGTTCCATCCACGTCATTGCAAATGGCAAGATTTCATTTTTTTGATGGCTGAGTAATATTCCATTGTATATATACATATATGTACCACATCTTCTTTATTCATTCATCTTTCGATGGACATCTGGGCACTTTCTATAGTTTGGCTATTGTGGACGTTGCTGCTATAAACATTGGGATGCAGGTGCCCCTTCAGATCATTACATTTATAATTTTGGGGTATATACCCAGTAGTGCAATTGCTGGGTTGTAGGGTAGCTCTATTTTTAACTTTTTGAGGAACCTCCATACTGTTTCAAGAGTGGCGTACCAGTTTGCATTCCCACCAACAGTGTAGGAGGGTTCCCTTTTCTCCGCATCCTCACCAACATCTGTCGTTTCCTGACTTGTTAATTTTAGCCATTCTGACTGGTGTGAGGTGGTATCTCATTGTGGTTTTGACTTGTATTTCGCTGATGCCGAGTGACGTTGAGCATTTTTTCATGTGTCTGTTGGCCATTTGGATGTCTTCTTTGGAGAAATGTCTGTTCATGTGTCTTGCCCATTTCTTGACTGGATTATTTGTTCTTTCGGTGTTGAGTTTGAGTTCTTCATAGATTTTGGATATTAACCCTTTATCTGATAAAACATTTGCAATATCTTCTCTCATTCTGTCAGTTGTCTTGGTTTTGTTGACTGTTTCCTTTGCTGTGCAAAAGCTTTTTATCTTGATGAAGTCCCAATACCTCATTTTTGCCTTTGTTTCCCTTGCCTTTGGAGACATGTCCAGCCAGAAGTTGCTGCAGCCAAGGTCAAAGAGGTTGCTGCCTGTGTTCTCTTCTAGGGTTTTGATGGATCCTTGTCTCACATTTATGTCTTTCATCCATTTTGAGTTTATTTTTGGGTATGAGGTGAGAAAGTGGTCTGATTTCATTCTTTTCATGCAGCTCTCCAGTTTTCCCAACATCATTCGTTTAAGAGATTTTTTTCCCATTGGATATTCTTTCCTGCTTTGTTGAAGATTATTTAGCCATATAGCTTATTTAACCATACAGTCATATAGTTATGGGTCTATTTCTGGGTTTTCTATTCTGTTCCACTGTGTGGAAGACAGATCTGTGTGTCTGTTTTTGTGCCAGTACTATACTGTCTTGATGACTACAGCTTTGTAATAAAGCTTGAAGTCCAGAATTGTGATGCCTCCAGCTTTGCTTTTCTTTTTCAAGATTGCTTTGACTATTCAGGGTCTTTTGTGTTCCATACAGATTTTAGGATTGTTTGTTCTAGCTCTGTGAAAAATGCTGGTGCTCTTTTGGTAGGGAGTGTGTGCATTAAATGTGTAGATTGCTTTGGGTAGTATAGACATCTTAACAGCATGTCTTCTTCCAATCCATGAGCATGGAATATTTTTCCATTTCTTTGTGTCCTGTTCAGTTTGTTTCATAAGTGTTCTATAGTTTTCAGAGTACAGAGCTTTTACCTCTTTGGTTAGGTTTATTCCTAGGTATCTTATGGTTTTTGGTGCAATAGTAAATGGGTTGAGTCCTTGATTTCTTTTTCTCCTGTTTCATTATTGATGTATAGGAATGCAACAGATTTCTCTATGTTGATTTTATATCCTACAACTTTGCTGAATTTGTGTATCAGTTCTAGCAATTTTTTGGTGGAGTCTTCTAGGTTTTCTACATAGAGTATTATGTCATCTATGAATAGTGAAAGTTTGATTTTTTCCTTGCTGATTTGGATGCCTTTTATTTCTTTTTGTTGTCTGATTGCTGAGGCTAGGACTTCCAGTACTGTGTTTAATAACAATGGTCATAGAAGACATCCCTGTCTTGTTTCTGACTTTAGAGGACAAGTTCTCAGTTTTTGCCCATTGATGATGATATTAGCTGTGGGTCTTTCATATATGGCCTTCATGATGTTGAGGTTATGTTCCCTCTATTACTACTTTGTGTGAGGGGTTTTTATCGAGAACGGATGCTGCATTTAGTTAAATGCTTTTTCTGTACCTATTGAGAGGATCATATTGTTTTTATCCTTTTATTTTTTTAATATTTATTTAGAGAGAGTGCATATGAGTGGGGGGAGGGGTAAAGGAAGATGGAGAGAGAGAATCCCAAGCAGATTCTGCATTGAGAGAGGAGCCTGATGGGGGGCTCAATCTCATGACCCTGAGATCATGACCCGAGCTAAAACCAAGAGTTAGATGCTTAACTGACTGAGTCACTCGGGCGCCCCTTATCTTTTCTTTTATTAAAGTGGTATATCACACTGATTGATTTTTGAGTATTAAAACACCCTTGCAGCCCAAGAGTAAATCTCACTTGATTATGGTGAATAACTCTTTTAATGTACTGTTGGATTCGATTTGCTAGTATCTTGTTGAGAATTTTTGCATCCATTTTCATCAGGGATATTGGCGTATAATTCTTCACTTTAGTGGGGTCTTTGTCTGGTTTTGGAATCAAGGTAATGCTGGCCTCGTGGAATGAATTTGGAAGTTTTCCTTCCATTTCTACTTTTTGTAACAGTTCGAGAAGAGTAGGTATTAACTCTTCTTTAAATGTTTGGTAGAATTCCCTTGGGAAGCCATCTGGCCTGGACTTTTGTTTGTTGGGAGACTTTTGATTATTGATTCAGTTTCTTTGCAGATTATGGGTCTGTTCAAATTTTCTATTTCTTTCTGCTTCAGTTTTGGTAGTTTATATGTTTCTAGGAATTTATCCAATTCTTCCAGATTGCCTAATTTGTTGGCATATAATATTTCATAATATTCTCTTAAAATTGTATTTCTGTGGTGTGGGTTGTGATTTCTCCTCTTTCATTCATGATTTTATTTATTTGGGTCCTTTCTCTTTTCTTTTTTATAAGTCTGGCTAGGGGTTATCAATTTTATTGATTCTTCCCAAGAAAAAGCTCCTAATTTCATTGATCTGTTCTGTTGGCTTTTTTTTCCCTTTCTGTATCATTTACTTCTGCTCTAATCTTTATTATTTTCCTTCTTCTGCTGGCTTTAGGCTTTATTTGCTTTTCCTTTCTTAGTTCCTTTTTTTTTTTTTTTTTTAAGATTTTATTTATTCATGAGAGACAGAGAGAGAGAGAAGCAGAGGGAGAAGCAGGCTCCCACGGAGCAGGGAGCCCGATGCAGGACTCGATCCCAGGACCCTGGGATCACGACCCGAGCCGAAGGCAGACGCTTAACCGTCTGAGCCACCCAGGCGCCCTTCTTAGTTCCTTTATATATAAGGTTAGGTTGTATGTTTGATACTTTTCTTGCTTTTTGAGGTAGGCCTGTATTGCAATATATTTCCCTCTTAGGACTGTCTTTGCTGTGTCCCAAAGGTTTTGGACTGTCATGTTTTCATTTTCATTTGTTTCCGTGCATTTTTAAATTTCTCCTTTAATTTCCTGGTTACGCCATTCATTCTTTAGTAGGATGTTCTTTAACCTCCACATATTTGTGGTCTTTCCAAATTTTTCTTGTGGTGACTTCAAGTTTAATGGCCTTGCGGTCTAAAAATATGCATGGTGTTATCTCAATCTTTTTGTACTTGTTGAGGCCTGATTTGTGACTTAGTATGTGATCTGTCCCGGAGAATGTTCCATGTACACTCGAAAAGAATGTGTATTCTTTTTCTTTAGGAGGAAATTTTCTGAATATATCTGTTAAGTCCATCTGGTCCAGTGTGTCATTTAAAGCCATTGTTTCTTTTTTGATTTTCTGTCCACTGCTCTAAGTGGGGTGTTAAAGTCACCTACGACTATTGTATTGTTATCAATGAGTTTCTTTATGTTGGTTATTAATTGATTTGTATATTTGGATGCTCCCAAGTTGAGGGCATAAATATTTATAATTGTTATATCTTCTTGTTGGATAGACCCCTTTATTATAATATAGTGCCCTTATTCATTTCTTGTTACAGCCTTTGGTTTAAAATCTAGTTTGTCTCATATACGTATGGCTACTCCGACTTTCTTTTGACGTCCATTAGCATGATAAATAGTTCTCCATCCCCTCACTTTCAACCTGCAGGTGTTTTTAGGTCTAAATGAGTCTCTTGTAGGCAGCATATCGATGAGTCTTGTTATTTCATCCATTCTGATACCTATGTGTTTTGATTGGCACAGTTAGTCCATTTACATTCAGAGTGATTATTGATGATATGAATTTAGTGCCATTGTATTACCTGTAAAGTTGGTGTTTCTGGAGATTTGGTCTGTTTCTTTCTAGTCTTTGTTGCTTTTGTTCTTTCTTTCCCACTCAAAGAGTCCCCTTTAATATTTCTTGCATGGCTGGTTTAGTGGTCATGAACTCCTTTAATTTTTGTTTGTCTGGAAAACTCTTTATCTCTCCTTCTATTTTGAATGACAGCCTTGCTGGATAAGGTATTCTTGGCTGCATATTTTTCCCATTCAGCACATTGAATATATCATGTCACTCTCTTCTGGCCTGCCAAGTTTCTGTGGAGAGATCTGCTGCTAACCTTATTTGCCTTCCTTTGTAGGTTAGGGTTTTCTTTTCCCTTACTGCTTTCAGAACTTTTTCCTTATCTCTGTATTTTCCAAATTTTACTATGATATGTCTTGGTGTTGGACTGCTTTTGTTGATTTTGATGGGAGTGCTCTGTGCCTCCTGGATTTGGATGTCTGTTTCCTCCCCCAGATCAGGAAAGTTTTCAGCTATAATTTGCTCAAGTAAACCTTTCTGCTCCTTATTCTGGGACTCCTATGATATGAATGTTATTACACTTTATGGAGTTACTGAGTTCCCTAAGTTTACACTCGTGATCTAATATTTTTATTTCCCTCTTCTTTTCAGTTTCATTATTTTCCATAATTTTTTAAAGATTTATTTATCTGAGAGAGAGAGAGCATGAGCGGGAGAGAGGCAGAGGGAAAGGAATAAGCAGACTCCCTGCTGAGCGTGGAGCCCAACACAGGGGCTTGATCCCACCCCGAGATCATGAGCTGAGCTGAAGGCAGATGCTTAACCGACAGCCACTCAGGCGCCCCTGTTTTTCATAATTTTATCTTCTGTATCATTTATTTGTTCTGCTTCTTCCATCCTTCATTCCTTCCATCCAGTCAGTTTTGCATCTTGGTTATAGTATTTTTAATTTCAACCTAATTTTTAGGTTTTTTTAATCTCTGTGCTAAGAGAGTCCCTGATGTCTTTTGTGCTTTCCTCAAGCCCAGCTAGTATCCTTATGATTGTTGTTGTAAATTCTGGTTCAGGCATATTACTTATATCTGTTTCAGTTAGATCCCTAGCCAAGATCTCTTCTTGTTTTTTCTTTTGGGGTGAATTCCTCCTTCTTGGCATTTTTTTTCTAGACCTCTGTCTTCTGTGTGTTAGGAAAGTCTGTTATGTTTTCTGCTCCTGAGAGTAATGGCTTATATTAAGAAGTCCTTTACTGTCCAGGGCCTGGTGCTTCGGAAAGTGTTTCTGGTGTATGCTGCGTGCACTCTGCTGTTGTGTTTTGGCTGCTCTATTCCTCAGGTCAGGCCTCTGCAGAGTTTCTCCTTGCCTGCAGTGGGGAGTGTTTGGACCTTGTCCAGTGTGTGGTGAGTTTTAACTAGATGTGTTTTGTTCTGCTTGTTAAAAGAGACTAAATACTATTTCCCCTAGAACTTAAGCTTTGTGCACTCAGTGGTCAGTAGACTTGGTGTGCAGGTGTCTTGTGCTGGTCTTCTGCGGGAAAGGCCCGCATTCTGCTCTCTGATTTTCAGGCACCCTTGCCCTGGTTCAGAAGCACCTGCGAGTCCAGGGAGGTGGGGCTTGGTGTAAGTGGTGCAAGCCTCCACTGTGGGAAGCTGTGCTGCTCACTGAAGTCCATCAGTGCTGATGTCCAAGGGGGGAAAAATGTTGTAAGCCTGCTCTCTCCTCAGAGAGGGGAGTTCGCACCCACTGCTGTTCCAGAAGCCCTTACAGAAGAGTGAACAATCTCCCCTTGTTTGTCCCAGGCTTCACCCTGCCTTTACCATGTCTGTGTCAGAGCCATCTGCCCACCCGGTGGCACTGTGCTCCTGTATTTTATCTCAGGCCTGCCATCTGAGTTTCAAAACTCCAAATCATAGGGACCTTGCATGTCACACTGATCCTCTGGGGGAGGGTTTCGCAGTGGTATGGATGGTGCCAGTTTGTCCCAGAAGGGCAGTCGCACTGAGCACGGGCTTGGAGTTCATGGCAAAGAGTAGCAAAAAGCTGGTGTCTTGGTTAGCGGCCCACAGCAGACATCTCTGCTCCTATGCTAATGAACGGGACGGGTCAATGGCACCCGCTGGCTCTTTTGTCCCTGGAGAGGCAGTGCCACCTCTCCCAAGCGCACTGCAAGAAGGGGGACCGTCTCTCCCAGTGGGACCCAGTGGATCTTCTGACCACACTGTCTGCTCTCGGGCCTCTGCCCTTCTTCTCCACAGGAGCACCTCTGTACCCACCAGGCTTCCCCCAATGATCGCATGGACTTCTAGAACTTTAGTCTCTGAGCTCAGCCACTTATAAAAACTTGCAGTAATCAACCGCTCTCGTTTTCCACGTCAGTGGTTTTAGAGAAGTGTTTTTCTTGTGTAATGCCCTGTGCTCTATTCTCTCTCTCTCTCTCTCTCTCTCTCTCCCTCCCCCTCCCCTCTCTCCCTGATCCGGACTCCTTCCCTTCCCTAGCACTCACTATTCTTTTTTTTTTTTTAAAGATTTTATTTATTTATTTGAGAGAGAGAATGAGATAGAGCATGAGAGGGGGGAGGGTCAGAGGGAGAAGCAGACTCCCTGCTGGGCAGGGAACCCGATGTGGGACTCGATCCCAGGACTCCAGGATCATGACCTGAGCTGAAGGCAGTCGCTTAACCAACTGAGCCACCCAGGTGCCCGCACTTGCTATTCTTTTCTCCCCCAAATCACAGCTCATCTCCTACCTTCCATGACGTGGCCTCTTTTCTCCCTCTAGTTGTACAGTTTGTTCTCCTAGTCCTCAGATTGATTTCCTGGTGTTCTGAATGATTTGATATTTATCTAGCTGTGTTTTAGGTATGAGGCAAGCATAGGGTCCTCCTACTACTCCGCCCTCTTAACTCCCTAATCATTCAGTTTAAATTGCAAACTCTACATGCATTCCCAATTTCCCTTGTAATACTTTTTAAAAAACCGTAGTACTAAAAAAAACAAAAAACAAACCCAACCAAACAAAAAAACTGTAGTACTTACTATATTCTAACATACTCATATCATTTGATTATTTATTTTGTTATTTGCCTCCTGCCACAAGAATATAAATTTAACAAGGGCAAGATGTTTGTTTATTTTGTTCATTGATCTACACCCAGTACCTAAAACGGTGCCTGGAACATTGTGAGGACTCCTGGGGAGGTACCTAAAACGGTGCCTGGAACATTGTGAGGACAGTGCACAGATAGCAGACTGAAACACACCCCCAGTCTTTCTGAGAAAGAGACCTGTTTGTTCAGGAGCTTTGGCCTGGGGGGCAGGCTTCTGGTTTGGCGCACATAAGGGGCCTGCAAACTACAAAACTGCTATTAGGGAACAGAGGCCAGTTGATGCAGTCTTTGTGCTCTCCCTCTGCCTTGCTCCAGCTTGTCAGTATCGTACAGAGAGGAGCTTACACCATTCTCTGCTGCCCTGATTTTTACAGTTGCTGCCAGGAGACACCTCTATATCGCTTAGGTTTGGTGGTAGCAGTTCATAGATCCCACGGGACTATCACCAACAGAGAATTCTTAAACAGTAGTACTACTCCCAGTGGCTGCCCCAAGAACTACCACAGCAAGAGGCAAAAGACCCAGGAACCCAATCCTGTGAAAAAGGCTTATTAGTTCATCGTCAAAGTTGCAACCTAAGGGGCAGGCTTCTGTTAACACACACATCTAAGGGCTAAAACCTTCCCTGACACCTCAGAGAGTGGGCATTATCTTTATGCTCTCCTTCTGCTACACTCTAGAGTGCCATCATCCCTCAGAGGGGAGTTCTTATATGTGTCTGGTATCCTAGTTTTTATATCTGGTGCCTGGTTTCAGTGGCTGTCACCCAGGGAATATCCTTTGATCACTCTTGGCTCTGATAGCCAGGGGCACTGGCACTCCTGTGTCTCATGGGACTGTAACAGTCAGAGTTCTTGGTAGGTACCAATCCCAGCACACTGCACAGACCAGACTGAAACACACCCCTAGTCTTTTTGTGAAAGACACCTACTTGCTAGTCCTGGAGCTTCAGCCTAAAGGGCAAACTTTAGGTTTGGCATACCTTTAGAGGCTATACAGGTGCTCTCAGTGAATGTAGGCTAGGGAATGCCATGTTTGCACTCTAGCTCACCCATACCTCCCAGAAAGGAGCTCATACATTTGTCTGGAGCCCCAATTTTGTGACTACTTCCCAGGAGACACCTCCAGATCACCTGGCTCTGGGGGCCAGTCTGGTCAATTACTGGGACCTATTAAAAATAAAATATGATATATGTATAATTACAAAGTTTTGAGAGACAACTAAGAGCAAGAGCGGTGTTGAACAATAAGTTTTATCTTCACAAGGCCAACCCTTCAAGACAGAGAAGCAGTTGTTCCATCTGATTCATAGAAACCAATGTAGGCAATCAAGCAAAATGAAGAAACAGAGGAATATGTTCCAAATGAAAGCAGAAAATGAAATCCCTTGATGAAATGGAGGTAAGTAATTTACCTGATAAAGAGTTCAAAGTAATGGTCATAAAGATGCTTACTGAACTTGGAAGAAGAATGGATGAACACAGGACTTCAGCAAAGAGAATTTTAAAAGATGAAGATAGTTTAAAGGATTTATAGGACAACCTGAAGCAGACTAATGTTCACTTTATAGGGGTCCCAGAAAGAGAAGAGAGAGAGGCAGAAAATTTATTTGAAGAAATAATGACTGAAAACTTCCCTAATCTGGGGAAAGAAATAGAATTCCAGATCCAGGCAGAGGATTCCAAATAAGGATTCCAGAGGATTCCAAATAAGATGAAACCAAAGAGACCTATACCAAGACACATTATAATTAAAATGTTAAAAGTTAAGGGAAAGGAGAGACTCTTTTTTTTTTTTTTTAAATATTTTATTTATTTATTTGAGAGAGAGAATGAGATAGAGCATGAGAGGGGGGAGGGTCAGAGGGAGAAGCAGACTCCCTGCTGAGCAGGGAGCCCGATGCGGGACTCGATCCAGGGACTCCAGGATCATGACCTGAGCCGAAGGCAGTCGCTTAACCAACTGAGCCACCCAGGCGCCCCAAAAGGAGAGACTCTTAAAAACAACAAGAGGAAAACAAGTTGTTACCATGCGAGGGAACCCAAATAGGCTATGAGCATATTTTTCAACAGAAACCTTGCAAGCCAGAAGGGAGTGACACAATATATTCAAAGTGCTGGAAGAAAAAAATTTCCAACCAAGAATACACTACCCAGCAAAATTAACCATCAGAATTGAAGGAGAGGTAAATAGTTTTCCAGAGAAGCAAAAGCTAAAGGAGTTCATCATCACCAAACTGACCTTAAAGAAATACTAAAGGGACTTGTTAAGTTGAGAAGAAATATAAACAGTAACAAGAAAACATATGAAAAACTATATCTCTGGTAAAGGTAAATATTTACTGAAGGGAATAGATTAATCTCTTAAAGCTTAGTATGAGGGTTAAAAGACAAATATAGGGGCGTCTTTAAGCGTCTGCCTTCGGCTCAGGTCATGATCCCAGGATCGAGCCCCACATCAGGCTCCCTGCTCAGTGGGGAGTCTGCTTCTCCCTCTGCCCCTCAACCCACTTGTGCTCTCTCTCTCTCGCCTTCTCTCTGTCTCTCAAATAAAATCTTTTAAAAAATATATATATATACAAAATAATACAAAAAATACAAAATACAAAAAATAAATGTCACCACAATAATTAGTTAAGGGATACACATGATATGAAAAGATGTTTAATGTGACATCAGAAACAAAACATTAGAGGGAGAATAATAATGTAGACTTTAAAATGCATTCAAACTTGAGTTGTCATCAACTTAAAATAGACTTACAAATTTTTATATGTAGGCCTCATGATTACCACAAAGCAAAAACCAGTAGTGGATGAACAAAAGGTAACGAGAAAGGCATCTTAAGCATACCACTAAGGAAAGTCGTCAAACCAAGATGGAAGAGAGCAAGAGAAGAAGAAAGGAACAGAGGAAGTACAAAACATCTAGAAAGCAAGTAACAAAATGGTAATAGTAAGTCTTTAGCCATCAATAATTCTTTGAATGTAAATGGAGTAAATTCTCCAGTCAGAAGATGTAGAGTGGCTAAATGGATAAAACAAAATAAGACCCATCTATATGTTGCCCCCAGGAGACTCACTTCAAACATAAAGACACACACAGACTGAAAATTAAGAGTTGGAAAAAGATATTCCATGCAAATGGAAACCAGAAGAGAGCTGGAGTAGCTATACTTGTATCAGACAAAATGGACTTTAAAACAAAGACTGATAAGAGACAAAGAAGGGCATTACATAATGATAAAGGGGTCAACTTAAAAACAGGATATAACATTAATAAGTATTTATGCACCCAAATAGGAGCACCTAAATACATAAAGCAAATATTAACACACCTAAAGGGAGAATTAGGCAGCAACCCAATGACAGCAGGGGACTTGAACACCACCCTTCTTACATCAATAGATCAGACAGCAAAAACTAAGGAAATATTGACCTTAAATGACACATTTGAGCAGATGGACCTAACAGGTATATATAGAACATACCATCCAAAAGCAACAGAATACACATTCTTCTCAAGTGCACATGAAACATACTCTAGGTTAGATCAAGTCTTCACAAACTTAACATTGAAATCATATCAATCATCTTTTCCAAACTCAATGGTATGAAACTAGAAATCAATTACAAAAAGAAAACTGAAAAATTAATATGTGGATATTAAACAACATGCTACTGAATAGTCAGTGGGTCAGTAAAGAATTCAAAAGTGAAATCCAAAAAAATATCTGAGACAAATGAAAATGAAAATACCAAACCAGTATACCAAAAATTATGGGATACAGCAAAAAGAGTTCTGGGGGAGAAGTTCATAGCAATAAATGCATACCTCAGAAACAAGAAAAATCTCAACCTAACTTACACCTCAGGAAACTAGAAAAAGAAGAACAAATGAAGCCCAAAGTTAGTAGAAGGAAGGAAATAAAAGTCTGAGGAGAAATAAATGAAATAGAGACAAAAAGACAATAGAAAAGATCAACGAAACCAAGAGCTGGTTCTTAGAAAATATAAACAAAATTGCCAAACCTTTAGCTAAACTCACCAAGAAAAAAAAAGAGGATTTAAGTAAAATCAAGAATGACAGAAGAATCATTACAACTGATACTACAGAAATATACAGGATCACTAGAGACTTTGAACAATTACACGCTAACACATTGGACCACTTAGAAAAAAATGGATAAATTCTTAGAAACATAAAACCTTTCTAAACTGAATCAGGAAGAGAAAAAATATCTGAACAGATCGATTACTAGTAAGGAGATTGAAGCAATAATTTAAAACCTCCCAACAGGGGTGCCTGGGTGGCTCAGTCATTAAGCGTCTGCCTTCAGCTCAGGTCATGATCCCAGGGTCCTGGGATTGAGCCCCACATTGGGCTCCCTGCTTAGTGGGAAGCCTGCTTCTCCCTCTCCCCCTCCTTGTGTTCCCCCTCTTGCTGTGTCTCTCTCTCTGTCCAATAAATAAAAAATAAAATCTCTAAAACCTCCCAACAAACAAAATTCCAGGACCAAATAACTTCACTGATGATTTCTACCAAAGAAGAATTAACACCAATCATTCTCAAACTCTTCAAAAAATAAAAGAGAAGGGAACATTCTAAACTCCTTGTATGAGACCAGCATCACCATGATAATCAAAACCAGACAAGAAAAGACAATTACTGAGAAGAAAAGAAAATTACAGACCAGTAGCCCTAATGAACATAGATGCAAAATTGCTCAAGAAAATATTAGCAAGCCAAATTCAACAATACATTAAAAGGATTGTACCCTGTGATCAAGTGGAATTTATTCCAAGGATGCAAGGATGATTGAACATTTACAAATCAGTCAGTGTGATACACCACATTAACAAAATGAAGCGAGAAAATCATATCATTTAAATAGAAGCAGAAAAAGCATGTGACAAAATTCAATATCCATTTATAATAAAAACTTGGAATAAAGTGGGTATAGAGGGAATGTCCCTCAACATAATGAAGGCCATTTATGACAAGCCCACAACTAATATTAAAACCCAGTGGGGTTAAGTGAAAGCTTTTTCTCTAAGATTAGGAACAAGACAAAGATGCCCGCTCTTTCTTTTTTTTTTTTAAGATTTATTCATTTATTTGAGAGAGTATGTGTGAGTGGGGGAGGGGCAGAAAGAGAGGGAAAAAGCAGACTCCCCACTGAGTGCAGAGCCCAATGAAAGGCTTGATTCCAGGACCCTGAGATCATGACCTAAGCTGAAACCAAGAGTCAGACTCTTAACCAACTGAGCCACCCAGGAGCCCCAACGATGCCCGCTATTGCCACTTTTATTCAACATAGTGTTGAAGTCCTAGTCACAGCAATTGGGCAAGAAAAAGATAAAAGTCATCCAAATTGGAGATAAAGAAGGAAAATTATCACTCTGCAGATGACATGGCATTTTATATATAGAAAACCTTAAAGATTCCACCAAAAAACCATTAGAACTAGTAAATTCAGTAAAATTGCAGGATACAGAGTCAATATACAGAGGGTTGCCTGGGTGCCTCGGTTGGTTAAGTGTCCAGCTCTTGATTTTGGCTCAGGTCATGATCTCAGGGTCCTGGGATTGAGCCCCAAGTTGGCCTCTGTGCTCAGAGGGGAGTCTGCTCAAGGATTTCTCTCCCTCTCCCTGTGCCCCTCCCTGTTTTGGGCTGTCTCTCTCTCTCTTAAAAAAAAAAAAGTCAAAGTCAATATACAGAGAAATATGTTGCTTTTTTAAAAAATTTTTTATTCTTATGTTAATCACCATACATTACATATGTTGCATTTCTATACACCAATAACAAACTATCAGAAAAATTAAGGGGGCACCTGGGTGGCTCAGTTGGTTAAGCATCCAACTCTTGATTTTGGCTCTGGTCATGATCTCAGCGTTGTGAGATCAAGCCCCACATTGGGCTCTGAACTCAGTGGGGAGTCTGCTTGTGATTCTCTCTCTCTCCTCTCCCTCCGCCCCTCCCCCCCACTTGCATGCATGCTTTCTCTCTCTGAAATAAATAAATCTTAAAAAAAGAGAGAAGGGGCGCCTGGGTGGCTCAGTCGTTAAGTGTCTGCCTTCGGCTCAGGTCATGATCCCAGGGTTCTGGGATCAAGCCCCGCATTGGGCTCCCTGCTCCGCGGGAAACCTGCTTCTCCCTCTGCCACTCCCCCTGCTTGTGTTCCCTCTCTTGCTGTCTCTCTCTCTGTGTCAAATAAATAAAATCTTTAAAAAAGAGAGAGCGAGAAGAAAATAACCCCATTTTCAGTTGCATTAAAATGAGCAAAGTAGGGGCGCCTGGGTGGCTCAGTCGTTAAGCGTCTGCCTTCGGCTCAGGTCATGATCCCAGGGTCCTGGGATCAAGCCCCGCATCGGGCTCCCTGCTCCGCGGGAAGCCTGCTTCTCCCTCTCCCACTCACCCTGCTTGTGTTCCCTCTCTCGCTGTGTCTCTCTCTGTCAAATAAATAAAATCTTAAAAAAAAAAAAAAATGAGCAAAGTACTCGAATTATAACCAAGGAGGAGAAAGACTTATGTACTGAGAAGTATGACATTGATTGAAAGAAATATAAGGAGACACAAATAAATGGAATGATATTCCATGCTCATGGATTGGAAGAATTCAAATTGTTAAAATATTCATACTGCCCATAGCAATCTATAGATTTAATGCAACCTTTGTCAAAATTCCAGTGGCGTTTTTTCACAGAAATAGAACAAGCAATTTTAAAATTTGTGTAGAACCACAAAAGACCCTGCATAACCTAAGCAATCTTGAGAATGAAGAACAAAGCATCAGGCTCCCTGATTTCAGACTATATTATAAAACTATAGTAATCAAACTACTACAGTATTGACATAAAACAGACACACAGGGGCACCTAGGTGGCTCAGTCAGTTGAGCATCCAACTCTTGATCTCAGCTCAGGTCTTGATCTCGGGGTCATGAGTTCAAGTCCCACATTGGGCTCCACGCTGGGCATGGAGCCTACTTAAAAACAACTGGGGCACCCGACTGGCTCCATCATTTAAGTGACCACCTTTGGCTCAGGTCATGATCCTGGGGTCCTGGAATTGAGCCCCGCTTTTGGCACCCTGCTCAGCAGGGAGTCTGCTTCTCCCTCTTCCTCAGCCTTCCCCCCTGCTCTTTTTCTCACTTGCTGTCTCTCTCTCTCTCTCTCAAAAGAATAGATAAATCTTTATGAAAAAAATTAAAAACAACAAAAAACCAGATACACAGATCAGTGGAACACAATAGAGATCAGAAATAAACCCATAAATATATGGTAAATTAATTTAGAAAAAGGCATCAAGGGGGCACCTGGGTGGCTCAGTCGTTGAGCGTCTGCCTTCAGCTCCAGTCATGATCCCGGGGTCCTGGGATCGAACTCTGCACTTCTCCCTCTCCCTCTGCCTGATGCTCCCCCTACTTGTGCTCACTCTCTCTCTGTCAAATAAATAAAATCTTTAAAAAAAAAAAGGCACCAAGAATATACAATGGGGAAAGGACAATCTCTTTAATAAATGGTGTTGGGAAAACTGGACCACTTTCGTAGGCCATATACAAAAATTCACTCAAAATGGATTAAGGACTAGAATGTAAGACATGAAACCATAAAAACTCTGGAAGAAAATATAGAGAGTAATAAGTTCCTTGACATCGATCTTGGCCGTAATTTTTGGATTTGACACCAAAAGCAAAGGCAACAAAAGCAAAAATAAACAATTGGGACTACATCAAACTAAAAAGTTTTTGCACAGCAAAGGAAACCAGTAACAAAATGAAAAGGTAACCTACTGAATGGAAGAAAATATTTGCAAATCATATATCTGACAAGGGGTTAGTATCTAAAATATATGAAGAACTCAGACAATAGCAAAAAAAATTAATCCAATTTAAAAAATGAACAGATGCTCTGAATAGGCATTTTTCCAAAGAAGACATACAGAAGGCCAGTGGGTACATTAAAAGATCTCCAAAGTCACTAATCAGGGAAATGCAAGTGAAAACCACAGTGGGCTATCACATCTGTTAGAAGAACGGCTATTATCAAAAAGAACAAAGGGGTAGGACTGTGAGGGGAAAAATACCAAGTGTTGGCAAGGATGTGGAAAAGGGGATCTTTGTGCACTGTTTGTGGTAGTATATATTGGAGCAGCCACTATGGAAAAAATAGATCTGCCATATGATCCAGCAATTTCACTTTTGGGTATTTATTTATATGAAGAAAACAAAACACTAACTTGAAAAGGTATGTATCACCCCCATGTCATTACAGTATTATTTACAGTAGCCAGGATATGGAAACAACCTTAAGTGTCCATCAGTGGATGAATGGATAAAGAAAATGTGTGTGTGTATGCACACACATATATACACATATATAAATAAAATGGAATATTATCAGCCATAAAAAAGAATAAAACATACCACATCCATTTGTGAGAACATGGATGGACCTTGAGAGCAGCATGCTAAAATGAAATAAGTCAAAGACAAAAACATCATATGATCTCATTTATATGTGGAATCTAAAAAACAAAAACTAAAAAAACCAAGACAGAGAACAGATTGGTGGTTACCATAGTTGGAGGTTGGGAGGGGTGGATGAAATGGGTGAAGGGAGTAGAAAGGTACAAATTTTCAGTTATAAAATAAATGTCATGGCGATATAAGGTACAACATGGTGATTGTAAGTAATAATACCATATTGCATATTTGAAAGTTGTTAAGAGAGTATGTCTTAAAAATTATTGCACAGACAAAAATTTGTAAATATGGTGACATGTTAACTAGACTTATGGTGATCATTTTGCAATATATACAATATCAAACATGTTATGCACCTGAATCTAATAGGTTTTGTATGTTAATTATACCCCTACTAAAAGAAAGTTTAAAACAGGAATGGAGCAAAAGCATATTGAGCATAAACAAGGCCAGACTTGCCTTGAACTTCAGGCAGTGTTTGTTACGTGCTTTTGGTGGACTTCATCTTTTGTGTGATATATAGACAAGTCTGGTAGGCTTTAGTACCAAAGACAGGAAAATCCCACTCCCATAGGCTCACATGCCTAAGACTTAAAAGAAGGTCAGTGTGAACATAAAGCCTGAAAACATGTGCAAACCCTCTTTTTTCTTTCTGATCAAACCTTTTTTTTTTTTTAATGATGCTATTGCTGGGAGTCTATTTAGTGTATTAAATTGTATCTTAAACAGCTTAATTAGTACAGTGGGAAGAAGTTAGAGGTTTTGAAGGCTGAAGATTAGAGGTGGGTTTTATAAAAATGGGTGCACTTTAAAATGTTTAGTTGAGTAATATATGTACATATGCACACATTCAGAGGAAAATACACATATATATAGCTTGGTGAATTTTCACAACTGAATATATCCGTATAATCAACACCCAGAACCAAACCAGAACCTAAGCAGCATCCCAGATACTCTCATTGTTCCTCTTCCAGTGATTTCCTACTCAGAGTAACCAGTATTCTGACTCTAATGCTATAGATGTGCTTTGTTTGATTTTGTTCCCTATCTAAATTAAATCATACAGTATATACATGTTCGTGTCTCTTCTTTTGCTTGAAAATGTTTTAAGATTTATTCACATTTTCTTCTATATGGTTAGAGTTTATTCATTTTCAGTACTATACAAAATTCTATTGTATGAATATAACAATGTACCCATTCTACTGTTGTTAGGCATTTGGATGGTTTCTAGTTTGGGGCTATTCTATATTGTGCATTATCTAATATATTATATTAATGTATTTTGATATATATGCATAAATTTCCTAGGACATTTCACAGTTTTTTATCCATAGTCAGCGAACTACTAAGTGTTCTTCAGCGTTGCAGTCTATTTGCTCTGTGTACCTTACTCAAATGGAACTGTAGTCGTAGGTATTACCAAATCCTTCCCTTAGTGTTCTCACTAGACTTTTTCTAAAACTCACTTGGATTTTCAACATATATTTTGGTTAAGTATGAATATTAATGTGTTTTATCAGATTGTGGGTGCTTTTTAGTCTTTGTTTTACTTGCTTGTGTATCCCGGCAGCTGGCACAGTTACCTGAAAAATAGTAAGCTGCTTGAGTGAATGGTGATGGCCATCATCATTGCCAGAGATTAACACAGCAAGTTCCCTAGGTTATGTGAACCATCTAGTTCAGGTAAAATCCTTGCTTTAGTTTGACATCTCAGAGTCAAAGGGTTAGGAATGGGAGGTGATCACTCTCTGAGAAGCCTACAGCAGAGCTCGGAACTGAACATGCTGTGTGGTTAGGGGGAATTGCTGTGGCTTTACAAGCCTCTTGGAGATTGCATGTGTTAACAGCAGTGATTCCAAAGGATAGTGTGGGGGCCAGATATAAATAGCAGAACACAAATGGGGTGAGGTGCCACTGCCAAGCTACTGCTGGGGGTGTTTATAAAAAGAAAAGCATTCCCTCTCAGCTCTCACTGTCAACAACCTCCCATCCTGAAGACACGCTTACCACAACTGAGAGAGTGGGGAAACAGTTTGAGACCTAGCATCAGTTAAACCTCCTCCACAGGCAGAAAAGCCAGGTAAACATTTTGACTTATTTACACTCAGCTACAGAAGTAAAGAATTTTCAGAAAATCCTGATTCAGAGCTTGCTTGGCACATACTGCCTCGTGACAGTTATCTGTCGAGTACTATATTTCAAATCTTTTTTAGAAAGTGAAGTTTAACACAAAAGTGGCATTTTGGTTGTGTATTTTAGAGTCTCTAGTGAAAGAAACTGCTCCTGAGTAAAGATGGGAATGTGGGGCCAAAGAGAGAACTCTCCTTTCCCCTATGCTGTTTATTCCCATTTGCAGATGCCAGAATATGTTGATTGGTAGGATAAAGTAGAGATCTCTGTTCAGTTCCAGTAAAGTCAGCTTTGTTACAGGTATGTGGAAAGAACCAACCTTTAATTGAATCAGTTAATGGCTGTGGGGACAGCTTCAGCTCTTGAGGACCTCTCACCCTCCTGTTTACCCCTTTCAGTCTCCTAAATATTGGGACAAATATTGGGCATTTGGCCAAAGAGTTGTATAATCTTATTAGAATTCCTGCCTACCTAATTTTTTTCTTATTTTCATTCCTGCCATCAGAAATTTATGCAAGACACTTGTTTTATCCTTGGGCTTCTCTTGAATCTAAATATTTGGGGGAAGGAGACCCCCTTGGGTAACCCTTCAGTTAGTAACACTACTGGTCTCATCATTCCCTCCATCCTACACAGATGGGTGTGACTTAGTTTGCAAAGAGGTTAAAAGAATGGATGATATGCATGGACCATAACTACTGGGGAAGTTTTGGAAACTGGGAGCTAGGAGACCACCAGTCTGAAGTGATTGTTTTTTATAGTTTGTGTTATTTCCTGTGTAGGCTAAGGAGAAATTCAGAGATAGGAAGAAAATATGACTACCAATGACTGTCTATGATGGGAGAGACAGCATGGCTGGAGGAGAATGGAAATGGACAGATTTAATCTTGAACAAATTTCTGAAGTTCTCTGAGCTTTTGTTTCCCTATCTGTAGAATGAGGATGTTAGCCACCAGACAGAATCTAATGGCCCTTCCAGCCATTGGAAATTTACTGATGATCACTTCCTGACCATCATGATATCTACTCTCACCCTGAATGAAATACATACACTGTGTCATCCTGCTCTACTTCCCTAAAGTTATTCTTTTTTAAGTCTGCTAAATTGGAATTTCTTCATTTTAATTTAGAAGAGAAAAATGAAGACCGGACATTTTGATATGGTCACCATGCTGCTGGCAGCTATGATTCTAATGGACATTTTCCAGGTAATGTTGGGAATGGGAAGTATGTGGTCATTGGAATGGGAACTCTTGATATAATGTTGCCTGAGGCATCTGTGTGGGTTGATGTTGGAAATGAGAGTGGATAGAATAAATAGAATAGGTAAATTAGATTTTTACAAGTAGATTTTATCTTTTCATTTTACACATTAGATACAGGCCAACTGTAGAAAGTTGAAAAAATTAAAATTAAGCAAACAGAGGAAAGTAAAGATCATTCACAATCCCTCCACTCAGAGGGAAAAGACTCTTAATCTGTTGGTGTATAGTCTTCTTGGCTTTTTTCTGTGTGTGTGTTTATAATTTAGAAAAATGGGTTCACACTGTACAAAGTATTATTTTACTTTGCTTTTTAAGTTACTACTGTATGTAAATGTCTATGTCATTAAGTATTCTTAAAATATGTATTTTGTCCAAGTAAGATGACACTGCAGTGTTTGGTTGTGTGTGTTTTGTTGAACTATATAATGACCATTTTCTCACATCTGGTGTTCTTTTTTTCTGATAAAACTTGTATGATTTTATTTTTTGCAATTGAATCTTTAAACATTCTGTAACATATTTTTATGTAAAATATGAGCGAGGCATCTCATTTGATTTCTTTCTTGACGGTGTTAACTGTCACATCACTACTGAATATTTTTCCACTGTTTTGAAGTGCCTTCTTTAAAATATGTTAAGTTCTGGGGCACCTGGGTAGCTCAGCCGTTAGGCGTCTGCCTTCGGCTCAGGTCATGATCCCAGGGTCCTGGGATCGAACCCGCATCAGGTTCCTTGCTCCGTGGGAAGCTTACTTCTCCCTCTCCCACTCCCCCTGCATGTGTTCCCTCTCTCGCTGTGTCTCTGTCTGTCAAATAAATAAATAAAATCTTAAAAAAATAAAATAAAATATGTTGTTCTTAAAATTTTATTTTTGCATTTAATATACTGATCCCTTGTCAATGGAATCATTGTGTGTATTCTGTCGCCTGTACTGCCGTATGATTTTTTAAATTGAGGTATAATTCACATATCATAAAAAAATCACCATTTTAAAGTACATAATTCAGTGGTTTTCATAAATTCACTGTGTTGTACAACCATCACCACTATCTCATTACAGAACATTCCCATCACCCCCAAAAGAAGTCCTGTAGCTATCAGCAATCAGTCCCAATTCCCTCTTCCCTGCATCCCTTAACAACCATTACTACTTTCTGTTTCTGTGGATTTGCATATTCTGGTTGTTTCACCGGAATGTAATCATACAGTATCTGGCCCTTTATGTGGCTTCTTTCACTTAGTGTATTGTTTTCAAGGTTCATCTATGTTGTAGCATATACTAGTACTTCATTACTTTTTAGAGCTGAATAATATTCCATTGTATGGTTATGCCACATTTTGTTTATCCATTTATTAATTTTTTTAAGATTTTATTTATTAGAGCATGAGCGGGAGTGGGGGGGAGGAGTGGGGGGGGAAGCAGACTCCCCGCGAGCAGGGAGCCTGAGATCAGGACCTGAGCCGAAGACAGATGCTTAACCGACTGAGCCAGCCAGGCACCCCTACCCATTTATTAATTGATGGACATTTGGGTTCTGTTCTCACTTTTTAAAGGCTCTTAGGAATGAATAATTCTGCTTTGAACTTTCATGTATAGATTTTTATGTGAACATGTTTTCAGTTCTTTTGGGTATGTAACTATGAGTAGAATTGCTGGGTCATATGGTAACTTTATGTTTTCCACAGTGGCTGTACCATTTTATATTCCCACCAGCAATGTATGAGGGTTCAATTTCTCTACATCTTTGCCAACACTTATTTTCCTTATGATTATAGCCATTCTAATGGATGTGAAGTGGTATCTCACTGTGGTTTTGATATGCATTTTTAACATTCTTTTGTAACATAATTTTCATGTGTGTTCTGTGACTGTTCTATAATTTGTTTAACCAGTTTCTTTTCATTAACATTTAGGTCATTTCCACATTTTTGGTAATATTTTTGTAATAAATTTTTGCTAATTAAATTTCATTAGTAAGGGCTTTTGTTTCAGTGATAAAACAGAGGAAGAAAATATTATCAGTGTGTTCACCTAGCCTTTTGGACATGTCCCTTAATATCCATTCAGTTGTCCCTGAATGGTGGTGGCATTTGTGAACTTTTTCACTGCTCAAGGCACTCACTGTACAGAACACACAATCAACTGTGGCTTTGGGCCAGAAAGACTTAATGTCTAAAATTAGACCTGTGGAGACTGGTTAGAGGCATAGGAAAAGAAAGGAACATGCTGGATAGGATATGATATGACTCTGTTATGATGTGACTCAGATACGATGTGAGGAATGTGGGAGGTGGTTTCAGGGTGTGATGTCTTAAGTCTTGAAAATGAGTCAGGTATTAGTGCCCAGGATACACCGTGGTACGTTCTGTGCTGCAAAGGAAAATGCATTTCTTGGCTAAGAGATGGCAGTGATTTAATCTCCTGAAGCTCAGATTCCCACTTCAGGAAACTGACCTACAGACCCAGGAGCTCAGTGGTCTCAATGACTTCCCCAGCAGAATGTTCTGTGGCTGATAATAAAGACCGTTTCTGATGCTGGCCTAGTTTCTTCATTTATAAAATGATGTTACGGATTGTCTGCTCAACCTTTCATAATAGTTGTTAGGAGGAGAAAATTAAAGTCTTCTGAAAGTGCTACATAAATGTCTGTGGTCTTTATCATTGGAAACAGGGCATTTTGTTTAAGAGGACAGATGCTGGGGCCAGATTGCCTGGCTTCAAATCTCAATTTCAGACAAGTTACTCTGTCTTAGTTTGCTCATCCTTAAAAAAGGGGCTAATAGTATCTACCACACAGGGTTGCCATGAAGATTAAATGATTTCATTAATATGTAGGAACACTTAGTGCTTGGCATACAGAAGACATGCTGGAGAAGTTTGTTAGGTCTTAGTGATAGAGTGACCACAGAGGGTGACTGAGAAGAAGATACCTAGGAAAACTCTAAAATGAATAGATGGGTCTTTGTAAGGACCAGGTTGTTGATGGGTGCTGTAGGCACTAAGATGGTAAGTTTGCTCTTAGACTATTAACAGTTGAAGGGTCTTTGTGCAATTCAAGTGGAGTTACTAAGTAGGCAGTTGATAATACGGGTCTGGCACTTACAGGGACAGGTCAGAGATATTTGATGATAATTGACACTATGAGCATGTATATAATTGCCTAAGTTGAGAGTTAAAAAATAAATAGCTTTGAGAAACTCCCAACATTTAATGGCCAATAGAATATGTTGGATCTTCAAAAGAATCTAAGAGGTGTTCCCTTAGTGAGAGCTGTTTGGGTGGAGGAATGGGAGTGGGATGCTGAGTAAAGAGGATTGAGATATGAGTGGAAATGAAATGGCGATATCAAGGGTAGACGTTTCTTTCAAGAAGTTTGTCTGTGAGGGGGAGAAGAGAGAGAGTAGGAAGCAGATAGCCTGGGATATTTATTTTGCTTTTTTAGGTTGATTCTCTCTCTCTCTCTTTCCCCCTTCTCCCTCCCCTCACTCCTGCCACACCCACTTTCACTCACACACTCACTCACATGCTTTTTAAGAATCATTCATGAGGTAAAAAAAAAAAAAAATCATTCACTCGGAGGCTGCAACTTTAACAGCTCCTAAGGGTCCTTATAAAGTTTTCAGCTGAGGTCTCCTGCTTAGGTTGTGGCTTATGCAACCGATGTACTATTACAAGTATAGAATAGTGGAAAGAGAAAATGATGAGGGAATTATCCTTTTATTTGTAGAAACCCTTAAGTGGTGTCCCTGGGCAGATTTGCTTGTCCTTTGTTTTGATCCATAGACCAGAGTACAGGATTTCTTTTTCTTTAGTGCCCGCAGTTCTTGGTCACACCGCTTCAAAGAATGAAGAGGCAGACCGGATGAAGAGTGGTGGGCAGCAAAGCAAAGTTTATTGAGCGATAGCAAAGTGATAGTACAAAGTTCCTGAAGAGGGAGGGGACCCGAGAGGGTGGTCCCCAGAGTTTCTAAGTCTAGGGGTTTTTATGGGCTTGTTGGCAGGCTGTTTTAATCTGATTAACCCTCCCTGCACGGGTCACCCAATCACATTTTTGTCATCTATCTATCACGTGGGAAAGGGTGGAGGGCTCCTTCCGGGGGTGGTGTAAAATCCTTTTAAGGTGGGGGGGGGGGGGTTCCTTGCCTGCCTTTTCTTCCAGCTGTCCTTCATTAATTTAGTTCACCTGAATATTTTGCTAGTTGTTCTGCTAGAAGCTTGGAATTCAAAAGGTAAATGTGACACATTTCCTGCCCTTGAGAAGCTTACAGTATAATACATGTATTCCTATAATTAAATAATGAAAATAACCACAGTGTGTTGAAGGCTTAATAGGTGGGTGGGCAGTGTGGGTAAGGGCTTTGCATATATTCATTTTATCATTAGTTCTTTACCACAGTCCTGCAGTTAAGATATTATTTCCCTTATCCTCATTTTTAGATGAGAAAATTGAAGCTCAGAAATGTGAAATAACTTTCCCATATCTAATTAGTATCTAGTTATGGAATTTGAACCCAGATTTGTCTGGCTCCAAGCTAGTGCTAATCATATGATACAACCCCACTTATTATGTTGTATGTATTATTTAAAGATACATTAGGCCTTTTTCGGTTGTATGTGACAGAAACACAATTCAAACTAGCTCAAGCAAATAGGGAATTTATTGATTCTTATGACTGAAATAGAATACAGTTTTCAGGTACAGCTAGACCCAGGGCCTTAACTAATGTCATCGGGGCCTCTTCTCTCTCCCTTTCAGCTCTGCAGGCCTTTCTTTGTTGGCTTTATTTACAGTCAGGATTCTCCATGGAACTAAAAGGATAAGCACTGGCTGCACCAAGCTAATATGACGCGTGGAGCTTATGGTTGTAGACAGAAAAAGCTTTTTTTCTACCCCCTAGGAGCACTCTGGTTTTTAAACCTGCATCACTGGGGCACCTGGGTGGCTCAGTCAGTTAAGCATCTGATTCTTTTTTATTATTATTAATATATAATACATTATTTGTTTCAGGGGTACAGGTCTGTGATTCATCAGTCTTACACAATACACAGTGCTCCCCACAACACATACCCTCCCCAGTGTCCATCGCCCAGCCACCCCATCCTTCCAATCCCCTTCCCTCTAGCAACCCTCAGTTTGTTTCCTGAGATGATGAGTCTCTTATGGTTTATCTCCCTCTCTGGTTTTGTCTTGTTTCATTTTTTTTCCTATCTTCCCCTATGATCCTCTGCCTTGTTTCTCAAATTCCACATATCAGTGAGATCATATGATAATTGCCTTTCTCTGACTGACTTACTTCGCTTAACATAATACCCTCTAGTTCCATCCACGGCATTGCAAATGGCAAGGTTTCATTTTTTGATGGCTGCATAATATTCCATTGTATATATATACCACATCTTTACCATTCATCTGTTGATGGACATCTGGGCTCTTTCCATAGTTTGGACATTGCTGCTATAAATTTTGGGGTACAGGTGCCCCTTTAGATTACTACATTTGTATCTTTGGGGTAAATACCCAGTAGTAAGCATCTGATTCTTGATTTCGGCTCAGGTCATGGTGTCAGGGTTGTGAGATTGAGCCCCACATGGGGCTCTGCACTGCTGAGTGTGGAGCCTGCTTAAGATTCTCTCTCTCCCTCTGCCTGTGCCCCTCCCCACCCCACCTGCTCACATGCTCTTTCTCATGCGCGCACGCTCTTTCTCTCAAAAAAAAAAGAAAACACCCCTGCATCATTACTTATCATTGGAGAGAAGGTGCAGAATCAGTTCTACCCAAACCACGTGTGCAAGAGAGGGGGAATCCTCAAAGGAAAATGAATAATATTTATCATTATGTATCATGTACCGTATTTCACACATGATATTTCAGAGTCATTCAGCAGTCTTAAGGGGTTGAAAAGATCTAGCTAAGAATATTGTTTAAAGCCAAGACTGCTACCCATTCCTTTAATTTCACACTTACTCTTTCTTCTGCACCATAAGGTTCAGATGAGTGAATTACAGGCATAATCATTCCCATACTTCTCATTGCTAACCTTTACTGTTTCATACAAAGAAATCACAGCTGAGAAAAGTTATCAGTAACAGTGGAATATACTTCCTACATAAAAATCATGTCCAAAGTTGGGTCTAAGCAAGGGAGAGATTCTAGGCAGGGCATGAGAGGGTGGGGACAGTAAGGGAGAGAAAATGATATACACCAAATATCTCATTTCAAGAGTATTAATTTCCTTTTCCTTTTCTTTTGAAGGTGAAGGCTGAAATGTTAGACATGGCAGATAATGCATTTGATGATGAATACCTAAAATGCACTGACAAAATGGAAGTCAAATATGTTCCCCAATTGCTCAAGGAGGAAAAAGCAAGCCATCAGCTCTTGAAGGATGTGTGGGAAAATGCAAAAGCCAGATGGGAAGCCCGGAAGACTCGCATCTTTCTCCCTATGAGTTTTAAAGATAACCATGGAATAGCACTGATGGCATATGTTTCTGAAGCTCAAGAGCAGAGTCCCTTTTACCATATGTTCAATGAAGCTGTGAAGACGGCTGGCCTATCTCGAAAAGATTATATCTATGACTTCCAGTTCAAAGCTTTTCATTTTTATCTGACAAAAGCCCTGCAGTTGCTGAGAAGACCTTGTGAGGACAGTTACAAAACTGTGGTGTATAGTATAAGCCAAGATGTCTCATTTACATTTGGAGGGCTAAACCAAGCCAGATTTGGCCATTTCACCTTGGCGTATTCAGCCAAACCTCAAGCTGCTAATGACCAACACATTCTGTTAACCATCCACACATGCTTTGGAGTTGCTATAGAAAATTTTTTTGATAAAGAAAGTGAAAGAATTATTTTAATACCTCTGAATGAGGTTTTTAATGTGTCACGGGATGGAGCCAGCAATAACCTTATCCTTCAAAGCACAAACAAGACCTGCAGCCATTATGAGTGTGCATTTCTAGGTGGTAAGTGTCTCTGTTCTGTCTGCGCTTGTCTGGGAAGAAAGGAGTTGGATCTTAGGCCCAGGGAAAGGTCAGGAAAGAAACGGACAGGTGTTTGAAAGGAGAAATGACATTGATGGTCTCTAGCTCCTTTCATATCATTAGTTTTTTTCCCCATAATTTAATTTTATCAAAATAATACATTTATAGCATTCTGGAAAGTTAAATAAAATACTATGAGGCAGTGGTTCTCAGCTGGGGCAATTTTGCCCTGCAGGGTCATTTGGTAATAACTGGAATTTTTAACTCTCACAGTCATCCCTAGTTGCTACTAGTAGCATCTAATGGGTAGAGGCCAAAGACACTGCTAAACAAAATGTACAGAACAGCCCCCCACAACAAAGAAGTACCTGGCCCATAACCGTACTTGTAAGGCTTATTACGAAAAATAGCAACTCCCTGCCCCACTGTTCCCTATCCCCAATTTTCACTCCTCAGTGGCATTCATTTTTAATTTTTCAGCTAAAGCTTTTTTTTTTAAGATTTTATTTATTTGAGAGTGAGAGCACAAGCAAGGTGAGAGGTAGAGGAGAGTGAGAAGCAGACTCCCCACCAAGCAGGGAGCCCAACGTGGGGCTCGATCCCGGTACCCTGGGATCATGACCTGAGCCGAAGGCAGACACCTAACCACCTGAGCCACCCAGTTGCCTCTCAGCTAAAGTTTTGTTTTGTTTTGTTTTTTAGATTTTATTTTTATTTGACAGAGAGAGAGACAGCGAGAGAGGGAACACAAGCAGGGGGAGCAGGAGAGGGAGAAACAGGCTTCCCGCAGAGCAGGGAGCATGATGTGGGGCTCGATCCCAGGACCCTGGGATCATGACCTGAGCCGAAGGCAGATGCTTAACGACTGAGCCTCCCAGGCACCCCTCAGCTAAAGTTTTTAATAATATGTTTCAGCATGTTTTTTCTTGATTTTTAAATTTTTAAACCTCATCAGTTACATCATCAGTAACTCAGTCTCAGCTTTTGTCTTTCTGTTCCACCAATCTTACCCTGTTGGGTTTATTGATTCATGTTTGCAATGTGACTCTTGTAGCTGTAGGCATCAATCCATGTTCAAGACAAAAAGAAAGGGAAGTGGGATGGCAGCTAGATCTTCCTATTTAATCAGGAAAGTAAAAGCTTTCCCAGAAACTGCTAGTAGTTTTCTGATTACATATCATGGACCAGAACAGCTACTTGATAATCCATAACTTGAAGAAAAGCTTGGAAATGAGGTAATTAGCTTTTCCAGCCTCTCTAGCGTAGGGAGGCAAGGAGAAGGGAGTTAGAAATAGTTGTCATGTCAGTAAACCAAATATATCTCATAACCACCACCCTACACTCCTCCTCAGTGTTTGTGCATTTCCCCCTTCCCAATCTCCCATTGTAATAAAGACTGGTACCTTTTTATTTATTTTTTTAAGATTTTATTTTTTTATTAGAGCACGAGCAGGGGGAAGAGGCAGAGGCAGAGGGAGAAGCAGACTCCCTACTGAGCAGGGAACCTGATGTGGGGCTCCATCCCAGGACCCTGAGATCATGACCTGAGCCAAAGGCAGGCACTTAACCAACTGAGCCACCCAGGCACCCCAAGACTCATACCTCTTTAAATACCTTTTTTACCCCAGGGTTATTGGTTGTATGATTTTTTTTGTTTCCTTAGTTTTTTATATCCCATCAATAATTCACCTCCAAATCCTTAGAAATATAAATCTCCACTTAGTACATTCAGACATATCAGATACTTTCTTTTTTTTTTTTTTTTTGGAATATACTCCTGGATTCCCCCCATCAAACTACTCTGTGATGTACTCTTTAGGCCTGCTGAATATCCTAAAATCTCTCCTCACAACTGTAGAGACTTCCTTTTGTTTCTCCCCTGTGAGGAATCCCCTATATCTTGGATTTTCTCCTCTTTCTTGAATTACTTCTTTGTTTGGCAAGGGTGTGTGTTCTCTAAAAGTTTTCTGAGAAAAGGGACATTGAGGGAAATTTTTAAGACTTTGCATGCCTGAAAAATCTACCTGTAAGCTTGAATAATAGTTTGCATAGATTCGTATTTCTGTTTTGGAAACCATTTTCCTTGGAATTTTGGAGATATTCCTCCATTGTCTTCTGGTTTCTGGTGCTGCTGTTGAAGAGCAGGAAGCCATTCTAATTACTAAAACTTTGAATTAGACCTTGTTTTTATCTTTGGATGGTTTTAGAATTTTTCCTCATCCCCAGCATTCTGAAATTTTATGATGTTGTGGTTTGGTGTCTGAGTGAAAGATTAATAAAACCCTTTCTCCTTCCTCCTGTGAAAATGGCCTCCTGTTGATCTTCTAACACGGTTTCTCTGTAATCTACTGAAGGTGAAATGACCACTGTGTAACCGTATAACGCTGCCTAATGGTAAACATAGCCCTTGATTGGTAAAATGCATCTGAGCTGGGAGGGTTGTGAATAAACTGTAAATATTTGGGGGAAGCCATAGCTTTGGGCATTCCCGAATGCGGTGTGACATATGCAGGTGTTTTTCTTGCTGAGTCCTGAAACTATACTCATGGACTGGCATAAGAGATACTGTCTTTATGTGGAATGAGGCTACTAAGCTAGGATGGTTCCTGCACCCGCCTGTGTAAACTTGTTTCCTTGTACCTGAGCCATCATTTTGGGAACAAAAGAACAGGCCTGGATTGCTGTGAGGACTTGTGTTGAAGGGATGTATCTGATGCTGCCCTGCTGCTAAATAGTGTGTTATGTTTCTTGCCTTGCATTCTTCTGTAAAACTGAGTAAACTAGTGAGAGGAGAGCCTTTTTGGGTCTTATGAGTGTGCCTTTCTGGCTGAACCCAAAACCAGGGCTGCTGATCAAGCAGGGTGAGTATTGCAGTAGGGCCTCAGAAGTGGGATAGACTTTTAGACCTTGACTCATTGTGGCCAAGGCATTATGAGATTAAAAAGTACAGGTAGGTAAGTAGGAAAGTGCTGATGAGACACCATGCCGGGGTGGGGGCTGATCCACTTATGATTTAATGACAGAAGTGTTGTGGCCATTGAGACGCCTGGGGCACAGAATTTAAGGAAGGTCCTTACTCTTAGGGTCATATACTTGTACCATCTGCAAACTTGCATGATTCTAAGAGTGAGTGCCTTTTTAAATTTTGCATTCATAGGCACCTCATTTGCCTCGCCCCAGTCCCGGTCCTGAGTTGCAAGTGAATGAAACTATCTACCTTGAGAGGGAAGATGAAGACTGAAGCGAGTAAATTTGTATTGAGAGGAAAAGTGCCCATTCCTCTCATCAACCATATAGTGGACCTGACCAAAAACCAAGCCATTTAGAGCTGGCTCATACCAGCTCACGGAAGCTGATTGTGGGCATACATCTCTTCCCAGTTCCTCATACATCACAGTAGCTTGAAATTGGCCATGGTTGAGAGCTTTACCATGGAAATCAGTGAACAGTACAAATCAGGACCCCACCACCCACCCCAGAACCTATTCACCTAACCAATACATCACAGCCAGAAACCCGGTTGAAGCTGGGATGACAAAATAATTCCACTTTGGTGCTCTTGATGCATTTGGCCAAATGCCATTTGTGGAGGAAGAAACCCTGGCTGCAGTAGATAGAGGCCAAATCAGTCACTGGTTGATGGACAAAAGGTGGGCAGTGGAACCCACAGAGTTGTTTGTGAGTGGGATTATTATGAACAAAAGGGGTGGAGCCATTGGGTTGATTGAGAATGAGCCAGGGCTCAGGTTTTCATGAGGAAGTGCAATATGAGCTCATGCGAGGAAGGGAAGAGAGGAATATGCACACCCCTTTGGGTATGCCCACAAGGTCAGGCAGAGGCTGTCACAGCAAGTTAATGTTCAAACCAGCCACAAGGAGAGGACTTTGTGGAGGCTCACATGCACTATTTGTTTGGGAGCTCTGACAAAGGCCACTGCAATTGATCCTGTTGATTTAATGCCAAACTGAATTCTAACCAATGTCCTCTGCTGCCATCTAGAGACAACCATTGGGATCTCAGGGACAAAAACCCAAAAAAAAGTAAAGCTAGGCTGTTTTCAACACTATGAAGGAAAATAGCCGGGGCTTTTCAAAACTCAAGCTGGGAGGATATAATCAGAACCTTGTTCCATTGTGACTGAATAAAACTCTGGATGAAAAAAAAAACAGTTGTTTCTAAATGGGATAAAAAATGATACCAAATTGGGACGCCTGGGTGGCTCAGTCAGTTAAGCGGCTGCCTTCAGCTCAGGTCATGATCCCAGTGCTCTGGGATCGAGTCCCGCATCGGGCTCCTTGCTCAGCAGGGAGCCTGCTTCTCCCTCTGCCTGCAGCTACCCCTGCTTGTACTCTCGCTCACTCTCTCTCGCCCACGCTCTCTCTAACAAATAAATAAAATCTTTAAAAAAAAAAAAGATACCATGGAACACTGTATCTAAAACTAATGATGTAATGTATGGGGATTAACATAACAATAAAAAAATTTAAAAAAAAAGATACCAAATTTAGTGCTAACACAGTCCTGTGTTGTTTTAAACTTGTTTATGATTTCCAAGATAACTAATTTTTATAAGACCCACAATGAGTTTTTATCTAAAAAAAAAATAGGTCATTTGGTTAGGAATTGGAGAAAACACCAGTGTCCCATTAGGTAATACAATTTCCTGGTGGTCAAAAATACTAATCCAAGGATATGTGAGTGAACTGTGAGTAAATGGCAACAAAACCCTTTTTCCTTCCACATTGGGGAAGTTACTGCAGGTTAACCTTCTGCTGTACTGCTTTCCTAGAAAACCTGATTAAAGGTGGAATGTCAGTGGTGTAATCAGGCTACATTCCTTACTTTTAAAAAAGACCCCATTTGGAAAACTGTACCTGGATTGGGAAGACTATAGATGAATTATAATACCTGGTAGAAAACCGTAGCTTTGGGATTCCCTGTACCTTATAGTGCAGATACAAGGTTTTATTGGAAGAATACTTAAAGAAATAGTATAGTAGAGTATACATCATACTCTGAACTCTAGCCCTGGACTCCAGTGGCTGATATTAGTCTATTTTGTTAATCTTACCCAGACCTGTTGAGCCAGCTCTCTGCTAAGCCATCAAAAGGGGAAAAGAAGGTAAACCTACAGAGCTATCGGAGACTTAGTTTGTATAAATCCATGCCTAGCCCTTGAGGGCTCATTAAATATAAGTATCTTCATTGGTTCTAATTGACACTCTTTTTTAGCCTTCCTGGGGAGGAGTGAAGTTTCAGTGCAGTTGTCTGAGATTGGCTGGGACTGGGACATCAATAAGATCTCATGTAGAGAGGACATGACATATTCATCACCAGGAGAAATTCACAGTATGAGTCAACACCTAAAGCAATTTGGAAGGCTGTTCAGACAGTTTATCTGTATTTATAGCAAAAGAGAGAGCTCTTCACCACCAACTTCCTCCAGACTTTCATCCACCAAACTTGTTCATCCCAATAATCAGTCAGCGTTCAACCAGAGAATCAAAATCAGTAGAAAATATATAGGAAATATATATTAAGTCACTAACTGCAAGGATTTAATATATATTAAGTCATATATATTAAGTGGGGGCTAGCAAGGCAAGTCCAAATCTGTAGGTCAGGCTGTCAGGAAGGGCAGGCTGGAACTTTTGGGCATTAGCTGAAGCTGTGTCTACAGGCAGAATTTCTTCTTCTGGGAAGCCTCAGTCTCTTAAGGCCTTTCAGCTGATTGAATCACGCCCACCTGATTATCTTGGCTATCTCCCTTACTTAAAGTTAACTGATTATAGACTCTAATCACATCTACAAAATACTTTCAAGGCGACAACTAGATTAGTGTTTGGATAACAGAGGACTGTATCCTAGACATCTGACATAAATAAAACTGACCCTCACGCCTATATTAGTTATCCATCTCTGCATAACAAATTAGTCCAGAATTTAGTGGCTTAAAACAACACTTATTATTTCAGTTACTTTGGGTCAGGAGTCTGGGTGTAATGTAGCTGGGTCTTTTTGGATCTTGCTGTCTCACGAGGCTACAGTCATCATAAGACTTGACTGGGAATGATTTGCTTCCCAGCTCACTCACAGGATTGTTGATAGGATTCGGTTCCTTGTAGGTCGTTGACTAAGACCTCAGTTCTTCATGAGCTGTTGACCAGAGGCCTCCCTTATTCCTAGCCACATAGGCCTCTCCATAGAGTATCTCACAACATGGCAGCTTGCTTCTTCAGAGTAAGCAAGAGAGAGAGCAAGAAAGAGTGCCAGTAAGTCATAGTCTTTTGAAACCTAATCACGGAAGTAACATCTCATCACGTGTGCTGTATTCTGTTTGCTAGAAGCAAGTCACTAGTTCAGTCCACACTCAAGAGGAGAGGATTATATAAGGGTGTGACTACCAGGAGGCAGGGTTGTTGGGAACCGTATCAGAAGCTGCCTACCATAATCCCAACCCATTACATGCTGTCACTTCCTCTTGGGGATGATCCAGATTGGCTGTCCTTTTTTCCATAATGATCAGTTCCACAGTGACCTCTCTGGCAAAGGAGACTAGCTATAGAACCACTGGAAGCAGAGTCAGCCTACAGTCTCATATACTGGTGTTTTTGATCTAATCAATATGAACTGTTTATTTGCTGAGGTCATATGAAATATAAATATATATTCATTTACTGAAGTAAAAGCAGGTTTTATATAAATGTCCATCCACTGAGGTCAGGACAAGCACACCTACACAAAAAGGAGGAGAGTATACTATTCCTCCAATTCGCCTCATTCTTTAATACCTAATTCTTTGGAGCTTGGGAACTCAGCCAAGACAGGTTAGCATGGTTGTATGCAATTTATAAATAATTGAAGACAGCCAGACCAGTTCACCCTGTAGAGATCTTTATTGGGGAGGCTGATAGAATTTTTTATTGAAAGCCCTAATCCTTTGCTTATAGAGTCAGAAGCTGTAGTAGGGACAATGGCCACACATGCTTGATTTGTTTTGCCAGTCTCCAGATGCCTTTCTTTAGATGCATTCGCCACATAAACATGTATATGTATAGCATAAAGATTGACTTCATGAGTTGTGTTTGCTGTGTTTGTTTCCATAGAGAGGGACTGCATATGGTTTTATCTTTAGTAATCAGTTCTGAGTGTCTCAGGCCTGATCATACAGCTTTAGAGCATTAGCGTTGGCACTGGTAGATTGCAGTCAGTCCCAAGGTGGTGCCTGGGTCCCTGCCAGGATCACCATTTGAAGTTCTTCTCACAAGAACATCCAAGGCAATGAACAAATTATTATTAAAATGGATGAATACAGCATTCCATTGGATTTGTCCAACCTGGGGGCAGGCTGTTTTATTAGGGAACTGTACTGTCTTTTCAGGTGTGAATTCTTGTAGGTAAGGCCCCTATTGAGCCAGTAGTTTGGGTAAAGTAGTAAGTAAGCTTTTGTGGTGTCTAATGCAGAGGTTCTCAAATTTTCTTGGTTCATGGTGTCCCTAGTGTTGTCGTAATTGTTTTCACAGTGTCCACAGGCTAAAAGAAATACCTAAAAGTTCCATTTATTAAGTGAAGTCAAACAACTCAATAAGTATTATGTTCATCTAAGAATTAAAAACATCTTAGTAATAACTATTTTAAAAAATAATACACAAATTTTTTAAAAAATATTATTTCATTCTTAGCCACAATAACTTGCTAATGTATGTGCCTATTGGACACTGCACAGCTTCTCAAAGCTTGGAATCAGATTGGATACCACCTTATTTGCTGATCCACATTGATTTTCACATGTATTTGCTTTTTTATCACAATTGCTGAGAACACAGCCTTGTAAATATTTGATGTCATCAAACAGAAGGTAACATGGCATACCTTTGAAACTGCATTCTACTTCAAGCTAGTAGTTCATGCTATATCTGACAGATACCAAGTACATCTGTGTTTGTCCTAAAATTTTAAAATATCCCTTGGGAGCCCTGTGCATTTCTGCCACTGTTTGGAAACTGCAGTTCTGATAGATGGACAGGCACCTGTTTGTGAAAGTGGTTAAGGCCTTAGCAGCTAGCCAGGTTTGGCTCTTAATTGGAAGTAAAATTTCCATGTGATGGAACTTTTGGGGTTTTATCCTACCTATGGGACTTAAGTTCAGAGAGAATCCATTGCATGATAAGATAGGGGGTTGGAGAGTCATGACTTTTCTTTCAGTGAGACAGTCTGTCTTAGTCCCAGTGACAGGCTAGCTGTAGCAGCCCTGCAAAGGGCTTGTGTGCAGAAACCCAGTGATCAACAAATACGCCTTAGTCTTGTTGCTGGAAATTCCAACCAGCTGTGAGTTTGGTCACAGATCTCTGTAATTTCTTAGGATCTGAAGGAGATTGGGAATCCTGAGAGGCTTTATTTACTCTTGTCTGGACTGTTTCTAAGTCTTCCTACTGTAGAGTTCACTGCTAAAATGACAACTTACAAGGTTTTCCAGTGTGACTGGTGGGAATAGGCACTACTCTTGTTCCTGTGGGTTCTTTTCCTGGCCTCACGTAGTTTCCTCACATGTGTAAGTTGGACAGTATTTTGCTCAATACTTGAGGGAAACCCTTTGAAGATCTTTGGAGCTCTCTGTGCAGCTACCTTCTCTTTAGTACTCTGTAAAAACCAAATTATCTTGGTAATTTCTTTGTGGAAAAATTTAAGCTATTCAATGGTTGTAATGTCATTCAAGTTCTCTGTTTATTCTTTTTTTTTTTTTAAGATTTTATTTATTTGACAGAGAGAGACAGCCAGAGAGGGAACACAAGGAGGGCAAGTGAGAGAGGGAGAAGCAGGCTTCCTGCGGAGCGGGGAGCCCGACGCGGGGCCCGATCCCAGGACCCTGGGATCATGACCTGAGCTGAAGGCAGATGCTTAACCGACTGAGCCACCCAGGTGCCCCTCTATTTATTCTTGAGTTATTTTGGTAAAGTCTGTTTTTCTAGGTATTTGTCTTATATTTCAAATTTATTGGCCTAAAGCTAGTCATAGTAATCTCATGTTTTTTTTTTTACACCTACCAAATCTGTGGTTATATTCTCTTCTTTCATTCCCTATGTATTTCTGCCTTCTCCTGTTTATTTTTGATCAGTCTCATTCATTTTAATCCTGTTACTTCTTTAGAAACCCAAAATAGTTTACTTTCTGCTGTTGAAACACTAATGGAAAATTAAATCCAAAGTCAAATAGGGAGGAGAAATGCAGTCTTGAATAAATGGATCTGTGTTAAACATTAAAGGAGATCCATCCTCTACTACTGAGAAGGCTCTCAAAAATTTGGTGCATAAAAAATCACTTGGAGTCCTTGTTTAAAATGTAGATTACAAGACATCACCCCCAGAAATTCTTTGTCAGTAGTCCTGGCTAGGGTCCTGGAATTTGCGATTTCAGTAAACACCCAGATGATTCTGAAGTATGTGATTAGAAGATTACACTTTAAGAAACATACTCTAATTTGTGGTACAGATGAAAGATAAAGGCTTTAAAATTCCCCAGCGCTGGGGCACCTGAGTGGCTCAGTCGTTAAGTGTCTGCCTTCGGCTCAGGTGTTGATCCCAGGGTCCTGGAATCAAGCCCGGCATCAGGCTCCCTGCTCAGTGGGAAACCTGCTTCTCCCTCTCCCACTCCCCCTGCTTGTGTTCCCTCTCTCGCTGTCTCTCTCTCTGTCAAATAAATATATAAAATCTTAAAAAAAAAAAAAAATTCCCCAGTGTCTAGTCCCCTGGCTGAATCTGTTATACCTATAGCTTTCTTAGCCACATCTTCCCTCACCTTTACCTCACCCTCAGCTAAGCCCTCTGAGTGAGACTTGCACTCATTCATCTCCTGCTAATGCGATCTTTTTTATTAGTCTCTAGACTGTTTTTTTTTTTTTTTTTTTTTTAATTTCTAGTTTAGCTAGAGACCTAAGGTTAGCCTCAGGGCACCATCCAGATTCTAATGGATCTGTACCATTTCCTGGACCAGTAGAAACTGGACCAAGTCACCTAGATTCTTGGTTCAAACTCCACAAATGGAACAGGATTTGAGAGCAGATTACAGAAAAGCACATCTCTCATAGTGAAGCCAGACCTCTTAGGGATTCCCCCATTTTATATGGAGAAATTCATCCTCAGGTAGCTGAATATCCAGATTAGATCAGTGAGTTAGCCAGGCATGGAGAAGAGACCATAGGACTCTAGGCCATCTCTGGCATTCTAGGAGGCCCTCCGTGGCTCATGCTGGCACCAAATCTAAACATCCTCCCACTGAAGTTCTTGCCTTAACTTCTGTTGGGCAGGCTAGCAGATATCCCTGGATGTCATGTCTCAGAGGAGTCACTGCAGCACTGATGATTTATTTTTATAAGGCCCTAGACCCAGCAAGAGGGTCTAGGGCCTTATAAAGATACAGTGATAGATGCCATATTCTTGCTTTCCAAAAACTGTGGTTTCCTTACATATATAGATCAGTGTTCTGGGACAGACCACAGATCAGTGTTCTGGGATAGACCATTTGTTTCTTTATATGAATGTGAAGGATCTTTCTTTATATATCCAAGGATCTTTAAGATCTGATTGAGATTCTTTTTCTCCAATGAATAGGAATTGTCATAGGGGCATCTGGGTGGCTCAGTAAGATAAGCGTCTGACTATTGATTTAGACTCCGGTCATGATCTCAGGGTATGAGATTGAGCCCCAGTCATGCTCCCTGCTGAACGTGGAGTCTGCTTAAGATTCTCTCTCTCCGCCCCTCCCCCTGCTCTTGTGCATGCACACGCCCTCTCACTCTCTCTCTCTCTTAAAAAAGGAATTGTCATAGTAAAAGGATAAGTTTTCTGTTGAGGACATTTAGTATCTGAAGAGAAGATTAATTAGACACATAATTTTTCTCCTAACGTTTGCCAACTAATCATAGAATAGAATCATAAAGTGTTAGCCTTGGATGGGCATTTGGAGGTTATTTGAAGCAAACTCCCAGTGAAAGATACAGATAAGGATACTGAATTCCCGAAACGTTAGATGTTTTGTCAAAGATCATACTGCTGTTAAATGGCTGTAATGTGAGTACAAAAATGTAATTGTTCCGTATTTCAGCTCCCACCAAATTATGGATCTGATAGACTTAAAACTGACAGATTAGATTACCAGTAGCTATAAGACCAATTTGAGATCTTTACTGGGGCAGGGGTGCCTGGGTGGCTCAGTGTTAAGCGTCTGCCTTTGGCTCAGGTCATGATCCCAGGGTCCTGGGATCGAGCCCCGCATCAGGCTCCCTGCTCAGTGGGAAGCCTGCTTCTCCCTCTCCCACTCTCCCTGCTTGTGTTCCTGCTCTCACTATCTCTCTCTGTCAAATAAATAAATAAAATCTTTGAAATCTTTTCTAGGGCATAGAGTATCTAACTAATAAAGCTTTATCTTCATGTTTCAGGACTAAAAACTGAAAATTGTGTTGAGAACACGGGTAAGATATGCATTTAAAGTATTATTTCTGTAATGGGAATATGATGTCTCCCGGGTATGGGTCAGAGCCACCCACCCCGTTGTCATTCTGCAGCCATCATCTTCTCAAAGCTGAGTTGTGCTGCTGCTTCTGCGGCTACAGCCACCACCACCACCGTCCTGTCAGGTGGAGGGCCCAGGAGCCTCTGTGGCTTGCGCTCCACCCCCAGCCCTGCCTGTGGCTCTTCTCCCAAACACTGCGTTTGCCTTGGGCGTGCAAGGACCATGCCACTCTCACCCTAGCCTGTCCTTGGAGGAGCTTAAGGACTTTTGAATGTCCCTACATGAGTCCTATGCACAGTGCTAGATTCATATTCCCATATTTTGATATCTTAGGAAATAACATTTGGGAGACCAAAAAGGAAAGGAATATAATGCATATGGCTGAAGGGAGACTGAGGGGACAGAATCGTAATGTGGTCTGTCTCACCTTCCTCAGGGAGAAATAGGAGGAGGTAACAAAAATAATCTTCCTTAGAGGACCATGGGAAAGATTTGGGAAGATAAACAGGAATTCTAGGAGGAGGAGCTTTATCAGATAAGCCCAACAGATTTGAACCAAAGTTTCCAGAAAGTGCTTTAGGCTAATGCATGCTTTGGGTGGATCCCTTTGAAGATTTCCTTGTTAAAAAGTTTGACTATAAAGTTCTGTTTCTAGCTGTGTTCCTGGCTAGTTTTTCTGTGAATTCTTCATGTAGTTAAAATCCATACCCATTTGTTTTTGAAATTGAAATTTTATATTTCTCATATTACTGTATTTTTGGAAGCCAACTTAAATCTTTTTTATTAATAAACATTTAAAAATAGACTGAACCTGACATTTACTTACATCTGAGCATAGTGCTAGGTAATGAAAACATGTTTGTATTTCAGAACATCATCTACCCATCTATATCTACAACCCTGGTAAGTGTGCTCTAATTTTTAAAAATAATCCTTACATGGATGTTTAGTATTTAGTAGCTCTTTCCTGTTTAGCAAATTCACTTCTTAGTGAAGAAAGAGTACTTTGCAGGTATGAAGGTGTAACTTGAGAGAAAAGAGATGGGGAAAAAAGAATTTATTCTGGGGGAAACTTAACTTTTTGTAAATGGGAAGGTTGTGTCTCTGGAGATCTGAATAATACGGAAACATTCTGGGGAGTAAGGTTGGTAGGTCCTGAAGGGCTAGTTGCTCTTGACAGGCCTGAGGGCCTGTTATATAGCTCTGTATTCCGTCATTGAGATTAGCCTGTGTGGCACCACACATCCAGATGAAAGTAGAAAAGCTACTCATTTTCATCTGTCAAATATGCTGATGTTTGCGATCATTTGACTAAAATATCTGGGTGATTGGATGCTTTCCCCATTAAGCTTCCACTTCCATTGATATGACTCAGATCACTTTTTTGCATAAGTTCCTTGTGTGTTTGGCCCATTTAGCTACAGTAAGTTTTTCTTTACTGAAGAGAGAAGAGCATCTGGCTTTTCCTTAAGTATGCAATTTACTTGATATTTGGAAGATACTTCCTGCCCCGATGTGAAGCATTTTGTGAAGCTTCATGTGAAGCATTTTGTGAAGCTTCACGTGAAGCCCCTGAGGACTTGCTCAACAGCACTTCTTATTGGCCCAGTGCAGCCACAAGTTTTACTGGTCATTTCACAGGGACTTCAGCTAACTCTTCAAGACGGACATTTTTCTACCTCATTGAGATCCCCAGGAGACTTGCTCTATGTGATGATTTTTCTTTCTCTTTTTTCTTACTTTTTTTTTTTTGTTGTTATTTCTCCATAACGTCCACAGGATAGTGGTTTCTTTTTTTTTAAATTTTATTTTATTATGTTAATCACCATACATCCTTAATTTTTGATGTAGTGTTCCATGATTCATTGTTTGCGTATAACACCCAGTGCTCCATTCAATACGTGCCCTCTTTAATACCCATCACCAGGCTAACCCATCCCCCCACCCCCTCCCCTCTAGAATCCTCAGTTTGTTTCTCAGAGTCCATAGTCTCTCATGGTTCGTCTCCCTGATTTTTCTTAATAAAAGGGGCCAGAGGAATGTTCCAGCCCAATTCGGTGCATTTAGATTCTGGCTGACACTTAAATTTAGTAGCTTTAGTTTACTGGACATACCAAGTGGTTCTTTGTGGCTCTAATATCTGAAAATAGTTTGCTGTAACTATAGTTATTCTCAATTTTTTTTTTATCATTAAAGTGGATAAGTTTCTTCTTATGACTTAGGTGAGAAAGACCAGAACCTTGAAGACCCTGGTAAGACATTTTTGTAAACTCTGGGGGTTTTCATTTGCAATATAGCTCTCTTAGGGATGGAAACAGGTAAGCATAACACAGTAAGGAAAAGTGGGAAGAAGGCAGAACCCACTTTAGCTTACTAGTTTGGTATATCAGAGCCCTCCTGAGTTATATAGATAGACCTTTATAAAGATGATGCAGTAGCCTTGTCTCTTACTTAACTCTCCTGTTTATCTCCGAGATGACCGACAGAGCATTTAGAGACATGATATGAGGAACTAGTTCTAAAGAGTATATTTTCTGTGCTCACTTTGGCAGCACATATACTAAAGAGCATATTTTCTGTTTTTATGTTAGCTGTTATATGGATAGAGGAAGGTGTGACTAATTACAAACTCTTGTAACCTAGGGTGTTGGGCAGGGGCATTAAAAAATAGCGTCATTTTTTTCTAAATTAAAATGTTTTCTGTCTTTATTTCTGCTTCCAGCAATCTGAGTAATAGATGCTTTTAGCTATATCCATCTGATTATTTGGTATATTTCAAAGTACAGCTCATTCCGAAGTTTTTGTTTTTGTCTTTTTTTATAATGGTATTACTCAAATGTTCTCAAGGGTGCTGGGGCGGGGATACTCACAAATTAATGGTAAGATTAAAATTTGGAACTTTTCTGAAGGACAGTTTGATGGTATGTATTACTAGCCTTAAAAAGTCCATACCTTTTGGGCGCCTGGGTGGCTCAGTCGTTAAGCGTCTGCCTTCGGCTCAGGTCATGATCCCAGGGTCCTGGGATCGGGCTAGCATCGGGCTCCCTGCTCAGCGGAGAGCCTGCTTCTCCTTCTCCCACTCCCCCTGCTTGTGTTCCCTCTCTCGCGCTCTCTCTTTCTGTCAAATAAATAAATAAAATCTTTAAAAAAAAAAAAAAGTCCATACCTTTTAACCTAGTTATGACACATTTGTGTTATATCCTATATCCTTGTACTAAGGAAATAAAGATTTGTGTACAAAATGTTTACAGTGTGTGGTGGCCAAAATTTATAAATAACCTTAGTGTCCAGCAGTTGGGTATTGTTAAATACTATCCATATAACGAAATACTAAACAAATCATATCTTTTTTAAAGATTTATTTATCCATTGTAGAGAGAGCGCATGCACGCATGTGAGCCATTGGAGGGGCAGAGGAAGAGGGAGAGAAGCTGACTCTATGCTGAGCCACCCAGGTGCCCCTAAAAATCATATTTTTGAAAAATATGAGAAAGTGCTTATAATATAGTGGCAAGTAAAATATATAAAAACATATGAACTGTAATAGCAGTTTATTTAAAAATTTCAAAAGAGGGGCGCCTGGTGGCTCGGTTGGGCATCCGACTCTTGATTTCAGCTCAGGTCATGATCTAAGGGTTATGAGATCAAGCCCCATGTCGGGCTCTGTGCTTATTAGCAGGGAATCTGCTTATCTCTCTGTCTCTCTCTCTCGCTCTAAAATAAATCTTAAATGTCAAAAGATACGAACTTCCAGTTGTAAGAGAAATAAGTACTGGAGATATAATGTATAGCAGGATGCGTATAGTAGTACAGCAGGATGGTACATTTGAAAGTTTTTAAGAGAGTAGATCTTGAGAGTTCTTATCACAAGAAAAAAGCCATTTTTTTCTTTTTTAAAATATCTGTATGAGATGCTGGATGTTAATTGTGATCATTTCACAATATATGTAAGTCACATTATGCTGTACACCTTAAACTTACACAGTGCTGTCTATCAGTTACATCTCTCAAGGCTGGAAAAAATGCTTAAAAATGTATATGTACATATACATAGCAAAGAAATTGAAAGGAGATATACCAAAAATATTGAGGATGAGTAGCTCTGAGATCTGGGATTCTGAGTAATTTTTAATGATTTCCTGTGTTTTTCCAAATTATCTGTAATTATAATGTATTATGTAATCAAGAAATTTTATTCTTAATATGACAAATGTAGTTTGGAGTCTTTGGACTGATCTTAAAAAAAAAAAAAAATCACAAAGAGCTGTTTTGCTTAATCTAGGAGAGAGCCTGGGTCTCTAGCCATAGTTGTTCTCACCATAAGTCAGTCAAGCTCCAGTGGATTAAATTTTCTCCCCTTTTACCCTGGTCCCTGCCATCTCTCAAAGCTTTTAGTTTTTCACTGTAAATAGCCATATAAATACAAGATTAAATTAATTTTCAAGTTGATTGCATTGTTCACTAAAGAGTTTCTGTTCTTATCTTTAGAAATGAAAAGCCAGGAGTCCACTGTCTTATTTGGTAAGTGATCTTTTTCCTTACCCTCTGCGACTAGCTACAAGGTTAGCGGGAAACATAAGGGCTGACTAACTGGACATGGAGAGTTTGAGGAATGAGTTAAGCCAGAACAGAGGGATTCCATGCAGTGTACTAAGCACTTTTATGACTTACTTCCTTTAATCATCACTTACTTACAAACCTACGATGTATTTCTTTTGCATAAATAAGGAATTGAAGCTCAGAAGGATTAAGAAGCCTGCCCAATCATAGAGCTAATAATTACAATGACAATAAAACTAAACCACACAGAGTCTTAAACTCAGTACTGTTTCATTTAAAAGCTGCTGTACTCGGACTGACTTATAAAGATAAGATTGGAGAGATAGGGGCCAGATCATGGAAGTTCTTAAAGTCAGGCTAAGGAGTGGGCTTTGTCAGAGAATGAAGAGCCACTGAAAGGTGTTTTTGTTGTTACTTTTTTAGGGTTGAGAGGGGGAGGTGTAGACAAAAGAGAGCATTCACAGTGCAAGATAATTGATTAACACTAATACTCATTTCTGTCTTGAGGTCTGACAAGCCATGAACCCACCCAAATACCTGGTAAGACAGCTTTCTTTTTACTGAGGTAAAGACAGAAATGAGGTGAGAAGAATTCCCCCAGGCATTAAAGAATGTATTATCATGAGACTGTTATTCATTAACAGTTCCCTTACAGCTGCCTACTAGCCATTCTACAAAGATTTAGCTGGGGAAGAGAGTAGAGAGGAAAAAAGAGTCTTTCATCTCTAGTACACGTGTGTTCCTGGAGCAGGAAAGTTAGCTTCTTAGGGGCATGGCTGAAGGCAAGGCTGCTGGGACCTGGAGGTATGCAAGCCCGCACCTTCTAGGTTCTACAGCTAACGTTACTCGGTAGAAACTTCAGCTTCACACGAAAGCTGACTTTTAGCTTTGGCTAACAACTCACATCTAGAATTTCCAGGTAACAAAATATAGTCTTCTGGCATATAGACAAACTCAGTGTGCGGTGCCATGGCAGAAGGCTTCTCTAAGCTTGAAGTGGATTTGCACAACGAGGGTTCTCATAGCCAGAAGTTTCAAATAAAAAGCCATAAACTACAGTGCAGTGGGAGCTTCGGCGCTTGTATCACTTAGGCTCATCAGATAAGAGTTGGGAAAATATACTCGCTGGAGCAAACTGTAAGTCACTGAAAGCTTCTTTCTCATTTAGGAATGAAAATTCCAGAAATTTTTTCACTACCAGGTAAGCAGTGGTTGGCATATGAGAGAGGAAGCTGCCAGTTTGGGGGTATAGTTATAATTGTCACCATTAGATAATGCAGGGGAGCCTAAGTACTTTGTACAAGATCACGTAAGTGAATAAAGGACCCACGTCTCTTAACTTACAACCTAGTACCCACCCATTCCTTAAGACTTGTGGTTCGTCAAGTGTTTTTCCAGTTTTATTTTACCATGGCAGATTTAACTTACCTATAAGATATAATCATGAAAATCTCAAATAGGTATTTAAACAGTGTGAGGCTGTTGCTGAGGACAAGGCCATTGAGGGGCCTTGAGCTTCTGTGGCCAGAGAAACTGAATAGTAATTTCTGTCAAGTTCCTCAGAAAGGGCTTAGAACTTAATGCTTACAGAGGAGGAAAAAGGTCTCTAAACTTAATTTTTTTCCTGGGGCAAAGAGAAGTAAATTTTTTAAAAAGTGGACATAATTTCCAAGAGAGCTGTGGACAGTAATAACACTTCTCTGCCTCAGAATTGTTATCTTTCAAATACGGCTAATAATTGTCATGTTTACCTTATGGGAATATCTGTAGGGACTAGAAAAACACAGAATCTCAGGGTGCAAGCCCCCATTTAATGCTTAAATCCTTTCTCCTGAGTTCTTGTAGTATTTTGAAAATAATTTTTGGTATGTCTTATTATTATGGAATGAATAGCACAGTGCTCAGCTTTGCCTAACATCGCTGTCTAGGGAAATAGCACAGTGCTGTATACAAAGACAGCATATTCACAGTTAATCGCCTCACTCACAGATTTAGGCCCAGAGAGAAGGTCCAGCAGCTCTTTTATATTCACCTGGATTTGCCATGTTGGGCCACATGTTTGTTTGCTCACAACTTTGAAGTGAACCTCTAACAACACTGATGACACATCTTGTGTGTCCACAACCCTTCAACTCAGTGACCTGAGTTTGCGTAGTGTTCTCATTGGCTCCTTCGAGCCAGTGGTTATCTGAAAGGCAGCTGCTGAGCCGGGTAGGGAATGAACACAGGCTGTGTAGATAGACAGACCCCTAGTTTCATTAAGTCTCTCCTCTGCCATTTTCCTCTGGGTAACTTATATATAAGTTATTTCACTTTTCTTTGCTTCTGCTTCCAAATCTGTAAAATGAAGAAAACGTTGTCTTGCAGGACTGATTAAAGTCCTAATGAGATAAGGTCTGGCAAAATGAATGGTAGTTTAAAATAGTAGTAAATGGTAGTTGTCTTTCTTATTATCTGAAATTCTTTCTCATTTAGGAATAAAAGTGGTACAACTGGATGAAAAACCTGGTAATAAATTCTTTATTGGGGGTGGAGGTATCATGGTTTTCTGGGTCCTTTACCATCATCATTCAGTTAGCTCAGTCTTACGAGGGCAGAGGAAAACGCCTGGGCTGTACAGCTTCTGCTATCCCAGTCTGCGAGCCAGAGGGAGGAAATGTTGAGGAACCAGTGTGAGCAGCAGGCCGCTATTGTGGCTCTCTGGGCTAAGCAAAGAAAAAGACCGTTGACTTGCAGCTGGAACAGTTGGCTTCCTGCTGCAGGGGTCTATTCCAGAATGGGACAGGAGGTTTCCCAAGGTAACGTGGCTCCTGTGAGGGAATCTGTAGTAACTGGAACAGCATCATCAAAGAGGTGTGTATGAGACGAGTCATTCTGTGTTCCTCACTGCCCTTACCATGTCCTCCAACAAATAGGCCACCAGGTTTTGCTGGGAATATTTTGTATTGTGCACTCACCTAGAAAGCTTTGTGTAGTGCAGGCTTTTTAAAAGTGTCAAAAAACATTTACACAGGATCTTGTTTAATCCACTTAAATATTATTATTGCCATTTTAGAGATGAAGATATGGAATATAGGAAATTTAAGGAACCTGTAAAAGACTAGAAAGAGAAAACTAGGACTCAAACTTTTCAAATTTTGTTCACTTTCTGTCATATGACACTTGTCTTCCAACCAGATGTAGTTATAGAAAATACACCTCTATCCTGGGCTCCTAGAATTGGTATTTGGCTTCAAAGCTGTCAAAATATGGCAATATCGTAATATTTCAGTGCTAGTATAGCATTATAATTGAGGTCGTGTATCATAGTAATTGAGAGCAGAGGTTTTGAAATTAGACATTGCTTCCACTCATTACCTCTGTGGTTTTATGCAAGTTTTGAGGAACATCTGTATAATACTGGTAACTATACCTACCTACTGAGACTGTAAGAAACATGACAATGTACATCAATCATTTGCACAAAGTATGATGCATAGGAAGCACTCAGTAAATGATAGGTATTAATGTTGTACTTGGGAATCTTAGTTCAATGTCCAGAAAATACTATTTTGTAAATAAAATTTTAATCTTTCTTTTAATGGAAACACATACACATAATAGTAAAAAAAAAAATTCAAAGAGCACAAGTGAGTAAAAATTAAACACTTCCTCAACCCCACACATAAATCTAAACCTAATACTCTGCCCTTCAGGCCCATTTTCAGAGATAACCAAGTTTGCTTAATCAGATAATTCTCTTCTGGATAAATAGATGTACAATATAATTAACTCAAAATCTGTTTATATTTTAGAAGACAAAAGTCAGGAAGATACCGGCAATCCTGGTATGAAATATTTCATTTCCTTAGTTGATAAATGTCTGATCTGCAATATAGAAAAAGTGGCAAATTTATTTTTCCTCAGTAACAGGAACAAAGCTTCAAGAGTTTAAGGCATCATAATATGGGATATAATGTCATATCCAAATGCTTATTAGTGTGTATATGGTGGGAGTAACTTAATTTCTTAAGCAGTCATTTTCAACTGTGTGTTTTGTTTAGAGCAGTGGTTCTCAACCCTATCAACCCAGTTCTCCCTTTTTATAACAAATATTTATAAAGCCTTTGTAGTGTCTGGAATAACATGCATAGATAAGAAGACCTACTTGTACCCATAAGAATATCAATATAATGTCCTAATTATAATTTATAACAAAATTATATAGATTTCAATATGTAAGTGCCTACATTATACTAAAAGAAATAATGGACAAGTGATTGTATTAATTATACAAATTGGATTTAAGAAAAGACTGGAAGCACTTCTGTGCAAGTTTAAGAAAATGAAAGGCAGGGGCACCTGGGTGGCTCAGTCGTTAAGTGTCTGCTTTCGGCTCAGGTCATGATCCCAGGGTCCTGGGATCGAGCCCCGCATCAGGCTCCCTGCTCAGCAGGAAGCCTGCTTCTCCCTCTCCCACTGCCCCTGCTTGTGTTCCCTCTCTCCCTTGTGTCTCTCTGTCAAATAAATAAATAAAATCTTTAAAAAAAAAAAAAAATGAAAGGCAAGAAATAGAAGCTAGATAGAAACTGATGTTTATTGGAACTATCCAAAAATATTTTGTTTCTATGTAAAACTGATTCAGGTTCTGGACTTAAGCATTATAAATAGGTTATTAACTTATATGTATGTCTGCCAGTGCATTTGAAATTGGTGTGGAAATGGGTTGGTACAAACACAGTCCAGAGCATTGCAAGATATCTAGCCCCTCTACTTTTTTTTTTTTTTTTTTTTAAGATTTTATTTATTTGACAGAGAGCACAAGCAGGGGAAACAGCAGGCAGAGGGAGAGGGAGAAGCAGGCTCCCCGCAGAGCAGGGAGCCCGATGCTGGTCTCGATCCGAGGACCCTGGGATCATGACCCGAGCCGAAGAGCCCTCTACTACCCCACTGTTGTGACTATCAAAAAATACCTGACAGCAAACCATAGGAGGACTCTTAAGCATAGGAAACAAACTGAGGGTTGCTGGAGGGGAGATGGGTGGGTGGGGGTTGGGGGATAGGATAACTGGGTGTGGACATTAAGGAGAGCACGTGATGTAATGAGCACTGGGTATTATATAAGACTGATGAATCACTGACCTCTACCTCTGAAACCAATAATACATTATGTGTTCATTGAATTTAAATAAAAATTAAAAAAAAACAAGACAACTGAAGTAGTATGCTATTTTTACAGATCCTAAAGATCACCTACAGATGGAAATGATTTATAAAAGGAACAAAATTTTGGAAAAGGTTAAAAACAAAAGAAGGAAATGCTCAGGATCAAGATTCTAACTCATGATTTCCTTACACTCAGCACATGCTGACAATTTTAGTAGGGATGGTCCCATTAAAGAAATTTAACTCTCTTTTTTTTAAGATTTTATTTATTTATTTGAGAGAACGAGAGAGAGCATGAGCATGGGGGAGCAGCAGAGGCAGAGGGAGAAGCAGACTCCCCGCTGAGCAGGGAGCCCGATCTGGGACTCGATCCCAGGACCTTGGGATCATGACCTGAGCCGAAGGCAGACGCTTAACTGACTGAGCGACTCAGGCGCCCCCCAACAAATTTAACTCTTAAAAAAATATGTATATATATACCCTGACAAATTCCAAACTGCCTGTTAGGGGGCAGTACTGCTCCCTTGAGAACCACTGCTCTGTAGTAACAAAGTAATGTATGAGTGTATCTGCCTGTCCCTTTCCCCATCTGTATACATACAACTACATTTTTATAATTATGGCGAGTAAATTGATAATATGAGTTAAAGACATAAAATTTACTGGCTGTTTCTCTTGGCTTCATGTATGAAATCTGAGTGGTGATTCCATTTGGATACTTCCCAGTCTTCCCTTGTACAGTCTGAACCAAAACACAGCCATAATTCAGTTACGGGGAGTGTGAAACAGATCATCATCCTACGAATGGACTCCACTGTTTCTCTTCACTAGTTCAGATGAAAGGGAAACCGTTTCCTCCAGACCAGTGTTTCGTGTACCGAGGGAAAAAGTTAACTTTTTTTTTTCAGCTGGCAGGGCTTCGTGTTTAAAAATGCAGCTGAATTTAATCACATATTGGTAACTATTAGCATATACATATGAAATACCGTCTTGAAATAGAATCAAGCTTTACCTTGCATGTATATACAGAAAATGAAAACAAAAAATTGCTAAGAAATTCTAGAGAACTTGAACAACAACATAAAGTATCTTGTCTACATAGATATTGAAAAGGCTGTGGAATCCTAGATAAAAACTGTGTTGTCAGCACATACACCCTGATGATAATATATGAAAATACAGCCTGAAATCTGTAATGAACTATATTTATTTCAACATTGTTCCTGGTTAGTGTTTTAGGAAAGTTTGTAGCTCAACTTGAATGTCTACATATTAAGGATACATGGTTTAGGTGCATGAAACTGGGTATCAGAAATGACATGTGTCAATGACTGTGTGTTCTCATTAACAGCTCCAGGTCCAGTTCCAGTTCCAGGTCCCAAAACCCATCCCTCTGCTGCATCCTCTGGCAAAATGCTCCTTCCACCGTTGGGGACGTTCATCATTTTAATCAGTGCTTCTGCTGTAAATCTCTTTGTTGCTTTGTAGTCTAATATATTCTTTATTTACTTAAAATATACTCAAGGAATCCCACAAGAAACCATCAACAGGAATGATGTATTTTTCACTTGTTGGTCAGAGTCACTTGATAAAATGAGAACCGAGTATTTTTTATTTACTTTGTAAATTCAGAGTTGGTCCAGGTATGTCATAGAATTCATTTTTCATTTATTTCGATGTTTATGATTGCAAAAAAACCCTGTATACTTCTGATTGAATTCAATAAAAGACTTTAAGATTGTTGGATATAATTTCCGTAGAATTGCCAGGTATTAAAATACCCAGTACTGTTAGTGATTAACATGAGTTTATTTCCTGAATTAGAATTTTAAAGAAGTTTTACTCATCTTTGAAGGATCAAACTTTGACTTCAAATAGTATCACCCCACAATCTCTTCATCTTCCTTTAATATATAAACACTTTATATTTCTGTAAACATGACTGTTTACCAAGTGTTTCACATATAGTCCCTAACTTAAATCTCATATTAATCCAGGAAAATAGACAGTAGTGAAGGAATGTATATATGCTAAGTAAGTAAGGAAAAAATGAGATTATACAGTATGGTATTCTTTTTCCCAAGGTATTGTGGTAGTTGAATAGTGACTGATTTAGGCATGGGCTTTGGTAACTGGCACTTGTTTACATTTTGCAGTGTTTCAAAAAGGATTTAAGTCCGCCTTGAAAGATAAGAGAAAAACTACTTAAAATCTAGACTAGGTGTTACGGGTTCAATGTGCTTTTTTAAAAAAGTTGTCTGCACACTTTTTTTTCCCCCAGTCTGGTTTATTTATATTTATTTATTTATTTGGAAGGTTTTATTTATTTGTCAGAGAGAGAGTGAGCACAAGCAGGGGGAGTGGCATGCAGAGGGAGAAGCAGGCTCCCCGCTGAGCAAGGAGCTCGATGCGGGGCTCAATCCCAGGACCCCAGGATCATGACCTGAGCTGAAGGCAGACGCTTAACCAACTGAGCCACCCAGGCATCCCTATTTATATTTATTTTTAAAAGTTTTAATTGAGGTATAGTTGACACACAATATTACATTAGTTTCAGGTGTACAACAGTGATTTCAGAATTATATACATTATGAAATGCTTACCACAATAAGTGTGGTTACCAGCTGTCATTATACAAAGTTATTACAATATTATTGATTATATTCCCTATGCTTTATTTCTCATTCCTGTGACTTACTATTTTATAACTGTTCGTACCTCTTAATCCCCTTCATCCATTTTGCCCATCCCTCTACCTCTCTGGCAACCACCAGTTCTCTGTATTTAGGGGTCCGTTTCTGTGTTTGGTTTGTTCTTTTTTTTTTATTTTTTAGATAGCACCTATCAATGAAATCATATGATATTTGTCTTTCCCTGTCTGACTTAATTAGAATACCCTCTAGTTCATCCATGTCGTCACAGATGGCAAGGTTTCATCCCCTTTATGGCTGAGTAATATTCCACTGTATATACACAACTTCTTTATCCATTCATTTATCAGTGGACACTGGGTTGCTTCCATATCTTGGCTCTTACAAATTATGCTTCAGTGAACTTGAGGTGCATATATCTTTTGAGTTAGTGTTTTGGTTGTCTTTGGCTAAATACCCAGTAGTGGAATTACTGGATTATGTAGTATTTCTATTTTTAATTTTTGAGGAAGCTCCATACGTTTTCCATGTTGGCTGCACCAATTTACACTCCCATCAGCAATGCACAAGTGTTCCCTTTTCTCTACATCCTCACCAACACTTGTTATTTCTTCTCTCTTTGGTACTAGGCATTCTGACTGGTGTGAGGTGATATCTCATTATGGTTTTGGTTTGCATTTCCCTAATGATTAGTGATGTTGAGCATCTCTTCATGTATCTGTTGGTCATCTGTATGTCTTCTTTGTAAAAATTCATATTCAGATCCTCTGCCCATTTTTAATCAGATTGTTTATTTTTTTGGTTAGTTGTATGAATTCTTTATATTTTTTTGGGTATCATCCCTTTATTAGTATATAATTTGCAAATATGTTCTCCCATTCCATAGGGTTGCCTTTTTGTTTTGTTGATGGTCCTTTGCTGTGCAAAAAGCCTTTTCATTTGATGTAGTTCCAGTTATTTCCCTTGTCTGAGGGGACAGATCCAGGAAAATATTTCTGGGGCCAATGTCCAGAAGTTTATTACTTTTATGTTTTCTTTTAGGAGTTTTATGGTTTCAGGTCTCACATTTAGGTCTTTAACTTATTTTGAGTTTATTTTTCTATGTGGTATAAGAAAGTGATCCAACTTGATTCTTTTCATGTAGCTGTCCAGTTTTCCCAGCACCATTTATTGAAGAGACTATCTTTTCCATGTTGTATATTAGTCCTTCTTTATCATAGATTAATTCACAATATAAGTATGGGTTTATTTCTGGCCTCTCCAGTCTGTTCAATTGATCCGTGTGTCTTTTCTATGCTGGTACCATACTGTTTTGAACACAATAGATTTTATAGTGTAGTTTGAAATAAAGGATACCTCCAGGTTTGTTCTTTCTCAAGATTGCTGTCACTGTTTGGGGTCTTTTGTGGTTCCATACAAATTTTAGCATTATTTGTTCTAGTTCTATGAAAAATACTGTTGGCATTTTTATAGGGATTATTCTGAATCTGTAGATTGCTTTGGTTGGTATGGACATTTTGGTATTATTCTTCCAGTTCATTAGCACAGAATATCTTTCCATTTATCTGTGTCATCTTCAGTTTCTTTCATCAGTAATCTTAATAGTTTTCAGAGTACATACAGTTCTTCTACCTCCTTGGTTAAATTTGTTCCTAGGTATTTTGTTCTTTTTGAGGTAATTGTACGTGGGATTGTTAATTTCTCTTTCTGATAGTTACTAGTATATAGAAACACAGCAGATTCTGTATATTAATTTTTTATCCTGCAACTTTACCAAATCATTTATTAGTTCTGGTAGTCTTTTGGTGGAGTCTTTAGGGTTTTCTATATATAGTGTCATGTCACCTGCAAATAGTGACAGTTTCATTTCTTCTTTACCAATTTGGATGCCTTTTATTTCCTTTTCTTGTCTGATTGCCACAGCTAGGACTTCCGGTACTATGTTGAATGAACGTGGTGAGGGTGGAAATCCTTGTCATGTTCCTGATCTTAGAAGAAAAGCTTTCAGCTTTTCACCATTGAGTATGTTAGCTGTAGGCTTGTCATATATGGCCTATTATTTTGTTGAGGTACGTTCCCTGTCTACCAACTCTGCTGAGAATTTTTATCATAAATGGATGTTGAATTCTGTCACATGTTTTTTCTGCATCTATTTTTTTTTTTTAAGATTTTATTTATTTGTCAGAGAATCCAAGCAGGGGGAGCAGAAGGCAGAGGGAGAAGCAGGCTCCCCACTGAGCAGGGAGCCCAATGCGGGACTCGATCCCAGGACCCTGAGATCATGACCTGAGCCGAAGGCAGACGCTTAACTGACTGAGCCACCCAGGCGTCCCTTTTCTGCATCTATTGAAATGATTTATGCTTAATTTTGTTAATGTGATACATCATGTTGATTTATTTGTAGATATTGAACTGTCCTTGCATCCTTGAAATAAATTCCACTTGATTGTGGTGAATGATCCTTTTTTTAATGTATTGTTGAATGCAGTTTGTGAATATTTTGTTGAGAATTTTTGCATCTATGTTCATCAGGGATATTGATCTGTAATTTTTTTTTTTTTGGTAGTGTCTCTTTCTGGGTTTGGTATCAGAATAATACTGGTCTCGGTAGAATGAATTTGGAAGCATTCTTTCCTATTCTATTTTTTGGAATAGCTTGAGAAGGATAGGTATTAACTCTTCTTTAAATGTTGGGTAGAGGACACCTGTGTGGCTCAGTTGGTTATGTGTCTGCCTTCAGCTCAGGTCATGATCCCAGGGTCCTGGGATTGAGCCCTGCATCAGGCTCCCTGCCTCTCTCCCTCTGCCTTTCCCCCGCTTGTGCTCTCTGTCAAATAAATAAATAAATAAAACTTTAAAAAAAATAGGGATGCCTGGGTGGCTCAGTGGGTTAAGCGTCTGCCTTCGGCTCAGGTCATGATCTCAGGGTCCTGGGATCGAGTCCCACATCGGACTCCTTGTTAAGTGGGGAGCCTGCTTCTCCTCTGCCTACTGCTCCCCCTGCTGTGTGCTTGCTCTCTCTCTCTCACTCTCTCTGACAAATGAATGGATAAAATCTTTAAAATAAATAGATAGATAAATAAATGTTGGATAGAAATCACCTGTGAAGCTCTCTGGTCCTAGACTTTTGATGTTAGGAGTTTTTTGATTACCAGTTCGGTTTTGTTACCAGTAATTGGTCTGTTCACATTTTCTGTTTCTTCCTGATGCAGTCTTGGAAGATTCTATGTTTCTGGAAATATATGTATTTCTTCTGTGTTGTCTGATTTGTTGACCTACATTTTCATAGTAGTCTCTTACCCTTTGTACTTCTGTGGTGTCGGCTGTAACTTCTCTTTCATTTCTGGTTTGTTTGGGTCCTCTTTTTTTCTTGATGAGTTTGGTTTAAGGTTCATCAGTTTTGTTTATCTTTTCAAGAAACAGCGTAGTTTCATTAATCATTTTTATATTGTTTTTTTAGTCTAAGTTAATTTCTGCTCTGAGCGTTATTATTTCCTTCCTTCAACTAACTTTGGGCTTTGTTGTTTTTCCGGTTCCTTTAGGTGTAAGATTAGATTGTGAGACATTTTTCTTGTTTCTTGATTATTAGGTTTAGTGCTATAGACTTTCCTCTTAGAACCGCTTTTGCTGTATCCCAAAGATTTTGAACCATTGTGTTGCCATTTTCATTTGTCTCAAGGTATTTTTTCATTTTCTCTTTTTGATTTCTTTCTTGATCCATTGTTTATTGATACCGTGTTGTTTAGTCTTTATGAGGTTGTGTTTTTTCAAGTTTTTTCTTGTAACAGAGCTCTGGTTTCATAATGTTATGGTTGGAAAAGATACTTAATACGATTTCAGTCACCTTAAATTTATTGAGGTTTGTTTTGTGACCTAATGTGATGTTTCATGGAAAATACTCCCTATGCACTTGAGAAGAATATGTATTCTGTTGTTGGATGGAATATTCTGTATATATCTGTTAAATCCATCTAGTCTAATATGTTATTCAAAGCCACAATTTCTTTACTGATTTTCTGTCTAGATCGATCTGTTGATGTAAGTGGGGTGTTAAAGTCTCCTATTAATTGTATCAGGGACAGTTTCTCCCTTTAGGTCTATTAATATTTGCTTTATATATTAGGTGCTCATATGTTGGGTGTACATTTATAATTGTTATATCCTCTTGTTGGATTGATCCCTGTATCATTATTTAATACCCTTGTCCTTTGTTATAGTCTTCATTTTATTTACTTATTTTTAATCATTTTTTTTTTCATTATGGTAAGTGGTAACTATCAGTTTGTTCTCTATAGTTGAGTCTGTTTCTTGGTTTGTCTCTCTCTTTTTTTTGTTGTTAAGATTTTATTTATTTGAGCAAGAGAGCAAGAGAGAGAGCACGAGCCAGAGGGGAGGGGCAGAGGGAGAAGCAGACTCCTCGCTGAGCAGGGAGCCCGATGTGGGACTAGATCCCAGGAAGCTAGGATCATGACCTGAGCCAAAGGCACATGCTTAACCAACTGAGCCACCCAAGTGCCCTCTGTCTCCTTTTTTATTTTCCTTTGCTCATTTGTTTTGTTTCTTAAATTCTATATATGAGTGAGATCATATGGCATTTCTCTTTCTCTGAGTGATTTATTTTGCTTAGCATTATACTCTCTAGATCCATCTATGTTGTTGCAAATGACAAGATTTCATTCTTATGGCTGAATAATATTCCATTGTATATACATATATATACCACTTCATCTTTATCCAGTCAGGTACCAATGGACACTTAGGCTGCTTCCATAATTTGGCCATTGTAAATAATGCTGCAATAAACATAGGGGTGCACATATCCCTTTGAATTAGTGTTTTTGTATTCTTTAGGTAAATACCCAGTAGTGCAATTCCTGGATCATAGGGTAGTTCTATTTTTAATTTTTTGAGGAATCTCCATACTGTTACAATGGCTGCACCAATTTGCATTTCCACCAACAGTACAAGAGGGTTCCTTTTTCTCCACATCTTCACCAACACTTGTTGTTTCTTGTATTTTTTATTTTAGCCCTTCTGAGGTGTGAGGTGATACCTCATTGTGGTTTTGGTTTTCATTTCCCTGATGTTGAGTAATGTTGAACATCCTTTCATGTGTCTGTTGGTGATCTGGATGTCTTCTTTGGAGAAATGTGCGTTCATATCTTCTGCCCATATTTTAATCAGATTGTTTTTGGGTATTGAGTTGGATCAGTTGTTTATATATTTTGGGTACTATTTATCGGATATGTCATTTGCAAATATCTTCTCCCATTCAGTAAGTTGGCTTTTAGTTTTGGTTGTTTCCTTTGATGTGTAGAAGTTTTTTATTTTGATGAATTTCCAATAATTTATGTTTGCTTTTATTTCCCTTGCCTCAGGAGACATACCTAGAGAAATGTTGCTAGGGCCGATATCAGAGAAATTACTGCCTGTACTCTCTTCAAGGAGTTTTATGGTTTCAGGTCTCACATTTAGGTCTTTAATCCATTTTGAGTTTATTTTTGTGTATGGTGAAAGAAAGTGGTCTAGTTTCATTCTTTTGCATGTTGCTCTCCAGTTTTCCCAGCACCATTTGTTGAAGAGACTGTCTCTTTCCCATTTCCATTCCTCCTTTGTTGAAGATTAATTGACCATATAATTGTGGATTTCTGGATTTTCTGTTCTTTCCCATTGATCTATGTATCTGTTTTTATGCCATACCATTTTGATTACTACCACTTGTAATTTAACTTGAAATCGGGAAATATGATACCTCCGGGATTTTCTTTTTCAAGATTGCTTTGACTATTCAGGGTCTTTTGTAGTTCCATGCAAATTTTAGGATTGTTCTAGCTCTGTGAAAAATGCTGTTGGTGTTTTGATAGGAATTACATTAAATCTGTAGATTGCTTTGGGTAGTTATAGGCATTTTAACAGTATTTGTTTTTCCAACCCATGAGCATGGAATGTCTTTCCATTTCTTTGCGTCATCTTGAATTTCTTTCATCAGTGTTTTATAGTTTTCAGAGTACAGATCTCTTACATCTTTAGTTTATTCCTAGATATTTTGTTTTTGGTGCAAATGTAAATGGGACTTTTTTTTTTTTTAAGATTTATTTATTTGAGAGAGAGAGAGAGCACAAGCAGGAGGGGAGGGGCAGAAGGAGAGGGACAAGCAGACTCCCCACCAGGTGTGGAGCCCAATTCGGGGCTCAATCCCAGGACCCTGGGATCATGACCTGAGCGGAAGGCAGATGCTTAACCAACTGAGCCACCCAGGCTCAGTCGGGATGTTCTTAATTTCACTTTCTGGTGCTTCATTATTAGTGTATAAGAAGGCAACAACAGATTTCTCTACATTGATTTTGTATCCTGCAACTTTACTTAATTCATTTATCAGTTCTAATAGTTTTTTGGTGGATCTTCAGGGTTTTCTATCTATAGTATCATGTCACCTGCAAATAGAGTTTGGCTTCTTCCTTGCCAATTTGGATGCCTTTTATTTCTTTTTGTTGTGTCATTGTTACGGCTAGGACTTCCAGTACTATGTTGAATAAAATTGGGGAGAGTGGCTGTCCTTGTTTTGTTCCTAACCTTAGGGGAAAAGCTCTCCTTTTTTCACTATTGAGTATGATGTTGGCTGTGGGTTTTTCATATCAGGCCTTTATTATGTTGAGGCATGTTACCTCTAGACCTACTTTGTTGAGGGTTTTTATCATGAATGGATGTTGTACTTTGTCAAATGCTTTTTGTGCAGCTGTTGAAATGATCATATATTTTTTATCCTTTCTCTTATTGATGTGATGTATCATGTTGATTGTTTTGTGAATATTGAACCACCCTTACATCTCAGGGATAAATCTGACTTGATCGTGGTGTATTACTTTTTAATGTATTGTTGGATTCAGTTTGCTAATATTTTGTTGAGGATTTTTGCATCTATATTTATGAAAGATATTGTCCTATAGTTCTCTTTATTTTTTGTAGTGTCTTTATCTGGTTTTGGTATCAGGGTGATACTAGCCTCATAGAATGAATTTGGAAATTTTCTTTCTTCTTGTATTTTTTTGGAATAGTTTGAGAAGAATGGGTATTAACTCTTCTTTAAATGTTTGATAGAATTCACCTGTGAAGCCAAATGGTCCTGGAATTTTATTTTGGGGAGTTTTTTGATTACTGATTCAGTTTCACTGCTGGTAATTGGTCTGTTCAAATTCTCTATTTCTTCCTGCTTTAGTTGTTTCTTTTTCCCTGCTTTAGTTTTGATAGGTCATATGTTTCTAGGAATTTATCCGTTTCTTCTGAATTATCCGGTCTGTTAGCATGTAGGTTTTCATAATATTCTCTTATAAATGTTTGTATTTCTGTAGTCTTGGTTGTTATTTCTCCTTTTTTTTTTTAAATTTTTTTATTGTTATGTTAATCCCCATACATTACATCATTAGTTTTAGATGTAGTGTTCCATGATTCATTGTTTGTGCATAACACCCAGTGCTCCATGCAGAACGTGCCCTCCTCAATACCCATCACCACGCTAACCCATCCTCCCACCCCCCTCCCCTCTAGAACCCTCAGTTTGTTTTTCAGAGTCCATTGTCTCTCATGGTTCTTCTCCCCCTCCGATTTCCCCCCCTTCATTCTTCCCCTCCTGCTACGTTCTTCTTCTTCTTTTTTTCTTTCTTAACATATATTGCATTATTTGTTTCAGAGGTATAGATCTGAGATTCAACAGTCTTGCACAATTCACAGCGCTTACCAGAACACATACCCTCCCCAGTGTCCATCACCCAGTCACCCCATCCCTCCCACCCCACCCCCCACTCCAGCAACCCTCAGTTTGTTTCCTGAGATTAAGAATTCCTCATATCAGTGAGGTCATATGATACATGTCTTTCTCTGATTGACTTATTTCGCTCAGCATAATACCCTCCAGTTCCATCCACGTCGTTGCAAATGGCAAGATCTCATTCCTTTTGATGGCTGCATAATATTCCATTGTATATATATACCACTTCTTCTTTATCCATTCATCTGTTGATGGACATCTTGGCTCTTTCCACAGTTTGGCTATTGTGGACATTGCTGCTATAAACATCGGGGTGCACGTAGCCTTTCGGGTCCCTACTTTTGTATCTTTGGGGTAAATACCCAGTAGTGCAATTGCTGGATCATATGGTAGCTCTATTTTCAACTTTTTGAGGAACCTCCATACTGTTTTCCAGAGTGGCTGCACCAGCTTGCATTCCCACCAACAGTGTAGGAGGGTTCCCCTTTCTCCGCATCCCCGCCAACATCTGTCATTTCCTGACTTGTTAATTTTAGCCATTCTGACTGGTTTGAGGTGGTATCTCATTGAGGTTTTCATTTGGATTTCCCTGATGCCGAGCGATATTGAACACTTTTTCATGTGTCTGTTGGCCGTTTGGATGTCTTCTTTGGAAAAATGTCTGTTCATGTCTTCTGCCCATTTCTTGATTGGATTCTTTGTTCTTTTGGTGTTGAGTTTGATGAGTTCTTTATAGATTTTGGATACTAGCCCTTTATCTGATATGTCATTTGCAAATATCTTCTCCCATTCTGTCAGTTGTCTTTTGGTTTTGTTGACTGTTTCCTTTGCTTTGCAAAAGCTTTTTATCTTGATGAAGTCCCAATAGTTCATTTTTGCCCTTGCTTCCCTTGCCTTTGGCGATGTTTCTAGGAAGAAGTTGCTGCGGCTGAGGTCGAAGAGGTTGCTGCCGGTGTTCTCCTTTAGGATTTTGATGGACTCCTGTCTCACATTGAGGTCTTTCAACCATTTGGAGTCTATTTTTGTGTGTGGTGTAAGGAAATGGTCCAGTTTCATTCTTCTGCATGTGGCTGTCCAATTTTCCCAACACCATTTGTTGAAGAGACTGTCTTTTTTCCATTGGACATTCTTTCCTGCTTTGTCAAAGATGAGTTGACCATAGAGTTGAGGGTCTATTTCTGGGCTCTCTATTCTGTTCCATTGATCTATGTGTCTGTTTTTGTGCCAGTACCATACTGTCTTGATGATGACAGCTTTGTAGTAGAGCTGGAAGTCCGGAATTGTGATGCCGCCAGCTTTGCTTTTCTTTTTCAACATTCCTCTGGCTATGCGGGGTCTTTTCTGGTTCCATACAAATTTTAGGATTATTTGTTCCATTTCTTTGAAGAAAGTGGATGGTATTTTGATGGGGATTGCATTGAATGTGTAGATTGCTCTAGGTAGGATTGACATCTTCACCATATTTGTTCTTCCAATCCATGAGCATGGAACGTTTTTCCATTTCTTTGTGTCTTCCTCAATTTCTTTCATGAGTATTTTATAGTTTTCTGAGTACAGATCCTTTGCCTCTTTGGTTAGATTTATTCCTAGGTATCTTATGGTTTTGGGTGCAATTGTAAATGGGATCGACTCCTTAATTTCTCTTTCTTCTGACTTATTGTTGGTGTATAGGAATGCCACTGACTTCTGTGCATTGATTTTATATCCTGCCACTTTACTGAATTCCTGTATGAGTTCTAGCAGTTTTGGGGTGGAGTCTTTGGGATTTTCCACATAAAGTATCATATCATCTGCAAAGAGTGAGAGTTTGACCTCTTCTTTGCCGATTTGGATGCCTTTGATTTCTTTTTGTTGTCTGATTGCTGTGGCTAGGACTTCCAATACTATGTTGAATAGCAGTGGTGATAGTGGACATCCCTGCCGCGTTCCTGACCTTAGGGGGAAAGCTCTCAGTTTTTCCCCATTGAGAATGATATTCGCTGTAGGTTTTTCATAGATGGCTTTTATGATATTGAGGTACGTACCCTCTATCCCTATACTCTGAAGAGTTTTGATCAAGAAAGGATGCTGAACTTTGTCAAATGCTTTTTCTGCATCTATTGAGAGGATCATATGATTCTTGTTCTTTCTTTTGTTAATGTATTGTATCACGTTGATTGATTTGCGGATGTTGAACCGACCTTGCAGCCCAGGGATAAATCCGGCTTGGTCGTGGTGAATAATCCTTTTAATGTACTGTTGGATCCTATTGGCTAGTATTTTGGTGAGAATTTTTGCATCCATGTTCATCAGGGATATTGGTCTGTAATTCTCCTTTTTGATGGGGTCTTTGTCTGGTTTTGGGATCAAGGTAATGCTGGCCTCATAAAATGAGTTTGGAAGTTTTCCTTCCATTTCTATTTTTTGGAACAGTTTCAGAAGGATAGGTATTAATTCTTCTTGAAATGTTTGGTAGAATTCCCCTGGGAAGCCATCTGGCCCTGGGCTTTTGTGTTTTGGGAGATTTTTGATGACTGCTTCAATTTCCTTAGGGGTTATAGGTCTGTTCAGGTTTTCTATTTCTTCCTGGTTCAGTTTTGGTAGTTGATACATCTCTAGGAATGCATCCATTACTTCCAGGTTATCTAGTTTGCTGGCATAGAGTTGCTCATAATATGTTCTTAAAATTGTTTGTATTTCTTTGGTGTTGGTTGTGATTTCTCCTCTTTCATTCATGATTTTGTTGATTTGGGTCATTTCTCTTTTCTTTTTGATAAGTCTGGCCAGGGGCTTATCAATCTTGTTAATTCTTTCAAAGAACCAGCTCCTAGTTTCATTGATCTGTTCTACTGTTCTTTTGGTTTCTATTTCATTGATTTCTGCTCTGATCTTTATTATTTCTCTTCTCCTGCTGGGTTTAGGCTTTATTTGCTGTTCTTTCTCCAGCTCCTTTAGGTGTAGGGTTAGGTTGTGTACTTGAGACCTTTCTTGTTTCTTGAGAAAGGCTTGTATTGCTATATACTTTCCTCTTAGGACTGCCTTTGCTGCATCCCAAAGATTTTGAATAGTTGTGTTTTCATTTTCATTGGTTTCCATGAATTTTTTTAATTCTTCTTTAATTTCCTGGTTGACCCATTCATTCTTCAGTAGGATGCTCTTTAGCCTCCATGTATTTGAGTTCTTTCCGACTTTCCTCTTGTGATTGAGTTCTAGTTTCAAAGCATTGTGGTCTGAAAATAGGCAGGGGATGATCCCAATCTTCTGGTACCGGTTGAGACCTGATTTATGACCTAGGATGTGATCTATTCTGGAGAATGTTCCATGGGCACTAGAGAAGAATGTGTATTCCGTTGCTTTGGGATGGAATGTTCTGAATATGTCTGTGAAGTCCATTTGGTCCAGTGTGTCATTTAAAGTCTTTATTTCCTTGTTGATCTTTTGCTTAGACGATCTGTCCATTTCAGTGAGGGGGGTGTTAAAGTCCCCCACTATTATTGTATTGTTGTCAATGTGTTTCTTTGCTTTTGTTATTAATTGCCTTATATAATTGGCTGCTCCCATGTTAGGGGCATAGATATTTACAATTGTTAGATCTTCTTGTTGGATAGACCCTTTAAGTATGATATAGTGTCCTTCCTCATCTCTTATTACAGTCTTTGGTTTAAAATCTAATTTGTCTGATATAAGGATTGCCACCCCAGCTTTCTTTTGGTGTCCATTAGCATGGTAAATGGTTTTCCACCCCCTCACTTTAAATCTGGGGGTGTCTTTGGGTCTAAAATGAGTCTCTTGCACACAGCATATCGATGGGTCTTGTTTTTTAATCCAATCTGATAGCCTGTGTCTTTTGATTGGGGCATTTAGCCCATTTACATTCAGGGTAACTATTGAAAGATAGGAATTTAGTGCCATTGTATTGCCTGTAAAGTGACTCTTACTGTCTATTGTTTGTGTTCCTTTCTGGTCTATGTTGCTTTTAGGCTCTCTCTTTGCTTAGAGGACCCCTTTCAATATTTGTTGTAGGGCTGGTTTCGTGTTTGCAAATTCCTTTAGTTTTTGTTTGTCCTGGAAGCTTTTTATCTCTCCTTCAATTTTCAATGACAGCCTAGCTGGATATAGTATTCTTGGCTGCATATTTTTCTCATTTAGTGCTCTGAATATGTCCTGCCAGTCCTTTCTGGCCTGCCAGGTCTCTGTGGATAAGTCTGTTGCCAATCTAATGTTTCTACCATTGTAGGTTACAGATCTCTTGTCCCGAGCTGCTTTCAGGATTTTCTCTTTGTCTCTGAGACTCGTAAGTTTTACTATTAGGTTTCGGGGTGTTGACCTATTTTTATTGATTTTGAGAGGGGTTCTCTGTGCTTCCTGGATTTTGATGCCTGTTTCCTTCCCCAAATTAGGGAAGTTCTCTGCTATAATTTGCTCCATTATACCTTCTGCCCCTCTCTCTCTTTCTTCTTCTTCTGGGATCCCAATTATTCTAATGTTGTTTCATCTTATGGTATCGTTTATCTCTCGAATTCTGCCCTCGTGATCCAGTAGTTGTTTATCTCTCTTTTTCTCAGCTTCTTTATTTTCCATCATTTGGTCTTCTATCTCACTGATTCTTTCTTCTGCCTCATTTATCCTAGCAGTTAGCGCCCCCATATTTGATTGCACCTCATTAATAGCCTTTTTGATTTCTACTTGGTTAGATTTTAGTTCTTTTACTTCTCCAGAAAGGGTTTCTCTAATAACTTCCATGCTTTTTTCAAGCCCAGCTAGTATCTTTAAAGTGATGATTCTGAACTCTAGATCTGACATTGTACTAATGTCCGTATTGAGTAGGTCCCTGGCAGTCGGTACTACCTCTTGTTCTTTTTGTTGAGGTGATTTTTTCCGTCTTGTCATTTTGTGCAGAGGAGAATAGATTAATGAGAGAACAAAATGCTAGCAGGGTAACAACGTCCCCAGAAAATATACTCTAAACAAATCAGAAAAGACCTGAAGCAGTGGGAAAAGAAAGGGAAAGAGAGAAAAAAGAAAAAGAAAGAAAAAAAGAAAAAAGAAAAAGATAAAGATAAAAACAAACAAAAGCAGAACAAAACAAAACAAAACAAAAACAGAATGTGATCAAATATGATCAGGCTGGTTTATAGATCAGTGCCACACACTAGATTTTGGGTGTATTTTGGTCTGTTAAAGTCCCTCCCAAAATTTTAAAGAAAGAAAAACTTATATATGTACAAAAATAAGGGTTGATATGATGAAGGGATGGAATATGACTGTAAAGATGGAAATTATAAAAAATTTTAAAAAAGGATTCGATAAGTTGTTTGAAAAAAGAAAGAAGAGGATTAAAAAAAAAAAAGAAAGAAAAAAGGGAGAGAATGTGATCAGGCAGGGGAGTAGAAAAAAACCATACACTAGAGATTTAGAGTATATTTTGATCTGTTAGAAGAAACTATCTCAAGATTTTAAAGAGAGAACAACTTATATATATATATGCCAAAAATACGGGTAACTACTATGAAGGGATAGAATATGACTTTAAAAATGAAAAATAAAAATGTTTTTTTTTAAAAAAAGGGATTGATAAGATGTTGGTTGAAAAAGGGAAAAAGAAAAATTCAAAAAAAAAAAAAAAAGAAAAGACAGTTAAAAAAATTAATTAACTTTGAAAGACTAAAGAATCATGGTAAAAAAGCCATGAATTCTATGTGCAGTATTCCCCTAGCGCTGGAGTTCTGCCGTTCTCATTGATCGGTAAACTTGGTCTTGGCTGGCTGTTCTCGCTGATCTTCTGGGGGAGGGGCCTGTTGCCGTGGTTCCCAAATGTCTTTGCCGGAGGCAGAATTGCCCCGCCCTTGCCGGTCCGGGCTAAGTAATCTGCTCGGGTTTGCTCTCCGGAGCTTTTGTTCCCTGCAAGCTTTCTGTACAGCTTTGGAGGCGGAGAGTGAAAATGGCGGCCTCCCAGTCTCCGCCCCGGAGGAGCCGAGAACTCGGGGTCCCGCTCCTCAGTGCGCCCCCAGAGAAAAGCCGTCAGTCACTCCCGTCTCCCCGGTCTCTGGCCACGCTCCGTGCTCACCCGGCCTGTGACCGCGCCTTTCTATCTGGCACCCGACCCCGGGTGGAGTCTCCAAACCCAGCAGATCCCTGTGGTGCGCTCCCGCACCTCTCCTCCTGGGGGAAGAAGGTGAGTCTCCCCGGATCTGCCACTTGTTGGGTCCCTGCTGGAGGAGCAGTGGCCCGACTGTGCCGCGGATCACAGTTTATAGCAACCCCGAGCTGAGAGCCCGCGCCTGGCCTCCGTCTCTGCAGCCGGCTTCCCTGCTCCGATACCTGGGAGCTCTGCCGCACTCAGGCACCCCCGGTCTTTCTGTGACCCCGAGGGTCCTGAGACCACACTACCGCGAGGGTTCCACCCCCCACTTCGCCACCAGAGTGACGTCCCTCAGCGGAGCAGACTTCTAAAAGTTCCGACTTTGTGCTCCGCGGCTCTATCACTTGCCAGAAGCGGCCGACGGAGGCCCCTCCCCGCCGTCTATCTTCCCCAATATCGCCTCGGATTCACTTCTCCGCACGTCCTACCTTCCAGAAAGTGGTCGCTTTTCTGTTCAGAGAGTTGTTGCTATTCTTTTCTTCGATCTCCTGTTGAGTTTGTAGGTGTTCAGAATGGTTTGATCCCTATCTAGCTGAATTCCTGAGAGGAGACGAAATCCAGGTCTCCTACTCCTCCGCCATCTTGCTCCGCCCCCCCTATTTCTCCTTTTTCATTAATGATTTTGTTTCTTTGGGTTCTCTCTTTTTTTTAAGAGTCTTGCTAGAGGTTTTTCCATTTTGTTGATCCTTTCAAAGAACAAGCTTCCTGTTTTCATTGATTTGTTTTTGTTTTGTTTTTTTAGTTTCTATATAATTTATTTCTGCTCTTTATTATTTTCTTCCTTTTGCTGAGTTGGGGTTTTGTTTGTTGTTCTTTTTCTAGCTCCTTTAGGTGTAAGGTGAGGTTGTTTACTTCAGATTTTTCTGGTTTCTCGATATAGGTTTATATTGCTATAAACTTCCCTCTTAGAACCACTTATTCTGCATCCCAAAGATTTTTGGACTGTTGTGTTTTCATATTCATTTGTTTTCTTGTAATTTTTAATTTCTTCTTTGAATTCTTGGTTGACCCATTCATTGTTTAATAGCATGTTATTTAACCTCCATGTACTTGTGAGCACAGATTTTTTCATGTGGTTGATTTCTAGTTTCATAGTGTTATAATCAGAAAAGAAGTATGGTATAGCTTTGAATTTTTTTTTTTTTTTTTTGAAGTTGTTGAAGCTTGTCTTGTGGCCTAAAATGTGATCTTTTCTGGAGAATGTTCCATGTGCTCTTGCAAAATTCTCCTGTTTTAGGATGGAATGTTCTGAATATATCTGTTAAGTCCGTCTGGTCCAGTGTGTTATTCCTTGATTTTCTGTTTGGATGATCTGTCCATCCATGTAAGTGGGGTGTTAGTGTCCCCTACTATTACTGTATTAATATTGATTCTTTTATGTTTTTATTAACTGTTTTATATATTGGGGTCCTCCCATGTTGGGTGCATAAATATTTACATTGTTATATCCTTTTACTGGGGTGTCCCCTTGATTATTATATAGTGTCTTTGTCTCTTGTTACAGTCTTTGTTTTAAAATCTATTTTGTCCAATATAAATATTGTTATGCTGGCTTTCTTGTGGCATCCATTTGCATGGTGTTTCTCTATCCCCTCACTTTCTTTTTTTTTTTTTATAAGATGTTATTTATTTATTAGAGAGCATGAGTGGGGTGAGGGACAGAGGGAGAAGCAGAGTCCCTGCTGAGCAGGGAGCCCTATGCAGGGCTCAGTCCCGGGACTCTGGGATCATGACCTGAGCCGAAGGAAGACACTTAACCAACTGAGCCACCCAGGTGCCCCCTCACTTTTTTTTTTTTTAATTTTATTTTAATTTATTTTTGGGAGAGAAGGAGAGAGAGAAAACATGAGCAGGGGGGGAGGGGTTAAAGGGAGAGGGAGAAGTACTCCCCGCTGAGCAGGGAGCCTGACTCGGGGCTCAGTTCCAGGACCCTGGGATCATGACCTGAGCCGAAGGCCGACCTTAACTGACTGAGCCACCTACATACCCCACCATCCCCTCACTTTCAGTCTGCTGATGTTTTTCAGTCTGAAATGAGTCTCTTGTAGGCAGCATATACATGGGTCTTATTTTTTTATCCACTGTCACCCTGTGTTTTTTTTTGAAGATTTATTTACCCATTTTATTTATTCATTTAGATTTTATTTATTGAGAGAGAGACAGAGATAGCGAGAGAGAGCACAAGTGGGGAGGAGAGGGAGAAGCCGGCTCCCTGCTGAGGAGGGAGCCCAATGCGGGACTTGATCCCAGGACCCTGGGATCATGACCTAGGCCAAAGGCAGCGGCTTAACTGACTGAGCCACCCAGGTGCCCCTTATTTACCCATTTTAGAGAGTGCATGCATGCACTGGGAGGGGCAGAGGGAGAGGGAGAGAAAACTCCCCACTGAGCATGGAGCCCAATGAGGGGCTTACTCCCACAACCCTGAGATCATGACCCAAGGCAAAACTGAAATGGACACCCAACCAACTGAGCCACCCAGGTGCCCTGCACCCTATGTCTTTTGATTGAAATGTTTAGTCCATTTACATTCAAAGTAATTACTGATAGATATGTATTTATTGCCATTTTGTTACTTGCTTTGTTGTTGTTTCTATAGATTTTCTCTATTTTCTTGCTCTCATGGTTTTTGGTTTTCTTTAGTGATATACTTGGATTCCTTTCTCTTTATTCTTTGCATATCTATTACTGTTTTTTTTTTTTTTAAGATTTTATTTAGTTACTTGAGAGAGCAAGAATGAGAGAGAGATCGCGCACATGAGACGGGGGAGGGTCAGAGGGAGAAGCAGACTCCCCGCCGAGCAGGGAGCCCAATTCGGGACTCGATCCCGGGACTCCAGGATCATGACCTGAGCCGAAGGCAGCCGCCCAACCAGCTGAGCCACCCGGGCGCCCTCTATTACTGGTTTTTAATTTGTGGTTTCTATTAGGTTTGCATATAATGTCTTTTGCATAGAGCAGTCTATATTAAGTTGATGGTTGCTTAAGTTTAAACCCATTCTTTACTCCTCTCCTCCCCACATTTTAAGTGTATGGTGTCATATTTTACCTCCTTTTACTTTATGAATCCCTTGACTAATTTTTACAGAAATATTTATTTTTACTGCTTTTGTGTTTTTTATTTTTCATACTCTCCCTTATGGTCTTTCTATTCAAAAAGTCCCTTTTAGTTTTTCTTACAGGGCTGGTTTAGTGACTGTGAACTCCTTAGTTTTTTTTGAGAAACTCTTTATCTCTCCTTCTGGTTTGAATGATAACCTTGCTGGATAGAGTATTCTTGGCTGCAGATTTTTCCCTTGCAGCACTTTTAATATATGCCACTCTCTTCTGGGCTGCAAAATTTCTGCTGAAAACCTCTGATAGCCTTGGGGGGCACTTTTCCCTTGCATGTAACTGTCTTCTTTTCTCTTACTGCTTTTAAGATTTTTTCTTTATTGCGACTTTTTGACATTTTAGTTACTGTGTCTTGGTTTGGACCTCCTTTGGTTATGTGGGATGGGGGAGAATGTCTGTGCCTCCTGGATCTGGATATCTGTTTCCTTCCCCAGATTAGGAAAGTTTTCAGCTATTATTTCTTCCAAATAAATTTTCTTCCCTCTTATCTCTCTCTTCTTGTGAGGTCCCTGTAATGTGGATGTTATTACACTTGATGGAGTCACTGAGTTCCCTAACACTATTCTCAGCTTGCGTAATTTTGTCTTTTTCTCAGATTAGTTACTTTCCATTACTGTGCCTTCCAGGTCATTAATTTTTTTTTTTTTTTTAAAGATTTTATTTGACAGAGAGAGATAGCGAGAGCAGGAACACAAGCAGGGGGAGTGGGAGAGCGAGAAGCAGGCTTCCTGCTGAGCAGGGAGCCCGATGCGGGGCTCGATCCCAGGACCCTGGGATCATGACCTGAGCCGAAGGCAGACGCTTAACAACTGAGCCACCCAGGTGCCCCTCCAGGTCGTTAATTTGTTCTTCTGCTTAATATAGCCTGCTGTTTATTCCGTCAAGTGTATTTTAATGTCATTGATTGTGTTCATCTCTGATTGGTTCTTTTTTATCTCTGTCTAAAGGGTCTCACTGATGTCCTCCACTCTTTTCTCCAGTCCAGTGAGTATCTTATGATCATTACTTTAAATTCTCTACCAGGCATATTATTTATATCCTTTTCACTTTGGTGTGTTGCTGTGGTTTGGTCCTGTTCTTTCATTTGGGAGATGTTTTTCTGTCTCATTTTGTCTGACTTTCTGTATCTGTTTCTATAGGTTAAGAAAGTCAGCTACTTCTTTCGCTCTTAACAATAATAGCCTTGTGAAGGAGAGGTCTTATAGTGCCCTGCAGTGCAGTGTCCCCTGGTCCCCAGTGCCTAGTGCTTCAGGGAGTGTCTCCTGTGTGTGTCGTGTGTGCTATGCTGTTGAGTCTTTGTCTCTTTTTTCCTTCAGTCCAGTTGTCTGCAGAGACTCTCTTTGCCTATTGTGGGCAGCAAGGTGTGCGGTGGTTTGCCTGCAAAATGAGACCTGACCCCTGCCAGAGGAACTGAGGTCCTGTAAAACGGTGGGTCAGGAGATGTGGTGTTGCCAGGGTTTGCATAGGTCTTCCTGGGGAGGGCCCCATGGAGCCAGGACTCAGGCAAGTATGACTGGGAAGGCGGATCTGCTGAAGCAAGGGGGGCCAGGGCTTAGCGCCAGCAAGTTAGGTAAGGAGTTTCAGCACCACACTACTTTTCACAGGTGGCCATTGTTTATGCTGGGGCTTGGAGGAGAGAAATGGTGCCTACCAGTTCCTTTGTTCCTGGAGGGGTCTCCCTGTGATGCCTGTCTCTGAGCTGCATTCTGAGCTGAGGAAATCATTATCCCTCCCGTCTGCCCCTTGTGTTTTTCAAACTGCTAGTTCTAAGCTATATTTGCGTGGGTGGGTTGTTGTGCTTTCTCTTTATGGTGGAAACTCCACTTTGAATGCTGTCTAGGCTGAGCTGAACCCACTAATTTTTTAAATTCTAGGCTGTTAAGTCCTGCTGGTTTTAAGAACTCAAAATATTTAGCGCCTCTCACCTTCAAAGGCAAGTATTATGGAGATTTGTCTTCCCCATTCTTGGACTGACTCCCTGGTGTGAAAGTCTATTTTCTGCCGTTCTCTGCACGCCAGCTCCCTCCCCACTGTGGATGGCCATGGTCTGATTTGCTCCTTGGCCGCATCTTCGCTCTTCCTCCCTTCTTTGATGTGGCCTCTTCCTAGCCTTTAGTTGTGAAGTTTGTTCTGCCAGTCTTCGGGTTGTTTTCTAGGTTATTTACACTGATATGGGTGTTATCTGGTTGTATCCATGGGACTTAGGTGAGCTTAGGGTCCTCCTCCTCCATCTTCCCAGCCAACCACAGTCTTCATTTAAAAGTCTACTTCATCTAATATATGTATTGCTACCCTGGCTTTTTTTTGGGGGGGGGGGCCTCCTTTTGCATGGAATATCTTTTTCCTTTCACTTTCAGTCTGTATTGTCTTTAGGTCTGAAGTGAGTATCTGGTAGGCACATATAGATGGGTCTTGTTTTTTTATACATTCAGTCACCTTTTGTCTTTTGATTAGAACATTTAGTCTCTTTACATTTAAAGTATTTGTTAATAAGCATGTACTTATTGCCATTTTATTAATTGTTTTCTGGTCATTTAATGTAGTTTCCTGGCTTTTTTGTTTTGTTTTCCACACTCCACTAGGTGTGGAGCCTGACGTGGGGCTCGATCTCACAATCCTGAGATCATGATCTGAGCCAGAATTAAGAGTTGGATGCTCAAGTGATTGAGCCACCCATCCTTTTTTCTTATCTTGCTTTCTTCCCTTGTGATTTGATAACATTCTATAGTATTATGCCTGGATTCTTCTTTATTTTGTGTGTATCACAAGTTTTTGGTTTGTGGTTCTAACATCCCGTGTGTGTGTGTGTGTGTGTAATACTAGATTATATGTTAGTCTGTAGTAAGTTGATGGTCATTTAAGTTCAAACACATTCTAAAACCACTACATTGTTACTTGCCCTCTCCAGGTTTTATGTATATGATGTCATGTTTTACATCTTTTTGTGTATCCTTTAGTTACTGTAGATGTAATTGATTTTACTACTTTTGTGTCTTTACCTACATACTAGCTTTATAAGTGATCTCATACCTTTACTATATATTTTGCTTTCACCAGTGAAATTTTTCTTCCATAGTTTTCTTCTAGTTATGACCTTTTTTCGCTTAAAGAAGTCCCTTTAACATTTCTTGTAAGGCTGGTTTAGTAGTGATGAACTTTTTAAATTTTTGCTGGGAAACTCTGTATCTCTCCTTCAATTCTGAATGATAACTTTGCTGGGTAGAATATTCTTGGTTTTAGGTTTTTTCCTTTCAGCACTTTATCATGCCACTCCCATCTGGCCTGTAGTTTTGGGTGAATGGTCAGCTCATAGCCTTATGGGGTTTCCCTTTATGTAACTAGTTGCTTTTCTCTTGCTGCTTTTAAGATTTTATCTTTAATTTTTGATATTTTAATTATTATGTGTCTTGGTGTAGACCTTCTTGGGTTCATTTGTTTGGGGCTTCCTGGGCCTGGATGTCCATTTCCTTCCTCAGATTAGGGAAGTTACCTGCTTTTATTTCTTCAAATAAGTTTTCTGCCTCTTTCTCTATTCTCTTGGGATCCCTATAATACAAATGTTAGTACACTTGATGTTGTTGCAGAGTTCCTGTAATCTAGCCTCATTTTTTAAATTCTTCTTCTTTTTGCTCAACTTCAGTGGTTTCCACCACCCTCCCTGTCTTCTAGACTGGTGATCTGTTCTTCTGCATCGTTTAACATACTTTTGGTTCCCTCTAGTGTAGTTTTCATTTCAGTTATTGTATTTTTCAGCTCTCACTGGTTCTTTGTTATATTTTCTACTTCTTTGTTAGAGTTCTGAGTGTATCCACTCTGGTCTCAAGTCTGAGCATCTTTATGACCATTACTTTGAACTCTTTTATCAAGTAGATTGCTTGTCTGTTTCATTTAGTTCTTTTTCTGAGGTTTGTCTTCTTTTGTTGTCTCCTCATTTTGTCTGGCTCTCTGTTTCTGTGCATTAGGTAGGTCAGCTACATCTCCTAGTCTTGAAAGTAGTGGCCTTATATAGAAGTCATCCCGTGGGGCCCAGTAGCATAGTCCCTTTGGTCGCTAGAAGCTGGCACTCCAGGGGTGTCACATGTGGGCTGCATGCGCCCTCCTTTTGTGACTGGAGGGCCATGAGTGCTGAAGATGCACTGGTGGATAGAGCGGGCCTGCAGCACAGGTGAGCGCGAGACCTGGCTGCCGCGGCTGCAGCTACCCTGGTGGGCAGGGCTCATTCCACGCGTGGCTGGCTGCCAGGCACGGCTGTAGCTGCTCCAGCCGTGCTGATGGGGTGGGGTTAGTTCCTGGTGCAGGTGGCTGGGAGGCCTGGCTGCCACTGGTGTGTGTGTGCCGGAGGGCAGGGCTTGGCACCTCTCCCCGCCTTCCTGGGGCAGGATTTGGTTTGGAAGGGCCTGGGGCGAGGAGGCTGCCTGCTGGGTTTAGCGTGGTAGGAGCTACTCTGGAGGGAGCCTGCTGAGACAGGTCCAGGGGAACTCCAGGGCTGGGTGAGCAGGGATAGCAGGGTAGGTGGAGTGTCACCTGACTCCTGCCGGCAGCTGGCCAGCGAAGCTCCAGGACGGGGGGCAAGAACAATTGTGTGCCCTAGCAGGTCTTGTCATGGAGAGTGTTGACAGATCCATACCCCTCCAGCACATACCCTAAAATTAGTCAGTAAATCTTCACGCATAAGCCAGACTCTTTGAACTGCTGCCTCGGTGCTGGTTCTCGAACCCAGTTTTTTAGGGCTCTGGCCCTTTGGGGGTGGAGTCTCAGTTTCTGTTGCCCTCCCGGTGTCTCCTGGTGAGAAGTCCTGCTGATTTTCAAAGCCAGATGTTATGGCTCATCTTCCCAGGGAACACCTCCAGGGTTGGCAGTGCCCTATTTGGGATCTGATCCCCTCCTCAGGGAAGACCTCCATGCCTGTATATCCCTCCCACTTGTGGGTCACCACCATGCTATTTGATTCTTAACCGCATCTTTGCCTCCCCTGCCCTTCTGAGTGTGTGTGTGTGTGTTTATATCTCTAGCTGTGGAAGAGCCGTGCTGTTACTGTTGAGGTCATTTTCAGAGTTTGTTGCATCATGTTAGTTGCATCCTCAGTGTGTCTGTCGGGGGAAGAGAGCCCAGGATCCTCCTATGCCGCCATCTTCCCTGTAGTCTCAGTGTGCTTCAATTCTGTTTACCTCTCTTCATGTCCACAAGAACTGTTAGCCAGTTGAAGATTAAACACAGAACTATAAATTGTGCTGTACAACTTAGTCCTCAGGCCAAAGTGGGTCCTCCCCTTTCCTACCCACCTACACAAGAACTTGACTGTCACGTACTTGCTCCGACCACACCTATACTTTGACCAAGTCCCGTTATCTAAAAGGCCACATGAACAAAGGTGATGGGCCTGCCTTAACACCTGCAGTCAGTGGGATTAAAACTTAGGAGGCTGGCTGGGTCAGTCTTTAAAAGGCAGGCCCTGGGCCCTGCCTAGGAGTATTTATCTTGTGAAATTAGCAGCCTGAGAATATATCAGAGCACAAAAAAATGAAAGGCTAGAGAAGTGAACATGGCATGCATGATTAGCAATCTGTGCACTAGCATTTATGGCTCAATGAGTAAAACTTCTCATCGGTTAGGTCAACAACTCTCTTCTAGTACGAGGGTGTATAGAAGGACAGAAACACCTCCTATACTCTGCTACATGGAAGAGAAGAATGAGATTGCCTGTTTTCTGGGCCAAGGAGAAAACACAAGGAAAGAGAAATTCCTCTTCCAGCACTGTTGGAATTGCAACGAATTGAGTAGGAAAGTATGATGGAAGAGGGTATTAACAAGTTTGCATGCCATCAGCTTGGCAAAAGTGGCTGCAAAGTTTTAGCAGCTAACTTAGAATCATTTCTAAAATTCCCAGTCTCTTACACAACTTTACCTAGTTTGCAACTGGACAGAAATTCCTTCAGTGGGATCTGAAAGGATGACCTCTGGATATGTATCACACTCATCGCCATCCCCATAAACACAGTGGCAAAATTCATGGGCCTGTTTCTCAAAACACCTCTCATTATAAGCCAAAGCATCATACAGAAATGCAAAGTTAAAGCATTACTAGAGGGGCCAACATGCAGGCTAGCTTGAACTCTGTAGAAAATTTCTGATTGATTGTTCAAAAATCACTTTCACATGATGTCTAATTCAGATTTTCTAGTGTTTTCAAATACTAATGATATATTAGGGAATTCTTTACTGTAGATAGTACTTGAAGTAAGTTTTATCTGCCATAAGCTAGTCAAAATATGTCAGCATTGATACATTTTACTTAGGAGGGAAAAATCAGACTTAAGGCTGAAATTCTTGAATTGTGATTATGATTTAATACTTGTGAGGACATGGTTACTCTCCCATAGCCAAATAAAGCATCAGACAGAATTATATAAAAGTAATTACAATCAATTTATTTTTTTAGAAATAAAAAGGCCTAAAAAACAAAAAAGTTGCAAAAATGATAAAATGTAATTTTGTTATATCCTAATCACTTAAGTGTGTTCTGTGAATTCCAAATAAGTAAAATAATATAAAAATATATTTTCAAATCTTTATAGAATGAAAAGAAAACCACATTAATCCTTAAATACTCTTCGATTTCCTTTACTCCTCCCACAGATGAATTCACAAATATATAAAAACTGATGTACATTTACATTCTGAAGTACAAAGCTCCAACAGCCAAGTAGTTATAGTTTATTTTGTTATGTGCAAAGTAGGTATTTCATATTTACTTGCTATGGAAAGCAGAGTACAGGCTCAATGGAGAATAATCATTAAACACTGATTAGTTTTAAGAACAATGCTGTTGTCAAAATGTACAATGGTACATATTTTTGGTAATTATGTACTTCTCTTGTACAGTAAAGAACAGCTTTCAGGTATAAATCTTTCAAAGGCTATCTTTGAAGAGCTGTGAAGTGGATGTCATTTCAGATTTGATGAAAAGTAATTTGTCAGTAACTCCTCAAAAGCCAGGAGAGGATTGTTTTCCCTTTTTTTCCCTCCATGTGGTCAGTTTCATTCTTAAGGAAGGTCTGATGTAGCAAGAAGATACATTTCACAAACCCTTAACATAGGTTCGCGAACTGTCAACTGAAAACACCACCTCTGATGTGGATGGTTTCATTCAATCCATGTTCTACCAACTTTATATCTTCTAGGTCATCTTTTATGATGCTAATCAAGTGGCTAAGGCCTTCCTGTTGTTGTTTCAAATGCTAGAAGGGATTAAAAAAATAGATTAATATGTTAATCTATTAAAGTGCAAGTTACCCACAGGAATAAGGACTTTTCACTATTTCACCCGCAATACAGCACTTAACAGCTGCTCTAAATATAGTGCACATGCGTATTTAAACATTCATACTACATCTTTTGCTAACACATTTCTATGACCTACAATAACATACTGTAAAAAACAAAATCAAATGATCTTCAACAGAAATTTTACAGAAGATGCAGATTTTATATTAAAATGGAATGCAAGAAGGTACCTGAATATAGATGACTAGCAAAATAATCATTCTGTAAACTGAATTTTCATGTTTTGAAGTATAAAGTATGTAATAATGATAATGTGGTAACTACAATTGCTGACATTTTCAAGTATCCAGGTGTTAAGGCAGTTTTTAGAGCCTCGTGGGTACTAATAAGTAAGTTATTTAATATTCTTTTAAGCACCCTTTGGTGCTACAGATACAAAAATTGAGATGCAGGTAAGAAACTTGCTCAAGGTCCTAAACTAGGTGATGAGATGTGATTCAATCCCAAAACAATACACTGCTTTTCATTGTTTTAGGTAGGTGTTTATGTTATTCCAGATTTTACTGCATAAACTCTTTAATATAGTTCTTCACCTCAATATGCTGAAATCTTTCTCAGCTCATTTTATTGTAGATATTTACAATGGGATATAATCAAGTGTCTGTATACCTAAGTTCCCAAGAATCTAGGGGCCAAACTGGTCTTTTAACTGTATAAAATGACAATATCCATTCTAAAGCACATAATAAAATTGCATTTGTGGATGATAATTATAACCATCTAAAATCCTCAGGGCCATGCCAACAGTCCCACCAAAGATGTTCTATAAAATTTACCATTTTGGTATCTTTAGATACAGTCAACAGTTATTTTTCATTAAACCTAACTGTATTTATACTAAAGGAAATAAGCGAGAGCAGTACTTTCCAAATTTTTCAAACCACGAGTCTAAAAGTGGTTGGAGTGGTTTTGGCCACGCCAACCTCTACCCAGGTCCCCTGAGGGGATCCATGACTGGACATATTCACAATTTATATGTAGCATACAGGTTGGGAATATGACGTACAGCAGTTACTTCTCAGACTTCAATGTACGTACAAATCACTGACCTTAAATAAAATGCAGATTAAGTAGGTACAGAGTAAGGACTGAGATTATGCCTTTCTAATGACCTCTCAAGTGCTGCTGCCGCCACCACTACCACCTGCCCGTTGAATAGCAGGGTCTCGGGACCTCTGTGCCTCTACTAACTGAATTCGTCTTTCATTATAAAATATACAAAACATCGAAATACTCATTTTAACCGTTCTTAAAAGTGTACAGTTCTGTAGCATTAAGTATATTCACATTACACAAAAATCACTACAGTCTAACTTTAGAACTTTCATCTTCCCAAATCAATTCTGTACCTAATATTCATCCCCTGCTCCCCCTCCCCTGGCAACCACCATTCTGTGAATTGTACTCCGCTAGGTATACTATAGAAGTGGAATTATACAATATGTGTCCTTTTATAAAAATTGGCTTATTTCACTTGGCATAACATTTTCAGGATTCATCCATGTTGTAGTGAGTGTCAGAATTTCCTTTGTTTTTAAGACTGAATAATATTCCACAATGTATATATACTGCATGTAGTTTATTCATCTATCTTTGGACACTTGAGTTGCTTCCACATTTTGGCTACTGTGAATAATGCTAAGAACACGTACAAATATCTAAGTCCCAGCTTTCAATTCTTCTAGGTATATATCCAGAAGTAGAATTGCTGGATCATACAGGTAGAGGTTTAATTTTTTGAAGAACTGTTTTCCACAGCCACACCATTTTACATTGTCACCAGCAATGCATAAGGATCCTATTTTATTCACATCCTTGTCAACACTTCTTAGGTTTCTTTTTTGCGTAACAGCAAGCCTAATGGATGTGAAGTGAATTCACCTTTTTAAAAGGTGCTAGTGCACTTACCTGCTTGATTTCTCGTAATAGATCTGCATCGATGTAATATCTTTCCTCAGATTTGACTGCTCCGAAATGATTCTGCATCCTGATTTGGGACATCAGTTCATTTAGTCGGCCCTAAAAATAAGACCAAGTCAAATTACAACTGCTAACAACAGTTTTGTTTTTTTTTTAAGATTTCTTTATTTGAGACAGTGTGTGTGTGCACGTGTGTGTTGGGGGGGGGGCAAAAGGAGAGGGAGAGAATCTCAAGTAGACTCCCCATTGAGCAGGGAGCCTGCCACAGGGCTCGATCTCATGACCCTGAGATCATGAGCTGAAAATGGAGAGTCGGACACTTTACTGACTGAGCCGGCCAGGCGCCCGAGAGAATCTTTCTTTTTTTTAAAAGGATGGGTACTACTCTAATAAAATTACCTAATTCTCCCTCTGTCCATTATGTGAAACAGTAACACAAGCCAAAAACAACATTAAGAGTCTACTTTAGAAGGGAAGTTTTGATTAAAGAGAGCAAAATATTTAATAAAAACCAGTATACAAAATTCCTCTTTTTGAAGACTAGCAAATTCTAGCTTTATGGTCTTACAAATGCCTACCTTAAACTGGGTAGGTGCATTCAGTTCACACTGAATTGTATCTAGCTGAACTCGCAGTTGCTCTTCATCAGCTTGGATGGCATACCCACTCTTCCTCTGAATTTCCTGTTTGATTAGGACCTATATAAAGAAAACCCATCAACAATACCAATAGAATCATGATTCTCTTTTTAAGTTATGTAATTTTATTACAGTCAGTTGTTGAAAGAGACCAGCTGAGAATCTTAAGAGTTCAAGATTTGAATTAGGTTTGCCCATTTTTATTTGGCAGTCTACGTTAGTATATTGATACATGCCTCTAATTTGTTTTTAATGCCTGCATAATTTTTCATGCATTAATAACCAATAATTTATTCAGTTATTCCTCTTATTGAGGGGTATATATTTTGTTTCTAGTTTTGATATTATAAATACTGTAATATACATTTATAGATATATAGATAGATTCGCTGATACAGAACCTGCCTCCCCCAAGAATGAAACTGCTGGATTTAAAAGCATGTTTTCAGTCTAACAGAAGCTCCTAAATTGTTTCACAAACAATTTAGATTCATAAGCCACATGAGAGTATCCTTTTCCCCACATGCCAATCAGCAATAAGTTGTTTAAATTTTCCCCAAACTAATGAGTATAAATGGAACCCACATTTTTTTCTTTAATCTGCACTTCCCTGAAAGTTAAAGGAGCATCTTTTTTTTTTTTTTAAAGATTTTATTTATTTATTTGAGAGAGAGAGAATGAGAGACAGAGAGCATGAGATGGGGGAGGGTCAGAGGGAGAAGCAGACTCCCTGCCGAGCAGGGAGCCCGATGCGGAACTCGATCCCGGGACTCCAGGATCATGACCTGAGCCGAAGGCAGTCGCTTAACCAACTGAGCCACCCAGGCGCCCCTAAAGGAGCATCTTTTAATAGTGAAGAACTACTTTGCATTTGCTCTTCGGTGAACTGCCTTTACACATTCTTTACCCATATTTCACTTGGGTTTTTTGGTCAGAATTAAAGGATCTCTTTGTATAATATGAATAATCAGTGCCATTTGCAAATGCAATTTTCTTTTTCTGGTATCTGTCACATGACTACTGACAAACGGCTTCTGGTACCTTTTGCTACAGAAAATTTTCTAATTATTTAGCCAGTTTTGTTTTATAGTTCCTGGCTTTCTGGCCAAAAATCTCTCCAATCCCTAGGGCTGTGCATGTAGCTTCATAAATTTGTTAGTTAAATCTCTTTAATCCACCTATTTTTGTCTATGGTAAAATACAGCAGTCCATTTTTTCCCCTAGACAGTTACTCTAGCATTATTTATTAAATAAACCAACTGAATTGAGCTACTACCACTTTGTCACACTAAATTTTAAGATATACTGGCATCTACTTCTGGATTCTCTATTCTGTTCTATTATCTTTATTGTCCAATTCTATGCCAATCCCACACTGATTTGTTACAGAACCTTTAAAATAGATTCTAAAATCTGACAAATCCCCTTCACTATTTTGTTCCCTCAAAAGCTATTCTCAAACACTTACCCTTCTTTATGAACTGAAAGATTTTAATCAAGTCTTTAAAAGTTGTATTTTCTAACCTTATTAAATGAATAGTAAATCTCATCTAAGAATATGGTTTATGTCTATTTGTAAAGACTTTATCTCACATTTTTTTACTTCCCTCATAAATTTATTCCTAAGTATTTTACAATTTTTCATCATAGTAAATGGAGTATTTTCCTAATTCCACTAATAGTATAAAGAAATGCTGGTTTTTGTACATTTATCTTGTATCTAGCCATCTTAACCATATTCTATGTTTTCTTCCCCTTGAGTTTTCTAGATACACTATCAAGTCATTAGCAAAAAGAAAATCTCTTCCAATGTTTATGTTAAGTTACTTACTTACCTATTCATTATATTTATGAAAACCTCCAAGATAACACTTAATAATATTGGGTATTACTTTCTGAAATGTGATTTTAGTGCTTTGCTTCTTTGAATTTTTGCTAAAGTCTTTATCATATTTTTTTCTTTAATGTGTGTTAATCATAACTTATATGCTGATAGATTTTCTGTTATAAAACCAACCCTGCATTCCTGAAATAAACCTTACTTAGTCACAGTATATTCTTATAGGATTTGATAAATAGTTCGAATCTTTTTGCTTATATTTCATTTAAAACTACTGCACTTCTGTTGTTTTGGTCATATTTATTGAGGTATGATCCACATATAACAAAATCCACCCATTTTAGGTGTACAGTTACCATGAATCTTGATAAAGTCATGTTACCATCGCCACAATCAAGATACAGAACATTTCCATTTACTCCTTGTAGTCACTCCTCTCCCCTGACTACCTGCCCCTTGCAACTATGGATCTGTTATCTGTCTCTAGTTTTGTTTTTTGCATAACATCATAAAAACAGAATTATGTCATATGTAGCCTTTAAATCTGGCTGCTTTCACGTAGCATAATTTGTATCTCTATTTATTAGAAGTATCTGTTAATAGATTTTTATTTTGGGGTACCAAAAACAGATGTAAAATAGTGTGGCTGCTCTGGAAAACAGTTTTTAGCAGTTCTTCAAAACGTTAAACATAGAGTTACCATATGATCAAGCCACTCCAATCCTAGGTTTATGTACCCAAGAAAATGAAAGCACACATCCACACATTTGTACACAAATGTTAAAAGCAACATTCATAATAACCAAACAGGGGAAACAACCAAAATGTTTATCAATTGATGAATAGATTAAAAATGTGGTATATTCATATGACAGAATATTATTCAGCAATAAAAAGGAAGTAGTATTACATGCTACAACACAGATGAACCTTGAAAACACTATGCTACATGAAAGAAGCCAGTCACAAAAGACCACATGTCATGATTCCATTTATATGAAGTGTCCAGAAGAGGCAAATCCATAGAGACAGAAAGTGGTTGCCTAGGGCTGGGGGGTTTGGGATGAAATGGGGAGTGACTGCTAATAGGGATGGAGTTTCTTTTTAGGGTGATGAAAAGGTTCAAAATTGATTGTGGCCATGTTGCACAGACTAAATATACTAAAAACCACTGAATTGTATACTTTAAATGGGTGTATTGTATGGCTGGTGAATTTTATCTCAAAGTGATTTTAAAAAACGGGGAGATGGTCTATATATTTTTCCTTTTATTTAGAATAACAACAACTTTGGAAATAGCTCTTTAGTGGTTAGACGAAGTTCAGCAATTAAACTATCTGGCCTTGGTATTTTTCCATGGTTGATATTTATTAAGTTTCTCAATTGTTTCTATAGTATTTGTCTATTTAAGATTTTTGCGTCTCTTGTAGATGATTTTTTAGCAAAAATAAAATCAGCAAAATTAAGCTATTTTCTCTAGCTCCCAAATTTGTTGCCCTGAATTTCATGAAGTATTTTCTCATTCTGTTCTGTTATCTATAGTAATGTTTCCTTTCTCACTACTAATTTTTCTTTTCCTCCTTCAGACTCATAAGATAGTTAGCTATTTTAAAAGATCTTTTCAAAGAAATAGCTTTCAATTTATTTTCTGTACTATGATTAATTTTCTTGTTTCACTCATTTCATATCTTTATTTCTCTCTTACTGGCTTCTTTTGATAGTCTTTCTAACTTCATGAGTACTAGGTTCCTTATTTTTTGCCTTTGTATTTTAAAAAGAAGGCTTAAAGGCTATAAATTTTACTCTGCCTACAGCTCTTGCTGTATTCCACGGATTCTGACAGGTAATGGTTCTGTCTTCATGATTGTTTATAATTTCAATTTTTGTTGCTGTTCATGCTTTTATTCCCTCTGTTAATTTTGAAGTTCTATTGTTTTTCATCCTATTGTTTTCATTAATGGTTATACTCCCTTTTCTAGCACTGAAAAATCAAGTATTTTTTTCCTACTACTTTTATGAAAACTGGATGTTAGTGATCTGATACAGGCTTTCTTTGCACCAAGATGATTTATTTCTTCACTGCTTCTACCCTCTCAATAAGATGTGAATTTTAGAATATATTTACTTTCTTCACCCACTCCTGTAAGACCTCTCCTCCATCTTCCAAGTTTTACTGAGAAAGTTTGGTACTTTCAGTTTCAAGTTACTATTACTTCCTTTCAGTATGTTTTTCTCTATTCCAAAAAAATCTCTATTAAGCACTGTCTCACATACCGTCTTAAAACTATTCAAAAAATTTTTCCAAATTACTACCTGTAAGGTTCTATGGGAAAGGTCCATGAGTTTCCTCTTATATTGTGCAATTTTGGCCATAGTTGTAGTTTGATTCTTCTGTAATTCACTAATATCTTCAGATATGATCTGTTTTGTAAAAGAAAGTTTTGAAGGTAAGTATAGACATCACAAATATTTATCAGGTTTATCTATATGCAAAGTCTAATTCTAAAATGAGACAGATTCATCTCTCAAAATATAAACTCTTTAAATCTGCCTTATATTTCTTCCCCTTTGTGCATCTAAAAATTAAAAAGTACCACTCAAAGGTTTAAGAGCTCTAGGAAATTTAGTGATGAGGCAAAGTGCACAGAAAAAACATATACTTCAGAAATAAGGAATTTTTAGTAATATTAACAACCAGCCCATGAATGGAAAAAGTCAATAGTTATAGTGACATCCAGGAGTGGCATTAATAGACAATTAAATCTAACTACTTCTGGATAGTATAGTCCAATATTAACTGCTGCAGAATACTTGAGAGGGACTGATCAGAGTGTAGGGGGAAAGGAAGGATATTAATCATACAACCAAATACGTTTTTATGCCTCTGCATCTTGGATTTGCTCTTTGCCTGGCCTGAAAGCATACTGTTCTGCCTTATGAAGTCTTAACCTTACAGATGGGAGTTAAATCTGATTTCACTAAAGCTACCCAACCTGAATTAATCCCATAATTGTTCCTATCATAATTAATCATTCTTTGGCATTGGCTTATATTAAGAGGTTGTAAGAAAGAGGGTAAGAAGATTGTGCAAGACATATTTTAGTTATGTCCACCTGGACATGTCACCTTTTAAGGAAACTTTCCAGTGACAGGTCATGCTGAAGGAACAAAAGTAGGTAGCCATGTTTTATACTATGTAACCTAGGTACTTCCCCCCTGCCCCGCCCCGGTTTTGAGGAGTTGGCAGGATTCCAGACACGAAAGACTATAGTGGTCTTCTAAACCAGCAATAACTAAGAAAAAATGGAAATGTTACCATTATTTATTCACAAACACTATAAATCTAGGAATTAACCCAAGGAAGAATGCACAAGGTTTTTAAGGAAATCAGAGGGGGAGACGAACCATGATAGACTATGGACTCCGGGAATCAAACTGAGGGTTTTAGAGGGGAGGGGATGGGGGGATGGGTTAGCCCAGTGATGGGTATTAAGGAGGGCACGTATTGCGTGGAGCACTGGGTGTTATACACAAACAATGAATCGTGGAACACTACATCAAAAACTAATGATGTAACGTATGGTGACTAACATAATAAAAATAACGTATTTAAAATTGTTTCAAAGGACCGTACCTCAATGAGTAAAGACCTCAATGAGTAAAGAAATGTAACATGTTCATGATGGAATAATTTATTAAGATTCAATTCTCTACAAATAATGTTTAATGCAATTCCAACTGAAATTCTAGTTGTTTTTTTTTTTTTTTAATTTTATTTATTTGACAGAGAGACACAGCGAGAGAGGGAACACAAGCAGGGGCAGAGGCAGAGGGAGAAGCAGGCTTCCCGCCGAGCAGGGAGCCCGATGCGGGGCTTGATCCCAGGACCTGGGATCATGACCTGAGCTGAAGGCAGACGCCCAACGACTGAGCCACCCTGGCGCCCCTAAAATTCTAGCATTTTGACAAACTGATTCTAACACTGTTAATAGAACAGTAAAGATCTATAAAGATGCCACAACTGTGAAAGAAGAATCAGATTCACTGTATCACACGCTGAAATACACTACAAAGCCACTGATTAAAGAACAGAATACATCATATATATATATTTACATATGGTGACCTGATAGCATAAATGCTTTGATAAATCATTGGGGGAAAATAACACTGGATGTTATTTATGGATGACATTGGAAAATCTGACCCACTAGAGAAAAACAAGGTTGGGTTCATACCACTTATTGTGCAAACTTGAACTCCGTGAGGATAGAAGACCCAAATGTGGAAGGTTAAGCTCTAAAATACTAGGGAAAAAAAATGTAGGAGACTCTCAGACCTTGGGGTAAGGAATGATTTCTTGAGCAAATTCCCAAGAAGAAAACAGGGCAAGATACTAGTGGATATTATTACATTAAAGTTTTCTGTTCAACTAAGGACACTCTGCAGAGTTGGCAGAGCGATGAGAAAGTAGGAGATATCTGAACAATATAATCAGACTAGAGATTAAAATCCAGAGTAATGGTGAATTCCTGAAATTCAGTAAAGAAAAGTTAAGTGCAACAGAAAAACTAGCAAAAGATAGGAACAATTTTGATTTTGGACAAGATGGACTTAAGTATATGCTACTCTCTCTCTCCTACTGAATATAGCTATAAAACTTGAATGCATGGGCAACTATTTGAGGACTCTGAAAAATAGTGGCAAGAGGATTGGGGAAGAAGACATGAATTTGAAGTACCACTGAACTGGTGATGAGTTACTACTGTCCCCAACCTCTGGCATACCCCACTCTGGGTTCAACAAAGCCCAAAACTGTGAAGTGAGCATCATGCTTACAGCTCTAAGAAAAGTCTGTATTAACACTGATGTTAGGAGATACATTGTAATATCTAGAAAAGGTTTCCTCAACTCCAGTACTATAGCAATCCTTCCTCATCCATGAGGGATATGTTTTACAACCCCCAATGGATGCCTGAAACCATGGATAGTACCAAGCCTTATATTTATTATGTTTTTTCCTATACAGACATACATATGATAAAGCCTCATTTATAAATGAGGCACATTAAGAAATTAATAAAATAGAATTATACTGTAATAAAAGTTATATGAATGTGGTCTCTCAAAATCTTATTGTACTGTACTCACCACTGTTCTTATGATGATGTGAGATGATAAAATGCCTACCCGATAAGATGAATCGAAGTGAATGACGTAGACATTGTGACATAGCACTAGGCTACTACTGTCCTTCTGATGATTCATAGATAGGGGTTCCAGATAGTGGTTGACTGCGGTAACTGAAACCACGGAAAGGGAAACCGTGGATAAGGGGGGACTACTGTATTAATTTGGGCGTGATAATTGTTGCAGAGGCACTGTTCTGCACACACTAGGATGTTTATCAGCATCCTTGCCTCTACTCAATAGATACCTGTAGCACTCCCCCAGTTCTAACAACCAGACAAGTCCCTAGACATTGCCAAATGTGCCCTGGGGACAAAACACAACGCCCACCCCCACTGAGAGATGCCCTATGGCAATCAAAAAAAAATTGTTGAAAGGACAGTAAATTAAAAACAGAATGCTAAAAAGTGTCCAAAAAAACCCAAAAGGCGGCAGAAAAGAGGAAACAACAGATCTTCAAAATACATGAAGCAAAAACTGACAGAACTGAAAAAAAAAGACAAATCCACAACTGTAGCTGGAGACTCCCAATTCTCCTCTCAGAACTAGTAAACACAAAAATCAACAAGAATAAAGAACTTGAACAATCTACCAACCAGATCTCACTGACACTAACAGAAAACTCCACCCAAGAACAGCATTCTCCACATTCTTTTCAAAGGCATGTGGGTTAAAAACCTTAAAATAATTGAAATTCTACAAAGTTCTCTGACCATAATAGAACTAGACTAGATATCAACAAGAAAGTAAAAGGAAAATCTCCAAACATGTGGAAATGAAACATACTTCTAAATAATCTATTAGTCAAAAATATTCAACAGATAGAACTCTCAAGTGAAATTAGAAAATATTTTGAATGTATGAGATGAAAATAAGACATTATCAAAATCTGTGGGATTTAAAGCAGTGCTTAGAAGGAAAAAAAAGTCTCAAATTAATAACCTAAAGCTGCTACCTAAAGGAACCAGAAAAAGAAAAAAGCCCAAAGCAAGCAGAACAAAGAAAATGGTTAAAAACAGAAATGAAATTATAAACAGAATACTAGAGACAAAAGTAATGAGACCAAAAACTTGGTTCTTTGATAAGATCAACAAAATTGACAAACCTCTACTAAGACTAACAAAAATAAAGAGAGGTAATAGCTTCTTTGGTCTTATTTTGAAGAACTTTGGTCATACCCAATTTATAGTACTGTGGCAACTCATTTTAAAAATGATGCTGATAGGGGCGCCTGGGTGGCTCAGTTGGTTAAGCAACTGCCTTCAGCTCAGGTCATGATCCTGGAGTCCCGGGATCGAGTCCCGCATCGGGCTCCCTGCTCGGCGGGGAGTCTGCTTCTCCCTCTGATCCTCCCCCTCTCATGCTCTCTGTCTCCCATTCTCTCTCTCAGATAAATAAATAAAAAATCTTTAAAAAAAAAAAAAAAAAATGATGCTGATAAATCCAATGTGTCCAGCCCAAGATAATGAAGGCTCTGGAAATCATGTCACATGAAAAACCATGCTTAAGTTTATAGCCAGAGAAGACAATAATAAAAAGGAAGAAATGATTACGATGTTCAAATATCTGTAATGCTGTCATAGGAAGCACAGTGATCACCTACAAATCAATGCCAGAGAAAATGGGTGTAAGTTATACCAAGGCAGATACTGACTGGATCAATGTAAATAAGAGAATTTGTATCAATTAGTTAGCTGACAATGAAATGGGTTGCTTATAAAGCAGTAAGCTTTTCACTATTCAGTCTGAATGAGTATGTCATCAGGAATTCCACATAAGAAAATTTGGAGGTTACCTTTAAGAACCTTTAAGGATATTAGGTAGATTTAAGCATTCGATAATTTAAGTGTGCTTCATTAATCTACCATTAAACTATGCCAACAAAAAGAATCACAACTATAGCCTTCATTTTGGTAAGGCCTCATAAATAAGTGTTTAAGAAAATAATATGCGAGAGGCTGCTGGAAGATGGCAGAGTAGGAGGACCCTGGGCTCACCTCTTGCCACGTGGCCACCTAGAGAGCACCCACGTCGGCATAAATAACCCAGAAAGCAGCCCGAAAACTGACAGAACAGACTCTCTGCAGCCCGGCATAGACAAGAGGCTAGAACGAAGCAGATCCACCCCCTCCAATCGCTCTTAGTAAAATCCCATCAAAGTGGTGCCACAAGCCTGGCAGTGTGCGCGCGGCCCAGACAAGGGCCAGCACCACTCCACAGTGAGTCCTGCTCCAGGGAGAGGGGAAGATAAGCACACACCAGTCTGACTGTGACCCCAGCAGTGCGCTGGGGGCAGGCAGTAGGTCTGACTGCAGGCCCCACCCTCCAACAAAAGCTTCTCAGGGGACGACACAGGGACAGTGCCCGCAGTTAGGTGCTCCTGCATCTCTGGCAAACGCCTGGTCTGACTCAACTCAAGCCCAAGGCAGCCCCGGGCCGGCCCACTAACAACACGGGCACCAGATTCTGCCCACAACAGGCAGAGAGCCACTTTAGACTGGACTGACAGCAAACACAGCTCCGCCACAACGCGAGGACACCCCTGGAGCAACACACAGAGGAGACCCCCTGAAGCACCATTTTCTGCTGAGAAGGAGACATTGCGCTGCAGGACCTCTTCTTCCTAAAGCCACTACTTTCAAGTGCGGGAGATGTAGGTGTCTTTCCTGACACACAGAAACAGACACAGCAATAGACAGAATGAGGAAACAGAGGAGTATGTCCCAAATGAAAGAGCGGAACAAAATCACAGCAAGAGACCTAAACAAAATGGAGATAAGTAATATGTCTGATAGCGAATTTAAAGTAATGCTCATAAAGATATGCACTAGAATTGAGAAAGGAGTGCAGGACCTCCATGAGACCCTCCACCAAGAGATAGGAGATATAAAAAAGAACCAATTAGAGCTATTGGACTCACTAGATGGAAATAAAAATAGACCACCTGGAATAAATAGAAAACAAGAGGAAGTAGAAGAACGGATCAGCTACCTGGAGGACAGAGTAATGGAAAGTAATCAAGCTGAGAGGATGACAGGGGAAAAAAATATGCAAAATGAGAACAGACCCAGGGAACTCAGTGACACTGCCAAGCATAACAGTCGCATGAGAGGGACCCCAGAAGGAGAAGAGCGAGAAAAGGTGGCAGATTTGTCTGAAGAAATAATAGCTGAAAACTTCCTGAATCTGGGGAAGGAAAGAGAAATCCAGATCCAGGAGGCACAGACAGCCCCCAACAAAACCAACCCAAAGAGGTCTGCACCCAGACACAAAGTAAATAAGATGGCCAAAAGTAGTGATAAAGAGAATTTTTTTTTTTTTTTTTTTTTTAAAGATTTTATTTATTTATTTGAGAGAGCGAGAGCATATGAGAGGGAGGAGGGTCAGAGGGAGAAGCAGACTCCCTGCTGAGCAGGAAGCCCAATGCGGGACTCGATCCCGGGACTCCAGGATCATGACCTGAGCCGAAGGCAGTCGCTTAACCAACTGAGCCACCCAGGCGCCCCGATAAAGAGAATTTTAAAAGCAGCAGAGAAAGGAAAGCAGTGACATACAAGGGAAACCCTATACGGCTATCAGTGGGTTTTTCAACAGGAACTTTGCAGGCCAGAAGGGAGTGGCATGATAAATTCCAAGTGCTAAAAGGAAAAAATCTATAGCCAAGAATACTCTATCCAGCAAGGCTTTCATTCAGAACAGAAGGAGAGATAGTTTCCCAGAAAAATAAAAGTTAAAAGCAAAACCAGCCATGTCCCCATCACACATGGATGCCATCGGCCTGTGGGTCCCAAATTCACAGTCTAGCCGCCCTCCTGCCTGAGTCAGCATGCACAGCCTGCCACCTGCTCAATGCCAAGTCAACACACCTTCCCCTTAAATTCCAGCCCCTGTGCTGGGTTGTGCACAAAAGTGGGCATAATTATAACAGCAGAATGAAGCAACCCAAATAGTGACACTAATTCTGTGGAATATATAATGGATAAAAGGAGTGTGCTAGGCTGATAACATCTCCAACAAGCACATCAAAGGACAATACATACAGCATGATTCTGCTTAGTAAAAGAAACAAACCCGGGAAAAATAAAATAAGATGAAAACAGAGAGGGACACAAACCATAAGAGACTCTTTAACTATAGGAAACAGTGTTGCTGGAGGGCCGGTGGGGGGGGATGGGGTAACTGGGTGAGGAGCACTAAGGAGGGCACTTGATGGAATGAGCACTGGGTGTTATATGCAACTGATGAATCACTGAACTCTACCTCAGAAATTAATAATACACTATATGTTAATTAATTGAATTTAAATAAAAAAAAAAAAACCCCCGCCAAATAATAATAATATGCATTCCCTGGCTGGAAATGGAAATAACAGCCTAACAGCAATGCTAAGCCAACAATTCTAAATTCTTTGTTAAAATATACCAAATCAGATTTACATGATTTTGGAGGCTCTATATTAAGTAGTTGCACAAAACTGTAATTGTTAATTTGCTCATAACGCTATATTGTTTCCCTCTAAAACATAACAGTAATCCACATGGTAAAAAGAAGTGTCTGTAATCTCTTTTACTATTCCCAGAGGCAGAGAATGAAGCTAAATGCTTACATCTAATCTGGTCTGATGCTGCTTAGTCATCTGATCTTGAACCTTCAGTCTTCGAAGAAGTTCTTTGAAACCCACCATGGGTACAGGAATTAACCTGAAGAAATCCAAGTGGTCAATTATCAGACCTTAAGCCTTTTACTATTATTACAAAGTATAAGAAATTAGGGTTTTTCATAATAACATTCATGTAATTTCACAATAAATTTCTAGGGTTCAAAGGCAGATCAATGACTATGAAATCAACAGTGTTAAATCAGATTTTATTCAACCTTATTTTACAAATGAGGAAATAAAGTTCAGTCAAAAATTGTACTTTTAAAGGCAAGTATAATTAGGGGAGTGATACTCAGATGTCAAGGTTTTCACCATATTATACGGCCTTATCAGTCAACATTTTTTTTTTTTTTTTAAGTAGGCTCCCATGCCCAACATGGGACTTGAACTTATGGCCCTGAGATCAAGAGTTCCATGCTCTACCAACTGAACCAGCCAGGGGTCAACATTCTTTAGCAAATTTTAGTCCTTATATGAAAATAAGATGAAGGTATACTTACTTTTCAGAATCAGGGTTATCCACCTTGGCTTGTTCCCAGATAATAGGATCAACACCTACCAAAAAGAAGAAATATTTTTTCTGAAAAAAACTATCCTCTGTTTTTATAATATTTGTATGGGAGAGGCCTTCCTAAAGAAGCTGTAATGAAAAATTACTATTCAATATGACCACTACAAAAATGAAAATTTTTGTAGGATAAGCTTAAAAAAAAAGTTATAGACTGAAAGGAAATACCTACAATCTATAGGATAATACATTAACCTCCAGAATACAGAAAGAGCTCCTATAAATCAGAAAGGAAAACAAAAACATCTAATAGAAAATGGGTAAAGGACATGAGATGTTAATTCACAAAAGATACAAACATGGCTAATAAACATATAAAAAGATGCTCAACTGACTAGAAATCAGGGAAATGCTAATGAAAGTCAGTGATTTTTGCATTCAGAATGGCAAAATTAAAAGAAACTGACAATCTCATTGCTGGCAAAAAAAGATCAAAATGAGAAAATATTAAAAAAGAAATATGAGAAAAAGAAGACATTCCTGTTACAATGTGTACAACTTTCTTTGGAGAGCAATTTGGCAGTCTCTAACAATACATAAAATATACATAATCTTAACTCAAAAATTTCATTACCAGAGATCTATTCTAAAATACATATCCATGTGTTCTAAGACATATTTATAGGGATGTTAATTGTTGCATAGTTTATAATAATGAAAAGGTGGAAATAACATAGAAGTTAAGTGAAGTAAGGTACATCCATGGTATTCCATGTAGATTTTTAAAAAGAATATTTACTTTCATGTACTGACATGGGATGGGAAGTGCTATGAAATACTACAATTGAAAAGGCAAGTTGTAAGGGCGCCTGGATGGCTCAGTCGTTAAGCGTCTGCCTTCGGCTCAGGTCATGATCCCAGGGTCCTGGGATCGAGCCCCGCATCGGGCTCCCTGTTCAGCGGGAAGCCTGCTTCTCCCTCTCCCACTCCCCCTGCTTGTGTTCCTGCTCTCACTATCTCTCTCAGTCAAATAAAATCTTTAAAAAAAAAGAAAAGAAAAGGCAAGTTGCAGTAAATGTACAATGCAAAATCCTTTTAAGGATTTCCATGTACATATGCCATATTAAAATCACAGATAAGGGACTAATAGAGTATAATAAATTATTAGTAGTAGCTATTTCTGTGGAAAGGAGATAAAGAGGATCTGTAATACAGTCAATCTAGTTATGCCATTTACAATCTTTTTTGGTGAGAACACATTTATTTAGGTTTTACTTGAATGCTCAGCACAAGTTAGAAAAAAATAAAAATATTAAAAGTGAATTACCTTTGGGTAGATGGATTATGGATTATTTTTCTTTAGTTTGTCATTTCCCAACATTTCTAACAAGCATATTAGCTATAGAATAAAAAAGCTAAATGCAATGAAAACATTCAAAACTTTGTCCCAAATTAGCAGACATGATAGACACTAGTTTTATTAATAACCAACTAATACCTCCCCAAAATAGAGGAAGCATATATATTTCTAAATCTTTCATTTCCTCAACTCTGTGACTAAAAACATACCAGCAGGAGGATTCTGTAAAAGTTGTTTGATTTGTGCAGGAGAAAGTTCAGTTCTAGTCATAGAAAGGGTTACACCAAGTTGCTGCAACTGTGTTTTTATATTAGTTTGTTCAAAATGGGCATATAGTGTTGTAGCTGGAACTCTTCTTGAAGTACCATTTGGAGAACGCTCAACAACATAAATGACAACTTCTGTCCTGGGGGAAAAATAACCAAGTTATAAAAGAGCACACAACTCATAGCTACAACTCATATCAGTGCAGCATGTGATTTTAGAAAGATGCTAGTTGAATTCAGAAATTGTTGTTTTAGAAAATAGTATTCTCTTAAATCTTGGAAAATAAGGAACCCTTACTTTATGTTCACTTGTAAATCAACTTGAATGATAAAATGAGACAGACATATAATATTTATAAAACATTTGCTTCGCTGCAAAGTACTATGTAAATGTTACTATCTTTTCCAGAATTGAGAAGTACTTTGGAGATTCTGTTGAAGCTTATCTGATCTCAGTTATTATACCTCACTAATAATAATTCTTCTAACCCAACATATCCCAAAGTAAATGCTTTTGCCACTAAGTATGAAAATTATACAGAAGACATAAGAAGGAAATAAGTCATAGTTACTATCCATGAATGAGCATGAACAGTAATCAGTTAAAACTTTCCAATAACGTCTTTGTGGCCTTTGATTTGCACACACAGCCATGATTAACATTTCTTCCTGCTTCTGAATGAAAAATCTAAGGAATTATTAGCATCTGGTAAGTTAAGAACTCCAAGATTAAGGGGTGCCTGGGTGGCTCAGTTAAATGTCCGACTCTTGATTTCGGTTCAGGTCATGATCTCAGGGTTGTGAGATCAAGCCCCGCATCTGGCCTCCGCACTGGGCGTGGAGCCTGCAAAATTCTCTCTCCCCACCTCACTCTGTCCCTCCCACCTCTGAAAAATAAATAAATATAAAATAAAATAAAATAACTCCAAGATTAAGAAAAATGCTTTTAAACAAATGTTATAAATACTGAATAATCACTAGCTGAGTAATAACATTCTAAGATTTAATTTGTGCTTTATCAACAAAAACGCTGTTGGATCACTCTCTTTGGACCAAGGTGCACAGAAATAAATGGTGTATTTAATGTATACTTACTGATCATCTGGCAATGTTTTAATACCCTCTACATTTACAGTAAGGGTCTGGTTTCCTCCCAAAACTTTATGTAATGATTCTACCAACTGCTGTTGTTGGCTTCGAATATCTGTTTCTTTTTTGTTGAAAACTAAAACCACTAGCCCATCTTCATCTTTATTATTGGGCATACAACTATATCCTACTGCCTGTAGAATGACAAAAACAATATCAAAACTATGTACAGATTTTACATCAGATGTTTAATATTAATACGTTAAATATCTGCTAAAACAAGGAAAACAGCTTAATGTCTGCTAATGAAGGAAATAATTATTCTTCCCACCACTCTGTGCCCTAGGTCATCACAAGTTAAAGAGAAACTATTTTACCCAGGAATAATATAAACTTACAGTGAAATTAAAATTTTCTCTTCAACAGAGTAACCAAATAGCCTTCTCCTCTAAAAAACTTTGATATTCATTATTGTTGGGTGTTTCTGAACTCTGATGAAACAATTCTGCATGTCATTATAAAAATGACTGCAAAAGTCATGGACCAGGACCTAATTTATTTTACTATACTGACTTACAGAATGTTAAACTAAGTTTTAGATATACAAAGATATGATTACTATACTTTTTTTCTAAATATAAATACTTTTAAAGTAGAATAACACTGTCAAACTTACAATACTATAAAGAATGTCTACATCATTTTATGGTTTCATGTAATATAAAACTTTACAAAGCATGTTAGTTTTTAACATAGTATTAAATATGACAAATTTCTAAGGAATTACTCTTTTAGACAGAAGCCTTTTCTTTTGTCACCACTTATAATGCAACTTTTTAAAAAAGATTTATTTTGGGGGGGGAAGGGGTAAGGGGAGAAGGACAGAGGGAATCTCCAGCAGACTCCCCACTGAGCAAAGAGCCCTATACAGGGTTGGATCCCACGACTCTAAGATCATGACCTGAGCCAAAATCAAGAGTCAGATGCTTAACTGAGCTACCCAGGAGCCCAATAATCCACCTTTTAAAAAAGAATTCTAGTTCTCATTTTATCATATGTATGTTATGTATCAACTTAAAAAAAAAGTTCTATTCAACCTATGTGCACTGTATAGCTCTTAGTCACTAAACAAAAGTATAAAATTTCAACTATATACACTTAAAAATTCTTTTTATTAGAGTGATGAGATAGAGAGATGTTCTTTAGTAAGATAAGCTAGTCACTTTTTGTTGTTTAACCATGTTGAGAAGGGTCTGATCCTCAGGCTTGCAGCTCCAAACACAAGCTTACATACATATTGATTAGAGACTGACACAGGCAACAAAAAGTGTTGTTTTTTTTTTTTGCCACTGAAATGTGGCTGGGGTACCTAGGTGGCTCAGTCGGTTGAGTGTCTGACTCCTGGTTTTGGCTCAGGTCAGGATCTTAGGGTCGTGGGATCCAGCCCCAAGTCAGGCTCCACCGTACTCGGAGAATCTCCTTGGGATTCTCTCGTTCCCTCTGCCCCCCGCACACATGCACCCTCTCTAGAAAATTATTAAATACGTCTTAAAAAAAAAAGTAGCTGAAGTATAAACTGGATTGCAATACATTAGTTATTAAAAATATGCCATCGAGTTGACGTAAATACTCTCACTGGCTGATGAGACAATCTCTGAGAAGCCAAATTCAAATGAGAAGGTTGTTTGGTAGGCATGGAATCAGAAAGAAAAAGATTATACTGTTTTAATGGCTTTAGCATCCAGTTATAATAGTTGACAACAGAATTATACATGCCAAACAGCACATACAGTCTGTCTGCTGGCTGGGGTATACATTCCTGGACAATGTTACATGAGTATCACCAAATTTAGTTTTGGGTCTCCACTTTATAGATGCCAAGCAGACCACTCCCCTTTCGTTAACATTTTTTCCTCAGTTTTAAATTACATTCTGATCATACCTTCCTTCATTCATTCATACTCTGGTCACCTTCAATCACATATATGTAAGAAATCACTTCAATTTAATAACTTCTGTATCTTTAAAACAAAAGTATAATTGTACCATATTCAAGGAGTACTAAAGACCAAGCAATTGTTTCCTTCGTATTATTTTAATCCAAATATCACATTCTCTCTTACACACACTCTTCACGTGAGGATCAAAAGAAATACTAATACCTTAAATCGGCAAAAGGGATTTTCTTGTGTGAATTCCACCGGTGGAATGTTATTGTTGAAATATCCTTTTCCTGTGCCCCAAAAGGCCTGCAGCTGATTCCATTTTGCTAAAATAGCGTCCCTCTCATCTCCCAACAGCGTTGGAGCAGAAAGAGCACTTGCAGTATTTATCAGTTGGCTGGACTGTGTAGGAGCTTGTGTGGGCTGACTGAAGAGACCACCTAATGCTAGAAATGTACCCCGTAGTTAGTATTTAAGAAAAAAAAAGAATCCGTCAATTCAGATACTAGGTATGGTAGGCCGAATAATGCCCCTTCCCCCCCATCATGTCCACATCCTATCCCCAGAACCTGTAAATATGTTACTTTACACAGCAGAAGAAACTTTGTAGATGTGATGAAATTAAGAGATTGAGTTCAGACTATCCTGGATTATTACTAAGTGAGCTCAACACAATCATAAAGGTCCTGAGGAGGGAAACGGGAAGTCAGAGTCAAAGTGAGATGTGAAGACGAAGGAAGGGGCTGGCTATAAGCCAGGAAATGCGGGGAGAGAGACTAAAAGCTGGATAAGGCCAGGGAATTGATTCTCCCTTAGAGCCTCAAGAAATAACATGGCCCTGCCAACACCCTGATGTTAGCCCAGTGAAACCCATTTCTGAATTTCTGATCTCCAGAACTATAGGATAATAAATTTGTATTGTTTTAATACACTAAGTCTGTGATACTTTGTTAGGGCAACATTAGGAAACTAATATACTAGAAGAATCCTTATAATGTTAAACTTACTTTTCTAATGATTATCTTCTTAATACAAGTAATTCCATTACCAGTACACTAGTTGGATTCATATTAGACCCACATAAAAAAATGCATATGGATATGATACAGAAAAGTAAAGTTTGTGAAGTTGCAGAATTGGTTTTTAAACCTTTATTGCTATTACATGTGTGTAATAAATACAAACTGGAGGACACAAAATAAGCAAAAAGAATCATTATATCATTGTTTTATCAATATCAACTTAATCACTTTTCCTTCTCTTACTACAAAGAAATACATAGTAAAAAGAACAACAAATGAACTAATAATCATTAGGATTCTAAGCTAAAAGCTTTAGCAGGCCGTGTAGCTTTGGGTAAGTCACTTAACTTCTCTGTGCTACAATTTCTCCAACAGAAAAGGTAACGTTGTTAGATCAGATCAGTATCTCCAAAGTGGGAGGTTAAGTATCCCCAGTACATGAAATTATAGCTGTCAGGCAACAGTTGAGTCACTGAATAGACTAATTCACATAACAAGAAGTTATCTTTTAATTATCTGATAATATATTTTAAAAGTCTCAGTTTGGTACTAGTCTGCCTTTAATGACTCACAACACCTGCTTATCTCACATTTTACCAAAGGAAAGCGTAAGTCTAAGGCTCAGAGCTTAAGGCAAAAGTATTAGCTAGAATCTATTAACACTATTACATTTTCTGTGTGCTTAATTTCAGTTATCCTGTCTTTATAGCAGATGATACTGGCTTTCCAAAATTTATAGCAGTAATACAAATCTTCCTTTTAAAATAAATATGTAATGTTTAAAAGAAAACTGACTTAAAATTCTTAATAATACAAATGGTACAGAGATAAGAGAAAAATCATGAATACCAAAATGCTCTGAGTTTTAGGGCCACTATATTAGATGATACTTAACTTTTCTTTCAGATCTAAAGGTTCTAAGTACCACAAGGTCACTGGGGCTGCTACAGGGCTAGAGAGGGTCTCTTATTATCCTCCAGATGAATAGTATTAATTTCCAAATGGGAATATATAAAAATTGTAAAGAATTGGACTAGAAGCTAGAAGACTTGAATCCTGGTCATTATAAGCTCATAAGCTATTTATTGTAGGGGCGCCTGGGTGGCTCAGTGGGTTAAGCATCTGCCTTCGGCTCAGGTCATGATCCCAGGGTCCTGGGACTGAGCCCCATGTCGGGCTCCCTGCTCAGCAGGGAGTCTGCTTCTCCCTCTCCTTCTATCCCTCTCCCCACTTGTTCTCTCTCAAATAAATAAAATCTTAAAAAAAAAAAAAAGCTATCTATTTTAGCATTGGCCAAGAAATTCCTAGGCTTTATCTCTTCAACTTTTAAATGAGATAAACTATGATCTGGACTGATTTACACTGAGCTTCCTTTTTACACTTCAAACTAGATTATAGCAATACTAGTCTACTCAGAGTTCACTAGCTGGAAGGCATTGAGGAACTCAAATTACAAAACCCAATACACTCTTTTCAAACCTTAGCATATTAGACTTCTCATACCTTTCTACATTCTCAGGGCCCTCATGCTGTTGATTAGCGCTTAGCTCCCAAAGAAAATCTTCAACTTTCACTGAACACACATCCTCCTTGAAAAGCTCTTTTCCTTTACATTTCCTGACAATATATAGTCTGTCCTGGTTTTATATATCATACATACATACATTCATTCATTCAACAAATACTTATTGAGTATCCACTAAATATCAGACATAGAGCTAAATACTAAGGACAGAGTGGTAAACAAACTGAGCACATCAAATAAATAGTAACAACTGTGGTAAGTCCCTCAGAGAAATACAGAGGTCATCAGAGTACTAAATGAGGGAGCTAATCAAGTTGGGGGCGGGAGGTCAAGGGAAGGCTGCTCTGCTCCACTAGAAATTCACTAAGGCATAAAAGAAGCAGTCAGCCAGGCCATGATGTAGGGGCAAAGATGAACAGCATGGGCAAATCTCTGGTAAAGAGGAGGAGGAAGATGAACCAGCAGAAGCAATAAAGAGTACTAAACAATTAGGTAAGAAAAAAATAGACCAGGTTATCGAAGTTAAGGGCTCATATTGGCCAAAACTGACAATCTGAGCATCAAAAAAAAAAAAAAAAAAAAAAATGCAACCAACTCAAGCACATTCAATTTATTAAAACTCTTGCATTCAGAATTATATTTTTTAAAAGATAAAAAATTTTAAAAAACCTCAATTCCTTGGACACCACTGGAAATAATCGGGCCACCAACAACTTCTTACAAAAACTGTCAACTAAAAAGAATTTAGCCTGCCTTTCCTATACAAATTATATTTCAGGGTGACCAAGCAATCTTGTGGGATGATTAAAAACTTCTTTTACAGGGGCGCCTGGGTGGCTCAGTCATTAAGCGTCTGCCTTCGGCTCAGGTCATGATCCCAGGGTCCTGGGATCGAGCCCCGCATCGGGCTCCCTGTTCGGCGGGAAGCCTGCTTCTCCCTCTCCCACTCCCCCTGCTTGTGTTCCCTCTCTCGCTGTGTCTCTCTCTGTCAAATAAATAAATAAAATCTTTAAAAAAAAAAAAAAAACTTCTTTTACAGAATAGTTTTAGTGTGGAAGGGAGGGCAGAGTTAGGAAATCACCATTTTGCAACTCCTAATAAAATAACTGACTGAGGCAATGATCATCAATGAATGAAACCATTAAGTTAAAGACTGATGGGGAACTTTATAAGACAGATTGGCTGTCACCCCCCCGAACCCACTGATCAATCTCAGCATCACCAAAAGAGGGATACACCTTCTAATGTGATGCAGTATGAAGTACACTGCACAACTGGCAAAGTATCCATGGCAAAACGTCAAATTTGAATCTAATAAAGTACCTAAAGCTAACTTCATTTACCAGAAAAATGGGGGATAAAGTTAAATGATACTACAAGCAAACAAATCTCCAATTGGGGACATTTCACAGGACAACTGGCCCAGTCTCTCCAACAATTCTTGAGGGGGGAAAAAAGGAGTGGGGAACTCTCTATACTAAAAAGAAACTTGAGGGGTGCCTGGGTGGCTCAATTGGTTGTGTCCGACTCTTGATTTCGTCTCAGGTCATGATCTCAGGGTTGTGAGATCCAGCTCTGCATCGGGCTCCATACTGGGTGTGGAGCCTGCTTAAGATTCTCTCTCACCCTCTCCCTCCCTCATCCCCGACACGCTTTCTCGTTCTAAAAAAAAAAAAAAAAAAAAAAAAACCTTGAGATATGATAACAAGAAAATGAATGTGGGGATCTTGTTTGGATCATGATTTGAATAAACCAGCCTTAATGAAACATATGGGGAAATGTGATTAAGGACTAGGTATTAGATGATACCAAGGAATTATTAATGGTGAATTGGAATGAAGTCCATGTTTTTAAAGAGAGAAGCACAGTACAGTGAGGGTGAAAGGACATGTTTGGGATTTGCTTTAAAATACTTCAGCAATCAAAAAAAAAAGCGGGGGAGCCAAGGAGATAGATAAAACAAGTATGGCAAATTCTGACTTGCTGAATCTATTCAGTAGACTATGGGGTCGTTTTACTCTTATTTTTGTGTGTTAAATTTTTCATTTAAGTAGAAAGTAAGTATTCATTGGATTTGAGAGGATTAATGATCTTAACTGTTTGAGTAAAGAAAACAGAATCCAGATCAGTGTGGGCTAAGAGGTAACAGAAGACAACAGAAGGGGATCCCCTTTTCCATAACTATTTCATGTAGTTTATGAAGAGGAGAAGAGAACAGCAACTGAAGTGTGATGTGAGATTAAAGTTGTTTTGTTTTGTGGTTACTGTTTTAAGAAAAAAGAAACTTCAGGTTGTTTAAATGTGGATAAGAAGGATCTTTGGGGAGAGAACTTGAAGACTATTTTGGGGAGAGGGGTGTTGCTGGAAAGAATAATCAACAGTAGAAGGGTCGCTTGGAAGAATGAGATCCAGAGCACAGGTGAAAAGGGAAAAGGATGAGTATAGAGGGAGGAAGATAAACAGATTTGGTAGTGGGAAACTGAAGGAACTGCAATGAGGGATTTTATTTTCTTTTTGAAGTGGAGGTCAAGGCCATCTGCTAAAAATAAGAATAGAGAAATCTGAGATTTGAAGAGAATAAAGGTTTAACTGTTATAGAAGGTGGGAGAATAAATTAAATAAACTTCTAAGGATTACCAGGCAATGTTGACGCCCCAACTTAAGTCAGTGATTAAGAATTTAGAGGTACTATTCAATCTTTTGTATTGTGTGATTTTTCTCAAGCAGTATCCGGACAGACAGTTGGGCTTTCACCCGCTTGGGATTTTTTACCCCCTCAGGCACATGATACAATGACAAAGTTTAGCATTTGGCAACCAGTGACTGAAATGGAAGGACATGGAATCTAAGCTAATTAGAGAGGTTAGTGAAGACAAGAAGGAGCTGATGGAAGAACGGATAATGGTCTAAATGGTCTAATGGTCTAAATGAAAATATCACTGATCTAAAGACCTAATGAGGTCTAGGAACAGCTATATTCGAAGTATTTAAAAAGGCAGGCTAAAAGAACAATAGGTTGTGGAATGTTCACACCAGTGATTTTGAAATTAGAACATTTTCAGATGTTGCCAAGGTCCAGGGTAAGAATTGTTTAAGAGAAATGGAAGAGGTTTTTGGAATAAAAGGTAGATGGCATGGCTGTTTGAATATATAGCCATGTGATGTTTAAATAACCCAGATAGATAGGAGTTGAAAAGAAAAGGAAGACTAACAGCCAGTTGCCAAAGTTTTCAATGAATAAGAGGTACTGTCCAGGAAGTCAGCAGCTGAGATTAGAGTATCACCGACAGTATTATCAGACAGCAAGCATCTCATACAAGCAGGGGTTTTAAAAATAAGGCAACAGTTCCATAATCTTTGCAGATTAAACTCAAAACTCCTTACGGCAGCAGGTCCCAAATTCATTATGATATGCCATGCAATGATGCTTTTATCAGTTATCCCCTCTGCTTGGAATACCCTCTTCTGAATTTATCCGACTAATTCTTTCAAGATTCAGCTCTTCTTTTGTATTCCACAACACCTTGTAGGGGTTCATTTTAGTGCTTTCACATTACATATGTATTCTGTATAACTGGATGTTTATTATTCTAATTAAATATTTGTTATTCTGTCTCCTTGTAGGCTATTAGCAGGAAATCGTGGCTTTCAACCTTCTATCACCAATGCCTGACATACAACATACAGTCAGTAAGTGGCTGCTAATAACTGAATAAGCCCCTTTATTCTGCGAATGAATAAAACCAAATTCAATTTCCCATTTTTCCTAATGAAAGTAAGTGTAACTATGATACCTGAGAATTGGAGAGACTTTATTTCAAGAAACAAAAAAAGAAGTTCCCTTTCCCCTTCTTCTCCTAAAGTACTTGGATTTCCAACAAAGAGAAATGACTGAAATACTAGAAAGAAGAATTGAGACTACTATTCTATTTTCTTTGTCCTATTGGCCAGACAATTCTTGAAATTCATGTTTAATAATCTTCAATAACTGAGTAGGATGAATTTTAGCCAATCAATCAAGTTACCTCAGAACAATGAAATGAAAGTGATTTTAAGAGGTAGCAGACTGGAAAAGTGAAAAGAGCATTACATAGGAAGTCAAAGAACTTGAATTTATGTTTCTATCCTACATCTTGGGAGGTCTATGGAAGAGTCACAATCTCTCAGTTTCCTCTCTTCACCTATAAAATGGAGATAAGAAGAGTACTATTTCATAGAGTTCTTGTGAGAATTAAATAAATTAATCCATACAAGATAACCCTGGAGCATACTGCCATATCAGCTAGTAAGGAAGCTATCAAAGACTAATTCTAAGCTTGTGTCAAAGGACTTGGAAGCCAACCTGAAGAAGCTTGTATCTTTGGCCAAAAATGGAACAATTTAAGTATCAATAAGGATAATAACTGCAACAGATTAAAAAATACCAAATAGCTGAAATACTTAAGTTCCTAACATTAAATAAAAATTAATTGGTCTCCTTTGGAGAATCATAGAGAACCAACTCTTTATTTTGAAAACTAATTATAAATATGGAAAGAATCACCAAATAGTAGATAAAGTTTCTCTTTATAAAAGTACTCCAACAAATACATGGAAAAAAAGTCACAGAGTCAGAATAATACCATTTTGCAACCCCTGATAAATTAATGGATCGAAGTAATGATCACCAATGGCTGCTGCTAACACGACAAAGAATAGACATGACTGACATTATATACCTCTTGATAAAGAATGCAATACGACCTATAGTCTTGCAACCCAACAAAAAACTGAACTATCAACATAAATAGGTACCTACATCCAACCCAATTTACAAGAAACAGAGAAGACAACGAAATATGTTAAACTATACCACAGGAATACAATCCAGTAAAGTCCTGACTTGAAAAATTCTGTATGACAAGTATCTCATTTCTTTAACAAACTGGAAAAACAAAACAAAAAAAAGAGTGCTAACAGGGGAACTTACAAAGCTTTAAGACAAATAAAACTAAACAATAATGCTTACACACTTACATGACAAAACTATAAAGTAAAGAACAGATCACCATGAAAGAGGACTATAGTTCCTCTGATAGGGAAGTGACTGTGAGCGCAATGTGGAGGGCTTCTCAAGTGGCTGGCCAGAGACCACCTCCTGACATAGGCAGTGGTTACAAGGGTGTTCACCTTGATATAATTCATTAGGGTGTACTTTTGTGCAGTTTTCTTTTTTGTGTTACTTTTAGCAACAACGAAAATTTAAATGGAATGCTATTACACACAGAGGCTTTATAATCCTGATCCTGCCAATCACTCTTCTCCCCAGTTGCTATCATCATATATAAACATGAGAAGTAGCTTTTGGAGTCTTGTGGAACATAATATTGATAAATCTTCAAAAAAAGAGATCCATTAAAGCGTTTTGAACAGTGCGCTCAATGTTAGCTATATGTTACAGTTTTATATTTGAAGTAAGATGAAGGCCTCTTATACTTACTAGTTTGCTGTTGCTGCTGCTGTGTATTAAATCCTCCAAATCCCAGTCCAGTTCCCAAACCAGTACCTAAACCAGTACTACTTCCAGTTGTTGTGCCAAAACCAGTACCAAAGCCAAAACCTTTGTTCTGAGTACCACCGAAGAGTCCTTTGAAGGAAAAATGTAAATTGCATAAGTTAAAAAAAAAAAAAAAATCTGATCTCTAGCTCATTCACTTCTACAAATGACTTAAGATATCCTCTTACCAGTAGTGCCTGTGTTAGCTGGAGCAGAAAAGCTGAATGCAGAACCTGCTGTTGTAGATGTTGTCCCAAATCCTCCAAACCCACCTAATTTAAAAAGGATAAATAGAAAGGAAGAGTCTTTTGTATACATAAGTAATTTCTTTTTCAAATTATTTTATCATTGCCACGTAAAAAGACAAAATATTTTGATCTAATTTTTCCTTTCTCTAGTTTCAACTTCAATTTTTTTAAACCATACTACTCATCAAGAAGTCAATGTTGCAAGAAATAAGTGACTAAGTATTTAAAATAGAAATACCACAATGCAATATATACCCCTCAACTAAAGGGCTGATTAACAGTTACAGGTGATAAAACATGTTAAGCCTATTACCATGTTTAACAAACTCTAAAATGATTATGCATTTACTTTCTAGAGTAGGAGCTGCAAATTCAAATGCCTACAAGATTTAGGCTGAGAACATTAATAAGTGAAACAGACAACATGAATAGTTTTTAAAAGTGGCAGCAGTTTCTAAATTCCAGCAGGTTACTGCTATGGGAGAATGGTAGTTTAGTAGTGTTGTATATTCCTATTTTTCCCAAGAGAAACAGAAGATCTAGATTTTCTATGTGAAATTTACAGAATTTTAAACCCTAATTCACTTTTTTTTTTTTTGGCAAAAAATTCAAATGTTTTTAAAACAGTGTGTCAAACAGATCATACTGGCAGACTGTGGTGCCAGTTTGCAACTTTGGCTTCGGTGAATTAACTTACATTCTCTTTTAGCTTATGTTTCTACTTAGCCTTCATGAAAACTTAGGAACTTTTCAAAGGAAACATAATGAACTCCCTACAACAAGAATGTGTTTCTTGAAGGAAGAGGTAAGGGGAAAAAAAAAAACCCCACAAGTGGAAGGCAGTAGCAAGGAAGGAGAGCAGGAACTAGCACAGCTTTCTGCACTAGTCTGGCAACTGACAGATTTACAAATTTCATTTTTAGGTTAAGTTTAGAAATGAAACTCATCTTAACCATATGTAACTTGACATATGAATGGGATGGAATATAGCCAATCTATTTTTTTTTCTTATTGTCAGTTTTTACCTGATTACCAATGTGGTGCCAAGAAGACTTTTAAGAAAAATATTTGAACCATTAGTGCTGAGTTATGCCACAGTATTTTGCAATTCTAACTTTTAATCTCATATATTTCTAGTATAAGAGACAGATTCATGTTACATAAAAGACATAAGAAGGAAAAAACCCCAACCCTCTGATATTCATCATATAATTTTGATTTGGAAAATTACTTAAGAATAGACTGCATGTTGTAGCCATAACCAAATACTCTATTTTCTTGTAGGTTCTATTTGCAGTATTGGAAACCGTAAACATTTTGATTAAAAAAATCACCTAAAAGTATAAAACATTGTTCTCAGTCTTTTTCATTATTCTTCACTCCTACAGAAAAACTATTGATATATTCTGAATTGGCTACACAATATTAGTATCTTATCATGCTTCCTAATACCAAAAATGTTTATTAGTAATAGTGGATCTGCAAAGATACAAAATAAACAAGAATTTCTATCATCCCTTTGCTGAAGTCTCAGTTAATGAACATATATAAAAGTGGTTAAAATACAGTTATATTATCACAACTCAATACTTAACAATGATAACTCCAAATGAACATGAAATCAAGCAAATACCAACAGGTTTATTTATTGTTGTTGAATTACAAGCTGGGTGGCTTTGTTCGGAAACACAAATTTCAAAATAATGTTGTTTTACCCAGTGCCAATTTTAAGCAAACAGGGAATAATAAACATACCAACATGATCACTTAAAATATAACTTAACGATAACGGACAGCTTTATCTTTGGAATCCAAGGTTTCAAGTATTCTTCAAAACGTTTCAAATCAGATGCCAAGGTGATATTCGCACTGCAGTAACAAATACTGCACAAATACCCAAATAAATTTTAGGGAATAAATAATGTTTACCAAATGCATATAATTGGCATGGGCAGAAGTGGCATAATGTAAGAGAATATGGACAATAAATTCATATACGAGCAGCAGAGGAACAAGACTTTTCTATAGGATAACTATAAGAAGTACACACAGACCTATTTTAAATTTATATACACATATATACACATCATAGTTTGTGTTTTGCAAATTTCCAATAAGCTTCAACCTATATAGATACTAAAATCTTCATTATTTTTTTTAATGCAAAGATGTCTAGCCTACCTACTAGAACTCAATGCTATCTGATAATAAATTAAATTGCTCCGCTCATATCTCAAAAAATCCAGCAAAAAATTGGGGGCTCTTTCTATAATTACATACCTTATAGAAGAAATGTATCCTAATCTGCTGAGTGGATCAAAGAAATACATTATTGTTGTTATACACCTTAAAAAAACAAGACAGGATACTGCTGTTCGTATAAGACTTGTTTCTCTTGGGAAACACAAGGACAATCAAATGAAATTCCAATGAAAGATGCAGGAAAAATGAAAAAAAAAAAAAAAAAAATGACTGCAGGAGTCCAAGAATCCCAGAGAAATGGGCCTGACTGCTGAGCTTCTATTTTGGAAGAGATACGTAACAATTTGGAAAACATATTCTACTCAAAATAATAATCCATTCCAAATTCTTATCACTTGGAAGGTATATTCTGTTCAATCAAATACAAGTTTAACAAAGGAACGTTATAACTTGCAAGACTTCTTAATACCAAATCTTTTAAGACAGTCAAAACTGGATACAAACGTTTTTGATTCGACACTAGAAAATGAATTTCCCTTCTTCATTAGACAAGTCGCTGTTCTTTCCAAAACTAGGAACCACAAAATATTCTTGGACTCCAGCTCCCAACATTCGTTACACATACGACCCGCAGTATCTACCTGCACTTGCCAGACTGTTACCAAAATTGAACGGAGTCGCCGAGGTAGTAGAAACACCGAAATTCCCAATATTAAAGTTCACTGCAGGATTAGCAGTTAATCCGAAACCCCCAAAATTAAACCCACTGGCGGTGGAGTTGGCAGTCTCAAGCCCACCAAATCCTGATAGGCGTGTAGACAAAGAAACAAAATTTTAAAACGGGAGAGGGGAAAGAAAAGAAAAAGAAAGCAAGATAAGGATTAGAAGAGTCAGCAGGTTTTACAGAAGGGAACAAAGACAAACCTTGACTTAGCTCCAAACGAGTTAAGAAAGCGGAGGCGGGGACAGGAGAGAGGAGCAGGAGCGTCAAGTCCCCGCGGCAAGAACCAAAGGGCCAGCACCGAAGGAGCCGCAAGGCAGCGCCCGCGGCTCCCCAGCCCCAACCTCGCCGAGCCCAGCAGAGGGAGCCGAGCAAGCGTTCCCGCGGGTCCCGGAGGCTGAGGTGAGGAGGGCAGGGCGGGTCTCCCACAATGGGAAAGAGGAGCCGCTCTCCAGTCTCTCCGAGAAGGGCTCCCCGGCGGCGGGAAGCGACCCCCAGGAGGACAGGGCCCTGCGGGGACCCACCACAGCGTGAGAGCCCCAGGCTGGGCCTCGAATTCCCCCGCGGCCTCCTCAGGAGCCGCCTGGGCCCGCTTTGCCGCCGCCCGCCCTTTTCCGAAGCACCTAAAATCCCCAAGCAGCCAGGAGATCCCCGTCCCCCCACCCCCCGGATCCCGGAACTGGAGAATCTCGGACCGAGGGGGTGGACCGGAGGCCTCCCTTCCTCCCCGGGAGAAGGTCCGGAAGGATCACTCACCCGCGGGGGCCGCGGTGGCTGCAGCGGTGCCAGAGGTGCCCGAGGGAGCCCCAAAGTTGAAGGCCATGTCGCGGGAGCAGGGGACCAAAGCGCTGCTCCCGCGACACTCGGTGCACTCGGCTTTTCAGTCCCGCCGGGAAACTGCCTTCGGAGTCGGGAGTTCCGCCTCTTTTCTGGCCTAGCCTAAGAGGCCGGAATGCCGGAAAGGCTCAGGGGGCGGGGGCTGGAGCGGGAACGCCCCCGGTCCCGCCAGCTTCCGGGGGCTTAGTGGCTTCCCGTGGTGTGAGGCGTCACAAGCGTGGGGAAATGCTGCGAGTTCGCGGGGGCCTGCTGTCGGAAAGCCCTTAAAATCTGCCTTAGGGAGGACCCTTGGAAAAGGTGTGCGTGCGGTTGAATGTGCGTGCGTACGAGTGTGTAATGAGGCCCAGGTAGGAAGGCCAAATCCTCATCTCCGTATTGTAGAGCGATGGATAATGCTAAAACTCATGAAAATAGACGAAGCAGCCTGTTATCTAGTCATGGTCATAAATTAAAAAAAAAAAAAAAAAAAAGGGTTAACAGAGGTGCCTTTGAGAATGGTATCTGTTTAGGTTCCTTTTTTTTTTAATAAATCTTCTAGAATTATTTGATTCTTAAACCTATGTGCTTGTATACTTTAATAAAAATTAAGATAATAAGCCATTGTGTCTATCAAAATGACAAATCCTTGGACCCAGCTACTTCTAGGAATTTATCTTATAAATGATTGGACAAAATTATGGACTACAAGGTTTTTGGTTACAGCATTGTGTATAATAACAAGTGACTGGAAACAAACGGGTTTGCTTAAATAGTTGCATTTATACAAAGGAATACTATTCAGACATGAAATGGGAACAGTAAAGCTCTTTATGTACTGAAAAGAAAGATCTCAAAGATGTATCACATAAAAAACAATTAGAATACTGTCTATGGTATGCTACAACTTTGGTGATGGAAAAAAGGGATAGAATATATAATACACATTCTTGTATAAAATATTCCTGGAAAGATATATATAAAAAAGTGAGTAACATCAGTTGCCTCTGGGAAGATGAACTGGGTATCTGGGAGATGGGTGGAGGAAGACTTTTCGCTATAAACCCCTTTTATGCTTTTTGAAAATGTAAACGGTTTACCTATTCAAAAAATTAAATCATGCCAATAGTGGTAACTGCAGGAGTCCCAGTGAGAGTGCTGACCCAGGGAAGAGGACAGCGGGAAGGGAGACAGGAGCAGATGGACTTGATGACTGATGGGATGCGGAGGGAAGGGAAAATAGTCTAGCAAGAGTCCCTGGTTTCGGGCTTGTACAACTGGGTGGATTGTGATGCCATTCCCCAGTAATGGGAATTTGGAACGAAGACAAGAAAAAGTGAATTCCTTTTTTTGCTTTCTGGATTTGAGGACAATCTGGCGGAGGATATCCAGCAGGTGTTTGGTATGTGCAGCTGAGGTTGAACTCAGACCCGTGTTTCGGCTGTAAGTGTTTAGGTTGTAATTGAAGTCAGGGAGTCAATGGAATTGTCAGGAAGAGTTATCAAGTGAGAAGAGGTTGCAGCTGAGCACAGGTATTAAGAAGAGAACAAACAGCCCTCAACAGCCTGAGAGAGCATGGCCAGAGAGCTAGGAGAACCCGCAGAGTGAAATCACAGAAATAATGGATGGAAGGGGAGAAGGATCGGGGATGAAAAACAATGGGTGAATATTTCTTCCATAGGAAGCCTTCCCTGACCACCCTTTCTAAAATAGCACATTCCAGTCCTGTCACTGTGGCTTCTTAAATATTCTTAGTACTTACCACCACCTGTTTATTGCTTCCCACATTTAATATAAGCTCCACGAGGACAGGGAACTCTGTTTTGTTGTTTTGTTTTTCTTAACTGGTTGTATCCCTACTGCTAGCAGAGTGTCTGCCCCCGTGACAGACCTTATTCAATACTGTGGAATGGGTGAATGAGTTCCGTGACATGTCCCTCTCCCATATTCATCTCCAAGTCTTAAGCATTTCTAAAACCCTTCATCTCCACTGCCATCTCCCTGATTCCAGTTACCATAATCTTTTGCCTAGACCAGGGATTAGCAAATGATGGCCAAACATGGACTGTCATGTATTTGTGTAAATACAGTTTTATTGGAACACAGAAACATCCATTTGTTTACATGTTGCCCATGACGGCTTTTATGATACAAGAGCAAAACTGAGTAGTTGTGACAAGAGAGGCTTGCAGAGCCAAAACTGTTTCATCGGGCCCTTTACAGAAAAGGTCTGCCAACCCGTACCTAGACATTGCAGGAGCCTTTGCAGTGCGGTGAGCTGGACTGTCGGACTGTGACCTCATTCTGGGTTGCCCTTCTGCTGGGAGAAGGAGCTGCACCCAAGCTCAGGTCCCATGGAACCGGGGTCCTCTTTACCCCAGTGATGGAGATTGTAACGTTCCGGAAATAGGCAGCTGGCAGTCCCAGACAGTTTCTATAAAGCGTTCACCCGAAATCCAAACTGCCTGTTGCTCAGTGGCTTGTACATTCCTTCATGGACAAGACTGCTTCTTCACTCTTGCCCCTTAAAAAGGGGGACTAGAAGGCAGGTATGTGCTCCTTAGTGAGACCAAACAGTACTCTGGCCCTTGGCTGGCCTCCATGGGATGACAGGAGGATGGAGGGTCTGTGCCTTTTTTCTTGCTTTCCTGGCCCTATACCCCTGAACATTTTTATTTTCCCCAATAAAGCCCATGACTTAACCCCTGCTATGCAGCTTTGTGGAATTCACCCTGGAGGCTGGTGCATGACACCCACACAAGATCCATCTTGCATGCCAAGGGAGACCCCAAAGGGACCCACCTAACATGGGAGCCTCCTAACTGACCTCCCTGCGTCCATGTAGACTCTTCCAGTGTATTCACCTTGCAGCTACAGTAGGCCTTTCTGAACAAGCCTGACATGTCTCCCATTTCTCCCCCGACCCCTCAATCCGGTTTGCAACACTTCCTGTTGGTCTTAAAATAGACCAAAATCTTTAACATGGCTTAATAAGACCCAAGTTGATCTGGACCCTGCATTTCTCTCTAACCTTATCTCCACTATTCTTCCCTCTCTGAACTCCAAGCAAATATCTTCTGTCACTTGTAAACATGTTCCTTCCTGCTCCTGCCCCCCTTTGGTTAAGGGTCGATACCTGAGCCTACTGGCCCCCAGTGCTCCTGAGGGGCTCCCAGGGCTCTGAAGAAAGCCCTGGGGCAGAGGAACACAGTGTGGGGCCCGCTTCAAGCTCAACTGGTCAGGCTGCCTAGAACTGGCCACCACAGCTGAGCAGAAATCACAAGTGGCCCAATGGGTGCGACTCAGGCCTGCATCTGTCAAGAGGGCAAAGAGCATCTTTCAAATGAAAGTCCAGAGACGACTGGTCATCTGATGACATAACATACAATTTCCAGTGCAATTTCCTAGAAACAGTTTTATTAGTGAAATACTTCATTGCGTTAAGGGTAGAAATAAACAGGTCAAGAATCACATGAAATGAACCAATTATTTAAGCTACAGGAAGAGCATTCTGGTCAGTATTCTGTTTGATAGCCACGAGCAATTAATTCCAGAAGTAATGCCCAGAGGGCCAAGTGTGAAGGTTACCTTTTGCACAATGTGTATCTCAAGCAATTTAAATAGAAAAAAAACAGCCTCCCTTCAGTAAAAACCCCAATAGGGGTTAGTTGTATAGTACTTGCTCCACTTGACCATTAGTGATCTTTCTAGAACATGAGGAAATAAAGTCCAGTAGGAAAAGCCTTGAGCTAAAAGTGGCAAAGCCCATTTCCTGTCCTGTGTTCAACTCTCAATTTTCCCTGAGAGAAGCGAGGTCACCTCTCTCTCTTTGGTTTCTCCCTAAATTGAGTGTCATAGTACAGGACACACATATTCTGTGATAATGACAATCACAAAGACTTTGGAGGCCTTTCCAGGATAATGGCTCCAAGAGAATCAGCATGAGGAATAGTTTGTTATTTTCACCCTAAAGCCAAATAGGCACATTCGTTCTTCTTAACCAGTCTATAATCTTGACTGCAGTGTATGGGCTTGCCACAGATTTTTCAGAGAGATAATATCAAACGGGATGTTAAGCCAAATAACTATTAAGAATCACATGGCAGTAATATGTTTTTGGTCTCCCTGCCTGTGTGAGAGTCAGTCTGAAGTGTACATCAGCTGTTAAATCATTCGTAGTATTTAAAAATTTCCTCCTCACAGATGACTATACCCTGATAATAGGATGAACCAATGAATATGCACTGGTTTATCAGTTTTATTCATGTGGATAAGTGGATAAACAAAAGAATAAGGTGTGCCAATTATGTAGTTAAATATTGATAAATTAAAAAATCTAGATATTTGGCATTCTTGAAGACAAAATATTTTCAATTTAGTTTTTCCCATTTTGGTGATTTGGGATATCTACAAGTTCTATCTTCATTCACAGAGAAGTTGAGAGTTGAATGAATTGCCCCCTCAAGAAGGGAACATGTCACATATTGCTTTAGTGTAGAGAAAAAGAAATTGGGGCAAATAATGGGATTTATTACCACCACACAGGGATCAAAAGCTGTATTTGTGAAATCCATGGCTTTTTCTCTTCATTTGCTTACACTGAACTCCAGTTTTAAACACAAAATCCTGTAAGATGATTCAGTTGTTAAGAAATTCTATGTACACTTTGCTGGGTAACTATATAGGTTTCTTGATCAAAAATGAATAGTGAATTTTGAGAACAAAGAAAATGCCCTTAAATATGCTTGAATTTGTGACATGTGATGGTTCCTAATCCTCTGATTTAGGTTGCACTGAAAGCCAAGAGGTCTTCTGAGGAGAGGCGGCCCTGCTCCTGGGTCCCCAGGGATCTTCCTTTAAAGCATTTTCTGTGCAATATTTTAAGACACCATCATTCATTCTGTCAGCAAGGTGATTGTCGCAGGAAGTGTAGGGCACATTTTTCTCTCTTCAGTGAGTGACAGTGAACCACAGAACACTGGAAGGAACCAAATCTGAGGAAAGAAAGCCAACTGACAAAAACAATTTCAAAGTTCCCAAGAAGACTGCCTGAAAAAATGTCTTGTTAGTGCAGTCAGACTTCCCGAAATGTATGTGTAATTTAGGCTGTGGAGGGATGGATTTCCCATATTCATAAATAATTTTACAAAGAACAACTCAATAATATTGTAACTGATAGAATATCATATTTGGCAAGGGTGACTGGGGGAAAAAATCAGTTACTAATGACACCTCCCAGAAGCACCTTTCCACATCAAGATCATTTTGACTAAAAAAAAAAACCAAACTACCCACAAATGTCATAACTAGCTTTTACTTCTACTCCATATGAAATATCTGTATTTGTCCTCACCAACATTATTTGTGCATCCTCTCAATTCACAAAAGTACACGTCAAATATCCTCAGGGGCTTAATCACAATCAACTCCCAGGTATCGCCCCACTGCATACCTCACCCCACCCACCCCTTCCCCGCTGGGTTCCCAGCCAGCTTGAAAGTAGTCAAAAGGCCGATTATTTTCCTGGAGGAATTATGAACTGAAGATTAGCATGAAATACAATATATCACTTTTTTAAAAGAGGAAATTAGATGCATTTGAATGATGTATTGAATGAGGCTACCATTTTACCTTGGGTTCCGAACTCTTATTTACTTCTGTTTTGGGGGTGAAATGAATGGAGGAATACAACATAAAATAGTATTTATATATTTTGAGCTCCAAGTTTGGTGACTGAAGCATACTGAATAAGGTTAGACCAAGGAACGTTAACAAGCGATGCGGACACATTTTAACCACAACAGTGGTCACAAAATTCTGGGGCTACCAGCACCTAATAACAAAAAAAAAAAAAAATTACTATACAAGAGTTTATTAAATACTTGCTAGACACATGGAAAACAAAACAGTTTTATAAAGCCTAATGGCCAGCCAGGTCAGTCTGTGGTTTAACCTCCTGCCGGAACGCTCTCCTCACTAGCCAGCGCGGGGTCTCCTCCCTCCTCTCTGCAACAGGCGACATGCCTGTGAGGACGCGGCTAGTTTCCTCACGGCGGGTCCAGCTCAGGACAGCTCACACGGCTCCTCCACCGAGCTCGGGCCTCAGTTAGGTGCGTATGAGGGGTGCTCTTTCATCTGCGGTTCCCTGAGACTCAGAAGAGAGGGGACAGCAGAGTCAGTCACTTCAGAAAGCTCCCTCGGGATGGGAAACGCTGGGCGGCAGGGTGGTGGCGGAAGACGGGAGGAGGGGAGACTGCCAGGAGGGCAGCTGTCACCCTGGCCTCTCTTCTGGCGTGGCCTGCCACCGCTTTGCCCTTCAGGCCTCACCTTCTCGCGAGGCCCGCCCTCAGCCCCCCCAGCCGCACGCCCGGTTCCAGAGCAGCGCCCCCGCCTGCGCCCACCCGGACCGTAACCCTCGTCACACCCCACGGCATTTGCTCCTGCCTGGTTTGAAACCTACCAGAGAGCAGTGGGTGCCCAGAGGCGGTGGGTGCTCAGCCGCTGCTTGCTTGTTGACTACACAAAGATGGTTAACCGTAGGAGCAGTAGTAACATTTACTGGGCTCTCACCTGTGCTTACGAAAATCTCAGCGACTGCGCTACGTCAGACGGGAAGTGAGAGCCGTACACAGAAATGGCAAAATAATTACCTCACGCCTAATTCACGCTAACCTGATGGGCACAGGTTAAGAGAAATCACGGAAGAATGCAGAACACAGGGAAGTCTGAGCTAATACTATTCAGATGGTTTCAACCTATTTCCTACTTCACATTTGCCTCAGACACTTAGTTGAAGCAGCTAGAAGGGGGGAGAAAGCCTTTGCTGCAAAAAGGGACGTTGCTGAGAATTTAAGAGGGGCTCCCAGAGGAAAGGCTCATTGACGGTTGAGCTGGGTTGGCCGGCTGGTCACTTAGAGAGGCCAACCTAACCCTGTTTATCCCATCCATTTGGGCGGGTTCCCTTCTCTCCACGGAAGTTACTGCTCTCCTGTGCCAGTCATTTCATGTGCAGTGATGACTCAGTGACAGCTATCTTCTGATATATTATGATTCCTTCCAAGCAGGTCTCTGGTTGTCTTGCTCTATAATCTTTGAACTGTTTCATCACATAACTAATGCTTACTGAGCTCCTACGAAATGCTAACACCGGGCCAAGTGCTTTCTGTTTACTGTATCCTCTAATCCTCAAAAAAACTCCTAAAGTGGGATAATGAGAGATGAAGAACTGAGGCACATTTTCTAGTGCCGCACAGCCATTAAGTGGCAGAACTGGGATTTGAATGCAGGCAGTCTGACACCAAAGGCCAGATGTTTAGCTGGTAAATATTCTTCCTCTCCTTTCCGGTTATTTTCAGAAACATTAAGCTTACTCCGAGGGATTCCATGCCCACCAAGCCAGCCCCAAATCCTGGACAATACCATTGTATTACTCCTCCCTCTTTGACACACTCCCCTTGCTTCTCATTTGGTTTAGTAGTAATATAACCATGAAATCACTGTGCCCAGCATAAAACCTTCAGAATCCACCCTGAGGATTCCATCAACTGGGTGATGGAGCCAGTTGACAGCCCTTCAATGAAGCACAGTTGACCTCCCACAGGTAAAGTTACCCAGTAAGAGAGAAGTTCCTCCAGCCACCACTCACCTCATCCATGGATCCCTGTCCTCTGCATGCAAGCCAGGTGAAGATCAAACCAAAGAACACACCCAGGGCCATGACAATGTAGGGTATGTTGGTGATGATCAAAGTAGTGTTAATCACAGACTTCAGTCGACCTGCAGTCTCTTTATCAATGAGAACACTCTGGAAGGCAAGAAAATAGTATTCCCCTGATTACTAAATATTCAGGGTATAGAGTTTTTTGCTATATCTTTCCTCAAAATCATTAAACACAATTTGGGTGAGTCTTCCTGTTAGCAAACCAAAGATACCAAAAATTCATTTATAAATTAGAGTAAGCAGAGGGGGGCATTTATTCATTAACATCTTTTTTTTTTTTCCTGAAAACATGTCTTCCTTTCAAATTAGGTTGGAAGTAGGAAGGAAAAAGTATTAAAAAATAATAAGATAATACCATCTTTTGTATCAGACAACTCCAACTCATCCTTTAATATCCAACTCAGCATAACTTCCATCCAGAAGTTTTCTCTGGCCAACTCAGGCCTGTTAAAGGTCCCTTTACTAGGCTTCCCTATCACTCCCTAAAACCCCCCATCACTGTGCACTCTGTGTTGTAACTGTCTGTTGATCTGTAGGACTCCTTGTGACTGTGAGGTTTCCAAAGGCAAGACTTATATATCTCAGTCACCTCAACATTAGGAATAGCACTCTGCACACAGTAGGTGCTCAATAAATGCCAGTGATTGAATGAATGAAATATTCCAACAATGGTATGTGGAAAGTATAATTACTGTCTTGGTTAAATCTCTAGTAATCAAGACCAGAGATCTCGGGGCCCTGGCTGGCTCAGTCAGTAGAGTGTGTGACTCTTGGTGTCTGGGTTGTGAGTTCGAGCCCCACATTAGGTGTAGAGATTACTTAAAAATAAAATCTTAAAAAAAAAATGTTTCTTAAAAAGACCAGAGGTCTCAATAGAGTGTCTAAAGTAGTCTTGAGGCTCACTAGAATTCCAGAGGGTATTGATAACCAAGAAAATGTTCTAGAATAACACTTTCTGGATGCAGAACAAAGATCTTATCTCTTTAAATTGTAATGGGTGAGGTGTCTGGAGAGCTTAATTTCATAAAAATTATGAGCAACAAATGGAACTTTGGGCTTAATTTACGCTGAATCTGCACTAGACTGAGGCAGAGGATGGGTTTCTAGGGCTGGTGCTTCCAATAACTGGCCAAGATCCATCAGTGTTAGAGTCTCCTTCTCTGGAAAAAGGAGGTGGGAGAACAGTCTCCAAGGTCACTTCAAGGTCTAATGTTTCCTTTTTCTAGAGTAAAGTCAAGTTCTTTCTAGGAGGCACCAAAAGCACAAGGTTTTACTCCGTAATTCCCTGGACTCAATATAGTCTTCTACAAAAAAGCAAAGCAAAGGTTGAGTTGGAGGGGACTTCAAATATGAACACAACTATGAACATAAGTTGGCAGAACAGGATCCTTCCTCATTTCCAAAAAGCCCTGCTTTGTGTCCTTCTCCACAAACAGTAACAATGATGACTCAGGAGCAATTGCAAATAGATCCTATAAACTGGTAAATAGTGCCTACATTTTCCCTCTGAAACAATAAAAGCCTTGTCTTAGAATTGTAATCACAAACCCTTCGAAAGTTTATAAATGTGGCTACCAATGTAATGCCAAATGAAAAAAAGGTTATAAAACTGTATCTATGGAATGGTCTCAACTACCTAATATCAAAACCAGAAAAATACTAAGAGGCAACATAAGCAGATGTCAGCTGTACTTGTTTCTGAGGGACAGGTTATCAGTGATTTGCTTTTTTAAATATTTTTTAAAAATTTTAATTGAGGTATAATTGACATAAACAGATTAGTTTTCGGTGTACAATATAATGATTCAATATTTGTATGGTGATTCACTTTTAAAACATATTTTTAGTTTTCCAAGAGCTCTATAAAGAGCATGTGTTAGTTCTACAAAGTGTAAATTATTTTTTACAAAGTTATTATTGGAAACAATTTAACAACATGCTGTTGAGTAAAATAAGTTAAGAACAATGTCAGTCTGGCCCAGGTTTTGTGAAAGTTATTTTAATTCTCCTTTTTCTTGTCAGTCCCTGTTACTGAATTTTCTATGCAGAACAAGTTTTGTTGTTGTTGTTTGTTTGTTTTGTTTGTTTGTTTTTAGGGAACAGAGAAAAATAATAAAAACTTTCAAAAATGCTGCTAACAATAGAAGCAAGCCGATCAAGAATTTATCGGAGAGGGAAAACCCCTGCATGTTCCCCCTCAAAACTGGGTGGAAGAAAGAGGGAAACTGAGGAGATTTATACAGTAAATGCATGTGATTCAGAAAAGAATTTATCACAGGTGTCTTAAATAGCAGGTGTTTTCCGAGCTTTCTGAAAATGTTTTTATTTGCAAAACTTTAATTTATACCTAACATTTAGGGATAAAATTTCTGTGGTACAGTGTGAAAGAAAGAAGTATTTCATTAGGGAAATTCTTTTTGTTTAAACTATGACAGGATCTGTGTCCTATAATTCGTGATATATGTTGGTTTATCAGAAAGTAAAAAAACAAAAACAAAACAAAACAAAACAAAACCCTCTATGCTATGATAAAAGATAAGGCAACCATATATCACTAAAATTAATGAGAGTGTATCACATTTTATTCAGTCATTTCTTTAACCACCTTACACGAAACTTTCATGTAATGTTGCCAATCATTTTAATTTGACCCTCTTTTCCTCCTGCTCAATGACGTGAATGGTAAACCGATTACATTTTGCAAACTGGCAGAGTTTCAAAGATGGAGGAGGTTTTAACTGGTCATCTGAGTGTTGGCTATTCTGCTTCAACAGTGTCTGCCATTGCTCCATTTACCTCTGCATTTTATTTCTTACATAACCAGCTGTCCAGAAAGAGAGTTTCACCCAAAACATGTTCTTGAGAAAGAAAATTTTTTGTCATTTTCAAATCTCAAACACAGGCAGCCTGTGTTTACATATAAACAGACATTTTCTGAGGACAAACAAGTTTTTAAAAATCACCTTTCCCCCTTTCTCACATCTTAAATTACATAGCTACAATAGTAGACATCAAAATGGAAGTTTTCCAAGCTTTCACAAGTAAAATATACCCATGGCTCCCTCCCAGAACTTACCTCATTAATATACATCACTGGGAAAACCAGGGTTCTAATGTTCCCCGTTTCACTATAAAGACAAAAGGTGACAAATCAAAACCACAATGAGATATCACTTCATGCCTGTTAGAATGGCTAGTATCAAAAGGCAAAATGTAGTGAGTGTTGGTAAGGATGTGGATGAAAGGGAATCCTTGTGCCCTGTTGGAGGGAAGGTAAATTGGTACAACCACTGTGGAAAACAGCATGGAGGTTCTTCAAAAAATTAAAAGCAGAATACCATATGATGCAGCATTTCCACTTCTGGATATTTAGCCAAAGAAAACAAAAACACTAACTCGAAAAGATATATGCACCCCTATGTTCATTGCAGTATTTTTTCCAGTAACCAAGATATGGAAACAACCAAAGTGTCCATCAATGGATGAATAAATAAAGAAAACATGGTATATATTCACACTAGAATACTATTTAGCCATAAAAAAGAATGCAATCTTGCCATTTGTGAAAATATGAATGGCCCCTGAGGGCGCTACACTAAGTGAATCAGACGGAGGAACACAAATACTGTATATTTTCCCTTATACGTGGAATCTAAAACAAACAAAACAAAAAAACCAAGCCCACAGACACAGAGAACAGATTGGTGGTTGCCAGAGTTGGGGCTTGGGGGGGTGGGCAAAATGGGTGGAGGGAGTCAAGGGGTACAAATTTCCAGTTATAAAACAAGTAAGTCATAGGGATGTAATGTACAGCATGGCAACTATAGTAAATAATACTGTAACGCACAGTTGAAAGTTGCTAAGAGAGTACATCTGAAAAGTTCTCATCAGAAGAAAAAAACATCTGAACCTAGTGTGGTGATGGATAACTAGGCTTATTGGGCTGATCCTTTTGCAATACATATAAATATTGAATCGTTATATTGTATACCTGAAACTAATATAATGTTGTATGTCAATCATACCTGGATAAAAAAAAGAAAATTATCTGAGATTATTTTATAGGCATCCTCATTATGATAGCACACTGGCCTGGAGAGATAAATTGCATGAGCGGGGGGAGGGGCAGAGGGGAAGGAAGAGGGACAAGCAGACTCCCCACTGAGCGCGGAGCCCGATGCAGGGCTGGATCTCACAACCCTGAGATCAAGACCTGAGGCGAAATCAAGAGCCGGATGGATGCTTAACCGTCTAAGCCACCCAGGTGCCCCCCTGGAGAGATAAGTTTATATGAAAATTCCAGCACACTTACTTCATTAAATTACCCAGAACTTATAAAGGCTTCTTAGTTATCTTTGCAAACACTTATCAGTCAGAAGTTAGATTCCAATCTGTCAGGCCAACAATTCCAAGCTTTATGAAAACACAAGATGCTGAGAGCAAATTCATCAAAATGATTACTATTCTCTTAAGAGTTATCAGAAGGATAGCCACAGCCAGCTGAACAATGCTGCCACTCCTCAGAATGGTTTTTTTGGCTCCAAGCGGAGCCCAACACGGAGCTTGAACTCATGACCCTGAGGTCAAGACCTGAGCGGAGATCAAGAGTCAGATGCTTAATCAACTGAGCCACCAGGCGCCCCTCCTCAGAATGTTTTATGACCAGGCCACTAAGTATTGTCTTCACTAGAGCCCAGAGCACGTTACCAAGAACCAGCTCTGTGCCTGGTGTTTGGGGGACACTATCTCATTTAATTCTCACACTAGTCTCATGCAGTAGGTATCACCGTCCCAGGTTTAAGACATGGAAATTATGGCTCAGAGTCATTTGCCCAGGACCAACATGAGTAAAAGGTGGAGCCAGGATTGTAATTTCATTTTGATTCTAAGGCTCTAGGTCTTAACTACTAATTTATACTGCCTCAGGAATGTGCACAGCGGTGGCAAAATGCATTCTTGCAAACCACATTTACTTTCTAGAAAGATCCATGACATGTGGGATTAAATCTGCAAATCTGATGGGGGAGCCAAGTGTTACAGATAGATGGATAGATAGATAGATAGATAGAAAGAATAGATATATGATATTATGTATAGTTTTGCAACTTGTTTTTTCATTAACAGTAAGTCATAAGCATTTTCTCATACCCAAAAAATTCCTATTGAAAAGTCTGAGCAGGACTATTAGTAATCCTAATTAAGTAATCCTTAATTAGTAATCCTAATTAAGTGGTGGTTTTCAGATGGAGTGTGGGGAGGAAGGGCTGGACTCAGGACCCTATTTTAGCTGCCCGCCTGGGAGCCCGTGGCTGGCGCTGGGTGGGCGCAGTGGGAAGACCGGAGTCGTGGCAAGGGCAACGCTGCACAGCGTGGAGAGGCGCAGACTCTGTAGCCTTACCTCACCTCTCTGTGCCTTGGTTTCCTCATCTGTAAAATGGGGCTAACACAGCCTAACTGTGAGGAATAAATGAGTTCCTTTGTGTAAAATACTTAGAACAATGTGTGATCCATGGAAAGCACGCTATACATGTTTGGTGACAAAGAATAAGTAAATTCCAAGAGCAAGGCAGCCTATGCGAATGCCGGTTACGCCTCATCCCTGAAGGGCAGGAGTGAGCAGACTTAGTGGGCTGTCTCCTGACATCGACCCCACCAGAAAGTCAATGCAGCAAAATGACCCGCTGCCTCTGACAAAAGAGGTAAAACTTACGCAAAGTCGTCTAACTTCTTGACATAAACGTTGATCTGGAACCTCCTCGCGGCTCTGAGAATAATTCCAGTCCACTGCCAATCAGAGAAGCAAAAAAGGAAACATTAGGGCTTATTAAAACCACAAACAGAGTTTTTCTCAATAGGGCAGCGTTTCTGTGTGGTGCTCACAGCCAGGGTGGCGGCTACCATGTCTGAGAGGAAGGGAGGACAAGGGAACCCTGACCTCCGACAGAATGAGAACTGCGGATGTGGTCGGGTGCCTGGTGGACCAGTGTTTCTCGAACTTTAATATGCGTGTGAGCTCTTGGGGACTTTGTGAATATGCACATTCTGATTCAGCAGGTCTGGAGTGAAGCCTGACATCGGGTATTTCTAGCAGGCACCCAGGATGCGGCACCTTCGGAGAGCGAAGCCCTAGGCGACCCTGGCAGGAGGGAGCTCTGAGCCAGGGAGTGGTCCCCAGGATGGTGAGGACCTCCCCCCGCCCAAAGCCGGGAAAGCAGCTGCGGCTGCTGGCTCCCCATGGCCGCTTCGCCTCTGCCCTCTGCACCGAGGTTAAGGGACTGCACCCAGCCCTCGGGGACAAGCACCTGCCCACAGTTCTGCTGAGGAAGAGGAACTGACTGAAGGTTAAGAGAGAAAAGGGGGATAAGAAACACCTGATCTTTTGCACAAAAAGATAAGACCATTGATTTCTCAGATACAAGAGTGAAGTGCCCATAAATTGCTGTGCTGTAAAAGACTGTTCTCGCTTTTTCTTTACTGCTCCATGTGTTCAAAATCCCCAGAATGAAGATATCTGACCTTTACCTCGGTTCCTACAGTGAGAGGCTCTCTCACATTATGAAATGCTATTTCCTTCCTTTTCACGTGGTTTTAGTTTATCTCCTCTTTGAAAACAGGATTAAAGTATATGTATATCTAATGCCTTTTAAATTAATATCATACAATAAACTCTCAAAAGTGCCTGTAGAACGAGGCTTGCCAAAAGTAACTGAAGCTAATACATATATTTAAATTTCAACCAAAACATTCCTGGCAGTAAGCAAAAAAAGAATGTATGTCTTCAACCTTGCTGATCTGTCTGCCTGTGGGAGAACGCATATACGCTCAAGTCCAAGGCTGCCAACGGAACACTGACCAGGTTACACGGGTCCAATCTCAGTTGTTCCAGTGATGCAATGTTTACAGGTGCTTTTCTGTTAAAGCAGGTTTGCTGCTATTTCTGCCTGTTAGAGCCACAGAGTTCAGCCTGTAAGGCCGTGCGACTAGGTATCACATGCACTGAGCTGAGTCTTCTCCCCTTGAATGTGTATATGAAAGGAAGACAGTATTTTAACAGTGCTAAGGACTAAACCGATAAACACTGTGTAGACAGAATAAAATCCACGCTTTTACCAGGAAGATGTGTGTACTCACAGGATTAATGTCCACAAATGTCTCATGATAGTCCTTATTCGGGTGCATACCATCGATAGCAGAAACGAACTTCTCGTCTGCTTGGTAGAAGTGTGGGAAAGATATAATAATAGGCGCACCTGCATTTTAAGGAAAACAGAAATGAACGATGTGGTTCTTGAAAGTCCAAGATGAAATTAAAGTTCCTGCCCACAAACCTGGTTCCTATGGAGGGGGAAATTCTATACGTAAGTAAACTTGGGTGGGGGAGAGGGGCAGGCTAAAATTCCATTCGACACCTCCGAGTTTGGGATTTATACTTCATTTTCTGACATCTCATTTACCCTAACATTATTTTATTCCACCATATAAACTGAAGTCATGGCTAAATTATATATTCTTCAGTATTTACTCACCCATGAAATATAAAGGTTTACACACATTATTTTAATTAACATACCCAGTAGCCCTATTAAGTTAAAACTATTAACTTCATTTTGCATTTGAGGAAAGTGAAGTTCAAAGGAGTTAAAAAAAAAAACAGACCCAGGTACATCCAGCTGTAAGGTGACAAAGGCAGAATTCTAACTGAATGACAGATGTCTCATCTGAAAGCACTTGTTTCAACTGCAAATCTCTACCAGTAAAAAGGACTTTTTTTTTTTTGCCCGCTTTTCTGTTTTTCTATTTTTCTTGGTTTACATAAGACAGGCTTTCTTCTCCTGACTATGTTGATACAGAATTTTTTAAGACTTTGCCTGGTCATGCTATCTGCCCAGCATTTGACTAGATCAAGGTCTGCCCACATGATCTCTTTTTTTCTTTTATTTTCTTCCCTATTCATTTTAAGAACCAAATAGAGAATGTTCATAATAGCCAAGGCAACCTACAGAATCAATGCAACCCCTATCAAAATACCAATAGCATTTTTCACAGCACTAGAACAAATAATCCTAAAATTTGTAAGGATCTACAAAAGACCCTGAATAGCCAAAGCAATCTTGAGAAAGAAGAACAAAGCTGGAGGCATCAAAATCCAGATTTCAAGATATACTACAAAGCTTTATTAATCAAAACAGTATGGTACTGGCATAAAAACAGACACATAGATCAACAGAACAGAATAGAGAGCCCAGAAATAAACCCACATTTACATGGTCAATTAATCTATGACAAAAGAGGCAAGAACATACAATGGGGGGAAAGGCAATCTCTTCAATAAATCATGTTGGAGAAACTGGCCAGCTACATGTAAAAAAAATGAAACTGGACCAGTTTCTTATACCATATACAAATAAACTCAAAACAGATTAAAGACCTAACTATGAGACCTGAAACCCCAAGACTCCTAGAAAAAAAAAAAAAACATAATCTCTTGGACATTGCCCTTAACAACGTATTTCCATATATGTCTCCTCAGGCAAGGGAAACAAAAGCAAAAACTATTGGGACCACACCAAAATAAAATCCTTTCGCACAGCAAAGAAAACCATCAACACAAGAAAAAGGCAACCTACTGAATGGGAGGAGATATTTGCAAATAGTATATCTGATAAGGGATTAATATCCAAAATATATAAAGAACTTATACAACTCAACACTGAAAAAACAAATAATCTGTTGAAAAAGTGGGCAGAGGACCTGAACAGACATTTCTCCAAAGAAGACATCCAGTTGGCTAACAGACACATGAAAAAATACTCAACATCATTCATCATCAGAGAAATGCAAACCAAAACACCAAGGAGATATCACTTCATGCCTGTTGTTATGACTAGTATCAAAAAGACCAATTATAATAGCAAATGTTGATGAGAATGTGGAGAAAAAGTAACCCTTGTGTACTGTTGGTGGGAATGTAAATTGGTATCACCAGAGTAGAAAATAGTGTAGAGTTTCTTCCAAAAAATAAAAATAGAAATACCATATGATCTGGTCATCCTATTACTATTTACCCAAAGAGAATGAAAATACTAATTTGAAAAGAAATACGCACCCCTATGTTCAGTGAAGCATTACTTACGATAGTGTCATCAATAGGTGAATGGATAAAGAAGATGTGGTATCTATATACAATAGAATATTACTGAGGCATAAAAAAAGAATGAGATCTTGCCATCTGTGACAACATGGATGGACCTAGAGGGTATTATGCTGAGTGAAATAAGTCAGACAAAGACAAACACCATATAATTTCACTTATTTGTGGTATCTAAAAATCAAAACAAATGAACAAACAAAACAGAAACAGACTTATAAATACAGAGAACAATGTGGTGGTTGCCAGAGGGTAGGTGACTGGGGGAGTTGGGTGAAGTAGATGGAGGGGATTAAGAGGTACAAACTTCCAGTTATAAAATAAATGAGTCACACAGACATGAATAGCACAGCATAGGGAAAAGAGTCAATAATTGTAATAATGTTGTACGGTGACAGATGGTGACTACACTTATTGTGGTGAATGTATTAACATACAGAATTGTCAGATCACTGTGCTGTGCACCTGAGACTAACAGAACACTGTATATCAAATATACTTTAATAAGACTGTTTTTAAAAAAGAAACACATAGGGAAACAAGTTATTAAAAGAAACCTATTCTAGATCGTGCTATTGAAGAGAGAGGGATCCAATAATTGCTACAAGGGAAACATACATTTGG